>NC_136917.1:0-605000 GCF_949752795.1 Hyperoodon ampullatus | reverse complement strand
TTTACGCCCATTAGTGTTCTGCCTCTTTTTCTTTCTTTTTTGTTAAAAAAACGGGAATGGAAAAAGGCAAACCTCAGAATGGGCGAAAATATTTGCAAACGAATCAATGGACAAAGGTTTAATCTCCAATATATATAAACAGCTCATGCAGCTTAATATTAAAAAAAAAAACAAACAACCCAATACAAAAATGGGCAGAAGATCTAAATAGACGTTTCTTCAAAGAAGACACAGAGATGGTCAAGACACACATGAAAAGCTGCTCAACATCACTAATTATTACAGAAATGCAAATCAAAACTACAATGAGGTATCACCTCACACCTGTTAGAATCGGCATCATCAGAAAATCTACAAACAACAAATTCTGCGGAGGGTGTGGACCAAAGGATCCCTCTTCCACTCTTGGTGGGAATGAAAATGGATACAGTCTCTATGGAGAACAGTATGGAGGTTCCTTATAAAACTAAAAATAGAATTACCGTATGATCCAGCAATCCCACTTCTGGGCATATACCCAGAGAAAACCATAAACCAAAAAGACACATTCACCACAATGTTCATTGCAGCCACTATTTACGATAGCCAGGTAATGGAAGCAACCTAAGTGCCCACAGACAGACGAATGGATAAAGATGTGGTACATATATAAAATGGAATATTACTCAGCCATAAAAAGGAATGCACCTGGGTCATTTGTAGAGACGTCGATGGATCTCCAGACTGTCATACAGAGTGAAGTAAGTCAGAAAGAGAAAAACAAATATTGTATATTAATGCATATATGTGGAACCTAGAAAAATGGTACAGATGAACCAGTTTGCAGGGCAGAAATAGAGACACAGAGGTAGAGAACAAACGTATGGACACCAAGTGGGGGAAGACATGGGGTGGTGGTGGTGGGATGAGTTGGGTGATCGGGATTGACCTGTATACAAGTATATGAATAAAATAGATAACTAATAATAACCTGCTGTATAAAAAAATAAAATTAAATTTCAAAATTTTTAAAAATAAAATTTAAAAATGAAACAGAAAAAATGTCTTCCCTTCACACAGATGTATTTATATGAATGAATTGTTTCCATCCTTATATCTATAAATACATAAAAGAGGAATAAAATCTAACTTGAATCAAAAAAAAAAAAACCTGAACCCACCAGTTATACAATGGAAAACCCTATCAGGGAACTTGTTCCAGCGGTAAACAATTCTGAAATTGGTCAGAGGTGGGGAATCATCTCCCATACAGCCAGCAGCACCCCCCCAACCCCCGCGAGGAGTGTCCTCATTGCAAAGCCAGGGGACCGTGCCGAGGCGTCTGTGAGTAAACGTGAGCTGAGCCCCAGGCCAGCTGCTGCTGGACCGTTCCCACCCTTCCCAGGTAAAACACCTGAATATGTACAAGGACTTGAAAGCCTAGAGGAAGGGCCGTGGAGCCACACCAGCGACAGCATGCAGGCCAACTTGGTGCCTGCAGGCCAGCCAGGATGGTCATGGCCCCGGGCGTTTTACTGGAAGCTTTCCATTTCCCTGCCTGAGACACCCCTCCTGTCCCGGCCCCCACTGCATTTTTCCTTCCTCACCTCTGCCCAGAGAGAAATTCCAGCGGAAGTCATGGGTGACGCAGCCTCTTCTTTAGCAGGTGGCAGCCTGGCAACTCCTGCAGAAAGTCCAGCAGAGCCCCACTCACACCGGGCCACCCACAAAGCCGTGGCCCCACACTCCCTCCCACCCGCACAGCCCCGAGACTGCTGATGGGGCAGAGAATATGGCGTCAGGCACAGCTGCAGGGGCTCTTGCTGCCTGGAGCGCTGTTTATATTGACCTCAACCCAGGCACACATGGGGAGGGCTGGCCGGCATGGTCAGGCTGCCGAGTTCAGCCAATCCTCACCCCTCAGGAACTCACATTGCAGAAAATGGACCTCGCTGAACCGGCCAGGTCCAAGGAACAGGTGTGGGCTCCTGAGAGTCAGGATAGTCAAGGGGCTGCAGCTCCGGCTTGTTTTCTAAACATTTTATCTGGCCCATGAGTGGGAGACAACTTCAAGAAGACCCTCTCCTAATGAGAGGAAGCCAGGAGTCAGGGAGAGGAGGGGTGATGGGTGGAGACACAGGCCTGGTGCCCCGGCTGCAGTGGAAGTCTCTGGAAGACCAGGCAGAGGGAGGCTGCACAGAGTGATGCACAGGGTCACAGACCTGTCGGAGCTGCTGTTTGTTAGTTCAAGTCCTGCTCGGAGGTGCTCTGTGTCAGCTCTGAGTGACAGGAGATCTGGGGTGCTCTGAAATGAGGGCTATGTGCACGGTTCCTGTGTGCCCAGCCCTGCAGGGGTACCTGTCCAGGGGGACCTCCGTATCCCGGGAGGGGCCTGACCACGAGAGCCCCATGGGCTGCTGGGTAGTTGCACAGGTGAGCTCCATATCCTGGGAGTGGCCTGACCACGAGAGCCCCGTGGGCTGCTGGGAACCTGGTAAAGGATGTCAGGACAGTCAGTGAGGCCACCAAGGATATACATCCAGTAGTTCCTAATTCCTACACCCTGCTGGTCATTCTACCATCCACCAGGACATGGTATTCTGTGTTAGACTTCAATGGTGCCTTCTTCTGTATTCCATTCGTCCCACAAATGCTCTGCTGCCCTGGTAACCATATTTGGGAATGGAGAAATGCTGCCGCCTTGTGGCCGTTTCCCACAACAGCAGCTTTAAACCCAGTGCTAATGGTCACTAAATATTCACACTCATTTTAGCCTGTAGATGACACCTGCCCTCAAAAACAATCCTGGGGTCGAAAATTGACCAAAAAATTCAAAAGAGGGCAACCATCCAAGAAGACAATTTCAAGAGGTTAATTGTACACTCCGTTTTTTTCTGTTTTTCTGTACCAGAAATTTAAAATGGCATGGAAAATTGCTGAACATTAAGAATAATTAAAGATATGCAAATCCAAATTACAAAAACCTATCAGCTCACACCAGTCAGAATGGCCAGCGGCAAAAATTCTGCAAACAATAAATGCTGAAGGGGTTTTGGAGAAACGCCTACCCTTGGTTCTACGTGAGACGTGGTAAGAGCCAGTAATGAAAACAAAAATGAGGTGCCTTGTAAAGGTAAATACAGAGCTACCATTCAATCAAGCATACCCGCTGCTGGGCCTTTCACCTGAGGGGATGAGAATCAAAAGGACACAGGCTGGGCCTCACTGGTGGCGCAGTGGTTGAGAGTCCGCCTGCCAATGCAGGGGACACGGGTTCATGCACCGGGTTGGGAAGATGCCACATGCCATGGAGCGGCTGGTCCCGTGAGCTATGGCTGCTGGGACTGCGCATCCGGAGGCTGTGTCCTGCAATGGGAGAGTTCACGGCAGTGAGAGGTCCATGTACCGCAAAAAAAAAAGACACCGGCTGGCAATCCTGTACTCCAGAAATATTTACCATAGCCAACACTTGGAAGCTACGAAAATCTCCATCAACCCAGGAATGCACAAAGAAGAAGTGGTCCATGTACACAATGGAATATGACTCCAATAAAATAATATAAATTCAATTTATAAAACAAACATAAGTAAGGACACATTGGCTTTGGTGGGCACATTCCACTCTAATATATAACTGAGGAACACCACTACCAGGATGGTCTGTTTCCCTAGTTACCAGATTGGGAAAAGCAGAAATGCTGCCGCCCTCTGGTCGTTACCTGCAACAGCAGCTTTCAAACCTGTGCTAAGGGTCACTTCATATGCACCAGTACTGGAGGGCTGTAAATGAAACGTGCCCTCAAAATGTCTTAAGGGAGGTAACGGCCAAAATATCTCTAAATGTCACACATACTTCACAAAAACAATTTGAAGAGGTAAGCTGTACTCACAGTTTGAAGAAAAAAAGGACATGCCAGAAAGCTCAATTTCAAAGGATTATGAGACACATGCAAATCCAACCACAAAGTGGTATCAGCTCACAATACTCAGAATAAACTTCAGCACATAAAACTACAAACAAAAAATGCTGAAGGTGTTGTGGAGAACTGCATACCGTCAACTTTAAGTGGGACGTAACCTGGTAAGAGCCACTAATGAGAACAGAATGGAGGTGCATCTACAAGGTAAACATTTTGCTACAATATGATTCAGGAGGGCCACTCCTGGGTCTATAAACTAAGAAGTCAGAATTGGAAAGACAGAGGCAGGCAAATGTGCATTGCCACAGCATTACAGTAGCCATGACATGGAAACAACCAAAAAGTCCATCAACAGATGAGTGGACAAAGAAGAACTGGTACATGTACAGACAGAATATTAGCCAAGGATTAAAAGGACGCAATGCCATTTGCAGAACCGTAGATGAGTCTAGAGGTAATCACGTGACTTGTAGTAAGTCAGAAAGAGACAGACACATATCGTATGATATCACTTATAGGTGTTACCTAAACATTGATACCAGTTCAGATATTTGCACAGGGAAGGGCAATGACAGATTCATTAAACAAACTTATGGCTCACCAATGGAAAGGTGTGAGGATTGGATCCATTAGGATATTGGGGTTAACAGACATATACAAACACAGGTGAAATATATAATCACCAAAGACCTACGGAATACCACGAGAAGACTGCTCAACATTCCGTCATGACGTACATGGGAAAAGGATCCCAGGAAGAACAGACATATGTATATGTGTAAAGGAACCACATCTTGCACACCTACAGCAAGCCAAACATTGGAATCAAACTTGCTGTGATAAAAAATAAAAAATTAAATTTAAAAAACGAACAAGTAGTGAGACAAACTTAAGGGGCTTTCTCCTGGCACATTCCATTCTAAATGACAACCTAGAACACGACTTCCATTGAGGCTCTGTTCTCCTAGTAACCAGATTTGGTAAGGGAGAACTGCTGCCACCTTGTGGCCGTTTCACACAACAGCAGCTTTAACCCCAGCGCTAATGGTCAGTGGATATTCAAAATCATTGCAGGCCTGTAAATGACACCTGCCCTGAAAACAAATCCTGGGGTCATATATCGACCAAAAAATTCAAAAGACGTCCATATTTCAAAACGACAGTTTCAAGAGGCATATTTTACGCCCATTAGTGTTCTGCCTCTTTTTCTTTCTTTTTTGTTAAAAAAACGGGAATGGAAAAAGGCAACCCTCAGAATGGGCGATAATATTTGCAAACGAATCAATGGACAAAGGTTTAATCTCCAATATATATAAACAGCTCATGCAGCTTAATATTAAAAAAAAAACAAACAACCCAATACAAAACTGGGCAGAAGATCTAAATAGACGTTTCTTCAAAGAAGACACAGAGATGGTCAAGACGCACATGAAAAGCTGCTCAACATCACTAATTATTACAGAAATGCAAATCAAAACTACAACGAGGTATCACGTCACACCTGTTAGAATCGGCATCATCAGAAAATCTACAAACAACAAATTCTGCGGAGGGTGTGGACAAAAGGAACCCTCTTCCACTCTTGGTGGGAATGAAAATGGATACAGTCACTATGGAGAACAGTATGGAGGTTCCTTAAAAAACTAAAAATAGAATTACCATATGATCCAGCAATCCCACTTCTGGGCATATACCCAGAGAAAACCATAAATCAAAAAGACACATTCACCACAACGTTCATTGCAGCCACTATTTACGATAGCCAGGTAATGGAAGCAACCTAAGTGCCCACAGACAGACGAATGGATAAAGATGTGGTACATATATAAAATGGAATGTTACTCAGCCATAAAAAGGAATGAAACGGGGTCATTTGTAGAGACGTCGATGGATCTCGAGACTGTCATACAGAGTGAAGTAAGTCAGAAAGAGAAAAACAAATATTGGATATTAATGCATATATGTGGAACCTAGAAAAATGGTACAGATGAACCAGTTTGCAGGGCAGAAATAGAGACACAGAGGTAGAGAACAAACGTATGGACACCAAGTGGGGGAAGACATGGGGTGGTGGTGGTGGGATGAGTTGGGTGATTGGGATTGACCTGTATACAAGTATATGCATAAAATAGATAACTAATAATAACCTGCTATATAAAAAAATAAAATTAAATTTCAAAATTTTTAAAAATAAAATTTAAAAATGAAACAGAAAAAATGTCTTCCCTTCACACAGATGTATTTATATGAATGAATTGTTTCCATGCTTATATCTATAAATACATAAAAGAGGAATAAAATCTAACTTGAACCAAAAAAAAAAAAAACCTGAACCCACCAGTTATACAATGGAAAACCCTATCAGGGAACTTGTTCCAGCAGTAAACAATTCTGAAATTGGTCAGAGGTGGGGAATCATCTCCCATACAGCCAGCAGCGCCCCCCCAACCCCCGCGAGGAGTGTCCTCATTGCAAAGCTAGGGAACCGTGCCGAGGCGTCTGTGAGTAAACGTGAGCTGAGCCCCAGGCCAGCTGCTGCTGGACCGTTCCCACCCTTCCCAGGTAAAACACCTGAATATGTACAAGGACTTGAAAGCCTAGAGGAAGGGCCGTGGAGCCACAGCAGCGACAGCATGCAGGCCAACTTGGTGCCTGCAGGCCAGCCAGGATGGTCATGGCCCCGGGCGTTTTACTGGAAGCTTTCCATTTCCCTGCCTAAAACACCCCTCCTGTCCCGGCCCCCACTGCTTTTTTCCTTCCTCACCTCTGCCCAGAGAGAAATTCCAGCGGAAGGTATGGGTGACGCATCCTCTTCTTTAGCAGGTGGCAGCCTGGCAACTCCTGCAGAAAGTCCAGCAGAGCCCCACTCACACCGGGCCACCCACAAAGCCATGGCCCCACACTCCCTCCCACCCGCACAGCCCCGAGACTGCTGATGGGGCAGAGAATATGGCGTCAGGCACAGCTGCAGGGGCTCTTGCTGCCTGGAGCGCTGTTTATATTGACCTCAACCCAGGCACACATGGGGAGGGCTGGCCGGCATGGTCAGGCTGCCGAGTTCAGCCAATCCTCACCCCTCAGGAACTCACATTGCAGAAAATGGACCTCGCTGAACCGGCCAGGTCCAAGGAACAGGTGTGGGCTCCTGAGAGTCAGGATAGTCAAGGGGCTGCAGCTCCGGCTTGTTTTCTAAACATTTTATCTGGCCCATGAGTGGGAGACAACTTCAAGAAGACCCTCTCCTAATGAGAGGAAGCCAGGAGTCAGGGAGAGGAGGGGTGATGGGTGGAGACACAGGCCTGGTGCCCCGGCTGCAGTGGAAGTCTCTGGAAGACCAGGCAGAGGGAGGCTGCACAGAGTGATGCACAGGGTCACAGACCTGTCGGAGCTGCTGTTTGTTAGTTCAAGTCCCGCTCGGAGGTGCTCTGTGTCAGCTCTGAGTGACAGGAGATCTGGGGTGCTCTGAAATGAGGGCTATGTGCACGGTTCCTGTGTGCCCAGCCCTGCAGGGGTACCTGTCCAGGGGAGCTCCGTATCCTGGGAGGGGCCTGACCACGAGAGCCCCATGGGCTGCTGGGTAGTTGCACAGGTGAGCTCCATATCCTGGGAGTGGCCTGACCACGAGAGCCCCGTGGGCTGCTGGGGACCTGGTAAAGGATGTCAGGACAGTCAGTGAAGCCACCAAGGATATACATCCAGTAGTTCCTAATTCCTACACCCTGCTGGTCATTCTACCATCCACCAGGACATGGTATTCTGTGTTAGACTTCAATGGTGCCTTCTTCTCTATTCCATTCGTCCCACAAATGCTCTGCTGCCCTGGTAACCATATTTGGGAATGGAGAAATGCTGCCGCCTTGTGGCCGTTTCCCACAACAGCAGCTTTAAACCCAGTGCTAATGGTCACTAAATATTCACACTCATTTCAGCCTGTAGATGACACCTGCCCTCAAAAACAATCCTGGGGTCGAAAATTGACCAAAAAATTCAAAAGAGGGCAACCATCCAAGAAGACAATTTCAAGAGGTTAATTGTACTCTCCGTTTTTTTCTGTTTTTCTGTACCAGAAATTTAAAATGGCATGGAAAAATGCTGAACATTAAGAATAATTAAAGATATGCAAATCCAAATTACAAAAACCTATCAGCTCACACCAGTCAGAATGGCCAGCGGCAAAAATTCTGCAAACAATAAATGCTGAAGGGGTTTTGGAGAAACGCCTACCCTTGGTTCTACGTGAGACGTGGTAAGAGCCAGTAATGAAAACAAAAATGAGGTGCCTTGTAAAGGTAAATACAGAGCTACCATTCAATCAAGCATACCCGCTGCTGGGCCTTTCACCTGAGGGGATGAGAATCAAAAGGACACAGGCTGGGCCTCACTGGTGGCGCAGTGGTTGAGAGTCCGCCTGCCAATGCAGGGGACACGGGTTCATGCACCGGGTCGGGAAGATGCCACATGCCATGGAGCGGCTGGTCCCGTGAGCTATGGCTGCTGGGACTGCGCATCCGGAGGCTGTGTCCTGCAATGGGAGAGTTCACGGCAGTGAGAGGTCCATGTACCGCAAAAAAAAAAGACACCGGCTGGCAATCCTGTACTCCAGAAATATTTACCATAGCCAACACTTGGAAGCTACGAAAATCTCCATCAACCCAGGAATGCACAAAGAAGAAGTGGTCCATGTACACATTGGAATATGACTCCAATAAAATAATATAAATTCAATTTATAAAACAAACATAAGTAAGGACACATTGGCTTTGGTGGGCACATTCCACTCTAATATATAACTGAGGAACACCACTACCAGGATGGTCTGTTTCCCTAGTTACCAGATTGGGAAAAGCAGAAATGCTGCCGCCCTCTGGTCGTTACCTGCAACAGCAGCTTTCAAACCTGTGCTAAGGGTCACTTCATATGCACCAGTACTGGAGGGCTGTAAATGAAACGTGCCCTCAAAATGTCTTAAGGGAGGTAACGGCCAAAATATCTCTAAATGTCACACATACTTCACAAAAACAATTTGAAGAGGTAAGCTGTACTCACAGTTTGAAGAAAAAAAGGACATGCCAGAAAGCTCAATTTCAAGGGATTATGAGACACATGCAAATCCAACCACAAAGTGGTATCAGCTCACAATACTCAGAATAAACTTCAGCACATAAAACTACAAACAAAAAATGCTGAAGGTGTTGTGGAGAACTGCATACCGTTAACTTTAAGTGGGACGTAACCTGGTAAGAGCCACTAATGAGAACAGAATGGAGGTGCATCTACAAGGTAAACATTTTGCTACAATATGATTCAGGAGGGCCACTCCTGGGTCTATAAACTAAGAAGTCAGAATTGGAAAGACAGAGGCAGGCAAATGTGCATTGCCGCAGCATTACAATAGCCATGACATGGAAACAACCAAAGAGTCCATCAACAGATGAGTGGACAAAGAAGAACTGGTACATGTACAGACAGAATATTAGCCAAGGATTAAAAGGACGCAATGCCATTTGCAGAACCGTAGATGAGTCTAGAGGTAATCACGTGACTTGTAGTAAGTCAGAAAGAGACAGACACATATCGTATGATATCACTTATAGGTGTTACCTAAACACTGATACCAGTTCAGATATTTGCACAGGGAAGGGCAATGACAGATTCATTAAACAAACTTATGGCTCACCAATGGAAAGGTGCGAGGATTGGATACATTAGGATATTGGGGTTAAAAGACATATACAAACACAGGTGAAATATATAATCACCAAAAACCTAAGGAATACCACGAGAAGACTACTCAACATTCCGTCATAACGTACATGGGAAAAGGATCCCAGGAAGAACAGACATATGTATATGTGTAAAGGAACCACATCTTGCACACCTACAGCAAGCCAAACATTGGAATCAAACTTGCTGTGATAAAAAATAAAAAATTAAATTTAAAAAACGAACAAGTAGTGAGACAAACTTAAGGGGCTTTCTCCTGGCACATTCCATTCTAAATGACAACCTAGAACACGACTTCCATTGAGGCTCTGTTCTCCTAGTAACCAGATTTGGTAAGGGACAACTGCTGCCACCTTGTGGTCGTTTCACACAACAGCAGCTTTAACCCCAGCGCTAATGGTCAGTAGATATTCAAAATCATTGCAGGCCTGTAAATGACACCTGCCCTGAAAACAAATCCGGGGGCCATATATCGACCAAAAAATTCAAAAGACGTCCATATTTCAAAACGACAGTTTCAAGAGGCATATTTTACGCCCATTAGTGTTCTGCCTCTTTTTCTTTCTTTTTTGTTAAAATAACGGGAATGGAAAAAGGCACCCCTCAGAATGGGCGAAAATATTTGCAAACGAATCAATGGACAAAGGTTTAATCTCCAATATATATAAACAGCTCATGCAGCTTAATATTAAAAAAAAACAAACAACCCAATACAAAACTGGGCAGAAGATCTAAATAGACGTTTCTTCAAAGAAGACACAGAGATGGTCAAGACGCACATGAAAAGCTGCTCAACATCACTAATTATTACAGAAATGCAAATCAAAACTACAATGAGGTATCACCTCACACCTGTTAGAATCGGCATCATCAGAAAATCTACAAACAACAAATTCTGCGGAGGGTGTGGACAAAAGGAACCCTCTTCCACTCTTGGTGGGAATGAAAATGGATACAGTCACTATGGAGAACAGTATGGAGGCTCCTTAAAAAACTAAAAATAGAATTACCATATGATCCAGCAATCCCACTTCTGGGCATATACCCAGAGAAAACCCTAAATCAAAAAGACACATTCACCACAATGTTCATTGCAGCCACTATTTACGATAGCCAGGTAATGGAAGCAACCTAAGTGCCCACAGACAGACGAATGGATAAAGATGTGCTACATATATAAAATGGAATATTACTCAGCCATAAAAAGGAATGAAACTGGGTCATTTGTAGAGACGTCGATGGATCTCGAGACTGTCATACAGAGTGAAGTAAGTCAGAAAGAGAAAAACAAATATTGGATATTAATGCATATATGTGGAACCTAGAAAAATGGTACAGATGAACCAGTTTGCAGGGCAGAAATAGAGACACAGAGGTAGAGAACAAACGTATGGACACCAAGTGGGGGAAGACATGGGGTGGTGGTGGTGGGATGAGTTGGGTGATTGGGATTGATCTGTATAAAAGTATATGCATAAAATAGATAACTAATAATAACCTGCTGTATAAAAAAATAAAATTAAATTTCAAAATTTTTAAAAATAAAATTTAAAAATGAAACAGAAAAAATGTCTTCCCTTCACACAGATGTATTTATATGAATGAATTGTTTCCATGCTTATATCTATAAATACATAAAAGAGGAATAAAATCTAACTTGAACCAAAAAAAAAAAAAAAACCTGAACCCACCAGTTATACAATGGAAAACCCTATCAGGGAACTTGTTCCAGCGGTAAACAATTCTGAAATTGGTCAGAGGTGGGGAATCATCTCCCATACAGCCAGCAGCGCCCCCCCAACCCCCGCGAGGAGTGTCCTCATTGCAAAGCTAGGGGACCGTGCCGAGGCGTCTGTGAGTAAACGTGAGCTGAGCCCCAGGCCAGCTGCTGCTGGACCGTTCCCACCCTTCCCAGGTAAAACACCTGAATATGTACAAGGACTTGAAAGCCTAGAGGAAGGGCCGTGGAGCCACACCAGCGACAGCATGCAGGCCAACTTGGTGCCTGCAGGCCAGCCAGGATGGTCATGGCCCCGGGCGTTTTACTGGAAGCTTTCCATTTCCCTGCCTGAGACACCCCTCCTGTCCCGGCCCCCACTGCTTTTTTCCTTCCTCACCTCTGCCCAGAGAGAAATTCCAGCGGAAGGTATGGGTGACTCATCCTCTTCTTTAGCAGGTGGCAACCTGGCAACTCCTGCAGAAAGTCCAGCAGAGCCCCACTCACACCGGGCCACCCAAAAAGCTGCGGCCCCACACTCCCTCCCACCCGCACAGCCCCGAGACTGCTGATGGGGCAGAGAATATGGCATCAGGCACAGCTGCAGGGGCTCTTGCTGCCTGGAGCGCTGTTTATATTGACCTCAACCCAGGCACACATGGGGAGGGCTGGCCGGCATGGTCAGGCTGCCGAGTTCAGCCAATCCTCACCCCTCAGGAACTCACATTGCAGAAAATGGACCTCGCTGAACCGGCCAGGTCCAAGGAACAGGTGTGGGCTCCTGAGAGTCAGGATAGTCAAGGGGCTGCAGCTCCGGCTTGTTTTCTAAACATTTTATCTGGCCCATGAGTGGGAGACAACTTCAAGAAGACCCTCTCCTAATGAGAGGAAGCCAGGAGTCAGGGAGAGGAGGGGTGATGGGTGGAGACACAGGCCTGGTGCCCCGGCTGCAGTGGAAGTCTCTGGAAGACCAGGCAGAGGGAGGCTGCACAGAGTGATGCACAGGGTCACAGACCTGTCGGAGCTGCTGTTTGTTAGTTCAAGTCCCGCTCGGAGGTGCTCTGTGTCAGCTCTGAGTGACAGGAGATCTGGGGTGCTCTGAAATGAGGGCTATGTGCACGGTTCCTGTGTGCCCAGCCCTGCAGGGGTACCTGTCCAGGGGAGCTCCGTATCCTGGGAGGGGCCTGACCACGAGAGCCCCATGGGCTGCTGGGTAGTTGCACAGGTGAGCTCCATATCCTGGGAGTGGCCTGACCACGAGAGCCCCGTGGGCTGCTGGGGACCTGGTAAAGGATGTCAGGACAGTCAGTGAAGCCACCAAGGATATACATCCAGTAGTTCCTAATTCCTACACCCTGCTGGTCATTCTACCATCCTGCAGGACATGGTATTCTGTGTTGGACTTCAATGGTGCCTTCTTCTGTATTCCATTCGTCCCACAAATGCTCTGCTGCCCTGGTAACCATATTTGGGAATGGAGAAATGCTGCCGCCTTGTAGCCGTTTCCCACAACAGCAGCTTTAAACCCAGTGCTAATGGTCACTAAATATTCACACTCATTTCAGCCTGTAGATGACACCTGCCCTCAAAAACAATCCTGGGGTCGAAAATTGACCAAAAAATTCAAAAGAGGGCAACCATCCAAGAAGACAATTTCAAGAGGTTAATTGTACTCTCCGTTTTTTTCTGTTTTTCTGTACCAGAAATTTAAAATGGCATGGAAAAATGCTGAACATTAAGAATAATTAAAGATATGCAAATCCAAATTGCAAAAACCTATCAGCTCACACCAGTCAGAATGTCCAGCGGCAAAAATTCTGCAAACAATAAATGCTGAAGGGGTTTTGGAGAAATGCCTACCCTTGGTTCAACGTGGGACATGGTAAGAGCAAGTAATGAAAACAAAAATGAGGTGCCTTGTAAAGGTAAATACAGAGCTACCATTCAACCAAGCATACCCACTGCTGGGCCTTTCACCTGAGGGGATGAGAATCAAAAGGACACAGGCTGGGCCTCACTGGTCGCGCAGTGGTTGAGAGTCCGCCTGCCAATGCAGGGGACACGGGTTCACGCACCGGGTGGGGAAGATGCCACATGCCATGGAGCGGCTGGTCCCGTGAGCTATGGCTGCTGGGACTGCGCATCCGGAGCCTGTGTCCTGCAATGGGAGAGTCCACGGCAGTGAGAGGTCCATGTACCGCAAAAAAAAAAAAGACACCGGCTGGCAATCCTGTACTCCAGAAATATTTACCATATCCAACACTTGGAAGCTACGAAAATCTCCATCAACCCAGGAATGCACAAAGAAGAAGTGGTCCATGTACACAATGGAATATGACTCCAATAAAAAAATATAAATTCAATTTATAAAACAAACATAAGTAAGGAGACATTGGCTTTGGTGGGCACATTCCACTCTAATATATAACTGAGGAACACCACTACCAGGATGGTCTGTTTCCCTAGTCACCAGATTGGGAAAAGCAGAAATGCTGCCGCCCTCTGGTCGTTACCTGCAACAGCAGCTTTAAAACCTGTGCTAAGGGTCACTTCATATGCACCAGTACTGGAGGGCTGTAAATGAAACGTGCCCTCAAAATGTCTTAAGGGAGGTAACGGCCAAAATATCTCTAAATGTCACACATACTTCACGAAAACAATTTGAAGAGGTAAGCTGTACTCACAGTTTGAAGAAAAAAAGGACATGCCAGAAAGCTCAATTTCAAGGGATTATGAGACACATGCAAATCCAACCACAAAGTGGTATCAGCTCACAATACTCAGAATAAACTTCAGCACATAAAACTACAAACAAAAAATGCTGAAGGTGTTGTGGAGAACTGCATACCGTCAACTTTAAGTGGGATGTAACCTGGTAAGAGCCACTAATGAGAACAGAATGGAGGTGCATCTACAAGGTAAACATTTTGCTACAATATGATTCAGGAGGGCCACTCCTGGGTCTATAAACTAAGAAGTCAGAATTGGAAAGACAGAGGCAGGCAAATGTGCATTGCCGCAGCATTACAGTAGCCATGATATGGAAACAACCAAAAAGTCCATCAACAGATGAGTGGACAAAGAAGAACTGGTACATGTACAGACAGAATATTAGCCAAGGATTAAAAGGACGCAATGCCATTTGCAGAACCGTAGATGAGTCTAGAGGTAATCACGTGACTTGTAGTAAGTCAGAAAGAGACAGACACATATCGTATGATATCACTTATCGGTGTTACCTAAACATTGATACCAGTTCAGATATTTGCACAGGGAAGGGCAATGACAGATTCATTAAACAAACTTATGGCTCACCAATGGAAAGGTGTGAGGATTGGATCCATTAGGATATTGGGGTTAACAGACATATACAAACACAGGTGAAATATATAATCACCAAAG
Source organism: Hyperoodon ampullatus (assembly GCF_949752795.1). Classification (NCBI taxonomy): domain Eukaryota; kingdom Metazoa; phylum Chordata; class Mammalia; order Artiodactyla; family Ziphiidae; genus Hyperoodon; species Hyperoodon ampullatus. The sequence goes on along the minus strand of NC_136917.1, from coordinate 590,258 downwards.
ACCTACGGAATACCACGAGAAGACTGCTCAACATTCCGTCATGACGTACATGGGAAAAGGATCCCAGGAAGAACAGACATATGTATATGTGTAAAGGAACCACATCTTGCACACCTACAGCAAGCCAAACATTGAAATCAAACTTGCTGTGATAAAAAATAAAAAATTAAATTTAAAAAATGAACAAGTAGTGAGACAAACTTAAGGGGCTTTCTCCTGGCACATTCCATTCTAAATGACAACCTAGAACACGACTTCCATTGAGGCTCTGTTCTCCTAGTAACCAGATTTGGTAAGGGAGAACTGCTGCCACCTTGTGGCCGTTTCACACAACAGCAGCTTTAACCCCAGCGCTAATGGTCAGTGGATATTCAAAATCATTGCAGGCCTGTAAATGACACCTGCCCTGAAAACAAATCCTGGGGTCATATATCGACCAAAAAATTCAAAAGACGTCCATATTTCAAAACGACAGTTTCAAGAGGCATATTTTACGCCCATTAGTGTTCTGCCTCTTTTTCTTTCTTTTTTATTAAAAAAACGGGAATGGAAAAAGGCAAACCTCCGAATGGGCGAAAATATTTGCAAACGAATCAATGGACAAAGGTTTAATCTCCAATATATATAAACAGCTCATGCAGCTTAATATTAAAAAAAAACAAACAACCCAATACAAAACTGGGCAGAAGATCTAAATAGACGTTTCTTCAAAGAAGACACAGAGATGGTCAAGACGCACATGAAAAGCTGCTCAACATCACTAATTATTACAGAAATGCAAATCAAAACTACAATGAGGTATCACCTCACACCTGTTAGAATCGGCATCATCAGAAAATCTACAAACAACAAATTCTGCGGAGGGTGTGGACAAAAGGAACCCTCTTCCACTCTTGGTGGGAATGAAAATGGATACAGTCACTATGGAGAACAGTATGGAGGCTCCTTAAAAAACTAAAAATAGAATTACCATATGATCCAGCAATCCCACTTCTGGGCATATACCCAGAGAAAACCATAAATCAAAAAGACACATTCACCACAATGTTCATTGCAGCCACTATTTACGATAGCCAGGTAATGGAAGCAACCTAAGTGCCCACAGACAGACGAATGGATAAAGATGTGGTACATATATAAAATGGAATATTACTCAGCCATAAAAAGGAATGAAACTGGGTCATTTGTAGAGACGTCGATGGATCTCGAGACTGTCATACAGAGTGAAGTAAGTCAGAAAGAGAAAAACAAATATTGGATATTAATGCATATATGTGGAACCTAGAAAAATGGTACAGATGAACCAGTTTGCAGGGCAGAAATAGAGACACAGAGGTAGAGAACAAACGTATGGACACCAAGTGGGGGAAGACATGGGGTGGTGGTGGTGGGATGAGTTGGGTGATTGGGATTGATCTGTATAAAAGTATATGCATAAAATAGATAACTAATAATAACCTGCTGTATAAAAAAATAAAATTAAATTTCAAAATTTTTAAAAATAAAATTTAAAAATGAAACAGAAAAAATGTCTTCCCTTCACACAGATGTATTTATATGAATGAATTGTTTCCATGCTTATATCTATAAATACATAAAAGAGGAATAAAATCTAACTTGAACCAAAAAAAAAAAAAAAACCTGAACCCACCAGTTATACAATGGAAAACCCTATCAGGGAACTTGTTCCAGCGGTAAACAATTCTGAAATTGGTCAGAGGTGGGGAATCATCTCCCATACAGCCAGCAGCGCCCCCCCAACCCCCGTGAGGAGTGTCCTCATTGCAAAGCTAGGGGACCGTGCCGAGGCGTCTGTGAGTAAACGTGAGCTGAGCCCCAGGCCAGCTGCTGCTGGACCGTTCCCACCCTTCCCAGGTAAAACACCTGAATATGTACAAGGACTTGAAAGCCTAGAGGAAGGGCCGTGGAGCCACACCAGCGACAGCATGCAGGCCAACTTGGTGCCTGCAGGCCAGCCAGGATGGTCATGGCCCCGGGCGTTTTACTGGAAGCTTTCCATTTCCCTGCCTGAGACACCCCTCCTGTCCCGGCCCCCACTGCTTTTTTCCTTCCTCACCTCTGCCCAGAGAGAAATTCCAGCGGAAGGTATGGGTGACACATCCTCTTCTTTAGCAGGTGGCAGCCTGGCAACTCCTGCAGAAAGTCCAGCAGAGCCCCACTCACACCGGGCCACCCACAAAGCCATGGCCCCTCACTCCCTCCCTCCCGCACAGCCCCGAGACTGCTGATGGGCCAGAGAATATGGCGTCAGGCACAGCTGCAGGGGCTCTTGCTGCCTGGAGCGCTGTTTATATTGACCTCAACCCAGGCACACATGGGGAGGGCTGGCCGGCATGGTCAGGCTGCCGAGTTCAGCCAATCCTCACCCCTCAGGAACTCACATTGCAGAAAATGGACCTCGCTGAACCGGCCAGGTCCAAGGAACAGGTGTGGGCTCCTGAGAGTCAGGATAGTCAAGGGGCTGCAGCTCCGGCTTGTTTTCTAAACATTTTATCTGGCCCATGAGTGGGAGACAACTTCAAGAAGACCCTCTCCTAATGAGAGGAAGCCAGGAGTCAGGGAGAGGAGGGGTGATGGGTGGAGACACAGGCCTGGTGCCCCGGCTGCAGTGGAAGTCTCTGGAAGACCAGGCAGAGGGAGGCTGCACAGAGTGATGCACAGGGTCACAGACCTGTCGGAGCTGCTGTTTGTTAGTTCAAGTCCCGCTCGGAGGTGCTCTGTGTCAGCTCTGAGTGACAGGAGATCTGGGGTGCTCTGAAATGAGGGCTATGTGCACGGTTCCTGTGTGCCCAGCCCTGCAGGGGTACCTGTCCAGGGGAGCTCCGTATCCTGGGAGGGGCCTGACCACGAGAGCCCCATGGGCTGCTGGGTAGTTGCACAGGTGAGCTCCATATCCTGGGAGTGGCCTGACCACGAGAGCCCCGTGGGCTGCTGGGGACCTGGTAAAGGATGTCAGGACAGTCAGTGAAGCCACCAAGGATATACATCCAGTAGTTCCTAATTCCTACACCCTGCTGGTCATTCTACCATCCACCAGGACATGGTATTCTGTGTTAGACTTCAATGGTGCCTTCTTCTCTATTCCATTCGTCCCACAAATGCTCTGCTGCCCTGGTAACCATATTTGGGAATGGAGAAATGCTGCCGCCTTGTGGCCGTTTCCCACAACAGCAGCTTTAAACCCAGTGCTAATGGTCACTAAATATTCACACTCATTTCAGCCTGTAGATGACACCTGCCCTCAAAAACAATCCTGGGGTCGAAAATTGACCAAAAAATGCAAAAGAGGGCAACCATCCAAGAAGACAATTTCAAGAGGTTAATTGTACTCTCCGTTTTTTTCTGTTTTTCTGTACCAGAAATTTAAAATGGCATGGAAAAATGCTGAACATTAAGAATAATTAAAGATATGCAAATCCAAATTACAAAAACCTATCAGCTCACACCAGTCAGAATGGCCAGCGGCAAAAATTCTGCAAACAATAAATGCTGAAGGGGTTTTGGAGAAACGCCTACCCTTGGTTCTACGTGGGACATGGTAAGAGCCAGTAATGAAAACAAAAATGAGGTGCCTTGTAAAGGTAAATACTGAGCTACCATTCAATCAAGCATACCCGCTGCTGGGCCTTTCACCTGAGGGGATGAGAATCAAAAGGACACAGGCTGGGCCTCACTGGTGGCGCAGTGGTTGAGAGTCCGCCTGCCAATGCAGGGGACACGGGTTCATGCACCGGGTCGGGAAGATGCCACATGCCATGGAGCGGCTGGTCCCGTGAGCTCTGGCTGCTGGGACTGCGCATCCGGAGCCTGTGTCCTGCAATGGGAGAGTCCACGGCAGTGAGAGGTCCATGTACCGCAAAAAAAAAAGACACCGGCTGGCAATCCTGTACTCCAGAAATATTTACCATAGCCAACACTTGGAAGCTACGAAAATCTCCATCAACCCAGGAATGCACAAAGAAGAAGTGGTCCATGTACACAATGGAATATGACTCCAATAAAAAAATATAAATTCAATTTTTAAAACAAACATAAGTAAGGAGACATTGGCTTTGGTGGGCACATTCCACTCTAATATATAACTGAGGAACACCACTACCAGGATGGTCTGTTTCCCTAGTTACCAGATTGGGAAAAGCAGAAATGCTGCCGCCCTCTGGTCGTTACCTGCAACAGCAGCTTTAAAACCTGTGCTAAGGGTCACTTCATATGCACCAGTACTGGAGGGCTGTAAATGAAACGTGCCCTCAAAATGTCTTAAGGGAGGTAACGGCCAAAATATCTCTAAATGTCACACATACTTCACGAAAACAATTTGAAGAGGTAAGCTGTACTCACAGTTTGAAGAAAAAAAGGACATGCCAGAAAGCTCAGTTTCAAGGGATTATGAGACACATGCAAATCCAACCACAAAGTGGTATCAGCTCACAATACTCAGAATAAACTTCAGCACATAAAACTACAAACAAAAAATGCTGAAGGTGTTGTGGAGAACTGCATACCGTCAACTTTAAGTGGGACGTAACCTGGTAAGAGCCACTAATGAGAACAGAATGGAGGTGCATCTACAAGGTAAACATTTTGCTACAATATGATTCAGGAGGGCCACTCCTGGGTCTATAAACTAAGAAGTCAGAATTGGAAAGACAGAGGCAGGCAAATGTGCATTGCCGCAGCATTACAATACCCATGACATGGAAACAACCAAAGAGTCCATCAACAGATGAGTGGACAAAGAAGAACTGGTACATGTACAGACAGAATATTAGCCAAGGATTAAAAGGACGCAATGCCATTTGCAAAACCATAGATGAGTCTAGAGGTAATCACGTGACTTGTAGTAAGTCAGAAAGAGACAGACACATATCGTATGATATCACTTATAGGTGTTACCTAAACATTGATACCAGTTCAGATATTTGCACAGGGAAGGGCAATGACAGATTCATTAAACAAACTTATGGCTCACCAATGGAAAGGTGTGAGGATTGGATCCATTAGGATATTGGGGTTAACAGACATATACAAACACAGGTGAAATATATAATCACCAAAGACCTACGGAATACCACGAGAAGACTGCTCAACATTCCGTCATAACGTACATGGGAAAAGGATCCCAGGAAGAACAGACATATGTATATGTGTAAAGGAACCACATCTTGCACACCTACAGCAAGCCAAACATTGAAATCAAACTTGCTGTGATAAAAAATAAAAAATTAAATTTAAAAAATGAACAAGTAGTGAGACAAACTTAAGGGGCTTTCTCCTGGCACATTCCATTCTAAATGACAACCTAGAACACGACTTCCATTGAGGCTCTGTTCTCCTAGTAACCAGATTTGGTAAGGGAGAACTGCTGCCACCTTGTGGCCGTTTCACACAACAGCAGCTTTAACCCCAGCGCTAATGGTCAGTGGATATTCAAAATCATTGCAGGCCTGTAAATGACACCTGCCCTGAAAACAATTCCTGGGGTCATATATCCACCAAAAAATTCAAAAGACGTCCATATTTCAAAACGACAGTTTCAAGAGGCATATTTTACGCCCATTAGTGTTCTGCCTCTTTTTCTTTCTTTTTTGTTAAAAAAACGGGAATGGAAAAAGGCAAACCTCAGAATGGGCGAAAATATTTGCAAACGAATCAATGGACAAAGGTTTAATCTCCAATATATATAAACAGCTCATGCAGCTTAATATTTAAAAAAAAAAACAAACAACCCAATACAAAACTGGGCAGAAGATCTAAATAGACGTTTCTTCAAAGAAGACACAGAGATGGTCAAGACGCACATGAAAAGCTGCTCAACATCACTAATTATTACAGAAATGCAAATCAAAACTACAATGAGGTATCACCTCACACCTGTTAGAATCGGCATCATCAGAAAATCTACAAACAACAAATTCTGCGGAGGGTGTGGACAAAAGGAACCCTCTTCCACTCTTGGTGGGAATGAAAATGGATACAGTCACTATGGAGAACAGTATGGAGGCTCCTTAAAAAACTAAAAATAGAATTACCATATGATCCAGCAATCCCACTTCTGGGCATATACCCAGAGAAAACCATAAATCAAAAAGACACATTCACCACAATGTTCATTGCAGCCACTATTTACGATAGCCAGGTAATGGAAGCAACCTAAGTGCCCACAGACAGACGAATGGATAAAGATGTGGTACATATATAAAATGGAATATTACTCAGCCATAAAAAGGAATGAAACTGGGTCATTTGTAGAGACGTCGATGGATCTCGAGACTGTCATACAGAGTGAAGTAAGTCAGAAAGAGAAAAACAAATATTGTATATTAATGCATATATGTGGAACCTAGAAAAATGGTACAGATGAACCAGTTTGCAGGGCAGAAATAGAGACACAGAGGTAGAGAACAAACGTATGGACACCAAGTGGGGGAAGACATGGGGTGGTGGTGGTGGGATGAGTTGGGTGATCGGGATTGACCTGTATACAAGTATATGCATAAAATAGATAACTAATAATAACCTGCTGTATAAAAAAATAAAATTAAATTTCAAAATTTTTAAAAATAAAATTTAAAAATGAAACAGAAAAAATGTCTTCCCTTCACACAGATGTATTTATATGAATGAATTGTTTCCATGCTTATATCTATAAATACATAAAAGAGGAATAAAATCTAACTTGAATCAAAAAAAAAAAAACCTGAACCCAACAGTTATACAATGGAAAACCCTCTCAGGGATCTTGTTCCAGAGGTAAACAATTCTGAAATTGGTCAGAGGTGGGGAATCATCTCCCATACAGCCAGCAGCACCCCCCCAACCCCCGCGAGGAGTGTCCTCATTGCAAAGCTAGGGGACCGTGCCGAGGCGTCTGTGAGTAAACGTGAGCTGAGCCCCAGGCCAGCTGCTGCTGGACCGTTCCCACCCTTCCCAGGTAAAACACCTGAATATGTACAAGGACTTGAAAGCCTAGAGGAAGGGCCATGGAGCCACACCAGCGACAGCATGCAGGCCAACTTGGTGCCTGCAGGCCAGCCAGGATGGTCATGGCCCCGGGCGTTTTACTGGAAGCTTTCCATTTCCCTGCCTGAGACACCCCTCCTGTCCCGGCCCCCACTGCTTTTTTCCTTCCTCACCTCTGCCCAGAGAGAAATTCCAGCGGAAGTCATGGGTGACGCAGCCTCTTCTTTAGCAGGTGGCAGCCTGGCAACTCCTGCAGAAAGTCCAGCAGAGCCCCACTCACACCGGGCCACCCACAAAGCCGTGGCCCCACACTCCCTCCCACCCGCACAGCCCCGAGACTGCTGATGGGGCAGAGAATATGGCGTCAGGCACAGCTGCAGGGGCTCTTGCTGCCTGGAGCGCTGTTTATATTGACCTCAACCCAGGCACACATGGGGAGGGCTGGCCGGCATGGTCAGGCTGCCGAGTTCAGCCAATCCTCACCCCTCAGGAACTCACATTGCAGAAAATGGACCTCGCTGAACCGGCCAGGTCCAAGGAACAGGTGTGGGCTCCTGAGAGTCAGGATAGTCAAGGGGCTGCAGCTCCGGCTTGTTTTCTAAACATTTTATCTGGCCCATGAGTGGGAGACAACTTCAAGAAGACCCTCTCCTAATGAGAGGAAGCCAGGAGTCAGGGAGAGGAGGGGTGATGGGTGGAGACACAGGCCTGGTGCCCCGGCTGCAGTGGAAGTCTCTGGAAGACCAGGCAGAGGGAGGCTGCACAGAGTGATGCACAGGGTCACAGACCTGTCGGAGCTGCTGTTTGTTAGTTCAAGTCCTGCTCGGAGGTGCTCTGTGTCAGCTCTGAGTGACAGGAGATCTGGGGTGCTCTGAAATGAGGGCTATGTGCACGGTTCCTGTGTGCCCAGCCCTGCAGGGGTACCTGTCCAGGGGGACCTCCGTATCCCGGGAGGGGCCTGACCACGAGAGCCCCATGGGCTGCTGGGTAGTTGCACAGGTGAGCTCCATATCCTGGGAGTGGCCTGACCACGAGAGCCCCGTGGGCTGCTGGGAACCTGGTAAAGGATGTCAGGACAGTCAGTGAAGCCACCAAGGATATACATCCAGTAGTTCCTAATTCCTACACCCTGCTGGTCATTCTACCATCCACCAGGACATGGTATTCTGTGTTAGACTTCAATGGTGCCTTCTTCTGTATTCCATTCGTCCCACAAATGCTCTGCTGCCCTGGTAACCATATTTGGGAATGGAGAAATGCTGCCGCCTTGTGGCCGTTTCCCACAACAGCAGCTTTAAACCCAGTGCTAATGGTCACTAAATATTCACACTCATTTCAGCCTGTAGATGACACCTGCCCTCAAAAACAATCCTGGGGTCGAAAATTGACCAAAAAATGCAAAAGAGGGCAACCATCCAAGAAGACAATTTCAAGAGGTTAATTGTACACTCCGTTTTTTTCTGTTTTTCTGTACCAGAAATTTAAAATGGCATGGAAAATTGCTGAACATTAAGAATAATTAAAGATATGCAAATCCAAATTACAAAAACCTATCAGCTCACACCAGTCAGAATGGCCAGCGGCAAAAATTCTGCAAACAATAAATGCTGAAGGGGTTTTGGAGAAACGCATACCCTTGGTTCTACGTGGGACATGGTAAGAGCCAGTAATGAAAACAAAAATGAGGTGCCTTGTAAAGGTAAATACTGAGCTACCATTCAATCAAGCATACCCGCTGCTGGGCCTTTCACCTGAGGGGATGAGAATCAAAAGGACACAGGCTGGGCCTCACTGGTGGCACAGTGGTTGAGAGACCGCCTGCCAATGCAGGGGACACGGGTTCATGCACCGGGTCGGGAAGATGCCACATGCCATGGAGCGGCTGGTCCCGTGAGCTATGGCTGCTGGGACTGCGCATCCGGAGGCTGTGTCCTGCAATGGGAGAGTTCACGGCAGTGAGAGGTCCATGTACCGCAAAAAAAAAAGACACCGGCTGGCAATCCTGTACTCCAGAAATATTTACCATAGCCAACACTTGGAAGCTACGAAAATCTCCATCAACCCAGGAATGCACAAAGAAGAAGTGGTCCATGTACACAATGGAATATGACTCCAATAAAATAATATAAATTCAATTTATAAAACAAACATAAGTAAGGAGACATTGGCTTTGGTGGGCACATTCCACTCTAATATATAACTAAGGAACACCACTACCAGGATGGTCTGTTTCCCTAGTTACCAGATTGGGAAAAGCAGAAATGCTGCCGCCCTCTGGTCGTTACCTGCAACAGCAGCTTTCAAACCTGTGCTAAGGGTCACTTCATATGCACCAGTACTGGAGGGCTGTAAATGAAACGTGCCCTCAAAATGTCTTAAGGGAGGTAACGGCCAAAATATCTCTAAATGTCACACATACTTCACGAAAACAATTTGAAGAGGTAAGCTGTACTCACAGTTTGAAGAAAAAAAGGACATGCCAGAAAGCTCAATTTCAAGGGATTATGAGACACATGCAAATCCAACCACAAAGTGGTATCAGCTCACAATACTCAGAATAAACTTCAGCACATAAAACTACAAACAAAAAATGCTGAAGGTGTTGTGGAGAACTGCATACCGTCAACTTTAAGTGGGACGTAACCTGGTAAGAGCCACTAATGAGAACAGAATGGAGGTGCATCTACAAGGTAAACATTTTGCTACAATATGATTCAGGAGGGCCACTCCTGGGTCTATAAACTAAGAAGTCAGAATTGGAAAGACAGAGGCAGGCAAATGTGCATTGCCGCAGCATTACAGTAGCCATGACATGGAAACAACCAAAATGTCCATCAACAGATGAGTGGACAAAGAAGAACTGGTACATGTACAGACAGAATATTAGCCAAGGATTAAAAGGACGCAATGCCATTTGCAGAACCGTAGATGAGTCTAGAGGTAATCACGTGACTTGTAGTAAGTCAGAAAGAGACAGACACATATCGTATGATATCACTTATAGGTGTTACCTAAACATTGATACCAGTTCAGATATTTGCACAGGGAAGGGCAATGACAGATTCATTAAACAAACTTATGGCTCACCAATGGAAAGGTGTGAGGATTGGATCCATTAGGATATTGGGGTTAACAGACATATACAAACACAGGTGAAATATATAATCACCAAAGACCTACGGAATACCACGAGAAGACTGCTCAACATTCCGTCATGACGTACATGGGAAAAGGATCCCAGGAAGAACAGACATATGTATATGTGTAAAGGAACCACATCTTGCACACCTACAGCAAGCCAAACATTGGAATCAAACTTGCTGTGATAAAAAATAAAAAATTAAATTTAAAAAACGAACAAGTAGTGAGACAAACTTAAGGGGCTTTCTCCTGGCACATTCCATTCTAAATGACAACCTAGAACACGACTTCCATTGAGGCTCTGTTCTCCTAGTAACCAGATTTGGTAAGGGAGAACTGCTGCCACCTTGTGGCCGTTTCACACAACAGCAGCTTTAACCCCAGCGCTAATGGTCAGTGGATATTCAAAATCATTGCAGGCCTGTAAATGACACCTGCCCTGAAAACAAATCCTGGGGTCATATATCGACCAAAAAATTCAAAAGACGTCCATATTTCAAAACGACAGTTTCAAGAGGCATATTTTACGCCCATTAGTGTTCTGCCTCTTTTTCTTTCTTTTTTGTTAAAAAAACGGGAATGGAAAAAGGCAACCCTCGGAATGGGCGATAATATTTGCAAACGAATCAATGGACAAAGGTTTAATCTCCAATATATATAAACAGCTCATGCAGCTTAATATTAAAAAAAAACAAACAGCCCAATACAAAACTGGGCAGAAGATCTAAATAGACGTTTCTTCAAAGAAGACACAGAGATGGTCAAGACGCACATGAAAAGCTGCTCAACATCACTAATTATTACAGAAATGCAAATCAAAACTACAACGAGGTATCACGTCACACCTGTTAGAATCGGCATCATCAGAAAATCTACAAACAACAAATTCTGCGGAGGGTGTGGACAAAAGGAACCCTCTTCCACTCTTGGTGGGAATGAAAATGGATACAGTCACTATGGAGAACAGTATGGAGGTTCCTTAAAAAACTAAAAATAGAATTACCATATGATCCAGCAATCCCACTTCTGGGCATATACCCAGAGAAAACCATAAATCAAAAAGACACATTCACCACAACGTTCATTGCAGCCACTATTTACGATAGCCAGGTAATGGAAGCAACCTAAGTGCCCACAGACAGACGAATGGATAAAGATGTGGTACATATATAAAATGGAATGTTACTCAGCCATAAAAAGGAATGAAATGGGGTCATTTGTAGAGACGTCGATGGATCTCGAGACTGTCATACAGAGTGAAGTAAGTCAGAAAGAGAAAAACAAATATTGGATATTAATGCATATATGTGGAACCTAGAAAAATGGTACAGATGAACCAGTTTGCAGGGCAGAAATAGAGACACAGAGGTAGAGAACAAACGTATGGACACCAAGTGGGGGAAGACATGGGGTGGTGGTGGTGGGATGAGTTGGGTGATTGGGATTGACCTGTATACAAGTATATGCATAAAATAGATAACTAATAATAACCTGCTATATAAAAAAATAAAATTAAATTTCAAAATTTTTAAAAATAAAATTTAAAAATGAAACAGAAAAAATGTCTTCCCTTCACACAGATGTATTTATATGAATGAATTGTTTCCATGCTTATATCTATAAATACATAAAAGAGGAATAAAATCTAACTTGAACCAAAAAAAAAAAAAAAAACCTGAACCCACCAGTTATACAATGGAAAACCCTATCAGGGAACTTGTTCCAGCGGTAAACAATTCTGAAATTGGTCAGAGGTGGGGAATCATCTCCCATACAGCCAGCAGCGCCCCCCCAACCCCCGTGAGGAGTGTCCTCATTGCAAAGCTAGGGGACCGTGCCGAGGCGTCTGTGAGTAAACGTGAGCTGAGCCCCAGGCCAGCTGCTGCTGGACCGTTCCCACCCTTCCCAGGTAAAACACCTGAATATGTACAAGGACTTGAAAGCCTAGAGGAAGGGCCGTGGAGCCACACCAGCGACAGCATGCAGGCCAACTTGGTGCCTGCAGGCCAGCCAGGATGGTCATGGCCCCGGGCGTTTTACTGGAAGCTTTCCATTTCCCTGCCTGAGACACCCCTCCTGTCCCGGCCCCCACTGCTTTTTTCCTTCCTCACCTCTGCCCAGAGAGAAATTCCAGCGGAAGGTATGGGTGACACATCCTCTTCTTTAGCAGGTGGCAGCCTGGCAACTCCTGCAGAAAGTCCAGCAGAGCCCCACTCACACCGGGCCACCCACAAAGCCATGGCCCCTCACTCCCTCCCTCCCGCACAGCCCCGAGACTGCTGATGGGCCAGAGAATATGGCGTCAGGCACAGCTGCAGGGGCTCTTGCTGCCTGGAGCGCTGTTTATATTGACCTCAACCCAGGCACACATGGGGAGGGCTGGCCGGCATGGTCAGGCTGCCGAGTTCAGCCAATCCTCACCCCTCAGGAACTCACATTGCAGAAAATGGACCTCGCTGAACCGGCCAGGTCCAAGGAACAGGTGTGGGCTCCTGAGAGTCAGGATAGTCAAGGGGCTGCAGCTCCGGCTTGTTTTCTAAACATTTTATCTGGCCCATGAGTGGGAGACAACTTCAAGAAGACCCTCTCCTAATGAGAGGAAGCCAGGAGTCAGGGAGAGGAGGGGTGATGGGTGGAGACACAGGCCTGGTGCCCCGGCTGCAGTGGAAGTCTCTGGAAGACCAGGCAGAGGGAGGCTGCACAGAGTGATGCACAGGGTCACAGACCTGTCGGAGCTGCTGTTTGTTAGTTCAAGTCCCGCTCGGAGGTGCTCTGTGTCAGCTCTGAGTGACAGGAGATCTGGGGTGCTCTGAAATGAGGGCTATGTGCACGGTTCCTGTGTGCCCAGCCCTGCAGGGGTACCTGTCCAGGGGAGCTCCGTATCCTGGGAGGGGCCTGACCACGAGAGCCCCATGGGCTGCTGGGTAGTTGCACAGGTGAGCTCCATATCCTGGGAGTGGCCTGACCACGAGAGCCCCGTGGGCTGCTGGGGACCTGGTAAAGGATGTCAGGACAGTCAGTGAAGCCACCAAGGATATACATCCAGTAGTTCCTAATTCCTACACCCTGCTGGTCATTCTACCATCCACCAGGACATGGTATTCTGTGTTAGACTTCAATGGTGCCTTCTTCTGTATTCCATTCGTCCCACAAATGCTCTGCTGCCCTGGTAACCATATTTGGGAATGGAGAAATGCTGCCGCCTTGTGGCCGTTTCCCACAACAGCAGCTTTAAACCCAGTGCTAATGGTCACTAAATATTCACACTCATTTCAGCCTGTAGATGACACCTGCCCTCAAAAACAATCCTGGGGTCGAAAATTGACCAAAAAATGCAAAAGAGGGCAACCATCCAAGAAGACAATTTCAAGAGGTTAATTGTACTCTCCGTTTTTTTCTGTTTTTCTGTACCAGAAATTTAAAATGGCATGGAAAAATGCTGAACATTAAGAATAATTAAAGATATGCAAATCCAAATTACAAAAACCTATCAGCTCACACCAGTCAGAATGGCCAGCGGCAAAAATTCTGCAAACAATAAATGCTGAAGGGGTTTTGGAGAAACGCCTACCCTTGGTTCTACGTGGGACATGGTAAGAGCCAGTAATGAAAACAAAAATGAGGTGCCTTGTAAAGGTAAATACTGAGCTACCATTCAATCAAGCATACCCGCTGCTGGGCCTTTCACCTGAGGGGATGAGAATCAAAAGGACACAGGCTGGGCCTCACTGGTGGCGCAGTGGTTGAGAGTCCGCCTGCCAATGCAGGGGACACGGGTTCATGCACCGGGTCGGGAAGATGCCACATGCCATGGAGCGGCTGGTCCCGTGAGCTCTGGCTGCTGGGACTGCGCAACCGGAGCCTGTGTCCTGCAATGGGAGAGTCCACGGCAGTGAGAGGTCCATGTACCGCAAAAAAAAAAGACACCGGCTGGCAATCCTGTACTCCAGAAATATTTACCATAGCCAACACTTGGAAGCTACGAAAATCTCCATCAACCCAGGAATGCACAAAGAAGAAGTGGTCCATGTACACAATGGAATATGACTCCAATAAAAAAATATAAATTCAATTTTTAAAACAAACATAAGTAAGGAGACATTGGCTTTGGTGGGCACATTCCACTCTAATATATAACTGAGGAACACCACTACCAGGATGGTCTGTTTCCCTAGTTACCAGATTGGGAAAAGCAGAAATGCTGCCGCCCTCTGGTCGTTACCTGCAACAGCAGCTTTAAAACCTGTGCTAAGGGTCACTTCATATGCACCAGTACTGGAGGGCTGTAAATGAAACGTGCCCTCAAAATGTCTTAAGGGAGGTAACGGCCAAAATATCTCTAAATGTCACACATACTTCACGAAAACAATTTGAAGAGGTAAGCTGTACTCACAGTTTGAAGAAAAAAAGGACATGCCAGAAAGCTCAGTTTCAAGGGATTATGAGACACATGCAAATCCAACCACAAAGTGGTATCAGCTCACAATACTCAGAATAAACTTCAGCACATAAAACTACAAACAAAAAATGCTGAAGGTGTTGTGGAGAACTGCATACCGTCAACTTTAAGTGGGACGTAACCTGGTAAGAGCCACTAATGAGAACAGAATGGAGGTGCATCTACAAGGTAAACATTTTGCTACAATATGATTCAGGAGGGCCACTCCTGGGTCTATAAACTAAGAAGTCAGAATTGGAAAGACAGAGGCAGGCAAATGTGCATTGCCGCAGCATTACAATACCCATGACATGGAAACAACCAAAGAGTCCATCAACAGATGAGTGGACAAAGAAGAACTGGTACATGTACAGACAGAATATTAGCCAAGGATTAAAAGGACGCAATGCCATTTGCAAAACCATAGATGAGTCTAGAGGTAATCACGTGACTTGTAGTAAGTCAGAAAGAGACAGACACATATCGTATGATATCACTTATAGGTGTTACCTAAACATTGATACCAGTTCAGATATTTGCACAGGGAAGGGCAATGACAGATTCATTAAACAAACTTATGGCTCACCAATGGAAAGGTGTGAGGATTGGATCCATTAGGATATTGGGGTTAACAGACATATACAAACACAGGTGAAATATATAATCACCAAAGACCTACGGAATACCACGAGAAGACTGCTCAACATTCCGTCATAACGTACATGGGAAAAGGATCCCAGGAAGAACAGACATATGTATATGTGTAAAGGAACCACATCTTGCACACCTACAGCAAGCCAAACATTGGAATCAAACTTGCTGTGATAAAAAATAAAAAATTAAATTTAAAAAACGAACAAGTAGTGAGACAAACTTAAGGGGCTTTCTCCTGGCACATTCCATTCTAAATGACAACCTAGAACACGACTTCCATTGAGGCTCTGTTCTCCTAGTAACCAGATTTGGTAAGGGAGAACTGCTGCCACCTTGTGGCCGTTTCACACAACAGCAGCTTTAACCCCAGCGCTAATGGTCAGTGGATATTCAAAATCATTGCAGGCCTGTAAATGACACCTGCCCTGAAAACAATTCCTGGGGTCATATATCGACCAAAAAATTCAAAAGACGTCCATATTTCAAAACGACAGTTTCAAGAGGCATATTTTACGCCCATTAGTGTTCTGCCTCTTTTTCTTTCTTTTTTGTTAAAAAAACGGGAATGGAAAAAGGCAAACCTCAGAATGGGCGAAAATATTTGCAAACGAATCAATGGACAAAGGTTTAATCTCCAATATATATAAACAGCTCATGCAGCTTAATATTTAAAAAAAAAAAAAACAACCCAATACAAAAATGGGCAGAAGATCTAAATAGACGTTTCTTCAAAGAAGACACAGAGATGGTCAAGACGCACATGAAAAGCTGCTCAACATCACTAATTATTACAGAAATGCAAATCAAAACTACAATGAGGTATCACCTCACACCTGTTAGAATCGGCATCATCAGAAAATCTACAAACAACAAATTCTGCGGAGGGTGTGGACAAAAGGAACCCTCTTCCACTCTTGGTGGGAATGAAAATGGATACAGTCACTATGGAGAACAGTATGGAGGCTCCTTAAAAAACTAAAAATAGAATTACCATATGATCCAGCAATCCCACTTCTGGGCATATACCCAGAGAAAACCATAAATCAAAAAGACACATTCACCACAATGTTCATTGCAGCCACTATTTACGATAGCCAGGTAATGGAAGCAACCTAAGTGCCCACAGACAGACGAATGGATAAAGATGTGGTATATATATAAAATGGAATATTACTCAGCCATAAAAAGGAATGAAACTGGGTCATTTGTAGAGACGTCGATGGATCTCGAGACTGTCATACAGAGTGAAGTAAGTCAGAAAGAGAAAAACAAATATTGGATATTAATGCATATATGTGGAACCTAGAAAAATGGTACAGATGAACCAGTTTGCAGGGCAGAAATAGAGACACAGAGGTAGAGAACAAATGTATGGACACCAAGTGGGGGAAGACATGGGGTGGTGGTGGTGGGATGAGTTGGGTGATTGGGATTGATCTGTATAAAAGTATATGCATAAAATAGATAACTAATGATAACCTGCTGTATAAAAAAATAAAATTAAATTTCAAAATTTTTAAAAATAAAATTTAAAAATGAAACAGAAAAAATGTCTTCCCTTCACACAGATGTATTTATATGAATGAATTGTTTCCATCCTTATATCTATAAATACATAAAAGAGGAATAAAATCTAACTTGAACCAAAAAAAAAAAAAAAACATGAACCCACCAGTTATACAATGGAAAACCCTATCAGGGAACTTGTTCCAGCGGTAAACAATTCTGAAATTGGTCAGAGGTGGGGAATCATCTCCCATACAGCCAGCAGCGCCCCCCCAACCCCCGCGAGGAGTGTCCTCATTGCAAAGCTAGGGGACCGTGCCGAGGCGTCTGTGAGTAAACGTGAGCTGAGCCCCAGGCCAGCTGCTGCTGGACCGTTCCCACCCTTCCCAGGTAAAACACCTGAATATGTACAAGGACTTGAAAGCCTAGAGGAAGGGCCGTGGAGCCACACCAGCGACAGCATGCAGGCCAACTTGGTGCCTGCAGGCCAGCCAGGATGGTCATGGCCCCGGGCGTTTTACTGGAAGCTTTCCATTTCCCTGCCTGAGACACCCCTCCTGTCCCGGCCCCCACTGCTTTTTTCCTTCCTCACCTCTGCCCAGAGAGAAATTCCAGCGGAAGGTATGGGTGACACATCCTCTTCTTTAGCAGGTGGCAGCCTGGCAACTCCTGCAGAAAGTCCAGCAGAGCCCCACTCACACTGGGCCACCCACAAAGCCGTGGCCCCACACTCCCTCCCACCCGCACAGCCCCGAGACTGCTGATGGGGCAGAGAATATGGCGTCAGGCACAGCTGCAGGGGCTCTTGCTGCCTGGAGCGCTGTTTATATTGACCTCAACCCAGGCACACATGGGGAGGGCTGGCCGGCATGGTCAGGCTGCCGAGTTCAGCCAATCCTCACCCCTCAGGAACTCACATTGCAGAAAATGGACCTCGCTGAACCGGCCAGGTCCAAGGAACAGGTGTGGGCTCCTGAGAGTCAGAATAGTCAAGGGACTGCAGCTCCGGCTTGTTTTCTAAACATTTTATCTGGCCCATGAGTGGGAGACAACTTCAAGAAGACCCTCTCCTAATGAGAGGAAGCCAGGAGTCAGGGAGAGGAGGGGTGATGGGTGGAGACACAGGCCTGGTGCCCCGGCTGCAGTGGAAGTCTCTGGAAGACCAGGCAGAGGGAGGCTGCACAGAGTGATGCACAGGGTCACAGACCTGTCGGAGCTGCTGTTTGTTAGTTCAAGTCCCGCTCGGAGGTGCTCTGTGTCAGCTCTGAGTGACAGGAGATCTGGGGTGCTCTGAAATGAGGGCTATGTGCACAGTTCCTGTGTGCCCAGCCCTGCAGGGGTACCTGTCCAGGGGAGCTCCGTATCCTGGGAGGGGCCTGACCACGAGAGCCCCATGGGCTGCTGGGTAGTTGCACAGGTGAGCTCCATATCCTGGGAGTGGCCTGACCACGAGAGCCCCGTGGGCTGCTGAGGACCTGGTAAAGGATGTCAGGACAGTCAGTGAAGCCACCAAGGATATACATCCAGTAGTTCCTAATTCCTACACCCTGCTGGTCATTCTACCATCCACCAGGACATGGTATTCTGCGTTAGACTTCAATGGTGCCTTCTTCTGTATTCCATTCGTCCCACAAATGCTCTGCTGCCCTGGTAACCATATTTGGGAATGGAGAAATGCTGCCGCCTTGTGGCCGTTTCCCACAACAGCAGCTTTAAACCCAGTACTAATGGTCACTAAATATTCACACTCATTTCAGCCTGTAGATGACACCTGCCCTCAAAAACAATCCTGGGGTCGAAAATTGACCAAAAAATTCAAAAGAGGGCAACCATCCAAGAAGACAATTTCAAGAGGTTAATTGTACTCTCCGTTTTTTTCTGTTTTTCTGTACCAGAAATTTAAAATGGCATGGAAAAATGCTGAACATTAAGAATAATTAAAGATATGCAAATCCAAATTGCAAAAACCTATCAGCTCACACCAGTCAGAATGGCCAGCGGCAAAAATTCTGCAAACAATAAATGCTGAAGGGGTTTTGGAGAAATGCCTACCCTTGGTTCAACGTGGGACATGGTAAGAGCCAGTAATGAAAACAAAAATGAGGTGCCTTGTAAAGGTAAATACAGAGCTACCATTCAATCAAGCATACCCACTGCTGGGCCTTTCACCTGAGGGGATGAGAATCAAAAGGACACAGGCTGGGCCTCACTGGTGGCGCAGTGGTTGAGAGTCCGCCTGCCAATGCAGGGGACACGGGTTCATGCACCGGGTCGGGAAGATGCCACATGCCATGGAGCGGCTGGTCCCGTGAGCTATGGCTGCTGGGACTGTGCATCCGGAGCCTGTGTCCTGCAATGGGAGAGTCCACGGCAGTGAGAGGTCCATGTACCGCAAAAAAAAAAAGACACCGGCTGGCAATCCTGTACTCCAGAAATATTTACCATAGCCAACACTTGGAAGCTACGAAAATCTCCATCAACCCAGGAATGCACAAAGAAGAAGTGGTCCATGTACACAATGGAATATGACTCCAATAAAAAAATATAAATTCAATTTATAAAACAAACATAAGTAAGGAGACATTGGCTTTGGTGGGCACATTCCACTCTAATATATAACTGAGGAACACCACTACCAGGATGGTCTGTTTCCCTAGTTACCAGATTGGGAAAAGCAGAAATGCTGCCGCCCTCTGGTCGTTACCTGCAACAGCAGCTTTAAAACCTGTGCTAAGGGTCACTTCATATGCACCAGTACTGGAGGGCTGTAAATGAAACGTGCCCTCAAAATGTCTTAAGGGAGGTAACGGCCAAAATATCTCTAAATGTCACACATACTTCACGAAAACAATTTGAAGAGGTAAGCTGTACTCACAGTTTGAAGAAAAAAAGGACATGCCAGAAAGCTCAATTTCAAGGGATTATGAGACACATGCAAATCCAACCACAAAGTGGTATCAGCTCACAATACTCAGAATAAACTTCAGCACATAAAACTACAAATAAAAAATGCTGAAGGTGTTGTGGAGAACTGCATACCGTCAACTTTAAGTGGGACGTAACCTGGTAAGAGCCACTAATGAGAACAGAATGGAGGTGCATCTACAAGGTAAACATTTTGCTACAATATGATTCAGGAGGGCCACTCCTGGGTCTATAAACTAAGAAGTCAGAATTGGAAAGACAGAGGCAGGCAAATGTGCATTGCCGCAGCATTACAGTAGCCATGACATGGAAACAACCAAAAAGTCCATCAACAGATGAGTGGACAAAGAAGAACTGGTACATGTACAGACAGAATATTAGCCAAGGATTAAAAGGACGCAATGCCATTTGCAGAACCGTAGATGAGACTAGAGGTAATCACGTGACTTGTAGTAAGTCAGAAAGAGACAGACACATATCTTATGATATCACTTATAGGTGTTACCTAAACATTGATACCAGTTCAGATATTTGCACAGGGAAGGGCAATGACAGATTCATTAAACAAACTTATGGCTCACCAATGGAAAGGTGTGAGGATTGGATCCATTAGGATATTGGGGTTAACAGACATATACAAACACAGGTGAAATATATAATCACCAAAGACCTACGGAATACCACGAGAAGACTACTCAACATTCCGTCATGACGTACATGGGAAAAGGATCCCAGGAAGAACAGACATATGTATATGTGTAAAGGAACCACATCTTGCACACCTACAGCAAGCCAAACATTGGAATCAAACTTGCTGTGATAAAAAATAAAAAATTTAATTTAAAAAACGAACAAGTAGTGAGACAAACTTAAGGGGCTTTCTCCTGGCACATTCCATTCTAAATGACAACCTAGAACACGACTTCCATTGAGGCTCTGTTCTCCTAGTAACCAGATTTGGTAAGGGAGAACTGCTGCCACCTTGTGGCCGTTTCACACAACAGCAGCTTTAACCCCAGCGCTAATGGTCAGTGGATATTCAAAATCATTGCAGGCCTGTAAATGACACCTGCCCTGAAAACAAATCCTGGGGTCATATATCGACCAAAAAATTCAAAAGACGTCCATATTTCAAAACGACAGTTTCAAGAGGCATATTTTACGCCCATTAGTGTTCTGCCTCTTTTTCTTTCTTTTTTGTTAAAAAAAACGGGAATGGAAAAAGGCAACCCTCAGAATGGGCGATAATATTTGCAAACGAATCAATGGACAAAGGTTTAATCTCCAATATATATAAACAGCTCATGCAGCTTAATATTAAAAAAAAACAAACAACCCAATACAAAACTGGGCAGAAGATCTAAATAGACGTTTCTTCAAAGAAGACACAGAGATGGTCAAGACGCACATGAAAAGCTGCTCAACATCACTAATTATTACAGAAATGCAAATCAAAACTACAATGAGGTATCACCTCACACCTGTTAGAATCGGCATCATCAGAAAATCTACAAACAACAAATTCTGCCGAGGGTGTGGACAAAAGGAACCCTCTTCCACTCTTGGTGGGAATGAAAATGGATACAGTCACTATGGAGAACAGTATGGAGGCTCCTTAAAAAACTAAAAATAGAATTACCATATGATCCAGCAATCCCACTTCTGGGCATATACCCAGAGAAAACCATAAATCAAAAAGACACATTCACCACAATGTTCATTGCAGCCACTATTTACGATAGCCAGGTAATGGAAGCAACCTAAGTGCCCACAGACAGACGAATGGATAAAGATGTGGTACATATATAAAATGGAATATTACTCAGCCATAAAAAGGAATGAAACTGGGTCATTTGTAGAGACGTCGATGGATCTCGAGACTGTCATACAGAGTGAAGTAAGTCAGAAAGAGAAAAACAAATATTGGATATTAATGCATATATGTGGAACCTAGAAAAATGGTACAGATGAACCAGTTTGCAGGGCAGCAATAGAGACACAGAGGTAGAGAACAAACGTATGGACACCAAGTGGGGGAAGACATGGGGTGGTGGTGGTGGGATGAGTTGGGTGATTGGGATTGATCTGTATAAAAGTATATGCATAAAATAGATAACTAATAATAACCTGCTGTATAAAAAAATAAAATTAAATTTCAAAATTTTTAAAAATAAAATTTAAAAATGAAACAGAAAAAATGTCTTCCCTTCACACAGATGTATTTATATGAATGAATTGTTTCCATGCTTATATCTATAAATACATAAAAGAGGAATAAAATCTAACTTGAACCAAAAAAAAAAAAAAAACATGAACCCACCAGTTATACAATGGAAAACCCTATCAGGGAACTTGTTCCAGCGGTAAACAATTCTGAAATTGGTCAGAGGTGGGGAATCATCTCCCATAGAGCCAGCAGCGCCCCCCCAACCCCCGCGAGGAGTGTCCTCATTGCAAAGCTAGGGGACTGTGCCGAGGCGTCTGTGAGTAAACGTGAGCTGAGCCCCAGGCCAGCTGCTGCTGGACCGTTCCCACCCTTCCCAGGTAAAACACCTGAATATGTACAAGGACTTGAAAGCCTAGAGGAAGGGCCGTGGAGCCACACCAGCGACAGCATGCAGGCCAACTTGGTGCCTGCAGGCCAGCCAGGATGGTCATGGCCCCGGGCGTTTTACTGGAAGCTTTCCATTTCCCTGCCTGAGACACCCCTCCTGTCCCGGCCCCCACTGCTTTTTTCCTTCCTCACCTCTGCCCAGAGAGAAATTCCAGCGGAAGGTATGGGTGACACATCCTCTTCTTTAGCAGGTGGCAGCCTGGCAACTCCTGCAGAAAGTCCAGCAGAGCCCCACTCACACCGGGCCACCCACAAAGCCGTGGCCCCACACTCCCTCCCACCCGCACAGCCCCGAGACTGCTGATGGGGCAGAGAATATGGCGTCAGGCACAGCTGCAGGGGCTCTTGCTGCCTGGAGCGCTGTTTATATTGACCTCAAACCAGGCACACATGGGGAGGGCTGGCCGGCATGGTCAGGCTGCCGAGTTCAGCCAATCCTCACCCCTCAGGATCTCACATTGCAGAAAATGGACCTCGCTGAACCGGCCAGGTCCAAGGAACAGGTGTGGGCTCCTGAGAGTCAGGATAGTCAAGGGGCTGCAGCTCCGGCTTGTTTTCTAAACATTTTATCTGGCCCATGAGTGGGAGACAACTTCAAGAAGACCCTCTCCTAATGAGAGGAAGCCAGGAGTCAGGGAGAGGAGGGGTGATGGGTGGAGACACAGGCCTGGTGCCCCGGCTGCAGTGGAAGTCTCTGGAAGACCAGGCAGAGGGAGGCTGCACAGAGTGATGCACAGGGTCACAGACCTGTCGGAGCTGCTGTTTGTTAGTTCAAGTCCCGCTCGGAGGTGCTCTGTGTCAGCTCTGAGTGACAGGAGATCTGGGGTGCTCTGAAATGAGGGCTATGTGCACGGTTCCTGTGTGCCCAGCCCTGCAGGGGTACCTGTCCAGGGGAGCTCCGTATCCTGGGAGGGGCCTGACCACGAGAGCCCCATGGGCTGCTGGGTAGTTGCACAGGTGAGCTCCATATCCTGGGAGTGGCCTGACCACGAGAGCCCCGTGGGCTGCTGGGGACCTGGTAAAGGATGTCAGGACAGTCAGTGAAGCCACCAAGGATATACATCCAGTAGTTCCTAATTCCTACACCCTGCTGGTCATTCTACCATCCACCAGGACATGGTATTCTGTGTTAGACTTCAATGGTGCCTTCTTCTGTATTCCATTCGTCCCACAAATGCTCTGCTGCCCTGGTAACCATATTTGGGAATGGAGAAATGCTGCCGCCTTGTGGCCGTTTCCCACAACAGCAGCTTTAAACCCAGTGCTAATGGTCACTAAATATTCACACTCATTTCAGCCTGTAGATGACACCTGCCCTCAAAAACAATCCTGGGGTCGAAAATTGACCAAAAAATTCAAAAGAGGGCAACCATCCAAGAAGACAATTTCAAGAGGTTAATTGTACTCTCCGTTTTTTTCTGTTTTTCTGTACCAGAAATTTAAAATGGCATGGAAAAATGCTGAACATTAAGAATAATTAAAGATATGCAAATCCAAATTACAAAAACCTATCTGCTCACACCAGTCACAATGGCCAGCGGCAAAAATTCTGCAAACAATAAATGCTGAAGGGGTTTTGGAGAAATGCCTACCCTTGGTTCAACGTGGGACATGGTAAGAGCCAGTAATGAAAACAAAAATGAGGTGCCTTGTAAAGGTAAATACTGAGCTACCATTCAATCAAGCATACCCACTGCTGGGCCTTTCACCTGAGGGGATGAGAATCAAAAGGACACAGGCTGGGCCTCACTGGTGGCGCAGTGGTTGAGAGTCCGCCTGCCAATGCAGGGGACACGGGTTCATGCACCGGGTCGGGAAGATGCCACATGCCATGGAGCGGCTGGTCCCGTGAGCTATGGCTGCTGGGACTGCGCATCCGGAGCCTGTGTCCTGCAATGGGAGAGTCCACGGCAGTGAGAGGTCCATGTACCGCAAAAAAAAAAAGGACACCGGCTGGCAATCCTGTACTCCAGAAATATTTACCATAGCCAACACTTGGAAGCTACAAAAATCTCCATCAACCCAGGAATGCACAAAGAAGAAGTGGTCCATGTACACAATGGAATATGACTCCAATAAAAAAATATAAATTCAATTTATAAAACAAACATAAGTAAGGAGACATTGGCTTTGGTGGGCACATTCCACTCTAATATATAACTGAGGAACACCACTACCAGGATGGTCTGTTTCCCTAGTTACCAGATTGGGAAAAGCAGAAATGCTGCCGCCCTCTGGTCGTTACCTGCAACAGCAGCTTTAAAACCTGTGCTAAGGGTCACTTCATATGCACCAGTACTGGAGGGCTGTAAATGAAACGTGCCCTCAAAATGTCTTAAGGGAGGTAACGGCCAAAATATCTCTAAATGTCACACATACTTCACGAAAACAGTTTGAAGACGTAAGCTGTACTCACAGTTTGAAGAAAAAAAGGACATGCCAGAAAGCTCAATTTCAAGGGATTATGAGACACATGCAAATCCAACCACAAAGTGGTATCAGCTCACAATACTCAGAATAAACTTCAGCACATAAAACTACAAACAAAAAATGCTGAAGGTGTTGTGGAGAACTGCATACCGTCAACTTTAAGTGGGACGTAACCTGGTAAGAGCCACTAATGAGAACAGAATGGAGGTGCATCTACAAGGTAAACATTTTGCTACAATATGATTCAGGAGGGCCACTCCTGGGTCTATAAACTAAGAAGTCAGAATTGGAAAGACAGAGGCAGGCAAATGTGCATTGCCGCAGCATTACAGTAGCCATGACATGGAAACAACCAAAAAGTCCAGCAACAGATGAGTGGACAAAGAAGAACTGGTACATGTACAGACAGAATATTAGCCAAGGATTAAAAGGACGCAATGCCATTTGCAGAACCGTAGATGAGACTAGAGGTAATCACGTGACTTGTAGTAAGTCAGAAAGAGACAGACACATATCGTATGATATCACTTATAGGTGTTACCTAAACATTGATACCAGTTCAGATATTTGCACAGGGAAGGGCAATGACAGATTCATTAAACAAACTTATGGCTCACCAATGGAAAGGTGTGAGGATTGGATCCATTAGGATATTGGGGTTAACAGACATATACAAACACAGGTGAAATATATAATCACCAAAGACCTACGGAATACCACGAGAAGACTACTCAACATTCCGTCATAACGTACATGGGAAAAGGATCCCAGGAAGAACAGACATATGTATATGTGTAAAGGAACCACATCTTGCACACCTACAGCAAGCCAAACATTGGAATCAAACTTGCTGTGATAAAAAATAAAAAATTAAATTTAAAAAACGAACAAGTAGTGAGACAAACTTAAGGGGCTTTCTCCTGGCACATTCCATTCTAAATGACAACCTAGAACACGACTTCCATTGAGGCTCTGTTCTCCTAGTAACCAGATTTGGTAAGGGAGAACTGCTGCCACCTTGTGGCCGTTTCACACAACAGCAGCTTTAACCCCAGCGCTAAAGGTCAGTTGATATTCAAAATCATTGCAGGCCTGTAAATGACACCTGCCCTGAAAACAAATCCTGGGGTCATATATCGACCAAAAAATTCAAAAGACGTCCATATTTCAAAACGACAGTTTCAAGAGGCATATTTTACGCCCATTAGTGTTCTGCCTCTTTTTCTTTCTTTTTTATTAAAAAAACGGGAATGGAAAAAGGCAAACCTCCGAATGGGCGAAAATATTTGCAAACGAATCAATGGACAAAGGTTTAATCTCCAATATATATAAACAGCTCATGCAGCTTAATATTAAAAAAAAACAAACAACCCAATACAAAACTGGGCAGAAGATCTAAATAGACGTTTCTTCAAAGAAGACACAGAGATGGTCAAGACGCACATGAAAAGCTGCTCAACATCACTAATTATTACAGAAATGCAAATCAAAACTACAATGAGGTATCACCTCACACCTGTTAGAATCGGCATCATTAGATAATCTACAAACAACAAATTCTGCCGAGGGTGTGGACAAAAGGAACCCTCTTCCACTCTTGGTGGGAATGAAAATGGATACAGTCACTATGGAGAACAGTATGGAGGCTCCTTAAAAAACTAAAAATAGAATTACCATATGATCCAGCAATCCCACTTCTGGGCATATACCCAGAGAAAACCATAAATCAAAAAGACACATTCACCACAATGTTCATTGCAGCCACTATTTACGATAGCCAGGTAATGGAAGCAACCTAAGTGCCCACAGACAGACGAATGGATAAAGATGTGGTACATATATAAAATGGAATATTACTCAGCCATAAAAAGGAATGAAACTGGGTCATTTGTAGAGATGTCGATGGATCTCGAGACTGTCATACAGAGTGAAGTAAGTCAGAAAGAGAAAAACAAATATTGGATATTAATGCATATATGTGGAACCTAGAAAAATGGTACAGATGAACCAGTTTGCAGGGCAGAAATAGAGACACAGAGGTAGAGAACAAACGTATGGACACCAAGTGGGGGAAGACATGGGGTGGTGGTGGTGGGATGAGTTGGGTGATTGGGATTGATCTGTATAAAAGTATATGCATAAAATAGATAACTAATAATAACCTGCTGTATAAAAAAATAAAATTAAATTTCAAAATTTTTAAAAATAAAATTTAAAAATGAAACAGAAAAAATGTCTTCCCTTCACACAGATGTATTTATATGAATGAATTGTTTCCATGCTTATATCTATAAATACATAAAAGAGGAATAAAATCTAACTTGAACCAAAAAAAAAAAAAAAAACATGAACCCACCAGTTATACAATGGAAAACCCTATCAGGGAACTTGTTCCAGCGGTAAACAATTCTGAAATTGGTCAGAGGTGGGGAATCATCTCCCATACAGCCAGCAGCGCCCCCCCAACCCCCGCGAGGAGTGTCCTCATTGCAAAGCTAGGGGACCGTGCCGAGGCGTCTGTGAGTAAACGTGAGCTGAGCCCCAGGCCAGCTGCTGCTGGACCGTTCCCACCCTTCCCAGGTAAAACACCTGAATATGTACAAGGACTTGAAAGCCTAGAGGAAGGGCCGTGGAGCCACACCAGCGACAGCATGCAGGCCAACTTGGTGCCTGCAGGCCAGCCAGGATGGTCATGGCCCCGGGCGTTTTACTGGAAGCTTTCCATTTCCCTGCCTGAGACACCCCTCCTGTCCCGGCCCCCACTGCTTTTTTCCTTCCTCACCTCTGCCCAGAGAGAAATTCCAGCGGAAGGTATGGGTGACACATCCTCTTCTTTAGCAGGTGGCAGCCTGGCAACTCCTGCAGAAAGTCCAGCAGAGCCCCACTCACACTGGGCCACCCACAAAGCCGTGGCCCCACACTCCCTCCCACCCGCACAGCCCCGAGACTGCTGATGGGGCAGAGAATATGGCGTCAGGCACAGCTGCAGGGGCTCTTGCTGCCTGGAGCGCTGTTTATATTGACCTCAACCCAGGCACACATGGGGAGGGCTGGCCGGCATGGTCAGGCTGCCGAGTTCAGCCAATCCTCACCCCTCAGGAACTCACATTGCAGAAAATGGACCTCGCTGAACCGGCCAGGTCCAAGGAACAGGTGTGGGCTCCTGAGAGTCAGAATAGTCAAGGGGCTGCAGCTCCGGCTTGTTTTCTAAACATTTTATCTGGCCCATGAGTGGGAGACAACTTCAAGAAGACCCTCTCCTAATGAGAGGAAGCCAGGAGTCAGGGAGAGGAGGGGTGATGGGTGGAGACACAGGCCTGGTGCCCCGGCTGCAGTGGAAGTCTCTGGAAGACCAGGCAGAGGGAGGCTGCACAGAGTGATGCACAGGGTCACAGACCTGTCGGAGCTGCTGTTTGTTAGTTCAAGTCCTGCTCGGAGGTGCTCTGTGTCAGCTCTGAGTGACAGGAGATCTGGGGTGCTCTGAAATGAGGGCTATGTGCACGGTTCCTGTGTGCCCAGCCCTGCAGGGGTACCTGTCCAGGGGAGCTCCGTATCCTGGGAGGGGCCTGACCACGAGAGCCCCATGGGCTGCTGGGTAGTTGCACAGGTGAGCTCCATATCCTGGGAGTGGCCTGACCACGAGAGCCCCGTGGGCTGCTGGGGACCTGGTAAAGGATGTCAGGACAGTCAGTGAAGCCACCAAGGATATACATCCAGTAGTTCCTAATTCCTACACCCTGCTGGTCATTCTACCATCCACCACGACATGGTATTCTGTGTTGGACTTCAATGGTGCCTTCTTCTGTATTCCATTCGTCCCACAAATGCTCTGCTGCCCTGGTAACCATATTTGGGAATGGAGAAATGCTGCCGCCTTGTGGCCGTTTCCCACAACAGCAGCTTTAAACCCAGTGCTAATGGTCACTAAATATTCACACTCATTTCAGCCTGTAGATGACACCTGCCCTCAAAAACAATCCTGGGGTCGAAAATTGACCAAAAAATGCAAAAGAGGGCAACCATCCAAGAAGACAATTTCAAGAGGTTAATTGTACTCTCCGTTTTTTTCTGTTTTTCTGTACCAGAAATTTAAAATGGCATGGAAAAATGCTGAACATTAAGAATAATTAAAGATATGCAAATCCAAATTGCAAAAACCTATCAGCTCACACCAGTCAGAATGGCCAGCGGCACAAATTCTGCAAACAATAAATGCTGAAGGGGTTTTGGAGAAATGCCTACCCTTGGTTCAACGTGGGACATGGTAAGAGCCAGTAATGAAAACAAAAATGAGGTGCCTTGTAAAGGTAAATACTGAGCTACCATTCAATCAAGCATACCCGCTGCTGGGCCTTTCACCTGAGGGGATGAGAATCAAAAGGACACAGGCTGGGCCTCACTGGTGGCGCAGTGGTTGAGAGTCCGCCTGCCAATGCAGGGGACACGGGTTCATGCACCGGGTCGGGAAGATGCCACATGCCATGGAGCGGCTGGTCCCGTGAGCTATGGCTGCTGGGACTGCACATCCGGAGCCTTTGTCCTGCAATGGGAGAGTCCACGGCAGTGAGAGGTCCAAGTACCGCAAAAAAAAAAAGGACACCGGCTGGCAATCCTGTACTCCAGATATATTTACCATAGCCAACACTTGTAAGCTACGAAAATCTCCATCAACCCAGGAATGCACAAAGAAGAAGTGGTCCATGTACACAATGGAATATGACTCCAATAAAAAAATATAAATTCAATTTATAAAACAAACATAAGTAAGGAGACATTGGCTTTGGTGGGCACATTCCACTCTAATATATAACTGAGGAACACCACTACCAGGATGGTCTGTTTCCCTAGTTACCAGATTGGGAAAAGCAGAAATGCTGCCGCCCTCTGGTCGTTACCTGCAACAGCAGCTTTAAAACCTGTGCTAAGGGTCACTTCATATGCACCAGTACTGGAGGGCTGTAAATGAAATGTGCCCTCAAAATGTCTTAAGGGAGGTAACGGCCAAAATATCTCTAAATGTCACACATACTTCACGAAAACAATTTGAAGACATAAGCTATACTCACAGTTTGAAGAAAAAAAGGACATGCCAGAAAGCTCAATTTCAAGGGATTATGAGACACATGCAAATCCAACCACAAAGTGGTATCAGCTCACAATACTCAGAATAAACTTCAGCACATAAAACTACAAACACAAAATGCTGAAGGTGTTGTGGAGAACTGCATACCGTCAACTTTAAGTGGGACGTAACCTGGTAAGAGCCACTAATGAGAACAGATTGGAGGTGCATCTACAAGGTAAACATTTTGCTACAATATGATTCAGGAGGGCCACTCCTGGGTCTATAAACTAAGAAGTCAGAATTGGAAAGACAGAGGCAGGCAAATGTGCATTGCCGCAGCATTACAATAGCCATGACATGGAAACAACCAAAGAGTCCATCAACAGATGAGTGGACAAAGAAGAACTGGTACGTGTACAGACAGAATATTAGCCAAGGATTAAAAGGACGCAATGCCATTTGCAGAACCGTAGATGAGTCTAGAGGTAATCACGTGACTTGTAGTAAGTCAGAAAGAGACAGACACATATCGTATGATATCACTTATAGGTGTTACCTAAACATTGATACCAGTTCAGATATTTGCACAGGGAAGGGCAATGACAGATTCATTAAACAAACTTATGGCTCACCAATGGAAAGGTGTGAGGATTGGATCCATTAGGATATTGGGGTTAACAGACATATACAAACACAGGTGAAATATATAATCACCAAAGACCTACGGAATACCACGAGAAGACTACTCAACATTCCGTCATGACGTACATGGGAAAAGGATCCCAGGAAGAACAGACATATGTATATGTGTAAAGTAACCACATCTTGCACACCTACAGCAAGCCAAACATTGGAATCAAACTTGCTGTGATAAAAAATAAAAAATTAAATTTAAAAAACGAACAAGTAGTGAGACAAACTTAAGGGGCTTTCTCCTGGCACATTCCATTCTAAATGACAACCTAGAACACGACTTCCATTGAGGGCTCTGTTCTCCTAGTAACCAGATTTGGTAAGGGAGAACTGCTGCCACCTTGTGGCCGTTTCACACAACAGCAGATTTAACCCCAGCGCTAATGGTCAGTGGATATTCAAAATCATTGCAGGCCTGTAAATGACACCTGCCCTGAAAACAAATCCTGGGGTCATATATCGACCAAAAAATTCAAAAGACGTCCATATTTCAAAACGACAGTTTCAAGAGGCATATTTTACGCCCATTAGTGTTCTGCCTCTTTTTCTTTCTTTTTTATTAAAAAAACGGGAATGGAAAAAGGCAAACCTCCGAATGGGCGAAAATATTTGCAAACGAATCAATGGACAAAGGTTTAATCTCCAATATATATAAACAGCTCATGCAGCTTAATATTAAAAAAAAACAAACAACCCAATACAAAACTGGGCAGAAGATCTAAATAGACGTTTCTTCAAAGAAGACACAGAGATGGTCAAGACGCACATGAAAAGCTGCTCAACATCACTAATTATTACAGAAATGCAAATCAAAACTACAATGAGGTATCACCTCACACCTGTTAGAATCGGCATCATCAGAAAATCTACAAACAACAAATTCTGCGGAGGGTGTGGACAAAAGGAACCCTCTTCCACTCTTGGTGGGAATGAAAATGGATACAGTCACTATGGAGAACAGTATGGAGGCTCCTTAAAAAACTAAAAATAGAATTACCATATGATCCAGCAATCCCACTTCTGGGCATATACCCAGAGAAAACCATAAATCAAAAAGACACATTCACCACAATGTTCATTGCAGCCACTATTTACGATAGCCAGGTAATGGAAGCAACCTAAGTGCCCACAGACAGACGAATGGATAAAGATGTGGTACATATATAAAATGGAATATTACTCAGCCATAAAAAGGAATGAAACTGGGTCATTTGTAGAGACGTCGATGGATCTCGAGACTGTCATACAGAGTGAAGTAAGTCAGAAAGAGAAAAACAAATATTGGATATTAATGCATATATGTGGAACCTAGAAAAATGGTACAGATGAACCAGTTTGCAGGGCAGAAATAGAGACACAGAGGTAGAGAACAAACGTATGGACACCAAGTGGGGGAAGACATGGGGTGGTGGTGGTGGGATGAGTTGGGTGATTGGGATTGATCTGTATAAAAGTATATGCATAAAATAGATAACTAATAATAACCTGCTGTATAAAAAAATAAAATTAAATTTCAAAATTTTTAAAAATAAAATTTAAAAATGAAACAGAAAAAATGTCTTCCCTTCACACAGATGTATTTATATGAATGAATTGTTTCCATGCTTATATCTATAAATACATAAAAGAGGAATAAAATCTAACTTGAACCAAAAAAAAAAAAAAAACATGAACCCACCAGTTATACAATGGAAAACCCTATCAGGGAACTTGTTCCAGCGGTAAACAATTCTGAAATTGGTCAGAGGTGGGGAATCATCTCCCATACAGCCAGCAGCGCCCCCCCAACCCCCGCGAGGAGTGTCCTCATTGCAAAGCTAGGGGACCGTGCCGAGGCGTCTGTGAGTAAACGTGAGCTGAGCCCCAGGCCAGCTGCTGCTGGACCGTTCCCACCCTTCCCAGGTAAAACACCTGAATATGTACAAGGACTTGAAAGCCTAGAGGAAGGGCCGTGGAGCCACACCAGCGACAGCATGCAGGCCAACTTGGTGCCTGCAGGCCAGCCAGGATGGTCATGGCCCCGGGCGTTTTACTGGAAGCTTTCCATTTCCCTGCCTGAGACACCCCTCCTGTCCCGGCCCCCACTGCTTTTTTCCTTCCTCACCTCTGCCCAGAGAGAAATTCCAGCGGAAGGTATGGGTGACACATCCTCTTCTTTAGCAGGTGGCAGCCTGGCAACTCCTGCAGAAAGTCCAGCAGAGCCCCACTCACACCGGGCCACCCACAAAGCCGTGGCCCCACACTCCCTCCCACCCGCACAGCCCCGAGACTGCTGATGGGGCAGAGAATATGGCGTCAGGCACAGCTGCAGGGGCTCTTGCTGCCTGGAGCGCTGTTTATATTGACCTCAACCCAGGCACACATGGGGAGGGCTGGCCGGCATGGTCAGGCTGCCGAGTTCAGCCAATCCTCACCCCTCAGGAACTCACATTGCAGAAAATGGACCTCGCTGAACCGGCCAGGTCCAAGGAACAGGTGTGGGCTCCTGAGAGTCAGGATAGTCAAGGGGCTGCAGCTCCGGCTTGTTTTCTAAAGATTTCATCTGGCCCATGAGTGGGAGACAACTTCAAGAAGACCCTCTCCTAATGAGAGGAAGCCAGGAGTCAGGGAGAGGAGGGGTGATGGGTGGAGACACAGGCCTGGTGCCCCGGCTGCAGTGGAAGTCTCTGGAAGACCAGGCAGAGGGAGGCTGCACAGAGTGATGCACAGGGTCACAGACCTGTCGGAGCTGCTGTTTGTTAGTTCAAGTCCCGCTCGGAGGTGCTCTGTGTCAGCTCTGAGTGACAGGAGATCTGGGGTGCTCTGAAATGAGGGCTATGTGCACGGTTCCTGTGTGCCCAGCCCTGCAGGGGTACCTGTCCAGGGGAGCTCCGTATCCTGGGAGGGGCCTGACCACGAGAGCCCCATGGGCTGCTGGGTAGTTGCACAGGTGAGCTCCATATCCTGGGAGTGGCCTGACCACGAGAGCCCCGTGGGCTGCTGGGGACCTGGTAAAGGATGTCAGGACAGTCAGTGAAGCCACCAAGGATATACATCCAGTAGTTCCTAATTCCTACACCCTGCTGGTCATTCTACCATCCACCAGGACATGGTATTCTGCGTTAGACTTCAATGGTGCCTTCTTCTGTATTCCATTCGTCCCACAAATGCTCTGCTGCCCTGGTAACCATATTTGGGAATGGAGAAATGCTGCCGCCTTGTGGCCGTTTCCCACAACAGCAGCTTTAAACCCAGTGCTAATGGTCACTAAATATTCACACTCATTTCAGCCTGTAGATGACACCTGCCCTCAAAAACAATCCTGGGGTCGAAAATTGACCAAAAAATGCAAAAGAGGGCAACCATCCAAGAAGACAATTTCAAGAGGTTAATTGTACTCTCCGTTTTTTTCTGTTTTTCTGTACCAGAAATTTAAAATGGCATGGAAAAATGCTGAACATTAAGAATAATTAAAGATATGCAAATCCAAATTACAAAAACCTATCAGCTCACACCAGTCAGAATGGCCAGCGGCAAAAATTCTGCAAACAATAAATGCTGAAGGGGTTTTGGAGAAATGCCTACCCTTGGTTCAACGTGGGACATGGTAAGAGCCAGTAATGAAAACAAAAATGAGGTGCCTTGTAAAGGTAAATACTGAGCTACCATTCAATCAAGCATACCCGCTGCTGGGCCTTTCACCTGAGGGGATGAGAATCAAAAGGACACAGGCTGGGCCTCACTGGTGGCGCAGTGGTTGAGAGTCCGCCTGCCAATGCAGGGGACACGGGTTCATGCACTGGGTCGGGAAGATGCCACATGCCATGGAGCGGCTGGTCCCGTGAGCTCTGGCTCCTGGGACTGCACATCCGGAGCCTGTGTCCTGCAATGGGAGAGTCCACGGCAGTGAGAGGTCCATGTACCGCAAAAAAAAAAGACACCGGCTGGCAATCCTGTACTCCAGAAATATTTACCATAGCCAACAGTGGGAAGCTATGAAAATCTCCATCAACCCAGGAATGCACAAAGAAGAAGTGGTCCATGTACACAATGGAATATGACTCCAATAAAAAAATATAAATTCAATTTATAAAACAAACATAAGTAAGGAGACATTGGCTTTGGTGGGCACATTCCACTCTAATATATAACTGAGGAACACCACTACCAGGATGGTCTGTTTCCCTAGTTACCAGATTGGGAAAAGCAGAAATGCTGCCGCCCTCTGGTCGTTACCTGCAACAGCAGCTTTAAAACCTGTGCTAAGGGTCACTTCATATGCACCAGTACTGGAGGGCTGTAAATGAAACGTGCCCTCAAAATGTCTTAAGGGAGGTAACGGCCAAAATATCTCTAAATGTCACACATACTTCACGAAAACAATTTGAAGAGGTAAGCTGTACTCACAGTTTGAAGAAAAAAAGGACATGCCAGAAAGCTCAATTTCAAGGGATTATGAGACACATGCAAATCCAACCACAAAGTGGTATCAGCTCACAATACTCAGAATAAACTTCAGCACATAAAACTACAAACAAAAAATGCTGAAGGTGTTGTGGAGAACTGCATACCGTCAACTTTAAGTGGGACGTAACCTGGTAAGAGCCACTAATGAGAACAGAATGGAGGTGCATCTACAAGGTAAACATTTTGCTACAATATGATTCAGGAGGGCCACTCCTGGGTCTATAAACTAAGAAGTCAGTATTGGAAAGACAGAGGCAGGCAAATGTGCATTGCCGCAGCATTACAATAGCCATGACATGGAAACAACCAAAGAGTCCATCAACAGATGATTGGACAAAGAAGATCTGGTACGTGTACAGACAGAATATTAGCCAAGGATTAAAAGGACGCAATGCCATTTGCAGAACCGTAGATGAGTCTAGAGGTAATCACGTGACTTGTAGTAAGTCAGAAAGAGACAGACACATATCGTATGATATCACTTATAGGTGTTACCTAAACATTGATACCAGTTCAGATATTCGCACAGGGAAGGGCAATGACAGATTCATTAAACAAACTTATGGCTCACCAATGGAAAGGTGTGAGGATTGGATCCATTAGGATATTGGGGTTAACAGACATATACAAACACAGGTGAAATATATAATCACCAAAGAACTACGGAATACCACGAGAAGACTACTCAACATTCCGTCATAACGTACATGGGAAAAGGATCCCAGGAAGAACAGACATATGTATATGTGTAAAGGAACCACATCTTGCACACCTACAGCAAGCCAAACATTGGAATCAAACTTGCTGTGATAAAAAATAAAAAATTAAATTTAAAAAACGAACAAGTAGTGAGACAAACTTAAGGGGCTTTCTCCTGGCACATTCCATTCTAAATGACAACCTAGAACACGACTTCCATTGAGGCTCTGTTCTCCTAGTAACCAGATTTGGTAAGGGAGAACTGCTGCCACCTTGTGGCCGTTTCACACAACAGCAGCTTTAACCCCAGCGCTAAAGGTCAGTTGATATTCAAAATCATTGCAGGCCTGTAAATGACACCTGCCCTGAAAACAAATCCTGGGGTCATATATCGACCAAAAAATTCAAAAGACGTCCATATTTCAAAACGACAGTTTCAAGAGGCATATTTTACGCCCATTAGTGTTCTGCCTCTTTTTCTTTCTTTTTTATTAAAAAAACGGGAATGGAAAAAGGCAAACCTCCGAATGGGCGAAAATATTTGCAAACGAATCAATGGACAAAGGTTTAATCTCCAATATATATAAACAGCTCATGCAGCTTAATATTAAAAAAAACCAAACAACCCAATACAAAACTGGGCAGAAGATCTAAATAGACGTTTCTTCAAAGAAGACACAGAGATGGTCAAGACGCACATGAAAAGCTGCTCAACATCACTAATTATTACAGAAATGCAAATCAAAACTACAATGAGGTATCACCTCACACCTGTTAGAATCGGCATCATCAGATAATCTACAAACAACAAATTCTGCGGAGGGTGTGGACAAAAGGAACCCTCTTCCACTCTTGGTGGGAATGAAAATGGATACAGTCACTATGGAGAACAGTATGGAGGCTCCTTAAAAAACTAAAAATAGAATTACCATATGATCCAGCAATCCCACTTCTGGGCATATACCCAGAGAAAACCCTAAATCAAAAAGACACATTCACCACAATGTTCATTGCAGCCACTATTTACGATAGCCAGGTAATGGAAGCAACCTAAGTGCCCACAGACAGACGAATGGATAAAGATGTGGTACATATATAAAATGGAATATTACTCAGCCATAAAAAGGAATGAAACTGGGTCATTTGTAGAGACGTCGATGGATCTCGAGACTGTCATACAGAGTGAAGTAAGTCAGAAAGAGAAAAACAAATATTGGATATTAATGCATATATGTGGAACCTAGAAAAATGGTACAGATGAACCAGTTTGCAGGGCAGAAATAGAGACACAGAGGTAGAGAACAAACGTATGGACACCAAGTGGGGGAAGACATGGGGTGGTGGTGGTGGGATGAGTTGGGTGATTGGGATTGATCTGTATAAAAGTATATGCATAAAATAGATAACTAATAATAACCTGCTGTATAAAAAAATAAAATTAAATTTCAAAATTTTTAAAAATAAAATTTAAAAATGAAACAGAAAAAATGTCTTCCCTTCACACAGATGTATTTATATGAATGAATTGTTTCCATGCTTATATCTATAAATACATAAAAGAGGAATAAAATCTAACTTGAACCAAAAAAAAAAAAAAAACATGAACCCACCAGTTATACAATGGAAAACCCTATCAGGGAACTTGTTCCAGCGGTAAACAATTCTGAAATTGGTCAGAGGTGGGGAATCATCTCCCATACAGCCAGCAGCGCCCCCCCAACCCCCGCGAGGAGTGTCCTCATTGCAAAGCTAGGGGACCGTGCCGAGGCGTCTGTGAGTAAACGTGAGCTGAGCCCCAGGCCAGCTGCTGCTGGACCGTTCCCACCCTTCCCAGGTAAAACACCTGAATATGTACAAGGACTTGAAAGCCTAGAGGAAGGGCCGTGGAGCCACACCAGCGACAGCATGCAGGCCAACTTGGTGCCTGCAGGCCAGCCAGGATGGTCATGGCCCCGGGCGTTTTACTGGAAGCTTTCCATTTCCCTGCCTGAGACACCCCTCCTGTCCCGGCCCCCACTGCTTTTTTCCTTCCTCACCTCTGCCCAGAGAGAAATTCCAGCGGAAGGTATGGGTGACACATCCTCTTCTTTAGCAGGTGGCAGCCTGGCAACTCCTGCAGAAAGTCCAGCAGAGCCCCACTCACACTGGGCCACCCACAAAGCCGTGGCCCCACACTCCCTCCCACCCGCACAGCCCCGAGACTGCTGATGGGGCAGAGAATATGGCGTCAGGCACAGCTGCAGGGGCTCTTGCTGCCTGGAGCGCTGTTTATATTGACCTCAACCCAGGCACACATGGGGAGGGCTGGCCGGCATGGTCAGGCTGCCGAGTTCAGCCAATCCTCACCCCTCAGGAACTCACATTGCAGAAAATGGACCTCGCTGAACCGGCCAGGTCCAAGGAACAGGTGTGGGCTCCTGAGAGTCAGAATAGTCAAGGGGCTGCAGCTCCGGCTTGTTTTCTAAACATTTTATCTGGCCCATGAGTGGGAGACAACTTCAAGAAGACCCTCTCCTAATGAGAGGAAGCCAGGAGTCAGGGAGAGGAGGGGTGATGGGTGGAGACACAGGCCTGGTGCCCCGGCTGCAGTGGAAGTCTCTGGAAGACCAGGCAGAGGGAGGCTGCACAGAGTGATGCACAGGGTCACAGACCTGTCGGAGCTGCTGTTTGTTAGTTCAAGTCCTGCTCGGAGGTGCTCTGTGTCAGCTCTGAGTGACAGGAGATCTGGGGTGCTCTGAAATGAGGGCTATGTGCACGGTTCCTGTGTGCCCAGCCCTGCAGGGGTACCTGTCCAGGGGAGCTCCGTATCCTGGGAGGGGCCTGACCACGAGAGCCCCATGGGCTGCTGGGTAGTTGCACAGGTGAGCTCCATATCCTGGGAGTGGCCTGACCACGAGAGCCCCGTGGGCTGCTGGGGACCTGGTAAAGGATGTCAGGACAGTCAGTGAAGCCACCAAGGATATACATCCAGTAGTTCCTAATTCCTACACCCTGCTGGTCATTCTACCATCCACCACGACATGGTATTCTGTGTTGGACTTCAATGGTGCCTTCTTCTGTATTCCATTCGTCCCACAAATGCTCTGCTGCCCTGGTAACCATATTTGGGAATGGAGAAATGCTGCCGCCTTGTGGCCGTTTCCCACAACAGCAGCTTTAAACCCAGTGCTAATGGTCACTAAATATTCACACTCATTTCAGCCTGTAGATGACACCTGCCCTCAAAAACAATCCTGGGGTCGAAAATTGACCAAAAAATGCAAAAGAGGGCAACCATCCAAGAAGACAATTTCAAGAGGTTAATTGTACTCTCCGTTTTTTTCTGTTTTTCTGTACCAGAAATTTAAAATGGCATGGAAAAATGCTGAACATTAAGAATAATTAAAGATATGCAAATCCAAATTGCAAAAACCTATCAGCTCACACCAGTCAGAATGGCCAGCGGCACAAATTCTGCAAACAATAAATGCTGAAGGGGTTTTGGAGAAATGCCTACCCTTGGTTCAACGTGGGACATGGTAAGAGCCAGTAATGAAAACAAAAATGAGGTGCCTTGTAAAGGTAAATACTGAGCTACCATTCAATCAAGCATACCCGCTGCTGGGCCTTTCACCTGAGGGGATGAGAATCAAAAGGACACAGGCTGGGCCTCACTGGTGGCGCAGTGGTTGAGAGTCCGCCTGCCAATGCAGGGGACACGGGTTCATGCACCGGGTCGGGAAGATGCCACATGCCATGGAGCGGCTGGTCCCGTGAGCTATGGCTGCTGGGACTGCACATCCGGAGCCTTTGTCCTGCAATGGGAGAGTCCACGGCAGTGAGAGGTCCAAGTACCGCAAAAAAAAAAAGGACACCGGCTGGCAATCCTGTACTCCAGATATATTTACCATAGCCAACACTTGTAAGCTACGAAA
Source organism: Hyperoodon ampullatus (assembly GCF_949752795.1). Taxonomy (NCBI): domain Eukaryota; kingdom Metazoa; phylum Chordata; class Mammalia; order Artiodactyla; family Ziphiidae; genus Hyperoodon; species Hyperoodon ampullatus. The sequence continues at coordinate 550,752 of NC_136917.1, read as the reverse complement.
ATCTCCATCAACCCAGGAATGCACAAAGAAGAAGTGGTCCATGTACACAATGGAATATGACTCCAATAAAAAAATATAAATTCAATTTATAAAACAAACATAAGTAAGGAGACATTGGCTTTGGTGGGCACATTCCACTCTAATATATAACTGAGGAACACCACTACCAGGATGGTCTGTTTCCCTAGTTACCAGATTGGGAAAAGCAGAAATGCTGCCGCGCTCTGGTCGTTACCTGCAACAGCAGCTTTAAAACCTGTGCTAAGGGTCACTTCATATGCACCAGTACTGGAGGGCTGTAAATGAAATGTGCCCTCAAAATGTCTTAAGGGAGGTAACGGCCAAAATATCTCTAAATGTCACACATACTTCACGAAAACAATTTGAAGACATAAGCTATACTCACAGTTTGAAGAAAAAAAGGACATGCCAGAAAGCTCAATTTCAAGGGATTATGAGACACATGCAAATCCAACCACAAAGTGGTATCAGCTCACAATACTCAGAATAAACTTCAGCACATAAAACTACAAACACAAAATGCTGAAGGTGTTGTGGAGAACTGCATACCGTCAACTTTAAGTGAGACGTAACCTGGTAAGAGCCACTAATGAGAACAGATTGGAGGTGCATCTACAAGGTAAACATTTTGCTACAATATGATTCAGGAGGGCCACTCCTGGGTCTATAAACTAAGAAGTCAGAATTGGAAAGACAGAGGCAGGCAAATGTGCATTGCCGCAGCATTACAATAGCCATGACATGGAAACAACCAAAGAGTCCATCAACAGATGAGTGGACAAAGAAGAACTGGTACGTGTACAGACAGAATATTAGCCAAGGATTAAAAGGACGCAATGCCATTTGCAGAACCGTAGATGAGTCTAGAGGTAATCACGTGACTTGTAGTAAGTCAGAAAGAGACAGACACATATCGTATGATATCACTTATAGGTGTTACCTAAACATTGATACCAGTTCAGATATTTGCACAGGGAAGGGCAATGACAGATTCATTAAACAAACTTATGGCTCACCAATGGAAAGGTGTGAGGATTGGATCCATTAGGATATTGGGGTTAACAGACATATACAAACACAGGTGAAATATATAATCACCAAAGACCTACGGAATACCACGAGAAGACTACTCAACATTCCGTCATGACGTACATGGGAAAAGGATCCCAGGAAGAACAGACATATGTATATGTGTAAAGTAACCACATCTTGCACACCTACAGCAAGCCAAACATTGGAATCAAATTTGCTGTGATAAAAAATAAAAAATTAAATTTAAAAAACGAACAAGTAGTGAGACAAACTTAAGGGGCTTTCTCCTGGCACATTCCATTCTAAATGACAACCTAGAACACGACTTCCATTGAGGCTCTGTTCTCCTAGTAACCAGATTTGGTAAGGGAGAACTGCTGCCACCTTGTGGCCGTTTCACACAACAGCAGATTTAACCCCAGCGCTAATGGTCAGTGGATATTCAAAATCATTGCAGGCCTGTAAATGACACCTGCCCTGAAAACAAATCCTGGGGTCATATATCGACCAAAAAATTCAAAAGACGTCCATATTTCAAAACGACAGTTTCAAGAGGCATATTTTACGCCCATTAGTGTTCTGCCTCTTTTTCTTTCTTTTTTATTAAAAAAACGGGAATGGAAAAAGGCAAACCTCCGAATGGGCGAAAATATTTGCAAACGAATCAATGGACAAAGGTTTAATCTCCAATATATATAAACAGCTCATGCAGCTTAATATTAAAAAAAAACAAACAACCCAATACAAAACTGGGCAGAAGATCTAAATAGACGTTTCTTCAAAGAAGACACAGAGATGGTCAAGACGCACATGAAAAGCTGCTCAACATCACTAATTATTACAGAAATGCAAATCAAAACTACAATGAGGTATCACCTCACACCTGTTAGAATCGGCATCATCAGAAAATCTACAAACAACAAATTCTGCCGAGGGTGTGGACAAAAGGAACCCTCTTCCACTCTTGGTGGGAATGAAAATGGATACAGTCACTATGGAGAACAGTATGGAGGCTCCTTAAAAAACTAAAAATAGAATTACCATATGATCCAGCAATCCCACTTCTGGGCATATACCCAGAGAAAACCATAAATCAAAAAGACACATTCACCACAATGTTCATTGCAGCCACTATTTACGATAGCCAGGTAATGGAAGCAACCTAAGTGCCCACAGACAGACGAATGGATAAAGATGTGGTACATATATAAAATGGAATATTACTCAGCCATAAAAAGGAATGAAACTGGGTCATTTGTAGAGACGTCGATGGATCTCGAGACTGTCATACAGAGTGAAGTAAGTCAGAAAGAGAAAAACAAATATTGGATATTAATGCATATATGTGGAACCTAGAAAAATGGTACAGATGAACCAGTTTGCAGGGCAGAAATAGAGACACAGAGGTAGAGAACAAACGTATGGACACCAAGTGGGGGAAGACATGGGGTGGTGGTGGTGGGATGAGTTGGGTGATTGGGATTGATCTGTATAAAAGTATATGCATAAAATAGATAACTAATAATAACCTGCTGTATAAAAAAATAAAATTAAATTTCAAAATTTTTAAAAATAAAATTTAAAAATGAAACAGAAAAAATGTCTTCCCTTCACACAGATGTATTTATATGAATGAATTGTTTCCATGCTTATATCTATAAATACATAAAAGAGGAATAAAATCTAACTTGAACCAAAAAAAAAAAAAAAAAACATGAACCCACCAGTTATACAATGGAAAACCCTATCAGGGAACTTGTTCCAGCGGTAAACAATTCTGAAATTGGTCAGAGGTGGGGAATCATCTCCCATACAGCCAGCAGCGCCCCCCCAACCCCCGCGAGGAGTGTCCTCATTGCAAAGCTAGGGGACCGTGCCGAGGCGTCTGTGAGTAAACGTGAGCTGAGCCCCAGGCCAGCTGCTGCTGGACCGTTCCCACCCTTCCCAGGTAAAACACCTGAATATGTACAAGGACTTGAAAGCCTAGAGGAAGGGCCGTGGAGCCACACCAGCGACAGCATGCAGGCCAACTTGGTGCCTGCAGGCCAGCCAGGATGGTCATGGCCCCGGGCGTTTTACTGGAAGCTTTCCATTTCCCTGCCTGAGACACCCCTCCTGTCCCGGCCCCCACTGCTTTTTTCCTTCCTCACCTCTGCCCAGAGAGAAATTCCAGCGGAAGGTATGGGTGACACATCCTCTTCTTTAGCAGGTGGCAGCCTGGCAACTCCTGCAGAAAGTCCAGCAGAGCCCCACTCACACTGGGCCACCCACAAAGCCGTGGCCCCACACTCCCTCCCACCCGCACAGCCCCGAGACTGCTGATGGGGCAGAGAATATGGCGTCAGGCACAGCTGCAGGGGCTCTTGCTGCCTGGAGCGCTGTTTATATTGACCTCAACCCAGGCACACATGGGGAGGGCTGGCCGGCATGGTCAGGCTGCCGAGTTCAGCCAATCCTCACCCCTCAGGAACTCACATTGCAGAAAATGGACCTCGCTGAACCGGCCAGGTCCAAGGAACAGGTGTGGGCTCCTGAGAGTCAGAATAGTCAAGGGACTGCAGCTCCGGCTTGTTTTCTAAACATTTTATCTGGCCCATGAGTGGGAGACAACTTCAAGAAGACCCTCTCCTAATGAGAGGAAGCCAGGAGTCAGGGAGAGGAGGGGTGATGGGTGGAGACACAGGCCTGGTGCCCCGGCTGCAGTGGAAGTCTCTGGAAGACCAGGCAGAGGGAGGCTGCACAGAGTGATGCACAGGGTCACAGACCTGTCGGAGCTGCTGTTTGTTAGTTCAAGTCCCGCTCGGAGGTGCTCTGTGTCAGCTCTGAGTGACAGGAGATCTGGGGTGCTCTGAAATGAGGGCTATGTGCACAGTTCCTGTGTGCCCAGCCCTGCAGGGGTACCTGTCCAGGGGAGCTCCGTATCCTGGGAGGGGCCTGACCACGAGAGCCCCATGGGCTGCTGGGTAGTTGCACAGGTGAGCTCCATATCCTGGGAGTGGCCTGACCACGAGAGCCCCGTGGGCTGCTGAGGACCTGGTAAAGGATGTCAGGACAGTCAGTGAAGCCACCAAGGATATACATCCAGTAGTTCCTAATTCCTACACCCTGCTGGTCATTCTACCATCCACCAGGACATGGTATTCTGCGTTAGACTTCAATGGTGCCTTCTTCTGTATTCCATTCGTCCCACAAATGCTCTGCTGCCCTGGTAACCATATTTGGGAATGGAGAAATGCTGCCGCCTTGTGGCCGTTTCCCACAACAGCAGCTTTAAACCCAGTACTAATGGTCACTAAATATTCACACTCATTTCAGCCTGTAGATGACACCTGCCCTCAAAAACAATCCTGGGGTCGAAAATTGACCAAAAAATTCAAAAGAGGGCAACCATCCAAGAAGACAATTTCAAGAGGTTAATTGTACTCTCCGTTTTTTTCTGTTTTTCTGTACCAGAAATTTAAAATGGCATGGAAAAATGCTGAACATTAAGAATAATTAAAGATATGCAAATCCAAATTGCAAAAACCTATCAGCTCACACCAGTCAGAATGGCCAGCGGCAAAAATTCTGCAAACAATAAATGCTGAAGGGGTTTTGGAGAAATGCCTACCCTTGGTTCAACGTGGGACATGGTAAGAGCCAGTAATGAAAACAAAAATGAGGTGCCTTGTAAAGGTAAATACAGAGCTACCATTCAATCAAGCATACCCACTGCTGGGCCTTTCACCTGAGGGGATGAGAATCAAAAGGACACAGGCTGGGCCTCACTGGTGGCGCAGTGGTTGAGAGTCCGCCTGCCAATGCAGGGGACACGGGTTCATGCACCGGGTCGGGAAGATGCCACATGCCATGGAGCGGCTGGTCCCGTGAGCTATGGCTGCTGGGACTGTGCATCCGGAGCCTGTGTCCTGCAATGGGAGAGTCCACGGCAGTGAGAGGTCCATGTACCGCAAAAAAAAAAAGACACCGGCTGGCAATCCTGTACTCCAGAAATATTTACCATAGCCAACACTTGGAAGCTACGAAAATCTCCATCAACCCAGGAATGCACAAAGAAGAAGTGGTCCATGTACACAATGGAATATGACTCCAATAAAAAAATATAAATTCAATTTATAAAACAAACATAAGTAAGGAGACATTGGCTTTGGTGGGCACATTCCACTCTAATATATAACTGAGGAACACCACTACCAGGATGGTCTGTTTCCCTAGTTACCAGATTGGGAAAAGCAGAAATGCTGCCGCCCTCTGGTCGTTACCTGCAACAGCAGCTTTAAAACCTGTGCTAAGGGTCACTTCATATGCACCAGTACTGGAGGGCTGTAAATGAAACGTGCCCTCAAAATGTCTTAAGGGAGGTAACGGCCAAAATATCTCTAAATGTCACACATACTTCACGAAAACAATTTGAAGAGGTAAGCTGTACTCACAGTTTGAAGAAAAAAAGGACATGCCAGAAAGCTCAATTTCAAGGGATTATGAGACACATGCAAATCCAACCACAAAGTGGTATCAGCTCACAATACTCAGAATAAACTTCAGCACATAAAACTACAAATAAAAAATGCTGAAGGTGTTGTGGAGAACTGCATACCGTCAACTTTAAGTGGGACGTAACCTGGTAAGAGCCACTAATGAGAACAGAATGGAGGTGCATCTACAAGGTAAACATTTTGCTACAATATGATTCAGGAGGGCCACTCCTGGGTCTATAAACTAAGAAGTCAGAATTGGAAAGACAGAGGCAGGCAAATGTGCATTGCCGCAGCATTACAGTAGCCATGACATGGAAACAACCAAAAAGTCCATCAACAGATGAGTGGACAAAGAAGAACTGGTACATGTACAGACAGAATATTAGCCAAGGATTAAAAGGACGCAATGCCATTTGCAGAACCGTAGATGAGACTAGAGGTAATCACGTGACTTGTAGTAAGTCAGAAAGAGACAGACACATATCGTATGATATCACTTATAGGTGTTACCTAAACATTGATACCAGTTCAGATATTTGCACAGGGAAGGGCAATGACAGATTCATTAAACAAACTTATGGCTCACCAATGGAAAGGTGTGAGGATTGGATCCATTAGGATATTGGGGTTAACAGACATATACAAACACAGGTGAAATATATAATCACCAAAGACCTACGGAATACCACGAGAAGACTACTCAACATTCCGTCATGACGTACATGGGAAAAGGATCCCAGGAAGAACAGACATATGTATATGTGTAAAGGAACCACATCTTGCACACCTACAGCAAGCCAAACATTGGAATCAAACTTGCTGTGATAAAAAATAAAAAATTAAATTTAAAAAACGAACAAGTAGTGAGACAAACTTAAGGGGCTTTCTCCTGGCACATTCCATTCTAAATGACAACCTAGAACACGACTTCCATTGAGGCTCTGTTCTCCTAGTAACCAGATTTGGTAAGGGAGAACTGCTGCCACCTTGTGGCCGTTTCACACAACAGCAGCTTTAACCCCAGCGCTAATGGTCAGTGGATATTCAAAATCATTGCAGGCCTGTAAATGACACCTGCCCTGAAAACAAATCCTGGGGTCATATATCGACCAAAAAATTCAAAAGACGTCCATATTTCAAAACGACAGTTTCAAGAGGCATATTTTACGCCCATTAGTGTTCTGCCTCTTTTTCTTTCTTTTTTGTTAAAAAAAACGGGAATGGAAAAAGGCAACCCTCAGAATGGGCGATAATATTTGCAAACGAATCAATGGACAAAGGTTTAATCTCCAATATATATAAACAGCTCATGCAGCTTAATATTAAAAAAAAACAAACAACCCAATACAAAACTGGGCAGAAGATCTAAATAGACGTTTCTTCAAAGAAGACACAGAGATGGTCAAGACGCACATGAAAAGCTGCTCAACATCACTAATTATTACAGAAATGCAAATCAAAACTACAATGAGGTATCACCTCACACCTGTTAGAATCGGCATCATCAGAAAATCTACAAACAACAAATTCTGCCGAGGGTGTGGACAAAAGGAACCCTCTTCCACTCTTGGTGGGAATGAAAATGGATACAGTCACTATGGAGAACAGTATGGAGGCTCCTTAAAAAACTAAAAATAGAATTACCATATGATCCAGCAATCCCACTTCTGGGCATATACCCAGAGAAAACCATAAATCAAAAAGACACATTCACCACAATGTTCATTGCAGCCACTATTTACGATAGCCAGGTAATGGAAGCAACCTAAGTGCCCACAGACAGACGAATGGATAAAGATGTGGTACATATATAAAATGGAATATTACTCAGCCATAAAAAGGAATGAAACTGGGTCATTTGTAGAGACGTCGATGGATCTCGAGACTGTCATACAGAGTGAAGTAAGTCAGAAAGAGAAAAACAAATATTGGATATTAATGCATATATGTGGAACCTAGAAAAATGGTACAGATGAACCAGTTTGCAGGGCAGCAATAGAGACACAGAGGTAGAGAACAAACGTATGGACACCAAGTGGGGGAAGACATGGGGTGGTGGTGGTGGGATGAGTTGGGTGATTGGGATTGATCTGTATAAAAGTATATGCATAAAATAGATAACTAATAATAACCTGCTGTATAAAAAAATAAAATTAAATTTCAAAATTTTTAAAAATAAAATTTAAAAATGAAACAGAAAAAATGTCTTCCCTTCACACAGATGTATTTATATGAATGAATTGTTTCCATGCTTATATCTATAAATACATAAAAGAGGAATAAAATCTAACTTGAACCAAAAAAAAAAAAAAACATGAACCCACCAGTTATACAATGGAAAACCCTATCAGGGAACTTGTTCCAGCGGTAAACAATTCTGAAATTGGTCAGAGGTGGGGAATCATCTCCCATAGAGCCAGCAGCGCCCCCCCAACCCCCGCGAGGAGTGTCCTCATTGCAAAGCTAGGGGACTGTGCCGAGGCGTCTGTGAGTAAACGTGAGCTGAGCCCCAGGCCAGCTGCTGCTGGACCGTTCCCACCCTTCCCAGGTAAAACACCTGAATATGTACAAGGACTTGAAAGCCTAGAGGAAGGGCCGTGGAGCCACACCAGCGACAGCATGCAGGCCAACTTGGTGCCTGCAGGCCAGCCAGGATGGTCATGGCCCCGGGCGTTTTACTGGAAGCTTTCCATTTCCCTGCCTGAGACACCCCTCCTGTCCCGGCCCCCACTGCTTTTTTCCTTCCTCACCTCTGCCCAGAGAGAAATTCCAGCGGAAGGTATGGGTGACACATCCTCTTCTTTAGCAGGTGGCAGCCTGGCAACTCCTGCAGAAAGTCCAGCAGAGCCCCACTCACACCGGGCCACCCACAAAGCCGTGGCCCCACACTCCCTCCCACCCGCACAGCCCCGAGACTGCTGATGGGGCAGAGAATATGGCGTCAGGCACAGCTGCAGGGGCTCTTGCTGCCTGGAGCGCTGTTTATATTGACCTCAAACCAGGCACACATGGGGAGGGCTGGCCGGCATGGTCAGGCTGCCGAGTTCAGCCAATCCTCACCCCTCAGGATCTCACATTGCAGAAAATGGACCTCGCTGAACCGGCCAGGTCCAAGGAACAGGTGTGGGCTCCTGAGAGTCAGGATAGTCAAGGGGCTGCAGCTCCGGCTTGTTTTCTAAACATTTTATCTGGCCCATGAGTGGGAGACAACTTCAAGAAGACCCTCTCCTAATGAGAGGAAGCCAGGAGTCAGGGAGAGGAGGGGTGATGGGTGGAGACACAGGCCTGGTGCCCCGGCTGCAGTGGAAGTCTCTGGAAGACCAGGCAGAGGGAGGCTGCACAGAGTGATGCACAGGGTCACAGACCTGTCGGAGCTGCTGTTTGTTAGTTCAAGTCCCGCTCGGAGGTGCTCTGTGTCAGCTCTGAGTGACAGGAGATCTGGGGTGCTCTGAAATGAGGGCTATGTGCACGGTTCCTGTGTGCCCAGCCCTGCAGGGGTACCTGTCCAGGGGAGCTCCGTATCCTGGGAGGGGCCTGACCACGAGAGCCCCATGGGCTGCTGGGTAGTTGCACAGGTGAGCTCCATATCCTGGGAGTGGCCTGACCACGAGAGCCCCGTGGGCTGCTGGGGACCTGGTAAAGGATGTCAGGACAGTCAGTGAAGCCACCAAGGATATACATCCAGTAGTTCCTAATTCCTACACCCTGCTGGTCATTCTACCATCCACCAGGACATGGTATTCTGTGTTAGACTTCAATGGTGCCTTCTTCTGTATTCCATTCGTCCCACAAATGCTCTGCTGCCCTGGTAACCATATTTGGGAATGGAGAAATGCTGCCGCCTTGTGGCCGTTTCCCACAACAGCAGCTTTAAACCCAGTGCTAATGGTCACTAAATATTCACACTCATTTCAGCCTGTAGATGACACCTGCCCTCAAAAACAATCCTGGGGTCGAAAATTGACCAAAAAATTCAAAAGAGGGCAACCATCCAAGAAGACAATTTCAAGAGGTTAATTGTACTCTCCGTTTTTTTCTGTTTTTCTGTACCAGAAATTTAAAATGGCATGGAAAAATGCTGAACATTAAGAATAATTAAAGATATGCAAATCCAAATTACAAAAACCTATCTGCTCACACCAGTCACAATGGCCAGCGGCAAAAATTCTGCAAACAATAAATGCTGAAGGGGTTTTGGAGAAATGCCTACCCTTGGTTCAACGTGGGACATGGTAAGAGCCAGTAATGAAAACAAAAATGAGGTGCCTTGTAAAGGTAAATACTGAGCTACCATTCAATCAAGCATACCCACTGCTGGGCCTTTCACCTGAGGGGATGAGAATCAAAAGGACACAGGCTGGGCCTCACTGGTGGCGCAGTGGTTGAGAGTCCGCCTGCCAATGCAGGGGACACGGGTTCATGCACCGGGTCGGGAAGATGCCACATGCCATGGAGCGGCTGGTCCCGTGAGCTATGGCTGCTGGGACTGCGCATCCGGAGCCTGTGTCCTGCAATGGGAGAGTCCACGGCAGTGAGAGGTCCATGTACCGCAAAAAAAAAAAGGACACCGGCTGGCAATCCTGTACTCCAGAAATATTTACCATAGCCAACACTTGGAAGCTACAAAAATCTCCATCAACCCAGGAATGCACAAAGAAGAAGTGGTCCATGTACACAATGGAATATGACTCCAATAAAAAAATATAAATTCAATTTATAAAACAAACATAAGTAAGGAGACATTGGCTTTGGTGGGCACATTCCACTCTAATATATAACTGAGGAACACCACTACCAGGATGGTCTGTTTCCCTAGTTACCAGATTGGGAAAAGCAGAAATGCTGCCGCCCTCTGGTCGTTACCTGCAACAGCAGCTTTAAAACCTGTGCTAAGGGTCACTTCATATGCACCAGTACTGGAGGGCTGTAAATGAAACGTGCCCTCAAAATGTCTTAAGGGAGGTAACGGCCAAAATATCTCTAAATGTCACACATACTTCACGAAAACAGTTTGAAGAGGTAAGCTGCACTCACAGTTTGAAGAAAAAAAGGACATGCCAGAAAGCTCAATTTCAAGGGATTATGAGACACATGCAAATCCAACCACAAAGTGGTATCAGCTCACAATACTCAGAATAAACTTCAGCACATAAAACTACAAACAAAAAATGCTGAAGGTGTTGTGGAGAACTGCATACCGTCAACTTTAAGTGGGACGTAACCTGGTAAGAGCCACTAATGAGAACAGAATGGAGGTGCATCTACAAGGTAAACATTTTGCTACAATATGATTCAGGAGGGCCACTCCTGGGTCTATAAACTAAGAAGTCAGAATTGGAAAGACAGAGGCAGGCAAATGTGCATTGCCGCAGCATTACAGTAGCCATGACATGGAAACAACCAAAAAGTCCAGCAACAGATGAGTGGACAAAGAAGAACTGGTACATGTACAGACAGAATATTAGCCAAGGATTAAAAGGACGCAATGCCATTTGCAGAACCGTAGATGAGACTAGAGGTAATCACGTGACTTGTAGTAAGTCAGAAAGAGACAGACACATATCGTATGATATCACTTATAGGTGTTACCTAAACATTGATACCAGTTCAGATATTTGCACAGGGAAGGGCAATGACAGATTCATTAAACAAACTTATGGCTCACCAATGGAAAGGTGTGAGGATTGGATCCATTAGGATATTGGGTTTAACAGACATATACAAACACAGGTGAAATATATAATCACCAAAGACCTACGGAATACCACGAGAAGACTACTCAACATTCCGTCATAACGTACATGGGAAAAGGATCCCAGGAAGAACAGACATATGTATATGTGTAAAGGAACCACATCTTGCACACCTACAGCAAGCCAAACATTGGAATCAAACTTGCTGTGATAAAAAATAAAAAATTAAATTTAAAAAACGAACAAGTAGTGAGACAAACTTAAGGGGCTTTCTCCTGGCACATTCCATTCTAAATGACAACCTAGAACACGACTTCCATTGAGGCTCTGTTCTCCTAGTAACCAGATTTGGTAAGGGAGAACTGCTGCCACCTTGTGGCCGTTTCACACAACAGCAGCTTTAACCCCAGCGCTAAAGGTCAGTTGATATTCAAAATCATTGCAGGCCTGTAAATGACACCTGCCCTGAAAACAAATCCTGGGGTCATATATCGACCAAAAAATTCAAAAGACGTCCATATTTCAAAACGACAGTTTCAAGAGGCATATTTTACGCCCATTAGTGTTCTGCCTCTTTTTCTTTCTTTTTTATTAAAAAAACGGGAATGGAAAAAGGCAAACCTCCGAATGGGCGAAAATATTTGCAAACGAATCAATGGACAAAGGTTTAATCTCCAATATATATAAACAGCTCATGCAGCTTAATATTAAAAAAAAACAAACAACCCAATACAAAACTGGGCAGAAGATCTAAATAGACGTTTCTTCAAAGAAGACACAGAGATGGTCAAGACGCACATGAAAAGCTGCTCAACATCACTAATTATTACAGAAATGCAAATCAAAACTACAATGAGGTATCACCTCACACCTGTTAGAATCGGCATCATCAGAAAATCTACAAACAACAAATTCTGCCGAGGGTGTGGACAAAAGGAACCCTCTTCCACTCTTGGTGGGAATGAAAATGGATACAGTCACTATGGAGAACAGTATGGAGGCTCCTTAAAAAACTAAAAATAGAATTACCATATGATCCAGCAATCCCACTTCTGGGCATATACCCAGAGAAAACCATAAATCAAAAAGACACATTCACCACAATGTTCATTGCAGCCACTATTTACGATAGCCAGGTAATGGAAGCAACCTAAGTGCCCACAGACAGACGAATGGATAAAGATGTGGTACATATATAAAATGGAATATTACTCAGCCATAAAAAGGAATGAAACTGGGTCATTTGTAGAGATGTCGATGGATCTCGAGACTGTCATACAGAGTGAAGTAAGTCAGAAAGAGAAAAACAAATATTGGATATTAATGCATATATGTGGAACCTAGAAAAATGGTACAGATGAACCAGTTTGCAGGGCAGAAATAGAGACACAGAGGTAGAGAACAAACGTATGGACACCAAGTGGGGGAAGACATGGGGTGGTGGTGGTGGGATGAGTTGGGTGATTGGGATTGATCTGTATAAAAGTATATGCATAAAATAGATAACTAATAATAACCTGCTGTATAAAAAAATAAAATTAAATTTCAAAATTTTTAAAAATAAAATTTAAAAATGAAACAGAAAAAATGTCTTCCCTTCACACAGATGTATTTATATGAATGAATTGTTTCCATGCTTATATCTATAAATACATAAAAGAGGAATAAAATCTAACTTGAACCAAAAAAAAAAAAAAAAAACCTGAACCCACCAGTTATACAATGGAAAACCCTATCAGGGAACTTGTTCCAGCGGTAAACAATTCTGAAATTGGTCAGAGGTGGGGAATCATCTCCCATACAGCCAGCAGCGCCCCCCCAACCCCCGCGAGGAGTGTCCTCATTGCAAAGCTAGGGGACCGTGCCGAGGCGTCTGTGAGTAAACGTGAGCTGAGCCCCAGGCCAGCTGCTGCTGGACCGTTCCCACCCTTCCCAGGTAAAACACCTGAATATGTACAAGGACTTGAAAGCCTAGAGGAAGGGCCGTGGAGCCACACCAGCGACAGCATGCAGGCCAACTTGGTGCCTGCAGGCCAGCCAGGATGGTCATGGCCCCGGGCGTTTTACTGGAAGCTTTCCATTTCCCTGCCTGAGACACCCCTCCTGTCCCGGCCCCCACTGCTTTTTTCCTTCCTCACCTCTGCCCAGAGAGAAATTCCAGCGGAAGGTATGGGTGACACATCCTCTTCTTTAGCAGGTGGCAGCCTGGCAACTCCTGCAGAAAGTCCAGCAGAGCCCCACTCACACTGGGCCACCCACAAAGCCGTGGCCCCACACTCCCTCCCACCCGCACAGCCCCGAGACTGCTGATGGGGCAGAGAATATGGCGTCAGGCACAGCTGCAGGGGCTCTTGCTGCCTGGAGCGCTGTTTATATTGACCTCAACCCAGGCACACATGGGGAGGGCTGGCCGGCATGGTCAGGCTGCCGAGTTCAGCCAATCCTCACCCCTCAGGAACTCACATTGCAGAAAATGGACCTCGCTGAACCGGCCAGGTCCAAGGAACAGGTGTGGGCTCCTGAGAGTCAGAATAGTCAAGGGGCTGCAGCTCCGGCTTGTTTTCTAAACATTTTATCTGGCCCATGAGTGGGAGACAACTTCAAGAAGACCCTCTCCTAATGAGAGGAAGCCAGGAGTCAGGGAGAGGAGGGGTGATGGGTGGAGACACAGGCCTGGTGCCCCGGCTGCAGTGGAAGTCTCTGGAAGACCAGGCAGAGGGAGGCTGCACAGAGTGATGCACAGGGTCACAGACCTGTCGGAGCTGCTGTTTGTTAGTTCAAGTCCTGCTCGGAGGTGCTCTGTGTCAGCTCTGAGTGACAGGAGATCTGGGGTGCTCTGAAATGAGGGCTATGTGCACGGTTCCTGTGTGCCCAGCCCTGCAGGGGTACCTGTCCAGGGGAGCTCCGTATCCTGGGAGGGGCCTGACCACGAGAGCCCCATGGGCTGCTGGGTAGTTGCACAGGTGAGCTCCATATCCTGGGAGTGGCCTGACCACGAGAGCCCCGTGGGCTGCTGGGGACCTGGTAAAGGATGTCAGGACAGTCAGTGAAGCCACCAAGGATATACATCCAGTAGTTCCTAATTCCTACACCCTGCTGGTCATTCTACCATCCACCACGACATGGTATTCTGTGTTGGACTTCAATGGTGCCTTCTTCTGTATTCCATTCGTCCCACAAATGCTCTGCTGCCCTGGTAACCATATTTGGGAATGGAGAAATGCTGCCGCCTTGTGGCCGTTTCCCACAACAGCAGCTTTAAACCCAGTGCTAATGGTCACTAAATATTCACACTCATTTCAGCCTGTAGATGACACCTGCCCTCAAAAACAATCCTGGGGTCGAAAATTGACCAAAAAATGCAAAAGAGGGCAACCATCCAAGAAGACAATTTCAAGAGGTTAATTGTACTCTCCGTTTTTTTCTGTTTTTCTGTACCAGAAATTTAAAATGGCATGGAAAAATGCTGAACATTAAGAATAATTAAAGATATGCAAATCCAAATTGCAAAAACCTATCAGCTCACACCAGTCAGAATGGCCAGCGGCACAAATTCTGCAAACAATAAATGCTGAAGGGGTTTTGGAGAAATGCCTACCCTTGGTTCAACGTGGGACATGGTAAGAGCCAGTAATGAAAACAAAAATGAGGTGCCTTGTAAAGGTAAATACTGAGCTACCATTCAATCAAGCATACCCGCTGCTGGGCCTTTCACCTGAGGGGATGAGAATCAAAAGGACACAGGCTGGGCCTCACTGGTGGCGCAGTGGTTGAGAGTCCGCCTGCCAATGCAGGGGACACGGGTTCATGCACCGGGTCGGGAAGATGCCACATGCCATGGAGCGGCTGGTCCCGTGAGCTATGGCTGCTGGGACTGCACATCCGGAGCCTTTGTCCTGCAATGGGAGAGTCCACGGCAGTGAGAGGTCCAAGTACCGCAAAAAAAAAAAGGACACCGGCTGGCAATCCTGTACTCCAGATATATTTACCATAGCCAACACTTGTAAGCTACGAAAATCTCCATCAACCCAGGAATGCACAAAGAAGAAGTGGTCCATGTACACAATGGAATATGACTCCAATAAAAAAATATAAATTCAATTTATAAAACAAACATAAGTAAGGAGACATTGGCTTTGGTGGGCACATTCCACTCTAATATATAACTGAGGAACACCACTACCAGGATGGTCTGTTTCCCTAGTTACCAGATTGGGAAAAGCAGAAATGCTGCCGCGCTCTGGTCGTTACCTGCAACAGCAGCTTTAAAACCTGTGCTAAGGGTCACTTCATATGCACCAGTACTGGAGGGCTGTAAATGAAATGTGCCCTCAAAATGTCTTAAGGGAGGTAACGGCCAAAATATCTCTAAATGTCACACATACTTCACGAAAACAATTTGAAGACATAAGCTATACTCACAGTTTGAAGAAAAAAAGGACATGCCAGAAAGCTCAATTTCAAGGGATTATGAGACACATGCAAATCCAACCACAAAGTGGTATCAGCTCACAATACTCAGAATAAACTTCAGCACATAAAACTACAAACACAAAATGCTGAAGGTGTTGTGGAGAACTGCATACCGTCAACTTTAAGTGGGACGTAACCTGGTAAGAGCCACTAATGAGAACAGATTGGAGGTGCATCTACAAGGTAAACATTTTGCTACAATATGATTCAGGAGGGCCACTCCTGGGTCTATAAACTAAGAAGTCAGAATTGGAAAGACAGAGGCAGGCAAATGTGCATTGCCGCAGCATTACAATAGCCATGACATGGAAACAACCAAAGAGTCCATCAACAGATGAGTGGACAAAGAAGAACTGGTACGTGTACAGACAGAATATTAGCCAAGGATTAAAAGGACGCAATGCCATTTGCAGAACCGTAGATGAGTCTAGAGGTAATCACGTGACTTGTAGTAAGTCAGAAAGAGACAGACACATATCGTATGATATCACTTATAGGTGTTACCTAAACATTGATACCAGTTCAGATATTTGCACAGGGAAGGGCAATGACAGATTCATTAAACAAACTTATGGCTCACCAATGGAAAGGTGTGAGGATTGGATCCATTAGGATATTGGGGTTAACAGACATATACAAACACAGGTGAAATATATAATCACCAAAGACCTACGGAATACCACGAGAAGACTACTCAACATTCCGTCATGACGTACATGGGAAAAGGATCCCAGGAAGAACAGACATATGTATATGTGTAAAGTAACCACATCTTGCACACCTACAGCAAGCCAAACATTGGAATCAAACTTGCTGTGATAAAAAATAAAAAATTAAATTTAAAAAACGAACAAGTAGTGAGACAAACTTAAGGGGCTTTCTCCTGGCACATTCCATTCTAAATGACAACCTAGAACACGACTTCCATTGAGGCTCTGTTCTCCTAGTAACCAGATTTGGTAAGGGAGAACTGCTGCCACCTTGTGGCCGTTTCACACAACAGCAGATTTAACCCCAGCGCTAATGGTCAGTGGATATTCAAAATCATTGCAGGCCTGTAAATGACACCTGCCCTGAAAACAAATCCTGGGGTCATATATCGACCAAAAAATTCAAAAGACGTCCATATTTCAAAACGACAGTTTCAAGAGGCATATTTTACGCCCATTAGTGTTCTGCCTCTTTTTCTTTCTTTTTTATTAAAAAAACGGGAATGGAAAAAGGCAAACCTCCGAATGGGCGAAAATATTTGCAAACGAATCAATGGACAAAGGTTTAATCTCCAATATATATAAACAGCTCATGCAGCTTAATATTAAAAAAAAACAAACAACCCAATACAAAACTGGGCAGAAGATCTAAATAGACGTTTCTTCAAAGAAGACACAGAGATGGTCAAGACGCACATGAAAAGCTGCTCAACATCACTAATTATTACAGAAATGCAAATCAAAACTACAATGAGGTATCACCTCACACCTGTTAGAATCGGCATCATCAGAAAATCTACAAACAACAAATTCTGCGGAGGGTGTGGACAAAAGGAACCCTCTTCCACTCTTGGTGGGAATGAAAATGGATACAGTCACTATGGAGAACAGTATGGAGGCTCCTTAAAAAACTAAAAATAGAATTACCATATGATCCAGCAATCCCACTTCTGGGCATATACCCAGAGAAAACCATAAATCAAAAAGACACATTCACCACAATGTTCATTGCAGCCACTATTTACGATAGCCAGGTAATGGAAGCAACCTAAGTGCCCACAGACAGACGAATGGATAAAGATGTGGTACATATATAAAATGGAATATTACTCAGCCATAAAAAGGAATGAAACTGGGTCATTTGTAGAGACGTCGATGGATCTCGAGACTGTCATACAGAGTGAAGTAAGTCAGAAAGAGAAAAACAAATATTGGATATTAATGCATATATGTGGAACCTAGAAAAATGGTACAGATGAACCAGTTTGCAGGGCAGAAATAGAGACACAGAGGTAGAGAACAAACGTATGGACACCAAGTGGGGGAAGACATGGGGTGGTGGTGGTGGGATGAGTTGGGTGATTGGGATTGATCTGTATAAAAGTATATGCATAAAATAGATAACTAATAATAACCTGCTGTATAAAAAAATAAAATTAAATTTCAAAATTTTTAAAAATAAAATTTAAAAATGAAACAGAAAAAATGTCTTCCCTTCACACAGATGTATTTATATGAATGAATTGTTTCCATGCTTATATCTATAAATACATAAAAGAGGAATAAAATCTAACTTGAACCAAAAAAAAAAAAAAACATGAACCCACCAGTTATACAATGGAAAACCCTATCAGGGAACTTGTTCCAGCGGTAAACAATTCTGAAATTGGTCAGAGGTGGGGAATCATCTCCCATACAGCCAGCAGCGCCCCCCCAACCCCCGCGAGGAGTGTCCTCATTGCAAAGCTAGGGGACCGTGCCGAGGCGTCTGTGAGTAAACGTGAGCTGAGCCCCAGGCCAGCTGCTGCTGGACCGTTCCCACCCTTCCCAGGTAAAACACCTGAATATGTACAAGGACTTGAAAGCCTAGAGGAAGGGCCGTGGAGCCACACCAGCGACAGCATGCAGGCCAACTTGGTGCCTGCAGGCCAGCCAGGATGGTCATGGCCCCGGGCGTTTTACTGGAAGCTTTCCATTTCCCTGCCTGAGACACCCCTCCTGTCCCGGCCCCCACTGCTTTTTTCCTTCCTCACCTCTGCCCAGAGAGAAATTCCAGCGGAAGGTATGGGTGACACATCCTCTTCTTTAGCAGGTGGCAGCCTGGCAACTCCTGCAGAAAGTCCAGCAGAGCCCCACTCACACCGGGCCACCCACAAAGCCGTGGCCCCACACTCCCTCCCACCCGCACAGCCCCGAGACTGCTGATGGGGCAGAGAATATGGCGTCAGGCACAGCTGCAGGGGCTCTTGCTGCCTGGAGCGCTGTTTATATTGACCTCAACCCAGGCACACATGGGGAGGGCTGGCCGGCATGGTCAGGCTGCCGAGTTCAGCCAATCCTCACCCCTCAGGAACTCACATTGCAGAAAATGGACCTCGCTGAACCGGCCAGGTCCAAGGAACAGGTGTGGGCTCCTGAGAGTCAGGATAGTCAAGGGGCTGCAGCTCCGGCTTGTTTTCTAAAGATTTCATCTGGCCCATGAGTGGGAGACAACTTCAAGAAGACCCTCTCCTAATGAGAGGAAGCCAGGAGTCAGGGAGAGGAGGGGTGATGGGTGGAGACACAGGCCTGGTGCCCCGGCTGCAGTGGAAGTCTCTGGAAGACCAGGCAGAGGGAGGCTGCACAGAGTGATGCACAGGGTCACAGACCTGTCGGAGCTGCTGTTTGTTAGTTCAAGTCCCGCTCGGAGGTGCTCTGTGTCAGCTCTGAGTGACAGGAGATCTGGGGTGCTCTGAAATGAGGGCTATGTGCACGGTTCCTGTGTGCCCAGCCCTGCAGGGGTACCTGTCCAGGGGAGCTCCGTATCCTGGGAGGGGCCTGACCACGAGAGCCCCATGGGCTGCTGGGTAGTTGCACAGGTGAGCTCCATATCCTGGGAGTGGCCTGACCACGAGAGCCCCGTGGGCTGCTGGGGACCTGGTAAAGGATGTCAGGACAGTCAGTGAAGCCACCAAGGATATACATCCAGTAGTTCCTAATTCCTACACCCTGCTGGTCATTCTACCATCCACCAGGACATGGTATTCTGCGTTAGACTTCAATGGTGCCTTCTTCTGTATTCCATTCGTCCCACAAATGCTCTGCTGCCCTGGTAACCATATTTGGGAATGGAGAAATGCTGCCGCCTTGTGGCCGTTTCCCACAACAGCAGCTTTAAACCCAGTGCTAATGGTCACTAAATATTCACACTCATTTCAGCCTGTAGATGACACCTGCCCTCAAAAACAATCCTGGGGTCGAAAATTGACCAAAAAATGCAAAAGAGGGCAACCATCCAAGAAGACAATTTCAAGAGGTTAATTGTACTCTCCGTTTTTTTCTGTTTTTCTGTACCAGAAATTTAAAATGGCATGGAAAAATGCTGAACATTAAGAATAATTAAAGATATGCAAATCCAAATTACAAAAACCTATCAGCTCACACCAGTCAGAATGGCCAGCGGCAAAAATTCTGCAAACAATAAATGCTGAAGGGGTTTTGGAGAAATGCCTACCCTTGGTTCAACGTGGGACATGGTAAGAGCCAGTAATGAAAACAAAAATGAGGTGCCTTGTAAAGGTAAATACTGAGCTACCATTCAATCAAGCATACCCGCTGCTGGGCCTTTCACCTGAGGGGATGAGAATCAAAAGGACACAGGCTGGGCCTCACTGGTGGCGCAGTGGTTGAGAGTCCGCCTGCCAATGCAGGGGACACGGGTTCATGCACTGGGTCGGGAAGATGCCACATGCCATGGAGCGGCTGGTCCCGTGAGCTCTGGCTCCTGGGACTGCACATCCGGAGCCTGTGTCCTGCAATGGGAGAGTCCACGGCAGTGAGAGGTCCATGTACCGCAAAAAAAAAAGACACCGGCTGGCAATCCTGTACTCCAGAAATATTTACCATAGCCAACAGTGGGAAGCTATGAAAATCTCCATCAACCCAGGAATGCACAAAGAAGAAGTGGTCCATGTACACAATGGAATATGACTCCAATAAAAAAATATAAATTCAATTTATAAAACAAACATAAGTAAGGAGACATTGGCTTTGGTGGGCACATTCCACTCTAATATATAACTGAGGAACACCACTACCAGGATGGTCTGTTTCCCTAGTTACCAGATTGGGAAAAGCAGAAATGCTGCCGCCCTCTGGTCGTTACCTGCAACAGCAGCTTTAAAACCTGTGCTAAGGGTCACTTCATATGCACCAGTACTGGAGGGCTGTAAATGAAACGTGCCCTCAAAATGTCTTAAGGGAGGTAACGGCCAAAATATCTCTAAATGTCACACATACTTCACGAAAACAATTTGAAGAGGTAAGCTGTACTCACAGTTTGAAGAAAAAAAGGACATGCCAGAAAGCTCAATTTCAAGGGATTATGAGACACATGCAAATCCAACCACAAAGTGGTATCAGCTCACAATACTCAGAATAAACTTCAGCACATAAAACTACAAACAAAAAATGCTGAAGGTGTTGTGGAGAACTGCATACCGTCAACTTTAAGTGGGACGTAACCTGGTAAGAGCCACTAATGAGAACAGAATGGAGGTGCATCTACAAGGTAAACATTTTGCTACAATATGATTCAGGAGGGCCACTCCTGGGTCTATAAACTAAGAAGTCAGTATTGGAAAGACAGAGGCAGGCAAATGTGCATTGCCGCAGCATTACAATAGCCATGACATGGAAACAACCAAAGAGTCCATCAACAGATGATTGGACAAAGAAGATCTGGTACGTGTACAGACAGAATATTAGCCAAGGATTAAAAGGACGCAATGCCATTTGCAGAACCGTAGATGAGTCTAGAGGTAATCACGTGACTTGTAGTAAGTCAGAAAGAGACAGACACATATCGTATGATATCACTTATAGGTGTTACCTAAACATTGATACCAGTTCAGATATTCGCACAGGGAAGGGCAATGACAGATTCATTAAACAAACTTATGGCTCACCAATGGAAAGGTGTGAGGATTGGATCCATTAGGATATTGGGGTTAACAGACATATACAAACACAGGTGAAATATATAATCACCAAAGAACTACGGAATACCACGAGAAGACTACTCAACATTCCGTCATAACGTACATGGGAAAAGGATCCCAGGAAGAACAGACATATGTATATGTGTAAAGGAACCACATCTTGCACACCTACAGCAAGCCAAACATTGGAATCAAACTTGCTGTGATAAAAAATAAAAAATTAAATTTAAAAAACGAACAAGTAGTGAGACAAACTTAAGGGGCTTTCTCCTGGCACATTCCATTCTAAATGACAACCTAGAACACGACTTCCATTGAGGCTCTGTTCTCCTAGTAACCAGATTTGGTAAGGGAGAACTGCTGCCACCTTGTGGCCGTTTCACACAACAGCAGCTTTAACCCCAGCGCTAAAGGTCAGTTGATATTCAAAATCATTGCAGGCCTGTAAATGACACCTGCCCTGAAAACAAATCCTGGGGTCATATATCGACCAAAAAATTCAAAAGACGTCCATATTTCAAAACGACAGTTTCAAGAGGCATATTTTACGCCCATTAGTGTTCTGCCTCTTTTTCTTTCTTTTTTATTAAAAAAACGGGAATGGAAAAAGGCAAACCTCCGAATGGGCGAAAATATTTGCAAACGAATCAATGGACAAAGGTTTAATCTCCAATATATATAAACAGCTCATGCAGCTTAATATTAAAAAAAACCAAACAACCCAATACAAAACTGGGCAGAAGATCTAAATAGACGTTTCTTCAAAGAAGACACAGAGATGGTCAAGACGCACATGAAAAGCTGCTCAACATCACTAATTATTACAGAAATGCAAATCAAAACTACAATGAGGTATCACCTCACACCTGTTAGAATCGGCATCATCAGATAATCTACAAACAACAAATTCTGCCGAGGGTGTGGACAAAAGGAACCCTCTTCCACTCTTGGTGGGAATGAAAATGGATACAGTCACTATGGAGAACAGTATGGAGGCTCCTTAAAAAACTAAAAATAGAATTACCATATGATCCAGCAATCCCACTTCTGGGCATATACCCAGAGAAAACCCTAAATCAAAAAGACACATTCACCACAATGTTCATTGCAGCCACTATTTACGATAGCCAGGTAATGGAAGCAACCTAAGTGCCCACAGACAGACGAATGGATAAAGATGTGGTACATATATAAAATGGAATATTACTCAGCCATAAAAAGGAATGAAACTGGGTCATTTGTAGAGACGTCGATGGATCTCGAGACTGTCATACAGAGTGAAGTAAGTCAGAAAGAGAAAAACAAATATTGGATATTAATGCATATATGTGGAACCTAGAAAAATGGTACAGATGAACCAGTTTGCAGGGCAGAAATAGAGACACAGAGGTAGAGAACAAACGTATGGACACCAAGTGGGGGAAGACATGGGGTGGTGGTGGTGGGATGAGTTGGGTGATTGGGATTGATCTGTATAAAAGTATATGCATAAAATAGATAACTAATAATAACCTGCTGTATAAAAAAATAAAATTAAATTTCAAAATTTTTAAAAATAAAATTTAAAAATGAAACAGAAAAAATGTCTTCCCTTCACACAGATGTATTTATATGAATGAATTGTTTCCATGCTTATATCTATAAATACATAAAAGAGGAATAAAATCTAACTTGAACCAAAAAAAAAAAAAAAAACATGAACCCACCAGTTATACAATGGAAAACCCTATCAGGGAACTTGTTCCAGAGGTAAACAATTCTGAAATTGGTCAGAGGTGGGGAATCATCTCCCATACAGCCAGCAGCGCCCCCCCAACCCCCGCGAGGAGTGTCCTCATTGCAAAGCTAGGGGACCGTGCCGAGGCGTCTGTGAGTAAACGTGAGCTGAGCCCCAGGCCAGCTGCTGCTGGACCGTTCCCACCCTTCCCAGGTAAAACACCTGAATATGTACAAGGACTTGAAAGCCTAGAGGAAGGGCCGTGGAGCCACACCAGCGACAGCATGCAGGCCAACTTGGTGCCTGCAGGCCAGCCAGGATGGTCATGGCCCCGGGCGTTTTACTGGAAGCTTTCCATTTCCCTGCCTGAGACACCCCTCCTGTCCCGGCCCCCACTGCTTTTTTCCTTCCTCACCTCTGCCCAGAGAGAAATTCCAGCGGAAGGTATGGGTGACACATCCTCTTCTTTAGCAGGTGGCAGCCTGGCAACTCCTGCAGAAAGTCCAGCAGAGCCCCACTCACACTGGGCCACCCACAAAGCCGTGGCCCCACACTCCCTCCCACCCGCACAGCCCCGAGACTGCTGATGGGGCAGAGAATATGGCGTCAGGCACAGCTGCAGGGGCTCTTGCTGCCTGGAGCGCTGTTTATATTGACCTCAACCCAGGCACACATGGGGAGGGCTGGCCGGCATGGTCAGGCTGCCGAGTTCAGCCAATCCTCACCCCTCAGGAACTCACATTGCAGAAAATGGACCTCGCTGAACCGGCCAGGTCCAAGGAACAGGTGTGGGCTCCTGAGAGTCAGAATAGTCAAGGGGCTGCAGCTCCGGCTTGTTTTCTAAACATTTTATCTGGCCCATGAGTGGGAGACAACTTCAAGAAGACCCTCTCCTAATGAGAGGAAGCCAGGAGTCAGGGAGAGGAGGGGTGATGGGTGGAGACACAGGCCTGGTGCCCCGGCTGCAGTGGAAGTCTCTGGAAGACCAGGCAGAGGGAGGCTGCACAGAGTGATGCACAGGGTCACAGACCTGTCGGAGCTGCTGTTTGTTAGTTCAAGTCCTGCTCGGAGGTGCTCTGTGTCAGCTCTGAGTGACAGGAGATCTGGGGTGCTCTGAAATGAGGGCTATGTGCACGGTTCCTGTGTGCCCAGCCCTGCAGGGGTACCTGTCCAGGGGAGCTCCGTATCCTGGGAGGGGCCTGACCACGAGAGCCCCATGGGCTGCTGGGTAGTTGCACAGGTGAGCTCCATATCCTGGGAGTGGCCTGACCACGAGAGCCCCGTGGGCTGCTGGGGACCTGGTAAAGGATGTCAGGACAGTCAGTGAAGCCACCAAGGATATACATCCAGTAGTTCCTAATTCCTACACCCTGCTGGTCATTCTACCATCCACCACGACATGGTATTCTGTGTTGGACTTCAATGGTGCCTTCTTCTGTATTCCATTCGTCCCACAAATGCTCTGCTGCCCTGGTAACCATATTTGGGAATGGAGAAATGCTGCCGCCTTGTGGCCGTTTCCCACAACAGCAGCTTTAAACCCAGTGCTAATGGTCACTAAATATTCACACTCATTTCAGCCTGTAGATGACACCTGCCCTCAAAAACAATCCTGGGGTCGAAAATTGACCAAAAAATGCAAAAGAGGGCAACCATCCAAGAAGACAATTTCAAGAGGTTAATTGTACTCTCCGTTTTTTTCTGTTTTTCTGTACCAGAAATTTAAAATGGCATGGAAAAATGCTGAACATTAAGAATAATTAAAGATATGCAAATCCAAATTGCAAAAACCTATCAGCTCACACCAGTCAGAATGGCCAGCGGCACAAATTCTGCAAACAATAAATGCTGAAGGGGTTTTGGAGAAATGCCTACCCTTGGTTCAACGTGGGACATGGTAAGAGCCAGTAATGAAAACAAAAATGAGGTGCCTTGTAAAGGTAAATACTGAGCTACCATTCAATCAAGCATACCCGCTGCTGGGCCTTTCACCTGAGGGGATGAGAATCAAAAGGACACAGGCTGGGCCTCACTGGTGGCGCAGTGGTTGAGAGTCCGCCTGCCAATGCAGGGGACACGGGTTCATGCACCGGGTCGGGAAGATGCCACATGCCATGGAGCGGCTGGTCCCGTGAGCTATGGCTGCTGGGACTGCACATCCGGAGCCTTTGTCCTGCAATGGGAGAGTCCACGGCAGTGAGAGGTCCAAGTACCGCAAAAAAAAAAAGGACACCGGCTGGCAATCCTGTACTCCAGATATATTTACCATAGCCAACACTTGTAAGCTACGAAAATCTCCATCAACCCAGGAATGCACAAAGAAGAAGTGGTCCATGTACACAATGGAATATGACTCCAATAAAAAAATATAAATTCAATTTATAAAACAAACATAAGTAAGGAGACATTGGCTTTGGTGGGCACATTCCACTCTAATATATAACTGAGGAACACCACTACCAGGATGGTCTGTTTCCCTAGTTACCAGATTGGGAAAAGCAGAAATGCTGCCGCGCTCTGGTCGTTACCTGCAACAGCAGCTTTAAAACCTGTGCTAAGGGTCACTTCATATGCACCAGTACTGGAGGGCTGTAAATGAAATGTGCCCTCAAAATGTCTTAAGGGAGGTAACGGCCAAAATATCTCTAAATGTCACACATACTTCACGAAAACAATTTGAAGACATAAGCTATACTCACAGTTTGAAGAAAAAAAGGACATGCCAGAAAGCTCAATTTCAAGGGATTATGAGACACATGCAAATCCAACCACAAAGTGGTATCAGCTCACAATACTCAGAATAAACTTCAGCACATAAAACTACAAACAAAAAATGCTGAAGGTGTTGTGGAGAACTGCATACCGTCAACTTTAAGTGGGACGTAACCTGGTAAGAGCCACTAATGAGAACAGATTGGAGGTGCATCTACAAGGTAAACATTTTGCTACAATATGATTCAGGAGGGCCACTCCTGGGTCTATAAACTAAGAAGTCAGAATTGGAAAGACAGAGGCAGGCAAATGTGCATTGCCGCAGCATTACAATAGCCATGACATGGAAACAACCAAAGAGTCCATCAACAGATGAGTGGACAAAGAAGAACTGGTACGTGTACAGACAGAATATTAGCCAAGGATTAAAAGGACGCAATGCCATTTGCAGAACCGTAGATGAGTCTAGAGGTAATCACGTGACTTGTAGTAAGTCAGAAAGAGACAGACACATATCGTATGATATCACTTATAGGTGTTACCTAAACATTGATACCAGTTCAGATATTTGCACAGGGAAGGGCAATGACAGATTCATTAAACAAACTTATGGCTCACCAATGGAAAGGTGTGAGGATTGGATCCATTAGGATATTGGGGTTAACAGACATATACAAACACAGGTGAAATATATAATCACCAAAGACCTACGGAATACCACGAGAAGACTACTCAACATTCCGTCATGACGTACATGGGAAAAGGATCCCAGGAAGAACAGACATATGTATATGTGTAAAGTAACCACATCTTGCACACCTACAGCAAGCCAAACATTGGAATCAAATTTGCTGTGATAAAAAATAAAAAATTAAATTTAAAAAACGAACAAGTAGTGAGACAAACTTAAGGGGCTTTCTCCTGGCACATTCCATTCTAAATGACAACCTAGAACACGACTTCCATTGAGGCTCTGTTCTCCTAGTAACCAGATTTGGTAAGGGAGAACTGCTGCCACCTTGTGGCCGTTTCACACAACAGCAGATTTAACCCCAGCGCTAATGGTCAGTGGATATTCAAAATCATTGCAGGCCTGTAAATGACACCTGCCCTGAAAACAAATCCTGGGGTCATATATCGACCAAAAAATTCAAAAGACGTCCATATTTCAAAACGACAGTTTCAAGAGGCATATTTTACGCCCATTAGTGTTCTGCCTCTTTTTCTTTCTTTTTTATTAAAAAAACGGGAATGGAAAAAGGCAAACCTCCGAATGGGCGAAAATATTTGCAAACGAATCAATGGACAAAGGTTTAATCTCCAATATATATAAACAGCTCATGCAGCTTAATATTAAAAAAAAACAAACAACCCAATACAAAACTGGGCAGAAGATCTAAATAGACGTTTCTTCAAAGAAGACACAGAGATGGTCAAGACGCACATGAAAAGCTGCTCAACATCACTAATTATTACAGAAATGCAAATCAAAACTACAATGAGGTATCACCTCACACCTGTTAGAATCGGCATCATCAGAAAATCTACAAACAACAAATTCTGCGGAGGGTGTGGACAAAAGGAACCCTCTTCCACTCTTGGTGGGAATGAAAATGGATACAGTCACTATGGAGAACAGTATGGAGGCTCCTTAAAAAACTAAAAATAGAATTACCATATGATCCAGCAATCCCACTTCTGGGCATATACCCAGAGAAAACCATAAATCAAAAAGACACATTCACCACAATGTTCATTGCAGCCACTATTTACGATAGCCAGGTAATGGAAGCAACCTAAGTGCCCACAGACAGACGAATGGATAAAGATGTGGTACATATATAAAATGGAATATTACTCAGCCATAAAAAGGAATGAAACTGGGTCATTTGTAGAGACGTCGATGGATCTCGAGACTGTCATACAGAGTGAAGTAAGTCAGAAAGAGAAAAACAAATATTGGATATTAATGCATATATGTGGAACCTAGAAAAATGGTACAGATGAACCAGTTTGCAGGGCAGAAATAGAGACACAGAGGTAGAGAACAAACGTATGGACACCAAGTGGGGGAAGACATGGGGTGGTGGTGGTGGGATGAGTTGGGTGATTGGGATTGATCTGTATAAAAGTATATGCATAAAATAGATAACTAATAATAACCTGCTGTATAAAAAATATAATTAAATTTCAAAATTTTTAAAAATAAAATTTAAAAATGAAACAGAAAAAATGTCTTCCCTTCACACAGATGTATTTATATGAATGAATTGTTTCCATGCTTATATCTATAAATACATAAAAGAGGAATAAAATCTAACTTGAACCAAAAAAAAAAAAACCTGAACCCACCAGTTATACAATGGAAAACCCTATCAGGGAACTTGTTCCAGAGGTAAACAATTCTGAAATTGGTCAGAGGTGGGGAATCATCTCCCATACAGCCAGCAGCGCCCCCCCAACCCCCGCGAGGAGTGTCCTCATTGCAAAGCTAGGGGACCGTGCCGAGGCGTCTGTGAGTAAACGTGAGCTGAGCCCCAGGCCAGCTGCTGCTGGACCGTTCCCACCCTTCCCAGGTAAAACACCTGAATATGTACAAGGACTTGAAAGCCTAGAGGAAGGGCCGTGGAGCCACACCAGCGACAGCATGCAGGCCAACTTGGTGCCTGCAGGCCAGCCAGGATGGTCATGGCCCCGGGCGTTTTACTGGAAGCTTTCCATTTCCCTGCCTGAGACACCCCTCCTGTCCCGGCCCCCACTGCTTTTTTCCTTCCTCACCTCTGCCCAGAGAGAAATTCCAGCGGAAGGTATGGGTGACACATCCTCTTCTTTAGCAGGTGGCAGCCTGGCAACTCCTGCAGAAAGTCCAGCAGAGCCCCACTCACACCGGGCCACCCACAAAGCCGTGGCCCCACACTCCCTCCCACCCGCACAGCCCCGAGACTGCTGATGGGGCAGAGAATATGGCGTCAGGCACAGCTGCAGGGGCTCTTGCTGCCTGGAGCGCTGTTTATATTGACCTCAACCCAGGCACACATGGGGATGGCTGGCCAGCATGGTCAGGCTGCCGAGTTCAGCCAATCCTCACCCCTCAGGAACTCACATTGCAGAAAATGGACCTCGCTGAACCGGCCAGGTCCAAGGAACAGGTGTGGGCTCCTGAGAGTCAGGATAGTCAAGGGGCTGCAGCTCCGGCTTGTTTTCTAAACATTTCATCTGGCCCATGAGTGGGAGACAACTTCAAGAAGACCCTCTCCTAATGAGAGGAAGCCAGGAGTCAGGGAGAGGAGGGGTGATGGGTGGAGACACAGGTCTGGTGCCCCGGCTGCAGTGGAAGTCTCTGGAAGACCAGGCAGAGGGAGGCTGCACAGAGTGATGCACAGGGTCACAGACCTGTCGGAGCTGCTGTTTGTTAGTTCAAGTCCCGCTCGGAGGTGCTCTGTGTCAGCTCTGAGTGACAGGAGATCTGGGGTGCTCTGAAATGAGGGCTATGTGCACGGTTCCTGTGTGCCCAGCCCTGCAGGGGTACCTGTCCAGGGGAGCTCCGTATCCTGGGAGGGGCCTGACCACGAGAGCCCCATGGGCTGCTGGGTAGTTGCACAGGTGAGCTCCATATCCTGGGAGTGGCCTGACCACGAGAGCCCCGTGGGCTGCTGGGGACCTGGTAAAGGATGTCAGGACAGTCAGTGAAGCCACCAAGGATATACATCCAGTAGTTCCTAATTCCTACACCCTGCTGGTCATTCTACCATCCACCAGGACATGGTATTCTGCGTTAGACTTCAATGGTGCCTTCTTCTGTATTCCATTCGTCCCACAAATGCTCTGCTGCCCTGGTAACCATATTTGGGAATGGAGAAATGCTGCCGCCTTGTGGCCGTTTCCCACAACAGCAGCTTTAAACCCAGTGCTAATGGTCACTAAATATTCACACTCATTTCAGCCTGTAGATGACACCTGCCCTCAAAAACAATCCTGGGGTCGAAAATTGACCAAAAAATGCAAAAGAGGGCAACCATCCAAGAAGACAATTTCAAGAGGTTAATTGTACTCTCCGTTTTTTTCTGTTTTTCTGTACCAGAAATTTAAAATGGCATGGAAAAATGCTGAACATTAAGAATAATTAAAGATATGCAAATCCAAATTACAAAAACCTATCAGCTCACACCAGTCAGAATGGCCAGCGGCAAAAATTCTGCAAACAATAAATGCTGAAGGGGTTTTGGAGAAATGCCTACCCTTGGTTCAACGTGGGACATGGTAAGAGCCAGTAATGAAAACAAAAATGAGGTGCCTTGTAAAGGTAAATACTGAGCTACCATTCAATCAAGCATACCCGCTGCTGGGCCTTTCACCTGAGGGGATGAGAATCAAAAGGACACAGGCTGGGCCTCACTGGTGGCGCAGTGGTTGAGAGTCCGCCTGCCAATGCAGGGGACACGGGTTCATGCACTGGGTCGGGAAGATGCCACATGCCATGGAGCGGCTGGTCCCGTGAGCTCTGGCTGCTGGGACTGCACATCCGGAGCCTGTGTCCTGCAATGGGAGAGTCCACGGCAGTGAGAGGTCCATGTACCGCAAAAAAAAAAGACACCGGCTGGCAATCCTGTACTCCAGAAATATTTACCATAGCCAACAGTGGGAAGCTATGAAAATCTCCATCAACCCAGGAATGCACAAAGAAGAAGTGGTCCATGTACACAATGGAATATGACTCCAATAAAAAAATATAAATTCAATTTATAAAACAAACATAAGTAAGGAGACATTGGCTTTGGTGGGCACATTCCACTCTAATATATAACTGAGGAACACCACTACCAGGATGGTCTGTTTCCCTAGTTACCAGATTGGGAAAAGCAGAAATGCTGCCGCCCTCTGGTCGTTACCTGCAACAGCAGCTTTAAAACCTGTGCTAAGGGTCACTTCATATGCACCAGTACTGGAGGGCTGTAAATGAAACGTGCCCTCAAAATGTCTTAAGGGAGGTAACGGCCAAAATATCTCTAAATGTCACACATACTTCACGAAAACAATTTGAAGAGGTAAGCTGTACTCACAGTTTGAAGAAAAAAAGGACATGCCAGAAAGCTCAATTTCAAGGGATTATGAGACACATGCAAATCCAACCACAAAGTGGTATCAGCTCACAATACTCAGAATAAACTTCAGCACATAAAACTACAAACAAAAAATGCTGAAGGTGTTGTGGAGAACTGCATACCGTCAACTTTAAGTGGGACGTAACCTGGTAAGAGCCACTAATGAGAACAGAATGGAGGTGCATCTACAAGGTAAACATTTTGCTACAATATGATTCAGGAGGGCCACTCCTGGGTCTATAAACTAAGAAGTCAGTATTGGAAAGACAGAGGCAGGCAAATGTGCATTGCCGCAGCATTACAATAGCCATGACATGGAAACAACCAAAGAGTCCATCAACAGATGATTGGACAAAGAAGATCTGGTACGTGTACAGACAGAATATTAGCCAAGGATTAAAAGGACGCAATGCCATTTGCAGAACCGTAGATGAGTCTAGAGGTAATCACGTGACTTGTAGTAAGTCAGAAAGAGACAGACACATATCGTATGATATCACTTATAGGTGTTACCTAAACATTGATACCAGTTCAGATATTTGCACAGGGAAGGGCAATGACAGATTCATTAAACAAACTTATGGCTCACCAATGGAAAGGTGTGAGGATTGGATCCATTAGGATATTGGGGTTAACAGACATATACAAACACAGGTGAAATATATAATCACCAAAGAACTACGGAATACCACGAGAAGACTACTCAACATTCCGTCATAACGTACATGGGAAAAGGATCCCAGGAAGAACAGACATATGTATATGTGTAAAGGAACCACATCTTGCACACCTACAGCAAGCCAAACATTGGAATCAAACTTGCTGTGATAAAAAATAAAAAATTAAATTTAAAAAACGAACAAGTAGTGAGACAAACTTAAGGGGCTTTCTCCTGGCACATTCCATTCTAAATGACAACCTAGAACACGACTTCCATTGAGGCTCTGTTCTCCTAGTAACCAGATTTGGTAAGGGAGAACTGCTGCCACCTTGTGGCCGTTTCACACAACAGCAGCTTTAACCCCAGCGCTAAAGGTCAGTTGATATTCAAAATCATTGCAGGCCTGTAAATGACACCTGCCCTGAAAACAAATCCTGGGGTCATATATCGACCAAAAAATTCAAAAGACGTCCATATTTCAAAACGACAGTTTCAAGAGGCATATTTTACGCCCATTAGTGTTCTGCCTCTTTTTCTTTCTTTTTTGTTAAAAAAACGGGAATGGAAAAAGGCAAACCTCAGAATGGGCGAAAATATTTGCAAACGAATCAATGGACAAAGGTTTAATCTCCAATATATATAAACAGCTCATGCAGCTTAATATTAAAAAAAACAAACAACCCAATACAAAAATGGGCAGAAGATCTAAATAGACGTTTCTTCAAAGAAGACACAGAGATGGTCAAGACGCACATGAAAAGCTGCTCAACATCACTAATTATTACAGAAATGCAAATCAAAACTACAATGAGGTATCACCTCACACCTGTTAGAATCGGCATCATCAGAAAATCTACAAACAACAAATTCTGCAGAGGGTGTGGACAAAAGGAACCCTCTTCCACTCTTGGTGGGAATGAAAATGGATACAGTCACTATGGAGAACAGTATGGAGGTTCCTTAAAAACTAAAAAGAGAATTACCATATGATCCAGCAATCCCACTTCTGGGCATATACCCAGAGAAAACCATAAATCAAAAAGACACATTCACCACAACGTTCACTGCAGCCACTATTTACGATAGCCAGGTAATGGAAGCAACCTAAGTGCCCACAGACAGACGAATGGATAAAGATGTGGTACATATATAAAATGGAATATTACTCAGCCATAAAAAGGAATGAAACTGGGTCATTTGTAGAGACGTCGATGGATCTCGAGACTGTCATACAGAGTGAAGTAAGTCAGAAAGAGAAAAACAAATATTGGATATTAATGCATATATGTGGAACCTAGAAAAATGGTACAGATGAACCAGTTTGCAGGGCAGAAATAGAGACACAGAGGTAGAGAACAAACGTATGGACACCAAGTGGGGGAAGACATGGGGTGGTGGTGGTGGGATGAGTTGGGTGATTGGGATTGACCTGTATACAAGTATATGCATAAAATAGATAACTAATAATAACCTGCTATATAAAAAAATATAATTAAATTTCAAAGTTTTTAAAAATAAAATTTTAAAATGAAACAGAAAAAATGTCTTCCCTTCACACAGATGTATTTATATGAATGAATTGTTTCCATCCTTATATCTATAAATACATAAAAGAGGAATAAAATCTAACTTGAATCAAAAAAAAAAAACCTGAACCCACCAGTTATACAATGGAAAAGCCTATCAGGGAACTTGTGCCAGCGGTAAACAATTCTGAAATTGGTCAGAGGTGGGGAATCATCTCCCATACAGCCAGCAGCGCCCCCCCAACCCCCGCGAGGAGTGTCCTCATTGCAAAGCTAGGGGACCGTGCCGAGGCGTCTGTGAGTAAACGTGAGCTGAGCCCCAGGCCAGCTGCTGCTGGACCGTTCCCACCCTTCCCAGGTAAAACACCTGAATATGTACAAGGACTTGAAAGCCTAGAGGAAGGGCCGTGGAGCCACACCAGCGACAGCATGCAGGCCAACTTGGTGCCTGCAGGCCAGCCAGGATGGTCATGGCCCCGGGCGTTTTACTGGAAGCTTTCCATTTCCCTGCCTGAGACACCCCTCCTGTCCCGGCCCCCACTGCTTTTTTCCTTCCTCACCTCTGCCCAGAGAGAAATTCCAGCGGAAGGTATGGGTGACGCATCCTCTTCTTTAGCAGGTGGCAGCCTGGCAACTCCTGAAGAAAGTCCAGCAGAGCCCCACTCACACCGGGCCACCCACAAAGCCATGGCCCCACACTCCCTCCCACCCGCACAGCCCCGAGACTGCTGATGGGGCAGAGAATATGGTGTCAGGCACAGCTGCAGGGGCTCTTGCTGCCTGGAGCGCTGTTTATATTGACCTCAACCCAGGAACACATGGGGAGGGCTGGCCGGCATGGTCAGGCTGCCGAGTTCAGCCAATCCTCACCCCTCAGGAACTCACATTGCAGAAAATGGACCTCGCTGAACCGGCCAGGTCCAAGGAACAGGTGTGGGCTCCTGAGAGTCAGGATAGTCAAGGGGCTGCAGCTCCGGCTTGTTTTCTAAACATTTTATCTGGCCCATGAGTGGGAGACAACTTCAAGAAGACCCTCTCCTAATGAGAGGAAGCCAGGAGTCAGGGAGAGGAGGGGCGATGGGTGGAGACACAGGCCTGGTGCCCCGGCTGCAGTGGAAGTCTCTGGAAGATCAGGCAGAGGGAGGCTGCACAGAGTGATGCACAGTGTCACAGACCTGTCGGAGCTGCTGTTTGTTAGTTCAAGTCCTGCTCGGAGGTGCTCTGTGTCAGCTCTGAGTGACAGGAGATCTGGGGTGCTCTGAAATGAGGGCTATGTGCACGGTTCCTGTGTGCCCAGCCCTGCAGGGGTACCTGTCCAGGGGAGCTCCGTATCCTGGGAGGGGCCTGACCACGAGAGCCCCATGGGCTGCTGGGTAGTTGCACAGGTGAGCTCCATATCCTGGGAGTGGCCTGACCACGAGAGCCCCGTGGGCTGCTGGGGACCTGGTAAAGTATTTCAGGACAGTCAGTGAAGCCACCAAGGATATACATCCAGTAGTTCCTAATTCCTACACCCTGCTGGTCATTCTACCATCCACCACGACATGGTATTCTGTGTTGGACTTCAATGGTGCCTTCTTCTGTATTCCATTCGTCCCACAAATGCTCTGCTGCCCTGGTAACCATATTTGGGAATGGAGAAATGCTGCCGCCTTGTGGCCGTTTCCCACAACAGCAGCTTTAAACCCAGTGCTAATGGTCACTAAATATTCACACTCATTTCAGCCTGTAGATGACACCTGCCCTCAAAAACAATCCTGGGGTCGAAAATTGACCAAAAAATTCAAAAGAGGGCAACCATCCAAGAAGACAATTTCAAGAGGTTAATTGTACTCTCCGTTTTTTTCTGTTTTTCTGTACCAGAAATTTAAAATGGCATGGAAAAATGCTGAACATTAAGAATAATTAAAGATATGCAAATCCAAATTGCAAAAACCTATCAGCTCACACCAGTCAGAATGACCAGCGGCAAAAATTCTGCAAGCAATAAATGCTGAAGGGGTTTTGGAGAAATGCCTACCCTTGGTTCAATGTGGGACATGGTAAGAGCCAGTAATGAAAACAAAAATGAGGTGCCTTGTAAAGGTAAATACAGAGCTACCATTCAATCAAGCATACCCGCTGCTGGGCCTTTCACCTGAGGGGATGAGAATCAAAAGGACACAGGCTGGGCCTCACTGGTGGCGCAGTGGTTCAGAGTCCGCCTGCCAATGCAGGGGACACGGGTTCATGCACCGGGTCGGGAAGATGCCACATGCCATGGAGCGGCTGGTCCCGTGAGCTATGGCTGCTGGGACTGCGCATCCGGAGCCTGTGTCCTGCAATGGGAGAGTCCACGGCAGTGAGAGGTCCATGTACCGCAAAAAAAAAAGACACCGGCTGGCAATCCTGTACTCCAGAAATATTTACCATAGCCAACAGTGGGAAGCTATGAAAATCTCCATCAACCCAGGAATGCACAAAGAAGAAGTGGTCCATGTACACAATGGAATATGACTCCAATAAAAAAATATAAATTCAATTTATAAAACAAACATAAGTAAGGAGACATTGGCTTTGGTGGGCACATTCCACTCTAATATATAACTGAGGAACACCACTACCAGGATGGTCTGTTTCCCTAGTTACCAGATTGGGAAAAGCAGAAATGCTGCCGCCCTCTGGTCGTTACCTGCAACAGCAGCTTTAAAACCTGTGCTAAGGGTCACTTCATATGCACCAGTACTGGAGGGCTGTAAATGAAACGTGCCCTCAAAATGTCTTAAGGGAGGTAACGGCCAAAATATCTCTAAATGTCACACATACTTCACGAAAACAATTTGAAGAGGTAAGCTGTACTCACAGTTTGAAGAAAAAAAGGACATGCCAGAAAGCTCAATTTCAAGGGATTATGAGACACATGCAAATCCAACCACAAAGTGGTATCAGCTCACAATACTCAGAATAAACTTCAGCACATAAAACTACAAACAAAAAATGCTGAAGGTGTTGTGGAGAACTGCATACCGTCAACTTTAAGTGGGACGTAACCTGGTAAGAGCCACTAATGAGAACAGAATGGAGGTGCATCTACAAGGTAAACATTTTGCTACAATATGATTCAGGAGGGCCACTCCTGGGTCTATAAACTAAGAAGTCAGTATTGGAAAGACAGAGGCAGGCAAATGTGCATTGCCGCAGCATTACAATAGCCATGACATGGAAACAACCAAAGAGTCCATCAACAGATGAGTGGACAAAGAAGAACTGGTACGTGTACAGACAGAATATTAGCCAAGGATTAAAAGGACGCAATGCCATTTGCAGAACCGTAGATGAGTCTAGAGGTAATCACGTGACTTGTAGTAAGTCAGAAAGAGACAGACACATATCGTATGATATCACTTATAGGTGTTACCTAAACATTGATACCAGTTCAGATATTTGCACAGGGAAGGGCAATGACAGATTCATTAAACAAACTTATGGCTCACCAATGGAAAGGTGTGAGGATTGGATCCATTAGGATATTGGGGTTAACAGACATATACAAACACAGGTGAAATATATAATCACCAAAGAACTACGGAATACCACGAGAAGACTACTCAACATTCCGTCATAACGTACATGGGAAAAGGATCCCAGGAAGAACAGACATATGTATATGTGTAAAGGAACCACATCTTGCACACCTACAGCAAGCCAAACATTGGAATCAAACTTGCTGTGATAAAAAATAAAAAATTAAATTTAAAAAACGAACAAGTAGTGAGACAAACTTAAGGGGCTTTCTCCTGGCACATTCCATTCTAAATGACAACCTAGAACACGACTTCCATTGAGGCTCTGTTCTCCTAGTAACCAGATTTGGTAAGGGAGAACTGCTGCCACCTTGTGGCCGTTTCACACAACAGCAGCTTTAACCCCAGCGCTAAAGGTCAGTTGATATTCAAAATCATTGCAGGCCTGTAAATGACACCTGCCCTGAAAACAAATCCTGGGGTCATATATCGACCAAAAAATTCAAAAGACGTCCATATTTCAAAACGACAGTTTCAAGAGGCATATTTTACGCCCATTAGTGTTCTGCCTCTTTTTCTTTCTTTTTTGTTAAAAAAACGGGAATGGAAAAAGGCAAACCTCAGAATGGGCGAAAATATTTGCAAACGAATCAATGGACAAAGGTTTAATCTCCAATATATATAAACAGCTCATGCAGCTTAATATTAAAAAAAACAAACAACCCAATACAAAAATGGGCAGAAAATCTAAATAGACGTTTCTTCAAAGAAGACACAGAGATGGTCAAGACGCACATGAAAAGCTGCTCAACATCACTAATTATTACAGAAATGCAAATCAAAACTACAATGAGGTATCACCTCACACCTGTTAGAATCGGCATCATCAGAAAATCTACAAACAACAAATTCTGCGGAGGGTGTGGACAAAAGGAACCCTCTTCCACTCTTGGTGGGAATGAAAATGGATACAGTCACTATGGAGAACAGTATGGAGGCTCCTTAAAAAACTAAAAAGAGAATTACCATATGATCCAGCAATCCCACTTCTGGGCATATACCCAGAGAAAACCATAAATCAAAAAGACACATTCACCACAACGTTCACTGCAGCCACTATTTACGATAGCCAGGTAATGGAAGCAACCTAAGTGCCCACAGACAGACGAATGGATAAAGATGTGGTACATATATAAAATGGAATATTACTCAGCCATAAAAAGGAATGAAACTGGGTCATTTGTAGAGACGTCGATGGATCTCGAGACTGTCATACAGAGTGAAGTAAGTCAGAAAGAGAAAAACAAATATTGGATATTAATGCATATATGTGGAACCTAGAAAAATGGTACAGATGAACCAGTTTGCAGGGCAGAAATAGAGACACAGAGGTAGAGAACAAACGTATGGACACCAAGTGGGGGAAGACATGGGGTGGTGGTGGTGGGATGAGTTGGGTGATTGGGATTGACCTGTATACAAGTATATGCATAAAATAGATAACTAATAATAACCTGCTATATAAAAAAATATAATTAAATTTCAAAGTTTTTAAAAATAAAATTTTAAAATGAAACAGAAAAAATGTCTTCCCTTCACACAGATGTATTTATATGAATGAATTGTTTCCATCCTTATATCTATAAATACATAAAAGAGGAATAAAATCTAACTTGAATCAAAAAAAAAAAACCTGAACCCACCAGTTATACAATGGAAAACCCTATCAGGGAACTTGTGCCAGCGGTAAACAATTCTGAAATTGGTCAGAGGTGGGGAATCATCTCCCATACAGCCAGCAGCGCCCCCCCAACCCCCGCGAGGAGTGTCCTCATTGCAAAGCTAGGGGACCGTGCCGAGGCGTCTGTGAGTAAACGTGAGCTGAGCCCCAGGCCAGCTGCTGCTGGACTGTTCCCACCCTTCCCAGGTAAAACACCTGAATATGTACAAGGACTTGAAAGCCTAGAGGAAGGGCCGTGGAGCCACACCAGCGACAGCATGCAGGCCAACTTGGTGCCTGCAGGCCAGCCAGGATGGTCATGGCCCCGGGCGTTTTACTGGAAGCTTTCCATTTCCCTGCCTGAGACACCCCTCCTGTCCCGGCCCCCACTGCTTTTTTCCTTCCTCACCTCTGCCCAGAGAGAAATTCCAGCGGAAGGTATGAGTGACGCATCCTCTTCTTTAGCAGGTGGCAGCCTGGCAACTCCTGAAGAAAGCCCAGCAGAGCCCCACTCACACCGGGCCACCCACAAAGCCATGGCCCCACACTCCCTCCCACCCGCACAGCCCCGAGACTGCTGATGGGGCAGAGAATATGGTGTCAGGCACAGCTGCAGGGGCTCTTGCTGCCTGGAGCGCTGTTTATATTGACCTCAACCCAGGAACACATGGGGAGGGCTGGCCGGCATGGTCAGGCTGCCGAGTTCAGCCAATCCTCACCCCTCAGGAACTCACATTGCAGAAAATGGACCTCGCTGAACCGGCCAGGTCCAAGGAACAGGTGTGGGCTCCTGAGAGTCAGGATAGTCAAGGGGCTGCAGCTCCGGCTTGTTTTCTAAACATTTTATCTGGCCCATGAGTGGGAGACAACTTCAAGAAGACCCTCTCCTAATGAGAGGAAGCCAGGAGTCAGGGAGAGGAGGGGTGATGGGTGGAGACACAGGCCTGGTGCCCCGGCTGCAGTGGAAGTCTCTGGAAGATCAGGCAGAGGGAGGCTGCACAGAGTGATGCACAGGGTCACAGACCTGTCGGAGCTGCTGTTTGTTAGTTCAAGTCCTGCTCGGAGGTGCTCTGTGTCAGCTCTGAGTGACAGGAGATCTGGGGTGCTCTGAAATGAGGGCTATGTGCACGGTTCCTGTGTGCCCAGCCCTGCAGGGGTACCTGTCCAGGGGAGCTCCGTATCCTGGGAGGGGCCTGACCACGAGAGCCCCATGGGCTGCTGGGTAGTTGCACAGGTGAGCTCCATATCCTGGGAGTGGCCTGACCACGAGAGCCCCGTGGGCTGCTAGGGACCTGGTAAAGGATGTCAGGACAGTCAGTGAAGCCACCAAGGATATACATCCAGTAGTTCCTAATTCCTACACCCTGCTGGTCATTCTACCATCCACCACGACATGGTATTCTGTGTTGGACTTCAATGGTGCCTTCTTCTGTATTCCATTCATCCCACAAATGCTCTGCTGCCCTGGTAACCATATTTGGGAATGGAGAAATGCTGCCGCCTTGTGGCCGTTTCCCACAACAGCAGCTTTAAACCCAGTGCTAATGGTCACTAAATATTCACACTCATTTCAGCCTGTAGATGACACCTGCCCTCAAAAACAATCCTGGGGTCGAAAATTGACCAAAAAATTCAAAAGAGGGCAACCATCCAAGAAGACAATTTCAAGAGGTTAATTGTACTCTCCGTTTTTTTCTGTTTTTCTGTACCAGAAATTTAAAATGGCATGGAAAAATGCTGAACATTAAGAATAATTAAAGATATGCAAATCCAAATTGCAAAAACCTATCGGCTCACACCAGTCAGAATGGCCAGAGGCAAAAATTCTGCAAACAATAAATGCTGAAGGGGTTTTGGAGAAATGCCTACCCTTGGTTCAATGTGGGACATGGTAAGAGCCAGTAATGAAAACAAAAATGAGGTGCCTTGTAAAGGTAAATACAGAGCTACCATTCAATCAAGCATACCCGCTGCTGGGCCTTTCACCTGAGGGGATGAGAATCAAAAGGACACAGGCTGGGCCTCACTGGTGGCGCAGTGGTTCAGAGTCCGCCTGCCAATGCAGGGGACACGGGTTCATGCACCGGGTCGGGAAGATGCCACATGCCATGGAGCGGCTGGTCCCGTGAGCTATGGCTGCTGGGACTGCGCATCCGGAGCCTGTGTCCTGCAATGGGAGAGTCCACGGCAGTGAGAGGTCCATGTACCGCAAAAAAAAAAGGACACCGGCTGGCAATCCTGTACTCCAGAAATATTTACCATAGCCAACACTGGGAAGCTATGAAAATCTCCATCAACCCAGGAATGCACAAAGAAGAAGTGGTCCATGTACACAATGGAATATGACTCCAATAAAAAAATATAAATTCAATTTATAAAACAAACATAAGTAAGGAGACATTGGCTTTGGTGGGCACATTCCACTCTAATATATAACTGAGGAACACCACTACCAGGATGGTCTGTTTCCCTAGTTACCAGATTGGGAAAAGCAGAAATGCTGCCGCCCTCTGGTCGTTACCTGCAACAGCAGCTTTAAAACCTGTGCTAAGGGTCACTTCATATGCACCAGTACTGGAGGGCTGTAAATGAAACGTGCCCTCAAAATGTCTTAAGGGAGGTAACGGCCAAAATATCTCTAAATGTCACACATACTTCACGAAAACAATTTGAAGAGGTAAGCTGTACTCACAGTTTGAAGAAAAAAAGGACATGCCAGAAAGCTCAATTTCAAGGGATTATGAGACACATGCAAATCCAACCACAAAGTGGTATCAGCTCACAATACTCAGAATAAACTTCAGCACATAAAACTACAAACAAAAAATGCTGAAGGTGTTGTGGAGAACTGCATACCGTCAACTTTAAGTGGGACGTAACCTGGTAAGAGCCACTAATGAGAACAGAATGGAGGTGCATCTACAAGGTAAACATTTTGCTACAATATGATTCAGGAGGGCCACTCCTGGGTCTATAAACTAAGAAGTCAGAATTGGAAAGACAGAGGCAGGCAAATGTGCATTGCCGCAGCATTACAGTAGCCATGACATGGAAACAACCAAAAAGTCCATCAACAGATGAGTGGACAAAGAAGAACTGGTACATGTACAGACAGAATATTAGCCAAGGATTAAAAGGACGCAATGCCATTTGCAGAACCGTAGATGAGTCTAGAGGTAATCACGTGACTTGTAGTAAGTCAGAAAGAGACAGACACATATCGTATGATATCACTTATAGGTGTTACCTAAACATTGATACCAGTTCAGATATTTGCACAGGGAAGGGCAATGACAGATTCATTAAACAAACTTATGGCTCACCAATGGAAAGGTGTGAGGATTGGATCCATTAGGATATTGGGGTTAACAGACATATACAAACACAGGTGAAATATATAATCACCAAAGACCTACGGAATACCACGAGAAGACTACTCAACATTCCGTCATAACGTACATGGGAAAAGGATCCCAGGAAGAACAGACATATGTATATGTGTAAAGGAACCACATCTTGCACACCTACAGCAAGCCAAACATTGGAATCAAACTTGCTGTGATAAAAAATAAAAAATTAAATTTAAAAAACGAACAAGTAGTGAGACAAACTTAAGGGGCTTTCTCCTGGCACATTCCATTCTAAATGACAACCTAGAACACAACTTCCATTGAGGCTCTGTTCTCCTAGTAACCAGATTTGGTAAGGGAGAACTGCTGCCACCTTGTGGCCGTTTCACACAACAGCAGCTTTAACCCCAGCGCTAAAGGTCAGTTGATATTCAAAATCATTGCAGGCCTGTAAATGACACCTGCCCTGAAAACAAATCCTGGGATCATATATAGACCAAAAAATTCAAAAGACGTCCATATTTCAAAACGACAGTTTCAAGAGGCATATTTTACGCCCATTAGTGTTCTGCCTCTTTTTCTTTCTTTTTTGTTAAAAAAACAGGAATGGAAAAAGGCAACCCTCAGAATGGGCGAAAATATT
This sequence comes from Hyperoodon ampullatus, assembly GCF_949752795.1. Classification (NCBI taxonomy): domain Eukaryota; kingdom Metazoa; phylum Chordata; class Mammalia; order Artiodactyla; family Ziphiidae; genus Hyperoodon; species Hyperoodon ampullatus. The sequence goes on along the minus strand of NC_136917.1, from coordinate 508,432 downwards.
TGCAAACGAATCAATGGACAAAGGTTTAATCTCCAATATATATAAACAGCTCATGCAGCTTAATATTAAAAAAAAACAAACAACCCAATACAAAACTGGGCAGAAGGTCTAAATAGACGTTTCTTCAAAGAAGACACAGAGATGGTCAAGACGCACATGAAAAGCTGCTCAACATCACTAATTATTACAGAAATGCAAATCAAAACTACAATGAGGTATCACCTCACACCTGTTAGAATCGGCATCATCAGAAAATCTACAAACAACAAATTCTGCGGAGGGTGTGGACAAAAGGAACCCTCTTCCACTCTTGGTGGGAATGAAAATGGATACAGTCACTATGGAGAACAGTATGGAGGCTCCTTAAAAAACTAAAAATAGAATTACCATATGATCCAGCAATCCCACTTCTGGGCATATACCCAGAGAAAACCATAAATCAAAAAGACACATTCACCACAATGTTCATTGCAGCCACTATTTACGATAGCCAGGTAATGGAAGCAACCTAAGTGCCCACAGACAGACGAATGGATAAAGATGTGGTACATATATAAAATGGAATATTACTCAGCCATAGAAAGGAATGAAACTGGGTCATTTGTAGAGACGTCGATGGATCTCGAGACTGTCATACAGAGTGAAGTAAGTCAGAAAGAGAAAAACAAATATTGGATATTAATGCATATATGTGGAACCTAGAAAAATGGTACAGATGAACCAGTTTGCAGGGCAGAAATAGAGACACAGAAGTAGAGAACAAACGTATGGACACCAAGTAGGGGAAGACATGGGGTGGTGGTGGTGGGATGAGTTGGGTGATTGGGATTGACCTGTATACAAGTATATGCATAAAATAGATAACTAATAATAACCTGCTGTATAAAAAAATAAAATTAAATATCAAAATTTTTAAAAATAAAATTTAAAAATGAAACAGAAAAAATGTCTTCCCTTCACAGAGATGTATTTATATGAATGGATTGTTTCCATGCTTATATCTATAAATACATAAAAGAGGAATAAAATCTAACTTGAACCAAAAAAAAAAAAAACCTGAACCCACCAGTTATACAATGGAAAACCCTATCAGGGAACTTGTTCCAGCAGTAAACAATTCTGAAATTGGTCAGAGGTGGGGAATCATCTCCCATACAGCCAGCAGCGCCCCCCCAACCCCCGCGAGGAGTGTCCTCATTGCAAAGCTAGGGGACCGTGCCGAGGCGTCTGTGAGTAAACGTGAGCTGAGCCCCAGGCCAGCTGCTGCTGGACCGTTCCCACCCTTCCCAGGTAAAACACCTGAATATGTACAAGGACTTGAAAGCCTAGAGGAAGGGCCGTGGAGCCACACCAGCGACAGCATGCAGGCCAACTTGGTGCCTGCAGGCCAGCCAGGATGGTCATGGCCCCGGGCGTTTTACTGGAAGCTTTCCATTTCCCTGCCTGAGACACCCCTCCTGTCCCGGCCCCCACTGCTTTTTTCCTTCCTCACCTCTGCCCAGAGAGAAATTCCAGCGGAAGGTATGGGTGACACATCCTCTTCTTTAGCAGGTGGCAGCCTGGCAACTCCTGCAGAAAGTCCAGCAGAGCCCCACTCACACCGGGCCACCCACAAAGCCGTGGCCCCACACTCCCTCCCACCCGCACAGCCCCGAGACTGCTGATGGGGCAGAGAATATGGCGTCAGGCACAGCTGCAGGGGCTCTTGCTGCCTGGAGCGCTGTTTATATTGACCTCAACCCAGGCACACATGGGGAGGGCTGGCCGGCATGGTCAGGCTGCCGAGTTCAGCCAATCCTCACCCCTCAGGAACTCACATTGCAGAAAATGGACCTCGCTGAACCGGCCAGGTCCAAGGAACAGGTGTGGGCTCCTGAGAGTCAGGATAGTCAAGGGGCTGCAGCTCCGGCTTGTTTTCTAAACATTTTATCTGGCCCATAAGTGGGAGACAACTTCAAGAAGACCCTCTCCTAATGAGAGGAAGCCAGGAGTCAGGGAGAGGAGGGGTGATGGGTGGAGACACAGGCCTGGTGCCCCGGCTGCAGTGGAAGTCTCTGGAAGACCAGGCAGAGGGAGGCTGCACAGAGTGATGCACAGGGTCACAGACCTGTCGGAGCTGCTGTTTGTTAGTTCAAGTCCTGCTCGGAGGTGCTCTGTGTCAGCTCTGAGTGACAGGAGATCTGGGGTGCTCTGAAATGAGGGCTATGTGCACGGTTCCTGTGTGCCCAGCCCTGCAGGGGTACCTGTCCAGGGGAGCTCCGTATCCTGGGAGGGGCCTGACCACGAGAGCCCCATGGGCTGCTGGGTAGTTGCACAGGTGAGCTCCATATCCTGGGAGTGGCCTGACCACGAGAGCCCCGTGGGCTGCTGGGGACCTGGTAAAGGATGTCAGGACAGTCAGTGAAGCCACCAAGGATATACATCCAGTAGTTCCTAATTCCTACACCCTGCTGGTCATTCTACCATCCACCAGGACATGGTATTCTGTGTTAGACTTCAATGGTGCCTTCTTCTGTATTCCATTCGTCCCACAAATGCTCTGCTGCCCTGGTAACCATATTTGGGAATGGAGAAATGCTGCCGCCTTGTGGCCGCTTCCCACAACAGCAGCTTTAAACCCAGTGCTAATGGTCACTAAATATTCACACTCATTTCAGCCTGTAGATGACACATGCCCTCAAAAACAATCCTGGGGTCGAAAATTGACCAAAACATTCAAAAGAGGGCAACCAGCCAAGAAGACAATTTCAAGAGGTTAATTGTACTCTCCGTTTTTTTCTGTTTTTCTGTACCAGAAATTTAAAATGGCATGGAAAAATGCTGAACATTAAGAATAATTAAAGATATGCAAATCCAAATTACAAAAACCTATCAGCTCACACCAGTCACAATGGCCAGCGGCAAAAATTCTGCAAACAATAAATGCTGAAGGGGTTTTGGAGGAACGCCTACCCTTGGTTCAACGTGGGACATGGTAAGAGCCAGTAATGAAAACAAAAATGAGGTGCCTTGTAAAGGTAAATACTGAGCTACCATTCAATCAAGCATACCCACTGCTGGGCCTTTCACCTGAGGGGATGAGAATCAAAAGGACACAGGCTGGGCCTCACTGGTGGCGCAGTGGTTGAGAGTCCGCCTGCCAATGCAGGGGACACGGGTTCATGCACCGGGTCAGGAAGATGCCACATGCCATGGAGCGGCTGGTCCCGTGAGCTATGGCTGCTGGGACTGCGCATCCGGAGCCTGTGTCCTGCAATGGGAGAGTCCACGGCAGTGAGAGGTCCATGTACCGCAAAAAAAAAAGACACCGGCTGGCAATCCTGTACTCCAGAAATATTTACCATAGCCAACAGTGGGAAGCTATGAAAATCTCCATCAACCCAGGAATGCACAAAGAAGAAGTGGTCCATGTACACAATGGAATATGACTCCAATAAAAAAATATAAATTCAATTTATAAAACAAACATAAGTAAGGAGACATTGGCTTTGGTGGGCACATTCCACTCTAATATATAACTGAGGAACACCACTACCAGGATGGTCTGTTTCCCTAGTTACCAGATTGGGAAAAGCAGAAATGCTGCCGCCCTCTGGTCGTTACCTGCAACAGCAGCTTTAAAACCTGTGCTAAGGGTCACTTCATATGCACCAGTACTGGAGGGCTGTAAATGAAACGTGCCCTCAAAATGTCTTAAGGGAGGTAACGGCCAAAATATCTCTAAATGTCACACATACTTCACGAAAACAATTTGAAGAGGTAAGCTGTACTCACAGTTTGAAGAAAAAAAGGACATGCCAGAAAGCTCAATTTCAAGGGATTATGAGACACATGCAAATCCAACCACAAAGTGGTATCAGCTCACAATACTCAGAATAAACTTCAGCACATAAAACTACAAACAAAAAATGCTGAAGGTGTTGTGGAGAACTGCATACCGTCAACTTTAAGTGGGACGTAACCTGGTAAGAGCCACTAATGAGAACAGAATGGAGGTGCATCTACAAGGTAAACATTTTGCTACAATATGATTCAGGAGGGCCACTCCTGGGTCTATAAACTAAGAAGTCAGAATTGGAAAGGCAGAGGCAGGCAAATGTGCATTGCCGCAGCATTACAATAGCCATGACATGGAAACAACCAAAAAGTCCATCAACAGATGAGTGGACAAAGAAGAACTGGTACATGTACAGACAGAATATTAGCCAAGGATTAGAAGGATGCAACGCCATTTGCAGAACCGTAGATGAGTCTAGAGGTAATCACGTGACTTGTAGTAAGTCAGAAAGAGACAGACACATATCGTATGATATCACTTATAGGTGTTACCTAAACATTGATACCAGTTCAGATATTTGCACAGGGAAGGGCAATGACAGATTCATTAAACAAACTTATGGCTCACCAATGGAAAGGTGTGAGGATTGGATCCATTAGGATATTGGGGTTAACAGACATATACAAACACAGGTGAAATATATAATCACCAAAGACCTACGGAATACCACGAGAAGACTACTCAACATTCCGTCATAACGTACATGGGAAAAGGATCCCAGGAAGAACAGACATATGTATATGTGTAAAGGAACCACATCTTGCACACCTACAGCAAGCCAAACATTGGAATCAAACTTGCTGTGATAAAAAATAAAAAATTAAATTTAAAAAACGAACAAGTAGTGAGACAAACTTAAGGGGCTTTCTCCTGGCACATTCCATTCTAAATGACAACCTAGAACACGACTTCCATTGAGGCTCTGTTCTCCTAGTAACCAGATTTGGTAAGGGAGAACTGCTGCCACCTTGTGGCCGTTTCACACAACAGCAGCTTTAACCCCAGCGCTAAAGGTCAGTTGATATTCAAAATCATTGCAGGCCTGTAAATGACACCTGCCCTGAAAACAAATCCTGGGGTCATATATCGACCAAAAAATTCAAAAGACGTCCATATTTCAAAACGACAGTTTCAAGAGGCATATTTTACGCCCATTAGTGTTCTGCCTCTTTTTCTTTCTTTTTTGTTAAAAAAACAGGAATGGAAAAAGGCAACCCTCAGAAAGGGCGAAAATATTTGCAAACGAATCAATGGACAAAGGTTTAATCTCCAATATATATAAACAGCTCATGCAGCTTAATATTAAAAAAAAACAAACAACCCAATACAAAACTGGGCAGATGGTCTAAATAGACGTTTCTTCAAAGAAGACACAGAGATGGTCAAGACGCACATGAAAAGCTGCTCAACATCACTAATTATTACAGAAATGCAAATCAAAACTACAATGAGGTATCACCTCACACCTGTTAGAATCGGCATCATCAGAAAATCTACAAACAACAAATTCTGCGGAGGGTGTGGACAAAAGGAACCCTCTTCCACTCTTGGTGGGAATGAAAATGGATACAGTCACTATGGAGAACAGTATGGAGGTTCCTTAAAAAACTAAAAATAGAATTACCATATGATCCAGCAATCCCACTTCTGGGCATATACCCAGAGAAAACCATAAATCAAAAAGACACATTCACCACAATGTTCATTGCAGCCACTATTTACGATAGCCAGGTAATGGAAGCAACCTAAGTGCCCACAGACAGACGAATGGATAAAGATGTGGTACATATATAAAATGGAATATTACTCAGCCATAGAAAGGAATGAAACTGGGTCATTTGTAGAGACGTCGATGGATCTCGAGACTGTCATACAGAGTGAAGTAAGTCAGAAAGAGAAAAACAAATATTGGATATTAATGCATATATGTGGAACCTAGAAAAATGGTACAGATGAACCAGTTTGCAGGGCAGAAATAGAGACACAGAAGTAGAGAACAAACGTATGGACACCAAGTGGGGGAAGACATGGGGTGGTGGTGGTGGGATGAGTTGGGTGATTGGGATTGACCTGTATACAAGTATATGCATAAAATAGATAACTAATAATAACCTGCTGTATAAAAAAATAAAATTAAATATCATAATTTTTAAAAATAAAATTTAAAAATGAAACAGAAAAAATGTCTTCCCTTCACAGAGATGTATTTATATGAATGGATTGTTTCCATGCTTATATCTATAAATACATAAAAGAGGAATAAAATCTAACTTGAACCAAAAAAAAAAAAAACCTGAACCCACCAGTTATACAATGGAAAACCCTATCAGGGAACTTGTTCCAGAGGTAAACAATTCTGAAATTGGTCAGAGGTGGGGAATCATCTCCCATACAGCCAGCAGCGCCCCCCCAACCCCCGCGAGGAGTGTCCTCATTGCAAAGCTAGGGGACCGTGCCGAGGCGTCTGTGAGTAAACGTGAGCTGAGCCCCAGGCCAGCTGCTGCTGGACCGTTCCCACCCTTCCCAGGTAAAACACCTGAATATGTACAAGGACTTGAAAGCCTAGAGGAAGGGCCATGGAGCCACACCAGTGACAGCATGCAGGCCAACTTGGTGCCTGCAGGCCAGCCAGGATGGTCATGGCCCCGGGCGTTTTACTGGAAGCTTTCCATTTCCCTGCCTGAGACACCCCTCCTGTCCCGGCCCCCACTGCTTTTTTCCTTCCTCACCTCTGCCCAGAGAGAAATTCCAGCGGAAGGTATGGGTGACACATCCTCTTCTTTAGCAGGTGGCAGCCTGGCAACTCCTGCAGAAAGTCCAGCAGAGCCCCACTCACACCGGGCCACCTACAAAGCCGTGGCCCCACACTCCCTCCCACCCGCACAGCCCCGAGACTGCTGATGGGGCAGAGAATATGGCGTCAGGCACAGCTGCAGGGGCTCTTGCTGCCTGGAGCGCTGTTTATATTGACCTCAACCCAGGCACACATGGGGAGGGCTGGCCGGCATGGTCAGGCTGCCGAGTTCAGCCAATCCTCACCCCTCAGGAACTCACATTGCAGAAAATGGACCTCGCTGAACCGGCCAGGTCCAAGGAACAGGTGTGGGCTCCTGAGAGTCAGGATAGTCAAGGGGCTGCAGCTCCGGCTTGTTTTCTAAACATTTTATCTGGCCCATGAGTGGGAGACAACTTCAAGAAGACCCTCTCCTAATGAGAGGAAGCCAGGAGTCAGGGAGAGGAGGGGTGATGGGTGGAGACACAGGCCTGGTGCCCCGGCTGCAGTGGAAGTCTCTGGAAGACCAGGCAGAGGGAGGCTGCACAGAGTGATGCACAGGGTCACAGACCTGTCGGAGCTGCTGTTTGTTAGTTCAAGTCCTGCTCGGAGGTGCTCTGTGTCAGCTCTGAGTGACAGGAGATCTGGGGTGCTCTGAAATGAGGGCTATTTGCACGGTTCCTGTGTGCCCAGCCCTGCAGGGGTACCTGTCCAGGGGAGCTCCGTATCCTGGGAGGGGCCTGACCACGAGAGCCCCATGGGCTGCTGGGTAGTTGCACAGGTGAGCTCCATATCCTGGGAGTGGCCTGACCACGAGAGCCCCGTGGGCTGCTGGGGACCTGGTAAAGGATGTCAGGACAGTCAGTGAAGCCACCAAGGATATACATCCAGTAGTTCCTAATTCCTACACCCTGCTGGTCATTCTACCATCCACCAGGACATGGTATTCTGTGTTAGACTTCAATGGTGCCTTCTTCTGTATTCCATTCGTCCCACAAATGCTCTGCTGCCCTGGTAACCATATTTGGGAATGGAGAAATGCTGCCGCCTTGTGGCCGCTTCCCACAACAGCAGCTTTAAACCCAGTGCTAATGGTCACTAAATATTCACACTCATTTCAGCCTGTAGATGACACATGCCCTCAAAAACAATCCTGGGGTCGAAAATTGACCAAAAAATTCAAAAGAGGGCAACCATCCAAGAAGACAATTTCAAGAGGTTAATTGTACTCTCCGTTTTTTTCTGTTTTTCTGTACCAGAAATTTAAAATGGCATGGAAAAATGCTGAACATTAAGAATAATTAAAGATATGCAAATCCAAATTACAAAAACCTATCAGCTCACACCAGTCACAATGGCCAGCGGCAAAAATTCTGCAAACAATAAATGCTGAAGGGGTTTTGGAGGAACGCCTACCCTTGGTTCAACGTGGGACATGGTAAGAGCCAGTAATGAAAACAAAAATGAGGTGCCTTGTAAAGGTAAATACTGAGCTACCATTCAATCAAGCATACCCACTGCTGGGCCTTTCACCTGAGGGGATGAGAATCAAAAGGACACAGGCTGGGCCTCACTGGTGGCGCAGTGGTTGAGAGTCCGCCTGCCAATGCAGGGGACACGGGTTCATGCACCGGGTCGGGAAGATGCCACATGCCATGGAGCGGCTGGTCCCGTGAGCTATGGCTGCTGGGACTGCGCATCCGGAGCCTGTGTCCTGCAATGGGAGAGTCCACGGCAGTGAGAGGTCCATGTACCGCAAAAAAAAAAGACACCGGCTGGCAATCCTGTACTCCAGAAATATTTACCATAGCCAACAGTGGGAAGCTATGAAAATCTCCATCAACCCAGGAATGCACAAAGAAGAAGTGGTCCATGTACACAATGGAATATGACTCCAATAAAAAAATATAAATTCAATTTATAAAACAAACATAAGTAAGGAGACATTGGCTTTGGTGGGCACATTCCACTCTAATATATAACTGAGGAACACCACTACCAGGATGGTCTGTTTCCCTAGTTACCAGATTGGGAAAAGCAGAAATGCTGCCGCCCTCTGGTCGTTACCTGCAACAGCAGCTTTAAAACCTGTGCTAAGGGTCACTTCATATGCACCAGTACTGGAGGGCTGTAAATGAAACGTGCCCTCAAAATGTCTTAAGGGAGGTAACGGCCAAAATATCTCTAAATGTCACACATACTTCACGAAAACAATTTGAAGAGGTAAGCTGTACTCACAGTTTGAAGAAAAAAAGGACATGCCAGAAAGCTCAATTTCAAGGGATTATGAGACACATGCAAATCCAACCACAAAGTGGTATCAGCTCACAATACTCAGAATAAACTTCAGCACATAAAACTACAAACAAAAAATGCTGAAGGTGTTGTGGAGAACTGCATACCGTCAACTTTAAGTGGGACGTAACCTGGTAAGAGCCACTAATGAGAACAGAATGGAGGTGCATCTACAAGGTAAACATTTTGCTACAATATGATTCAGGAGGGCCACTCCTGGGTCTATAAACTAAGAAGTCAGAATTGGAAAGACAGAGGCAGGTAAATGTGCATTGCCGCAGCATTACAATAGCCATGACATGGAAACAACCAAAAAGTCCATCAACAGATGAGTGGACAAAGAAGAACTGGTACATGTACAGACAGAATATTAGCCAAGGATTAAAAGGACGCAATGCCATTTGCAGAACCGTAGATGAGTCTAGAGGTAATCACGTGACTTGTAGTAAGTCAGAAAGAGACAGACACATATCGTATGATATCACTTATAAGTGTTACCTAAACATTGATACCAGTTCAGATATTTGCACAGGGAAGGGCAATGACAGATTCATTAAACAAACTTATGGCTCACCAATGGAAAGGTGTGAGGATTGGATCCATTAGGATATTGGGGTTAACAGACATATACAAACACAGGTGAAATATATAATCACCAAAGACCTACGGAATACCACGAGAAGACTACTCAACATTCCGTCATAACGTACATGGGAAAAGGATCCCAGGAAGAACAGACATATGTATATGTGTAAAGGAACCACATCTTGCACACCTACAGCAAGCCAAACATTGGAATCAAACTTGCTGTGATAAAAAATAAAAAATTAAATTTAAAAAACGAACAAGTAGTGAGACAAACTTAAGGGGCTTTCTCCTGGCACATTCCATTCTAAATGACAACCTAGAACACGACTTCCATTGAGGCTCTGTTCTCCTAGTAACCAGATTTGGTAAGGGAGAACTGCTGCCACCTTGTGGCCGTTTCACACAACAGCAGCTTTAACCCCAGCGCTAAAGGTCAGTTGATATTCAAAATCATTGCAGGCCTGTAAATGACACCTGCCCTGAAAACAAATCCTGGGGTCATATATCGACCAAAAAATTCAAAAGACGTCCATATTTCAAAACGACAGTTTCAAGAGGCATATTTTACGCCCATTAGTGTTCTGCCTCTTTTTCTTTCTTTTTTGTTAAAAAAACAGGAATGGAAAAAGGCAACCCTCAGAAAGGGCGAAAATATTTGCAAACGAATCAATGGACAAAGGTTTAATCTCCAATATATATAAACAGCTCATGCAGCTTAATATTAAAAAAAAACAAACAACCCAATACAAAACTGGGCAGATGGTCTAAATAGACGTTTCTTCAAAGAAGACACAGAGATGGTCAAGACGCACATGAAAAGCTGCTCAACATCACTAATTATTACAGAAATGCAAATCAAAACTACAATGAGGTATCACCTCACACCTGTTAGAATCGGCATCATCAGAAAATCTACAAACAACAAATTCTGCGGAGGGTGTGGACAAAAGGAACCCTCTTCCACTCTTGGTGGGAATGAAAATGGATACAGTCACTATGGAGAACAGTATGGAGGCTCCTTAAAAAACTAAAAATAGAATTACCATATGATCCAGCAATCCCACTTCTGGGCATATACCCAGAGAAAACCATAAATCAAAAAGACACATTCACCACAACGTTCATTGCAGCCACTATTTACGATACCAGGTAATGGAAGCAACCCAAGTGCCCACAGACAGACGAATGGATAAAGATGTGGTACATATATAAAATGGGATATTACTCAGCCATAAAAAGGAATGAAACTGGGTCATTTGTAGAGACGTCGATGGATCTCGAGACTGTCATACAGAGTGAAGTAAGTCAGAAAGAGAAAAACAAATATTGGATATTAATGCATATATGTGGAACCTAGAAAAGTGGTACAGATGAACCAGTTTGCAGGGCAGAAATAGAGACACAGAGGTAGAGAACAAACGTATGGACACCAAGTGGGGGAAGACAGGGGTGGTGGTGGTGGGATGAGTTGGTTGATTGGGATTGACCTGTATACAAGTATATGCATAAAATAGATAACTAATAATAACCTGCTGTATAAAAAAATAAAATTAAATTTCAAAATTTTTAAGAATAAAATTTAAAAATGAAACAGAAAAAATGTCTTCCCTTCACACAGATGTATTTATATGAATGGATTGTTTCCATGCTTATATCTATAAATACATAAAAGAGGAATAAAATCTAACTTGAACCAAAAAAAAAAAAAAAACCTGAATCCACCAGTTATAAAATGGAAAACCCTATCAGGGAACTTGTTCCAGCGGTAAACAATTCTGAAATTGGTCAGAGGTGGGGAATCATCTCCCATAGAGCCAGCAGCGCCCCCCCAACCCCCGCGAGGAGTGTCCTCATTGCAAAGCTAGGGGACCGTGCCGAGGCGTCTGTGAGTAAACGTGAGCTGAGCCCCAGGCCAGCTGCTGCTGGACCATTCCCACCCTTCCCAGGTAAAACACCTGAATATGTACAAGGACTTGAAAGCCTAGAGGAAGGGCCGTGGAGCCACACCAGCGACAGCATGCAGGCCAACTTGGTGCCTGCAGGCCAGCCAGGATGGTCATGGCCCCGGGCGTTTTACTGGAAGCTTTCCATTTCCCTGCCTGAGACACCCCTCCTGTCCCGGCCCCCACTGCTTTTTTCCTTCCTCACCTCTGCCCAGAGAGAAATTCCAGCGGAAGGTATGGGTGACGCATCCTCTTCTTTAGCAGGTGGCAGCCTGGCAACTCCTGCAGAAAGTCCAGCAGAGCCCCACTCACACCGGGCCACCCACAAAGCCGTGGCCCCACAATCCCTCCCACCCGCACAGCCCCGAGACTGCTGATGGGGCAGAGAATATGGCGTCAGGCACAGCTGCAGGGGCTCTTGTTGCCTGGAGCGCTGTTTATATTGACCTCAACCCAGGCACACATGGGGAGGGCTGGCCGGCATGGTCAGGCTGCCGAGTTCAGCCAATCCTCACCCCTCAGGAACTCACATTGCAGAAAATGGACCTCGCTGAACCGGCCAGGTCCAAGGAACAGGTGTGGGCTCCTGAGAGTCAGGATAGTCAAGGGGCTGCAGCTCCGGCTTGTTTTCTAAACATTTTATCTGGCCCATGAGTGGGAGACAACTTCAAGAAGACCCTCTCCTAATGAGAGGAAGCCAGGAGTCAGGGAGAGGAGGGGTGATGGGTGGAGACACAGGCCTGGTGCCCCGGCTGCAGTGGAAGTCTCTGGAAGACCAGGCAGAGGGAGGCTGCACAGAGTGATGCACAGGGTCACAGACCTGTCGGAGCTGCTGTTTGTTAGTTCAAGTCCTGCTCGGAGGTGCTCTGTGTCAGCTCTGAGTGACAGGAGATCTGGGGTGCTCTGAAATGAGGGCTATGTGCACGGTTCCTGTATGCCCAGCCCTGCAGGGGTACCTGTCCAGGGGAGCTCCGTATCCTGGGAGGGGCCTGACCACGAGAGCCCCATGGGCTGCTGGGTAGTTGCACAGGTGAGCTCCATATCCTGGGAGTGGCCTGACCACGAGAGCCCCGTGGGCTGCTGGGGACCTGGTAAAGGATGTCAGGACAGTCAGTGAAGCCACCAAGGATATACATCCAGTAGTTCCTAATTCCTACACCCTGTTGGTCATTCTACCATCCACCAGGACATGGTATTCTGCGTTAGACTTCAATGGTGCCTTCTTCTGTATTCCATTCGTCCCACAAATGCTCTGCTGCCCTGGTAACCATATTTGGGAATGGAGAAATGCTGCCGCCTTGTGGCCGTTTCCCACAACAGCAGCTTTAAACCCAGTGCTAATGGTCACTAAATATTCACACTCATTTCAGCCTGTAGATGACACCTGCCCTCAAAAACAATCCTGGGGTCGAAAATTGACCAAAAAATTCAAAAGAGGGCAACCATCCAAGAAGACAATTTCAAGAGGTTAATTGTACTCTCCGTTTTTTTCTGTTTTTCTGTACCAGAAATTTAAAATGGCATGGAAAATTGCTGAACATTAAGAATAATTAAAGATATGCAAGTCCAAATTACAAAAACCTATCAGCTCACACCAGTCAGAATGGCCAGCGGCAAAAATTCTGCAAACAATAAATGCTGAAGGGGTTTTGGAGAAACGCCTACACTTGGTTCTACGTGGGACCTGGTTAGAGCCAGTAATGAAAACAAAAATGAGGTGCCTTGTAAAGGTAAATACAGAGCTACCATTCAATCAAGCATACCCGCTGCTGGGCCTTTCACCTGAGGGGATGAGAATCAAAAGGACACAGGCTGGGCCTCACTGGTGGCGCAGTGGTTCAGAGTCCACCTGCCAATGCAGGGGACACGGGTTCATGCACCGGGTCGGGAAGATGCCACATGCCATGGAGCGGCTGGTCCCGTGAGCTATGGCTGCTGGGACTGCGCATCCGGAGCCTGTGTCCTGCAATGGGAGAGTCCACGGCAGTGAGAGGTCCATGTACCGCAAAAAAAAAAGACACCGGCTGGCAATCCTGTACTCCAGAAATATTTACCATAGCCAACACTTGGAAGCTACGAAAATCTCCATCAACCCAGGAATGCACAAAGAAGAAGTGGTCCATGTACACAATGGAATATGACTCCAATAAAAAAATATAAATTCAATTTTTAAAACAAACATAAGTAAGGACACATTGGCTTTGGTGGGCACATTCCACTCTAATATATAACTGAGGAACACCACTACCAGGATGGTCTGTTTCCCTAGTTACCAGATTGGGAAAAGCAGAAATGCTGCCGCCCTCTGGTCGTTACCTGCAACAGCAGCTTTAAAACCTGTGCTAAGGGTCACTTCATATGCACCAGTACTGGAGGGCTGTAAATGAAACGTGCCCTCAAAATGTCTTAAGGGAGGTAACGGCCAAAATATCTCTAAATGTCACACATACTTCACGAAAACAATTTGAAGAGGTAAGCTGTACTCACAGTTTGAAGAAAAAAAGGACATGCCAGAAAGCTCAATTTCAAGGGATTATGAGACACATGCAAATCCAACCACAAAGTGGTATCAGCTCACAATACTCAGAATAAACTTCAGCACATAAAACTACAAACAAAAAATGCTGAAGGTGTTGTGGAGAACTGCATACCGTCAACTTTAAGTGGGACGTAACCTGGTAAGAGCCACTAATGAGAACAGAATGGAGGTGCATCTACAAGGTAAACATTTTGCTACAATATGATTCAGGAGGGCCACTCCTGGGTCTATAAACTAAGAAGTCAGAATTGGAAAGGCAGAGGCAGGCAAATGTGCATTGCCGCAGCATTACAATAGCCATGACATGGAAACAACCAAAAAGTCCATCAACAGATGAGTGGACAAAGAAGAACTGGTACATGTACAGACAGAATATTAGCCAAGGATTAAAAGGATGCAACGCCATTTGCAGAACCGTAGATGAGTCTAGAGGTAATCACGTGACTTGTAGTAAGTCAGAAAGAGACAGACACATATCGTATGATATCACTTATAGGTGTTACCTAAACATTGATACCAGTTCAGATATTTGCACAGGGAAGGGCAATGACAGATTCATTAAACAAACTTATGGCTCACCAATGGAAAGGTGTGAGGATTGGATCCATTAGGATATTGGGGTTAACAGACATATACAAACACAGGTGAAATATATAATCACCAAAGACCTACGGAATACCACGAGAAGACTACTCAACATTCCGTCATAACGTACATGGGAAAAGGATCCCAGGAAGAACAGACATATGTATATGTGTAAAGGAACCACATCTTGCACACCTACAGCAAGCCAAACATTGGAATCAAACTTGCTGTGATAAAAAATAAAAAATTAAATTTAAAAAACGAACAAGTAGTGAGACAAACTTAAGGGGCTTTCTCCTGGCACATTCCATTCTAAATGACAACCTAGAACACGACTTCCATTGAGGCTCTGTTCTCCTAGTAACCAGATTTGGTAAGGGAGAACTGCTGCCACCTTGTGGCCATTTCACACAACAGCAGCTTTAACCCCAGCGCTAAAGGTCAGTGGATATTCAAAATCATTGCAGGCCTGTAAATGACACCTGCCCTGAAAACAAATCCTGGGGTCATATATCGACCAAAAAATTCAAAAGACGTCCATATTTCAAAACGACAGTTTCAAGAGGCATATTTTACGCCCATTAGTGTTCTGCCTCTTTTTCTTTCTTTTTTGTTAAAAAAACGGGAATGGAAAAAGGCAACCCTCAGAATGGGCGATAATATTTGCAAACGAATCAATGGACAAAGGTTTAATCTCCAATATATATAAACAGCTCATGCAGCTTAATATTAAAAAAAACAAACAACCCAATACAAAACTGGGCAGAAGATCTAAATAGACGTTTCTTCAAAGAAGACACAGAGATGGTCAAGACGCACATGAAAAGCTGCTCAACATCACTAATTATTACAGAAATGCAAATCAAAACTACAATGAGGTATCACCTCACACCTGTTAGAATCGGCATCATCAGAAAATCTACAAACAACAAATTCTGCGGAGGGTGTGGACAAAAGGAACCCTCTTCCACTCTTGGTGGGAATGAAAATGGATACAGTCACTATGGAGAACAGTATGGAGGCTCCTTAAAAAACTAAAAATAGAATTACCATATGATCCAGCAATCCCACTTCTGGGCATATACCCAGAGAAAACCATAAATCAAAAAGACACATTCACCACAACGTTCATTGCAGCCACTATTTACGATACCAGGTAATGGAAGCAACCCAAGTGCCCACAGACAGACGAATGGATAAAGATGTGGTACATATATAAAATGGGATATTACTCAGCCATAAAAAGGAATGAAACTGGGTCATTTGTAGAGACGTCGATGGATCTCGAGACTGTCATACAGAGTGAAGTAAGTCAGAAAGAGAAAAACAAATATTGGATATTAATGCATATATGTGGAACCTAGAAAAGTGGTACAGATGAACCAGTTTGCAGGGCAGAAATAGAGACACAGAGGTAGAGAACAAACGTATGGACACCAAGTGGGGGAAGACAGGGGTGGTGGTGGTGGGATGAGTTGGTTGATTGGGATTGACCTGTATACAAGTATATGCATAAAATAGATAACTAATAATAACCTGCTGTATAAAAAAAGAAAATTAAATTTCAAAATTTTTAAGAATAAAATTTAAAAATGAAACAGAAAAAATGTCTTCCCTTCACACAGATGTATTTATATGAATGGATTGTTTCCATGCTTATATCTATAAATACATAAAAGAGGAATAAAATCTAACTTGAACCAAAAAAAAAAAAACCTGAACCCACCAGTTATACAATGGAAAACCCTATCAGGGAACTTGTTCCAGCAGTAAACAATTCTGAAATTGGTCAGAGGTGAGGAATCATCTCCCATACAGCCAGCAGCGCCCCCCCAACCCCCGCGAGGAGTGTCCTCATTGCAAAGCTAGGGGACCGTGCCGAGGCGTCTGTGAGTAAACATGAGCTGAGCCCCAGGCCAGCTGCTGCTGGACCATTCCCACCCTTCCCAGGTAAAACACCTGAATATGTACAAGGACTTGAAAGCCTAGAGGAAGGGCCGTGGAGCCACACCAGCGACAGCATGCAGGCCAACTTGGTGCCTGCAGGCCAGCCAGGATGGTCATGGCCCCGGGCGTTTTACTGGAAGCTTTCCATTTCCCTGCCTGAGACACCCCTCCTGTCCCGGCCCCCACTGCTTTTTTCCTTCCTCACCTCTGCCCAGAGAGAAATTCCAGCGGAAGGTATGGGTGACGCATCCTCTTCTTTAGCAGGTGGCAGCCTGGCAACTCCTGCAGAAAGTCCAGCAGAGCCCCACTCACAGCGGGCCACCCACAAAGCCGTGGCCCCACAATCCCTCCCACCCGCACAGCCCCGAGACTGCTGATGGGGCAGAGAATATGGCGTCAGGCACAGCTGCAGGGGCTCTTGTTGCCTGGAGCGCTGTTTATATTGACCTCAACCCAGGCACACATGGGGAGGGCTGGCCGGCATGGTCAGGCTGCCGAGTTCAGCCAATCCTCGCCCCTCAGGAACTCACATTGCAGAAAATGGACCTCGCTGAACCGGCCAGGTCCAAGGAACAGGTGTGGGCTCCTGAGAGTCAGGATAGTCAAGGGGCTGCAGCTCCGGCTTGTTTTCTAAACATTTTATCTGGCCCATGAGTGGGAGACAACTTCAAAAAGACCCTCTCCTAATGAGAGGAAGCCAGGAGTCAGGGAGAGGAGGGGTGATGGGTGGAGACACAGGCCTGGTGCCCCGGCTGCAGTGGAAGTCTCTGGAAGACCAGGCAGAGGGAGGCTGCACAGAGTGATGCACAGGGTCACAGACCTGTCGGAGCTGCTGTTTGTTAGTTCAAGTCCCGCTCGGAGGTGCTCTGTGTCAGCTCTGAGTGACAGGAGATCTGGGGTGCTCTGAAATGAGGGCTATGTGCACGGTTCCTGTGTGCCCAGCCCTGCAGGGGTACCTGTCCAGGGGAGCTCCGTATCCTGGGAGGGGCCTGACCACGAGAGCCCCATGGGCTGCTGGGTAGTTGCACAGGTGAGCTCCATATCCTGGGAGTGGCCTGACCACGAGAGCCCCGTGGGCTGCTGGGGACCTGGTAAAGGATGTCAGGACAGTCAGTGAAGCCACCAAGGATATACATCCAGTAGTTCCTAATTCCTACACCCTGCTGGTCATTCTACCATCCACCAGGACATGGTATTCTGTGTTAGACTTCAATGGTGCCTTCTTCTGTATTCCATTCGTCCCACAAATGCTCTGCTGCCCTGGTAACCATATTTGGGAATGGAGAAATGCTGCCGCCTTGTGGCCGTTTCCCACAACAGCAGCTTTAAACCCAGTGCTAATGGTCACTAAATATTCACACTCATTTCAGCCTGTAGATGACACCTGCCCTCAAAAACAATCCTGGGGTCGAAAATTGACCAAAAAATTCAAAAGAGGGCAACCATCCAAGAAGACAATTTCAAGAGGCTAATTGTACTCTCCGTTTTTTTCTGTTTTTCTGTACCAGAAATTTAAAATGGCATGGAAAAATGCTGAACATTAAGAATAATTAAAGATATGCAAATCCAAATTACAAAAACCTATCAGCTCACACCAGTCAGAATGGCCAGCGGCAAAAATTCTGCAAACAATAAATGCTGAAGGGGTTTTGGAGAAACGCCTACCCTTGGTTCAACGTGGGACATGGTAAGAGCCAGTAATGAAAACAAAAATGAGGTGCCTTGTAAAGGTAAATACTGAGCTACCATTCAATCAAGCATACCCACTGCTGGGCCTTTCACCTGAGGGGATGAGAATCAAAAGGACACAGGCTGGGCCTCACTGGTGGCGCAGTGGTTGAGAGTCCGCCTGCCAATGCAGGGGACACGGGTTCATGCACCGGGTCGGGAAGATGCCACATGCCATGGAGCGGCTGGTCCCGTGAGCTATGGCTGCTGGGACTGCGCATCCGGAGCCTGTGTCCTGCAATGGGAGAGTCCACGGCAGTGAGAGGTCCATGTACCGCAAAAAAAAAAGACACCGGCTGGCAATCCTGTACTCCAGAAATATTTACCATAGCCAACACTGGGAAGCTATGAAAATCTCCATCAACCCAGGAATGCACAAAGAAGAAGTGGTCCATGTACACAATGGAATATGACTCCAATAAAAAAATATAAATTCAATTTATAAAACAAACATAAGTAAGGAGACATTGGCTTTGGTGGGCACATTCCACTCTAATATATAACTGAGGAACACCACTACCAGGATGGTCTGTTTCCCTAGTTACCAGATTGGGAAAAGCAGAAATGCTGCCGCCCTCTGGTCGTTACCTGCAACAGCAGCTTTAAAACCTGTGCTAAGGGTCACTTCATATGCACCAGTACTGGAGGGCTGTAAATGAAACGTGCCCTCAAAATGTCTTAAGGGAGGTAACGGCCAAAATATCTCTAAATGTCACACATACTTCACGAAAACAATTTGAAGAGGTAAGCTGTACTCACAGTTTGAAGAAAAAAAGGACATGCCAGAAAGCTCAATTTCAAGGGATTATGAGACACATGCAAATCCAACCACAAAGTGGTATCAGCTCACAATACTCAGAATAAACTTCAGCACATAAAACTACAAACAAAAAATGCTGAAGGTGTTGTGGAGAACTGCATACCGTCAACTTTAAGTGGGACGTAACCTGGTAAGAGCCACTAATGAGAACAGAATGGAGGTGCATCTACAAGGTAAACATTTTGCTACAATATGATTCAGGAGGGCCACTCCTGGGTCTATAAACTAAGAAGTCAGAATTGGAAAGGCAGAGGCAGGCAAATGTGCATTGCCGCAGCATTACAATAGCCATGACATGGAAACAACCAAAAAGTCCATCAACAGATGAGTGGACAAAGAAGAACTGGTACATGTACAGACAGAATATTAGCCAAGGATTAAAAGGACGCAATGCCATTTGCAGAACCGTAGATGAGTCTAGAGGTAATCACGTGACTTGTAGTAAGTCAAAAAGAGACAGACACATATCGTATGATATCACTTATCGGTGTTACCTAAACATTGATACCAGTTCAGATATTTGCACAGGGAAGGGCAATGACAGATTCATTAAACAAACTTATGGCTCACCAATGGAAAGGTGTGAGGATTGGATCCATTAGGATATTGGGGTTAACAGACATATACAAACACAGGTGAAATATATAATCACCAAAGACCTACGGAATACCACGAGAATACTACTCAACATTCCGTCATAACGTACATGGGAAAAGGATCCCAGGAAGAACAGACATATGTATATGTGTAAAGGAACCACATCCTGCACACCTACAACAAGCCAAACATTGGAATCAAACTTGTTGTGATAAAAAATAAAAAATTAAATTTAAAAAACGAACTAGTAGTGAGACAAACTTAAGGGGCTTTCTCCTGGCACATTCCATTCTAAATGACAACCTAGAACACGACTTCCATTGAGGCTCTGTTCTCCTATTAACCAGATATGGTAAGGGAGAACTGCTGCCACCTTGTGGCCGTTTCACACAACAGCAGCTTTAACCCCAGCGCTAATGGTCAGTTGATATTCAAAATCATTGCAGGCCTGTAAATGACACCTGCCCTGAAAACAAATCCTGGGGTCATATATCGACCAAAAAATTCAAAAGACGTCCATATTTCAAAACGACAGTTTCAAGAGGCATATTTTACGCCCATTAGTGTTCTGCCTCTTTTTCTTTCTTTTTTGTTAAAAAAACGGGAATGGAAAAAGGCAACCCTCAGAATGGGCGAAAATATTTGCAAACGAATCAATGGACAAAGACTTAATCTCCAATATATATAAACAGCTCATGCAGCTTAATATTTAAAAAAAAAACAAACAACCCAATACAAAACTGGGCAGAAGATCTAAATAGACGTTTCTTCAAAGAAGACACAGAGATGGTCAAGACGCACATGAAAAGCTGCTCAACATCACTAATTATTACAGAAATGCAAATCAAAACTACAATGAGGTATCACCTCACACCTGTTAGAATCGGCATCATCAGAAAATCTACAAACAACAAATTCTGCGGAGGGTGTGGACAAAAGGAACCCTCTTCCACTCTTGGTGGGAATGAAAATGGATACAGTCACTATGGAGAACAGTATGGAGGTTCCTTAAAAAACTAAAAATAGAATTACCATATGATCCAGCAATCCCACTTCTGGGCATATACCCAGAGAAAACCATAAATCAAAAAGACACATTCACCACAATGTTCATTGCAGCCACTATTTACAATAGCCAGCTAATGGAAGCAACCTAAGTGCCCACAGACAGACGAATGGATAAAGATGTGGTACATATATAAAATGGAATATTACTCAGCCATAAATAGGAATGAAACTGGGTCATTTGTAGAGACGTCGATGGATCTCGAGACTGTCATACAGAGTGAAGTAAGTCAGAAAGAGAAAAACAAATATTGGATATTAATGCATATATGTGGAACCTAGAAAAATGGTACAGATGAACCAGTTTGCAGGGCAGAAATAGAGACACAGAGGTAGAGAACAAACGTATGGACACCAAGTGGGGGAAGACATGGGGTGGTGGTGGTGGGATGAGTTGGGTGATTGGGATTGACCTGTATACAAGTATATGCATAAAATAGATAACTAATAATAACCTGCTGTATAAAAAAAATAAAATTAAATTTCAAAATTTTTAAAAATAAAATTTAAAAATGAAACAGAAAAAATGTCTTCCCTTCACAGAGATGTATTTATATGAATGAATTGTTTCCATGCTTATATCTATAAATACATAAAAGAGGAATAAAATCTAACTTGAACCAAAAAAAAAAAAAAACCTGAACCCACCAGTTATACAATGGAAAACCCTATCAGGGAACTTGTTCCAGCGGTAAACAATTCTGAAATTGGTCAGAGGTGGGGAATCATCTCCCATACAGCCAGCAGCGCCCCCCCAACCCCCGCGAGGAGTGTCCTCATTGCAAAGCTAGGGGACCGTGCCGAGGCGTCTGTGAGTAAACGTGAGCTGAGCCCCAGGCCAGCTGCTGCTGGACCGTTCCCACCCTTCCCAGGTAAAACACCTGAATATGTACAAGGACTTGAAAGCCTAGAGGAAGGGCCGTGGAGCCACACCAGCGACAGCATGCAGGCCAACTTGGTGCCTGCAGGCCAGCCAGGATGGTCATGGCCCCGGGCGTTTTACTGGAAGCTTTCCATTTCCCTGCCTGAGACACCCCTCCTGTCCCGGCCCCCACTGCTTTTTTCCTTCCTCACCTCTGCCCAGAGAGAAATTCCAGCGGAAGGTATGGGTGACACATCCTCTTCTTTAGCAGGTGGCAGCCTGGCAACTCCTGCAGAAAGTCCAGCAGAGCCCCACTCACACCGGGCCACCCACAAAGCCATGGCCCCTCACTCCCTCCCTCCCGCACAGCCCCGAGACTGCTGATGGGGCAGAGAATATGGCGTCAGGCACAGCTGCAGGGGCTCTTGCTGCCTGGAGCGCTGTTTATATTGACCTCAACCCAGGCACACATGGGGAGGGCTGGCCGGCATGGTCAGGCTGCCGAGTTCAGCCAATCCTCACCCCTCAGGAACTCACATTACAGAAAATGGACCTCGCTGAACCGGCCAGGTCCAAGGAACAGGTGTGGGCTCCTGAGAGTCAGGATAGTCAAGGGGCTGCAGCTCCAGCTTGTTTTCTAAACATTTTATCTGTCCCATGAGTGGGAGACAACTTCAAGAAGACCCTCTCCTAATGAGAGGAAGCCAGGAGTCAGGGAGAGGAGGGGTGATGGGTGGAGACACAGGCCTGGTGCCCCGGCTGCAGTGGAAGTCTCTGGAAGACCAGGCAGAGGGAGGCTGCACAGAGTGATGCACAGGGTCACAGACCTGTCAGAGCTGCTGTTTGTTAGTTCAAGTCCCGCTCGGAGGTGCTCTGTGTCAGCTCTGAGTGACAGGAGATCTGGGGTGCTCTGAAATGAGGGCTATGTGCACGGTTCCTTGTGCCCAGCCCTGCAGGGGTACCTGTCCAGGGGAGCTCCGTATCCTGGGAGGGGCCTGACCACGAGAGCCCCATGGGCTGCTGGGTAGTTGCACAGGTGAGCTCCATATCCTGGGAGTGGCCTGACCACGAGAGCCCCGTGGGCTGCTGGGGACCTGGTAAAGGATGTCAGGACAGTCAGTGAAGCCACCAAGGATATACATCCAGTAGTTCCTAATTCCTACACCCTGCTGGTCATTCTACCATCCACCAGGACATGGTATTCTGTGTTAGACTTCAATGGTGCCTTCTTCTGTATTCCATTCGTCCCACAAATGCTCTGCTGCCCTGGTAACCATATTTGGGAATGGAGAAATGCTGCCGCCTTGTGGCCGTTTCCCACAACAGCAGCTTTAAACCCAGTGCTAATGGTCACTAAATATTCACACTCATTTCAGCCTGTAGATGACACCTGCCCTCAAAAACAATCCTGGGGTCGAAAATTGACCAAAAAATGCAAAAGAGGGCAACCATCCAAGAAGACAATTTCAAGAGGTTAATTGTACTCTCCGTTTTTTTCTGTTTTTCTGTACCAGAAATTTAAAATGGCATGGAAAAATGCTGAACATTAAGAATAATTAAAGATATGCAAATCCAAATTACAAAAACCTATCAGCTCACACGAGTCAGAATGGCCAGCGGCAAAAATTCTGCAAACAATAAATGCTGAAGGGGTTTTGGAGAAACGCCTACCCTTGGTTCAACGTGGGACATGGTAAGAGCCAGTAATGAAAACAAAAATGAGGTGCCTTGTAAAGGTAAATACTGAGCTACCATTCAATCAAGCATACCCGCTGCTGGGCCTTTCACCTGAGGGGATGAGAATCAAAAGGACACAGGCTGGGCCTCACTGGTGGCGCAGTGGTTGAGAGTCCGCCTGCCAATGCAGGGGACACGGGTTCATGCACCGGGTCGGGAAGATGCCACATGCCATGGAGCGGCTGGTCCCGTGAGCTCTGGCTGCTGGGACTGCGCATCCGGAGCCTGTGTCCTGCAATGGGATAGTCCACGGCAGTGAGAGGTCCATGTACCGCAAAAAAAAAAGACACCGGCTGGCAATCCTGTACTCCAGAAATATTTACCATAGCCAACACTTGTAAGCTACGAAAATCTCCATCAACCCAGGAATGCACAAAGAAGAAGTGGTCCATGTACACAATGGAATATGACTCCAATAAAAAAATATAAATTCAATTTTTAAAACAAACATAAGTAAGGAGACATTGGCTTTGGTGGGCACATTCCACTCTAATATATAACTGAGGAACACCACTACCAGGATGGTCTGTTTCCCTAGTTACCAGATTGGGAAAAGCAGAAATGCTGCCGCCCTCTGGTCGTTACCTGCAACAGCAGCTTTAAAACCTGTGCTAAGGGTCACTTCATATGCACCAGTACTGGAGGGCTGTAAATGAAACGTGCCCTCAAAATGTCTTAAGGGAGGTAACGGCCAAAATATCTCTAAATGTCACACATACTTCACGAAAACAATTTGAAGAGGTAAGCTGTACTCACAGTTTGAAGAAAAAAAGGACATGCCAGAAAGCTCAATTTCAAGGGATTATGAGACACATGCAAATCCAACCACAAAGTGGTATCAGCTCACAATACTCAGAATAAACTTCAGCACATAAAACTACAAACAAAAAATGCTGAAGGTGTTGTGGAGAACTGCATACCGTCAACTTTAAGTGGGACGTAACCTGGTAAGAGCCACTAATGAGAACAGAATGGAGGTGCATCTACAAGGTAAACATTTTGCTACAATATGATTCAGGAGGGCCACTCCTGGGTCTATAAACTAAGAAGTCAGAATTGGAAAGACAGAGGCAGGCAAATGTGCATTGCCGCAGCATTACAATAGCCATGACATGGAAACAACCAAAAAGTCCATCAACAGATGAGTGGACAAAGAAGAACTGGTACACGTACAGACAGAATATTAGCCAAGGATTAAAAGGACGCAATGCCATTTGCAGAACCGTAGATGAGTCTAGAGGTAATCACGTGACTTGTAGTAAGTCAGAAAGAGACAGACACATATCGTATGATATCACTTATAGGTGTTACCTAAACATTGATACCAGTTCAGATATTTGCACAGGGAAGGGCAATGACAGATTCATTAAACAAACTTATGGCTCACCAATGGAAAGGTGTGAGGATTGGATACATTAGGATATTGGGGTTAACAGACATATACAAACACAGGTGAAATATATAATCACCAAAGACCTACGGAATACCACGAGAAGACTGCTCAACATTCCGTCATAACGTACATGGGAAAAGGATCCCAGGAAGAACAGACATATGTATATGTGTAAAGGAACCACATCTTGCACACCTACAGCAAGCCAAACATTGGAATCAAACTTGCTGTGATAAAAAATAAAAAATTAAATTTAAAAAACGAACAAGTAGTGAGACAAACTTAAGGGGCTTTCTCCTGGCACATTCCATTCTAAATGACAACCTAGAACACGACTTCCATTGAGGCTCTGTTCTCCTAGTAACCAGATTTGGTAAGGGAGAACTGCTGCCACCTTGTGGCCGTTTCACACAACAGCAGCTTTAACCCCAGCGCTAAAGGTCAGTTGATATTCAAAATCATTGCAGGCCTGTAAATGACACCTGCCCTGAAAACAAAATCTGGGGTCATATATCGACCAAAAAATTCAAAAGACGTCCATATTTCAAAACGACAGTTTCAAGAGGCATATTTTACGCCCATTAGTGTTCTGCCTCTTTTTCTTTCTTTTTTATTAAAAAAACGGGAATGGAAAAAGGCAAACCTCCGAATGGGCGAAAATATTTGCAAACGAATCAATGGACAAAGGTTTAATCTCCAATATATATAAACAGCTCATGCAGCTTAATATTAAAAAAAAACAAACAACCCAATACAAAACTGGGCAGAAGATCTAAATAGACGTTTCTTCAAAGAAGACACAGAGATGGTCAAGACGCACATGAAAAGCTGCTCAACATCACTAATTATTACAGAAATGCAAATCAAAACTACAATGAGGTATCACCTCACACCTGTTAGAATCGGCATCATCAGATAATCTACAAACAACAAATTCTGCCGAGGGTGTGGACAAAAGGAACCCTCTTCCACTCTTGGTGGGAATGAAAATGGATACAGTCACTATGGAGAACAGTATGGAGGCTCCTTAAAAAACTAAAAATAGAATTACCATATGATCCAGCAATCCCACTTCTGGGCATATACCCAGAGAAAACCCTAAATCAAAAAGACACATTCACCACAATGTTCATTGCAGCCACTATTTACGATAGCCAGGTAATGGAAGCAACCTAAGTGCCCACAGACAGACGAATGGATAAAGATGTGGTACATATATAAAATGGAATATTACTCAGCCATAAAAAGGAATGAAACTGGGTCATTTGTAGAGACGTCGATGGATCTCGAGACTGTCATACAGAGTGAAGTAAGTCAGAAAGAGAAAAACAAATATTGGATATTAATGCATATATGTGGAACCTAGAAAAATGGTACAGATGAACCAGTTTGCAGGGCAGAAATAGAGACACAGAGGTAGAGAACAAACGTATGGACACCAAGTGGGGGAAGACATGGGGTGGTGGTGGTGGGATGAGTTGGGTGATTGGGATTGACCTGTATACAAGTATATGCATAAAATAGATAACTAATAATAACCTGCTGTATAAAAAAATAAAATTAAATTTCAAAATTTTTAAAAATAAAATTTAAAAATGAAACAGAAAAAATGTCTTCCCTTCACACAGATGTATTTATATGAATGAATTGTTTCCATGCTTATATCTATAAATACATAAAAGAGGAATAAAATCTAACTTGAACCAAAAAAAAAAAAAAAACCTGAACCCACCAGTTATACAATGGAAAACCCTATCAGGGAACTTGTTCCAGCGGTAAACAATTCTGAAATTGGTCAGAGGTGGGGAATCATCTCCCATACAGCCAGCAGCGCCCCCCCAACCCCCGCGAGGAGTGTCCTCATTGCAAAGCTAGGGGACCGTGCCGAGGCGTCTGTGAGTAAACGTGAGCTGAGCCCCAGGCCAGCTGCTGCTGGACCGTTCCCACCCTTCCCAGGTAAAACACCTGAATATGTACAAGGACTTGAAAGCCTAGAGGAAGGGCCGTGGAGCCACACCAGTGACAGCATGCAGGCCAACTTGGTGCCTGCAGGCCAGCCAGGATGGTCATGGCCCCGGGCGTTTTACTGGAAGCTTTCCATTTCCCTGCCTGAGACACCCCTCCTGTCCCGGCCCCCACTGCTTTTTTCCTTCCTCACCTCTGCCCAGAGAGAAATTCCAGCGGAAGGTATGGGTGACACATCCTCTTCTTTAGCAGGTGGCAGCCTGGCAACTCCTGCAGAAAGTCCAGCAGAGCCCCACTCACACTGGGCCACCCACAAAGCCGTGGCCCCACACTCCCTCCCACCCGCACAGCCCCGAGACTGCTGATGGGGCAGAGAATATGGCGTCAGGCACAGCTGCAGGGGCTCTTGCTGCCTGGAGCGCTGTTTATATTGACCTCAACCCAGGCACACATGGGGAGGGCTGGCCGGCATGGTCAGGCTGCCGAGTTCAGCCAATCCTCACCCCTCAGGAACTCACATTGCAGAAAATGGACCTCGCTGAACCGGCCAGGTCCAAGGAACAGGTGTGGGCTCCTGAGAGTCAGAATAGTCAAGGGGCTGCAGCTCCGGCTTGTTTTCTAAACATTTTATCTGGCCCATGAGTGGGAGACAACTTCAAGAAGACCCTCTCCTAATGAGAGGAAGCCAGGAGTCAGGGAGAGGAGGGGTGATGGGTGGAGACACAGGCCTGGTGCCCCGGCTGCAGTGGAAGTCTCTGGAAGACCAGGCAGAGGGAGGCTGCACAGAGTGATGCACAGGGTCACAGACCTGTCGGAGCTGCTGTTTGTTAGTTCAAGTCCCGCTCGGAGGTGCTCTGTGTCAGCTCTGAGTGACAGGAGATCTGGGGTGCTCTGAAATGAGGGCTATGTGCACGGTTCCTGTGTGCCCAGCCCTGCAGGGGTACCTGTCCAGGGGAGCTCCGTATCCTGGGAGGGGCCTGACCACGAGAGCCCCATGGGCTGCTGGGTAGTTGCACAGGTGAGCTCCATATCCTGGGAGTGGCCTGACCACGAGAGCCCCGTGGGCTGCTGGGGACCTGGTAAAGGATGTCAGGACAGTCAGTGAAGCCACCAAGGATATACATCCAGTAGTTCCTAATTCCTACACCCTGCTGGTCATTCTACCATCCACCAGGACATGGTATTCTGTGTTAGACTTCAATGGTGCCTTCTTCTGTATTCCATTCGTCCCACAAATGCTCTGCTGCCCTGGTAACCATATTTGGGAATGGAGAAATGCTGCCGCCTTGTGGCCGTTTCCCACAACAGCAGCTTTAAACCCAGTGCTAATGGTCACTAAATATTCACACTCATTTCAGCCTGTAGATGACACCTGCCCTCAAAAACAATCCTGGGGTCGAAAATTGACCAAAAAATTCAAAAGAGGGCAACCATCCAAGAAGACAATTTCAAGAGGTTAATTGTACTCTCCGTTTTTTTCTGTTTTTCTGTACCAGAAATTTAAAATGGCATGGAAAAATGCTGAACATTAAGAATAATTAAAGATATGCAAATCCAAATTACAAAAACCTATCAGCTCACACCAGTCACAATGGCCAGCGGCAAAAATTCTGCAAACAATAAATGCTGAAGGGGTTTTGGAGAAATGCCTACACTTGGTTCAACGTGGGACATGGTAAGAGCCAGTAATGAAAACAAAAATGAGGTGCCTTGTAAAGGTAAATACTGAGCTACCATTCAATCAAGCATACCCACTGCTGGGCCTTTCACCTGAGGGGATGAGAATCAAAAGGACACAGGCTGGGCCTCACTGGTGGCGCAGTGGTTGAGAGTCCGCCTGCCAATGCAGGGGACACGGGTTCATGCACCGGGTCGGGAAGATGCCACATGCCATGGAGCGGCTGGTCCCGTGAGCTATGGCTGCTGGGACTGCGCATCCGGAGCCTGTGTCCTGCAATGGGAGAGTCCACGGCAGTGAGAGGTCCATGTACCGCAAAAAAAAAAGACACCGGCTGGCAATCCTGTACTCCAGAAATATTTACCATAGCCAACACTTGGAAGCTACAAAAATCTCCATCAACCCAGGAATGCACAAAGAAGAAGTGGTCCATGTACACAATGGAATATGACTCCAATAAAAAAATATAAATTCAATTTATAAAACAAACATAAGTAAGGAGACATTGGCTTTGGTGGGCACATTCCACTCTAATATATAACTGAGGAACACCACTACCAGGATGGTCTGTTTCCCTAGTTACCAGATTGGGAAAAGCAGAAATGCTGCCGCCCTCTGGTCGTTACCTGCAACAGCAGCTTTAAAACCTGTGCTAAGGGTCACTTCATATGCACCAGTACTGGAGGGCTGTAAATGAAACGTGCCCTCAAAATGTCTTAAGGGAGGTAACGGCCAAAATATCTCTAAATGTCACACATACTTCACGAAAACAGTTTGAAGAGGTAAGCTGTACTCACAGTTTGAAGAAAAAAAGGACATGCCAGAAAGCTCAATTTCAAGGGATTATGAGACACATGCAAATCCAACCACAAAGTGGTATCAGCTCACAATACTCAGAATAAACTTCGGCACATAAAACTACAAACAAAAAATGCTGAAGGTGTTGTGGAGAACTGCATACCGTCAACTTTAAGTGGGACGTAACCTGGTAAGAGCCACTAATGAGAACAGAATGGAGGTGCATCTACAAGGTAAACATTTTGCTACAATATGATTCAGGAGGGCCACTCCTGGGTCTATAAACTAAGAAGTCAGTATTGGAAAGACAGAGGCAGGCAAATGTGCATTGCCGCAGCATTACAGTAGCCATGACATGGAAACAACCAAAAAGTCCAGCAACAGATGAGTGGACAAAGAAGAACTGGTACATGTACAGACAGAATATTAGCCAAGGATTAAAAGGACGCAATGCCATTTGCAGAACCGTAGATGAGACTAGAGGTAATCACGTGACTTGTAGTAAGTCAGAAAGAGACAGACACATATCGTATGATATCACTTATAGGTGTTACCTAAACATTGATACCAGTTCAGATATTTGCACAGGGAAGGGCAATGACAGATTCATTAAACAAACTTATGGCTCACCAATGGAAAGGTGTGAGGATTGGATCCATTAGGATATTGGGGTTAACAGACATATACAAACACAGGTGAAATATATAATCACCAAAGACCTACGGAATACCACGAGAAGACTACTCAACATTCCGTCATAACGTACATGGGAAAAGGATCCCAGGAAGAACAGACATATGTATATGTGTAAAGGAACCACATCTTGCACACCTACAGCAAGCCAAACATTGGAATCAAACTTGCTGTGATAAAAAATAAAAAATTAAATTTAAAAAACGAACAAGTAGTGAGACAAACTTAAGGGGCTTTCTCCTGGCACATTCCATTCTAAATGACAACCTAGAACACGACTTCCATTGAGGCTCTGTTCTCCTAGTAACCAGATTTGGTAAGGGAGAACTGCTGCCACCTTGTGGCCGTTTCACACAACAGCAGCTTTAACCCCAGCGCTAAAGGTCAGTTGATATTCAAAATCATTGCAGGCCTGTAAATGACACCTGCCCTGAAAACAAATCCTGGGGTCATATATCGACCAAAAAATTCAAAAGACGTCCATATTTCAAAACGACAGTTTCAAGAGGCATATTTTACGCCCATTAGTGTTCTGCCTCTTTTTCTTTCTTTTTTATTAAAAAAACGGGAATGGAAAAAGGCAAACCTCCGAATGGGCGAAAATATTTGCAAACGAATCAATGGACAAAGGTTTAATCTCCAATATATATAAACAGCTCATGCAGCTTAATATTAAAAAAAAACAAACAACCCAATACAAAACTGGGCAGAAGATCTAAATAGACGTTTCTTCAAAGAAGACACAGAGATGGTCAAGACGCACATGAAAAGCTGCTCAACATCACTAATTATTACAGAAATGCAAATCAAAACTACAATGAGGTATCACCTCACACCTGTTAGAATCGGCATCATCAGATAATCTACAAACAACAAATTCTGCCGAGGGTGTGGACAAAAGGAACCCTCTTCCACTCTTGGTGGGAATGAAAATGGATACAGTCACTATGGAGAACAGTATGGAGGCTCCTTAAAAAACTAAAAATAGAATTACCATATGATCCAGCAATCCCACTTCTGGGCATATACCCAGAGAAAACCCTAAATCAAAAAGACACATTCACCACAATGTTCATTGCAGCCACTATTTACGATAGCCAGGTAATGGAAGCAACCTAAGTGCCCACAGACAGACGAATGGATAAAGATGTGGTACATATATAAAATGGAATATTACTCAGCCATAAAAAGGAATGAAACTGGGTCATTTGTAGAGACGTCGATGGATCTCGAGACTGTCATACAGAGTGAAGTAAGTCAGAAAGAGAAAAACAAATATTGGATATTAATGCATATATGTGGAACCTGGAAAAGTGGTACAGATGAACCAGTTTGCAGGGCAGAAATAGAGACACAGAGGTAGAGAACAAACGTATGGACACCAAGTGGGGGAAGACATGGGGTGGTGGTGGTGGGATGAGTTGGGTGATTGGGATTGATCTGTATAAAAGTATATGCATAAAATAGATAACTAATAATAACCTGCTGTATAAAAAAATAAAATTAAATTTCAAAATTTTTAAAAATAAAATTTAAAAATGAAACAGAAAAAATGTCTTCCCTTCACACAGATGTATTTATATGAATGAATTGTTTCCATGCTTATATCTATAAATACATAAAAGAGGAATAAAATCTAACTTGAACCAAAAAAAAAAAAAAAAACCTGAACCCACCAGTTATACAATGGAAAACCCTATCAGGGAACTTGTTCCAGCGGTAAACAATTCTGAAATTGGTCAGAGGTGGGGAATCATCTCCCATACAGCCAGCAGCGCCCCCCCAACCCCCGCGAGGAGTGTCCTCATTGCAAAGCTAGGGGACCGTGCCGAGGCGTCTGTGAGTAAACGTGAGCTGAGCCCCAGGCCAGCTGCTGCTGGACCGTTCCCACCCTTCCCAGGTAAAACACCTGAATATGTACAAGGACTTGAAAGCCTAGAGGAAGGGCCGTGGAGCCACACCAGCGACAGCATGCAGGCCAACTTGGTGCCTGCAGGCCAGCCAGGATGGTCATGGCCCCGGGCGTTTTACTGGAAGCTTTCCATTTCCCTGCCTGAGACACCCCTCCTGTCCCGGCCCCCACTGCTTTTTTCCATCCTCACCTCTGCCCAGAGAGAAATTCCAGCGGAAGGTATGGGTGACACATCCTCTTCTTTAGCAGGTGGCAGCCTGGCAACTCCTGCAGAAAGTCCAGCAGAGCCCCACTCACACTGGGCCACCCACAAAGCCGTGGCCCCACACTCCCTCCCACCCGCACAGCCCCGAGACTGCTGATGGGGCAGAGAATATGGCGTCAGGCACAGCTGCAGGGGCTCTTGCTGCCTGGAGCGCTGTTTATATTGACCTCAACCCAGGCACACATGGGGAGGGCTGGCCGGCATGGTCAGGCTGCCGAGTTCAGCCAATCCTCACCCCTCAGGAACTCACATTGCAGAAAATGGACCTCGCTGAACCGGCCAGGTCCAAGGAACAGGTGTGGGCTCCTGAGAGTCAGAATAGTCAAGGGGCTGCAGCTCCGGCTTGTTTTCTAAACATTTTATCTGGCCCATGAGTGGGAGACAACTTCAAGAAGACCCTCTCCTAATGAGAGGAAGCCAGGAGTCAGGGAGAGGAGGGGTGATGGGTGGAGACACAGGCCTGGTGCCCCGGCTGCAGTGGAAGTCTCTGGAAGACCAGGCAGAGGGAGGCTGCACAGAGTGATGCACAGGGTCACAGACCTGTCGGAGCTGCTGTTTGTTAGTTCAAGTCCTGCTCGGAGGTGCTCTGTGTCAGCTCTGAGTGACAGGAGATCTGGGGTGCTCTGAAATGAGGTCTATGTGCACGGTTCCTGTGTGCCCAGCCCTGCAGGGGTACCTGTCCAGGGGAGCTCCGTATCCTGGGAGGGGCCTGACCACGAGAGCCCCATGGGCTGCTGGGTAGTTGCACAGGTGAGCTCCATATCCTGGGAGTGGCCTGACCACGAGAGCCCCGTGGGCTGCTGGGGACCTGG
Organism: Hyperoodon ampullatus; assembly: GCF_949752795.1. Classification (NCBI taxonomy): domain Eukaryota; kingdom Metazoa; phylum Chordata; class Mammalia; order Artiodactyla; family Ziphiidae; genus Hyperoodon; species Hyperoodon ampullatus. The sequence goes on along the minus strand of NC_136917.1, from coordinate 475,599 downwards.
TAAAGGATGTCAGGACAGTCAGTGAAGCCACCAAGGATATACATCCAGTAGTTCCTAATTCCTACACCCTGCTGGTCATTCTACCATCCACCACGACATGGTATTCTGTGTTGGACTTCAATGGTGCCTTCTTCTGTATTCCATTCGTCCCACAAATGCTCTGCTGCCCTGGTAACCATATTTGGGAATGGAGAAATGCTGCCGCCTTGTGGCCGTTTCCCACAACAGCAGCTTTAAACCCAGTGCTAATGGTCACTAAATATTCACACTCATTTCAGCCTGTAGATGACACCTGCCCTCAAAAACAATCCTGGGGTCGAAAATTGACCAAAAAATGCAAAAGAGGGCAACCATCCAAGAAGACAATTTCAAGAGGTTAATTGTACTCTCCGTTTTTTTCTGTTTTTCTGTACCAGAAATTTAAAATGGCATGGAAAAATGCTGAACATTAAGAATAATTAAAGATATGCAAATCCAAATTGCAAAAACCTATCAGCTCACACCAGTCAGAATGGCCAGCGGCACAAATTCTGCAAACAATAAATGCTGAAGGGGTTTTGGAGAAATGCCTACCCTTGGTTCAACGTGGGACATGGTAAGAGCCAGTAATGAAAACAAAAATGAGGTGCCTTGTAAAGGTAAATACTGAGCTACCATTCAATCAAGCATACCCGCTGCTGGGCCTTTCACCTGAGGGGATGAGAATCAAAAGGACACAGGCTGGGCCTCACTGGTGGCGCAGTGGTTGAGAGTCCACCTGCCAATGCAGGGGACACGGGTTCATGCACCGGGTCGGGAAGATGCCACATGCCATGGAGCGGCTGGTCCCGTGAGCTATGGCTGCTGGGACTGCGCATCCGGAGCCTGTGTCCTGCAATGGGAGAGTCCACGGCAGTGAGAGGTCCATGTACCGCAAAAAAAAAAGACACCGGCTGGCAATCCTGTACTCCAGAAATATTTACCATAGCCAACACTTGGAAGCTACGAAAATCTCCATCAACCCAGGAATGCACAAAGAAGAAGTGGTCCATGTACACAATGGAATATGACTCCAATAAAAAAATATAAATTCAATTTTTAAAACAAACATAAGTAAGGAGACATTGGCTTTGGTGGGCACATTCCACTCTAATATATAACTGAGGAACACCACTACCAGGATGGTCTGTTTCCCTAGTTACCAGATTGGGAAAAGCAGAAATGCTGCCGCCCTCTGGTCGTTACCTGCAACAGCAGCTTTAAAACCTGTGCTAAGGGTCACTTCATATGCACCAGTACTGGAGGGCTGTAAATGAAACGTGCCCTCAAAATGTCTTAAGGGAGGTAACGGCCAAAATATCTCTAAATGTCACACATACTTCACGAAAACAATTTGAAGAGGTAAGCTGTACTCACAGTTTGAAGAAAAAAAGGACATGCCAGAAAGCTCAATTTCAAGGGATTATGAGACACATGCAAATCCAACCACAAAGTGGTATCAGCTCACAATACTCAGAATAAACTTCAGCACATAAAACTACAAACAAAAAATGCTGAAGGTGTTGTGGAGAACTGCATACCGTCAACTTTAAGTGGGACGTAACCTGGTAAGAGCCACTAATGAGAACAGAATGGAGGTGCATCTACAAGGTAAACATTTTGCTACAATATGATTCAGGAGGGCCACTCCTGGGTCTATAAACTAAGAAGTCAGAATTGGAAAGACAGAGGCAGGCAAATGTGCATTGCCGCAGCATTACAATAGCCATGACATGGAAACAACCAAAAAGTCCATCAACAGATGAGTGGACAAAGAAGAACTGGTACATGTACAGACAGAATATTAGCCAAGGATTAAAAGGACGCAATGCCATTTGCAGAACCGTAGATGAGTCTAGAGGTAATCACGTGACTTGTAGTAAGTCAGAAAGAGACAGACACATATCGTATGATATCACTTATAGGTGTTACCTAAACATTGATACCAGTTCAGATATTTGCACAGGGAAGGGCAATGACAGATTCATTAAACAAACTTATGGCTCACCAATGGAAAGGTGTGAGGATTGGATCCATTAGGATATTGGGGTTAACAGACATATACAAACACAGGTGAAATATATAATCACCAAAGACCTACGGAATACCACGAGAAGACTACTCAACATTCCGTCATAACGTACATGGGAAAAGGATCCCAGGAAGAACAGACATATGTATATGTGTAAAGTAACCACATCTTGCACACCTACAGCAAGCCAAACATTGGAATCAAACTTGCTGTGATAAAAAATAAAAAATTAAATTTAAAAAACGAACAAGTAGTGAGACAAACTTAAGGGGCTTTCTCCTGGCACATTCCATTCTAAATGACAACCTAGAACACGACTTCCATTGAGGCTCTGTTCTCCTAGTAACCAGATTTGGTAAGCGAGAACTGCTGCCACCTTGTGGCCGTTTCACACAACAGCAGATTTAACCCCAGCGCTAATGGTCAGTGGATATTCAAAATCATTGCAGGCCTGTAAATGACACCTGCCCTGAAAACAAATCCTGGGGTCATATATCGACCAAAAAATTCAAAAGACGTCCATATTTCAAAACGACAGTTTCAAGAGGCATATTTTACGCCCATTAGTGTTCTGCCTCTTTTTCTTTCTTTTTTATTAAAAAAACGGGAATGGAAAAAGGCAAACCTCCGAATGGGCGAAAATATTTGCAAACGAATCAATGGACAAAGGTTTAATCTCCAATATATATAAACAGCTCATGCAGCTTAATATTAAAAACAAACAAACAACCCAATACAAAAATGGGCAGAAGATCTAAATAGACGTTTCTTCAAAGAAGACACAGAGATGGTCAAGACGCACATGAAAAGCTGCTCAACATCACTAATTATTACAGAAATGCAAATCAAAACTACAATGAGGTATCACCTCACACCTGTTAGAATCGGCATCATCAGAAAATCTACAAACAACAAATTCTGCGGAGGGTGTGGACAAAAGGAACCCTCTTCCACTCTTGGTGGGAATGAAAATGGATACAGTCACTATGGAGAACAGTATGGAGGCTCCTTAAAAAACTAAAAATAGAATTACCATATGATCCAGCAATCCCACTTCTGGGCATATACCCAGAGAAAACCATAAATCAAAAAGACACATTCACCACAATGTTCATTGCAGCCACTATTTACGATAGCCAGGTAATTGAAGCAACCTAAGTGCCCACAGACAGACGAATGGATAAAGATGTGGTACATATATAAAATGGAATATTACTCAGCCATAAAAAGGAATGAAACTGGGTCATTTGTAGAGACGTCGATGGATCTCGAGACTGTCATACAGAGTGAAGTAAGTCAGAAAGAGAAAAACAAATATTGGATATTAATGCATATATGTGGAACCTAGAAAAATGGTACAGATGAACCAGTTTGCAGGGCAATAATAGAGACACAGAGGTAGAGAACAAACGTATGGACACCAAGTGGGGGAAGACATGGGGTGGTCGTGGTGGGATGAGTTGGGTGATTGGGATTGATCTGTATAAAAGTATATGCATAAAATAGATAACTAATAATAACCTGCTGTATAAAAAATATAATTAAATTTCAAAATTTTTAAAAATAAAATTTAAAAATGAAACAGAAAAAATGTCTTCCCTTCACACAGATGTATTTATATGAATGAATTGTTTCCATGCTTATATCTATAAATACATAAAAGAGGAATAAAATCTAACTTGAACCAAAAAAAAAAAAACCTGAACCCACCAGTTATACAATGGAAAACCCTATCAGGGAACTTGTTCCAGCGGTAAACAATTCTGAAATTGGTCAGAGGTGGGGAATCATCTCCCATACAGCCAGCAGCGCCCCCCCAACCCCCGCGAGGAGTGTCCTCATTGCAAAGCTAGGGGACCGTGCCGAGGCGTCTGTGAGTAAACGTGAGCTGAGCCCCAGGCCAGCTGCTGCTGGACCGTTCCCACCCTTCCCAGGTAAAACACCTGAATATGTACAAGGACTTGAAAGCCTAGAGGAAGGGCCGTGGAGCCACACCAGCGACAGCATGCAGGCCAACTTGGTGCCTGCAGGCCAGCCAGGATGGTCATGGCCCCGGGCGTTTTACTGGAAGCTTTCCATTTCCCTGCCTGAGACACCCCTCCTGTCCCGGCCCCCACTGCTTTTTTCCTTCCTCACCTCTGCCCAGAGAGAAATTCCAGCGGAAGGTATGGGTGACACATCCTCTTCTTTAGCAGGTGGCAGCCTGGCAACTCCTGCAGAAAGTCCAGCAGAGCCCCACTCACACCGGGCCACCCACAAAGCCGTGGCCCCACACCCCCTCCCACCCGCACAGCCCCGAGACTGCTGATGGGGCAGAGAATATGGCGTCAGGCACAGCTGCAGGGGCTCTTGCTGCCTGGAGCGCTGTTTATATTGACCTCAACCCAGGCACACATGGGGAGGGCTGGCCGGCATGGTCAGGCTGCCGACTTCAGCCAATCCTCACCCCTCAGGAACTCACATTGCAGAAAATGGACCTCGCTGAACCGGCCAGGTCCAAGGAACAGGTGTGGGCTCCTGAGAGTCAGGATAGTCAAGGGGCTGCAGCTCCGGCTTGTTTTCTAAACATTTCATCTGGCCCATGAGTGGGAGACAACTTCAAGAAGACCCTCTCCTAATGAGAGGAAGCCAGGAGTCAGGGAGAGGAGGGGTGATGGGTGGAGACACAGGTCTGGTGCCCCGGCTGCAGTGGAAGTCTCTGGAAGACCAGGCAGAGGGAGGCTGCACAGAGTGATGCACAGGGTCACAGACCTGTCGGAGCTGCTGTTTGTTAGTTCAAGTCCCGCTCGGAGGTGCTCTGTGTCAGCTCTGAGTGACAGGAGATCTGGGGTGCTCTGAAATGAGGGCTATGTGCACGGTTCCTGTGTGCCCAGCCCTGCAGGGGTACCTGTCCAGGGGAGCTCCGTATCCTGGGAGGGGCCTGACCACGAGAGCCCCATGGGCTGCTGGGTAGTTTCACAGGTGAGCTCCATATCCTGGGAGTGGCCTGACCACGAGAGCCCCGTGGGCTGCTGGGGACCTGGTAAAGGATGTCAGGACAGTCAGTGAAGCCACCAAGGATATACATCCAGTAGTTCCTAATTCCTACACCCTGCTGGTCATTCTACCATCCACCAGGACATGGTATTCTGTGTTAGACTTCAATGGTGCCTTCTTCTGTATTCCATTCGTCCCACAAATGCTCTGCTGCCCTGGTAACCATATTTGGGAATGGAGAAATGCTGCCGCCTTGCGGCCGTTTCCCACAACAGCAGCTTTAAACCCAGTGCTAATGGTCACTAAATATTCACACTCATTTCAGCCTGTAGATGACACCTGCCCTCAAAAACAATCCTGGGGTCGAAAATTGACCAAAAAATGCAAAAGAGGGCAACCATCCAAGAAGACAATTTCAAGAGGTTAATTGTACTCTCCGTTTTTTTCTGTTTTTCTGTACCAGAAATTTAAAATGGCATGGAAAAATGCTGAACATTAAGAATAATTAAAGAGATGCAAATCCAAATTACAAAAACCTATCAGCTCACACCAGTCAGAATGGCCAGCGGCAAAAATTCTGCAAACAATAAATGCTGAAGGGGTTTTGGAGAAATGCCTACCCTTGGTTCAACGTGGGACATGGTAAGAGCCAGTAATGAAAACATAAATGAGGTGCCTTGTAAAGGTAAATACTGAGCTACCATTCAATCAAGCATACCCGCTGCTGGGCTTTTCACCTGAGGGGATGAGAATCAAAAGGACACAGGCTGGGCCTCACTGGTGGCGCAGTGGTTGAGAGTCCGCCTGCCAATGCAGGGGACACGGGTTCATGCACCGGGTCGGGAAGATGCCACATGCCATGGAGCGGCTGGTCCCGTGAGCTATGGCTGCTGGGACTGCGCATCCGGAGCCTGTGTCCTGCAATGGGAGAGTCCACGGCAGTGAGAGGTCCATGTACCGCAAAAAAAAAAAGGACACCGGTTGGCAATCCTGTACTCCAGAAATATTTACCATAGCCAACACTTGGAAGCTACGAAAATCTCCATCAACCCAGGAATGCACAAAGAAGAAGTGGTCCATGTACACAATGGAATATGACTCCAATAAAAAAATATAAATTCAATTTATAAAACAAACATAAGTAAGGACACATTGGCTTTGGTGGGCACATTCCACTCTAATATATAACTGAGGAACACCACTACCAGGATGGTCTGTTTCCCTAGTCACCAGATTGGGAAAAGCAGAAATGCTGCCGCCCTCTGGTCGTTACCTGCAACAGCAGCTTTAAAACCTGTGCTAAGGGTCACTTCATATGCACCAGTACTGGAGGGCTGTAAATGAAACGTGCCCTCAAAATGTCTTAAGGGAGGTAACGGCCAAAATATCTCTAAATGTCACACATACTTCACGAAAACAATTTGAAGAGGTAAGCTGTACTCACAGTTTGAAGAAAAAAAGGACATGCCAGAAAGCTCAATTTCAAGGGATTATGAGACACATGCAAATCCAACCACAAAGTGGTATCAGCTCACAATACTCAGAATAAACTTCAGCACATAAAACTACAAACAAAAAATGCTGAAGGTGTTGTGGAGAACTGCATACCGTCAACTTTAAGTGGGACGTAACCTGGTAAGAGCCACTAATGAGAACAGAATGGAGGTGCATCTACAAGGTAAACATTTTGCTACAATATGATTCAGGAGGGCCACTCCTGGGTCTATAAACTAAGAAGTCAGAATTGGAAAGACAGAGGCAGGCAAATGTGCATTGCCGCAGCATTACAGTAGCCATGACATGGAAACAACCAAAAAGTCCATCAACAGATGAGTGGACAAAGAAGAACTGGTACATGTACAGACAGAATATTAGCCAAGGATTAAAAGGACGCAATGCCATTTGCAGAACCGTAGATGAGTCTAGAGGTAATCACGTGACTTGTAGTAAGTCAGAAAGAGACAGACACATATCATATGATATCACTTATAGGTGTTACCTAAACATTGATACCAGTTCAGATATTTGCACAGGGAAGGGCAATGACAGATTCATTAAACAAACTTATGGCTCACCAATGGAAAGGTGTGAGGATTGGATCCATTAGGATATTGGGGTTAACAGACATATACAAACACAGGTGAAATATATAATCACCAAAGACCTACGGAATACCACGAGAAGACTACTCAACATTCCGTCATAACGTACATGGGAAAAGGATCCCAGGAAGAACAGACATATGTATATGTGTAAAGGAACCACATCTTGCACACCTACAGCAAGCCAAACATTGGAATCAAACTTGCTGTGATAAAAAATAAAAAATTAAATTTAAAAAACGAACAAGTAGTGAGACAAACTTAAGGGGCTTTCTCCTGGCACATTCCATTCTAAATGACAACCTAGAACACGACTTCCATTGAGGCTCTGTTCTCCTAGTAACCAGATTTGGTAAGGGAGAACTGCTGCCACCTTGTGGCCGTTTCACACAACAGCAGCTTTAACCCCAACGCTAATGGTCAGTTGATATTCAAAATCATTGCAGGCCTGTAAATGACACCTACCCTGAAAACAAATCCTGGGATCATATATCGACCAAAAAATTCAAAAGACGTCCATATTTCAAAACGACAGTTTCAAGAGGCATATTTTACGCCCATTAGTGTTCTGCCTCTTTTTCTTTCTTTTTTGTTAAAAAAACGGGAATGGAAAAAGGCAACCCTCAGAATGGGCGAAAATATTTGCAAACGAATCAATGGACAAAGGTTTAATCTCCAATATATATAAACAGCTCATGCAGCTTAATATTAAAAAAAAACAAACAACCCAATACAAAACTGGGCAGAAGATCTAAATAGACGTTTCTTCAAAGAAGACACAGAGATGGTCAAGACACACATGAAAAGCTGCTCAACATCACTAATTATTACAGAAATGCAAATCAAAACTACAATGAGGTATCACCTCACACCTGTTAGAATCGGCATCATCAGAAAATCTACAAACAACAAATTCTGCGGAGGGTGTGGACCAAAGGATCCCTCTTCCACTCTTGGTGGGAATGAAAATGGATACAGTCTCTATGGAGAACAGTATGGAGGTTCCTTATAAAACTAAAAATAGAATTACCATATGATCCAGCAATCCCACTTCTTGGCATATACCCAGAGAAAACCATAAATCAAAAAGACACATTCACCACAATGTTCATTGCAGCCACTATTTACGATAGCCAGGTAATGGAAGCAACCTAAGTGCCCACAGACAGACGAATGGATAAAGATGTGGTACATATATAAAATGGAATATTACTCAGCCATAAAAAGGAATGAACCTGGGTCATTTGTAGAGACGTCGATGGATCTCCAGACTGTCATACAGAGTGAAGTAAGTCAGAAAGAGAAAAACAAATATTGTATATTAATGCATATATGTGGAACCTAGAAAAATGGTACAGATGAACCAGTTTGCAGGGCAGAAATAGAGACACAGAGGTAGAGAACAAACGTATGGACACCAAGTGGGGGAAGACATGGGGTGGTGGTGGTGGGATGAGTTGGGTGATCGGGATTGACCTGTATACAAGTATATGCATAAAATAGATAACTAATAATAACCTGCTGAATAAAAAAATAAAATTAAATTTCAAAATTTTTAAAAATAAAATTTAAAAATGAAACAGAAAAAATGTCTTCCCTTCACACAGATGTATTTATATGAATGAATTGTTTCCATCCTTATATCTATAAATACATAAAAGAGGAATAAAATCTAACTTGAATCAAAAAAAAAAAAACCTGAACCCAACAGTTATACAATGGAAAACCCTATCAGGGATCTTGTTCCAGAGGTAAACAATTCTGAAATTGGTCAGAGGTGGGGAATCATCTCCCATACAGCCAGCAGCACCCCCCCAACCCCCGCGAGGAGTGTCCTCATTGCAAAGCTAGGGGACCGTGCCGAGGCGTCTGTGAGTAAACGTCAGCTGAGCCTCAGGCCAGCTGCTGCTGGACCGTTCCCACCCTTCCCAGGTAAAACACCTGAATATGTACAAGGACTTGAAAGCCTAGAGGAAGGGCCGTGGAGCCACACCAGCGACAGCATGCAGGCCAACTTGGTGCCTGCAGGCCAGCCAGGATGGTCATGGCCCCGGGCGTTTTACTGGAAGCTTTCCATTTCCCTGCCTGAGACACCCCTCCTGTCCCGGCCCCCACTGCTTTTTTCCTTCCTCACCTCTGCCCAGAGAGAAATTCCAGCGGAAGTCATGGGTGACGCAGCCTCTTCTTTAGCAGGTGGCAGCCTGGCAACTACTGCAGAAAGTCCAGCAGAGCCCCACTCACACCGGGCCACCCACAAAGCCGTGGCCCCACACTCCCTCCCACCCGCACAGCCCCGAGACTGCTGATGGGGCAGAGAATATGGCGTCAGGCACAGCTGCAGGGGCTCTTGCTGCCTGGAGCACTGTTTATATTGACCTCAACCCAGGCACACATGGGGAGGGCTGGCCGGCATGGTCAGGCTGCCGAGTTCAGCCAATCCTCATCCCTCAGGAACTCACATTGCAGAAAATGGACCTCGCTGAACCGGCCAGGTCCAAGGAACAGGTGTGGGCTCCTGAGAGTCAGGATAGTCAAGGGGCTGCAGCTCCGGCTAGTTTTCTAAACATTTTATCTGGCCCATGAGTGGGAGACAACTTCAAGAAGACCCTCTCCTAATGAGAGGAAGCCAGGAGTCAGGGAGAGGAGGGGTGATGGGTGGAGACACAGGCCTGGTGCCCCGGCTGCAGTGGAAGTCTCTGGAAGACCAGGCAGAGGGAGGCTGCACAGAGTGATGCACAGGGTCACAGACCTGTCGGAGCTGCTGTTTGTTAGTTCAAGTCCCGCTCGGAGGTGCTCTGTGTCAGCTCTGAGTGACAGGAGATCTGGGGTGCTCTGAAATGAGGGCTATGTGCACGGTTCCTGTGTGCCCAGCCCTGCAGGGGTACCTGTCCAGGGGAGCTCCGTATCCTGGGAGGGGCCTGACCACGAGAGCCCCATGGGCTGCTGGGTAGTTGCACAGGTGAGCTCCATATCCTGGGAGTGGCCTGACCACGAGAGCCCCGTGGGCTGCTGGGGACCTGGTAAAGGATGTCAGGACAGTCAGTGAAGCCACCAAGGATATACATCCAGTAGCTCCTAATTCCTACACCCTGCTGGTCATTCTACCATCCACCAGGACATGGTATTCTGTGTTAGACTTCAATGGTGCCTTCTTCTGTATTCCATTCGTCCCACAAATGCTCTGCTGCCCTGGTAACCATATTTGGGAATGGAGAAATGCTGCCGCCTTGTGGCCGTTTCCCACAACAGCAGCTTTAAACCCAGTGCTAATGGTCACTAAATATTCACACTCATTTCAGCCTGTAGATGACACCTGCCCTCAAAAACAATCCTGGGGTCGAAAATTGACCAAAAAATTCAAAAGAGGGCAACCATCCAAGAAGACAATTTCAAGAGGTTAATTGTACTCTCCGTTTTTTTCTGTTTTTCTGTACCAGAAATTTAAAATGGCATGGAAAAATGCTGAACATTAAGAATAATTAAAGATATGCAAATCCAAATTGCAAAAACCTATCAGCTCACACCAGTCAGAATGGCCAGCGGCAAAAATTCTGCAAACAATAAATGCTGAAGGGGTTTTGGAGACATGCCTACCCTTGGTTCAACGTGGGACATGGTAAGAGCCAGTAATGAAAACAAAAATGAGGTGCCTTGTAAAGGTAAATACAGAGCTACCATTCAATCAAGCATACCCACTGCTGGGCCTTTCACCTGAGGGGATGAGAATCAAAAGGACACAGGCTGGGCCTCACTGGTGGCGCAGTGGTTGAGAGTCCGCCTGCCAATGCAGGGGACACGGGTTCATGCACCGGGTCGGGAAGATGCCACATGCCATGGAGCGGCTGGTCCCGTGAGCTATGGCTGCTGGGACTGCGCATCCGGAGCCTGTGTCCTGCAATGGGAGCGTCCACGGCAGTGAGAGGTCCATGTACCGCAAAAAAAAAAAAAGGACACCGGCTGGCAATCCTGTACTCCAGAAATATTTACCATAGCCAACAGTGGGAAGCTATGAAAATCTCCATCAACCCAGGAATGCACAAAGAAGAAGTGGTCCATGTACACAATGGAATATGACTCCAATAAAAAAATATAAATTCAATTTATAAAACAAACATAAGTAAGGAGACATTGGCTTTGGTGGGCACATTCCACTCTAATATATAACTGAGGAACACCACTACCAGGATGGTCTGTTTCCCTAGTTACCAGATTGGGAAAAGCAGAAATGCTGCCGCCCTCTGGTCGTTACCTGCAACAGCAGCTTTAAAACCTGTGCTAAGGGTCACTTCATATGCACCAGTACTGGAGGGCTGTAAATGAAACGTGCCCTCAAAATGTCTTAAGGGAGGTAACGGCCAAAATATCTCTAAATGTCACACATACTTCACGAAAACAATTTGAAGAGGTAAGCTGTACTCACAGTTTGAAGAAAAAAAGGACATGCCAGAAAGCTCAATTTCAAGGGATTATGAGACACATGCAAATCCAACCACAAAGTGGTATCAGCTCACAATACTCAGAATAAACTTCAGCACATAAAACTACAAACAAAAAATGCTGAAGGTGTTGTGGAGAACTGCATACCGTCAACTTTAAGTGGGACGTAACCTGGTAAGAGCCACTAATGAGAACAGAATGGAGGTGCATCTACAAGGTAAACATTTTGCTACAATATGATTCAGGAGGGCCACTCCTGGGTCTATAAACTAAGAAGTCAGAATTGGAAAGACAGAGGCAGGCAAATGTGCATTGCCGCAGCATTACAATAGCCATGACATGGAAACAACCAAAGAGTCCATCAACAGATGAGTGGACAAAGAAGAACTGGTACATGTACAGACAGAATATTAGCCAAGGATTAAAAGGACGCAATGCCATTTGCAGAACCGTAGATGAGTCTAGAGGTAATCACGTGACTTGTAGTAAGTCAGAAAGAGACAGACACATATCGTATGATATCACTTATAGGTGTTACCTAAACATTGATACCAGTTCAGATATTTGCACAGGGAAGGGCAATGACAGATTCATTAAACAAACTTATGGCTCACCAATGGAAAGGTGTGAGGATTGGATCCATTAGGATATTGGGGTTAACAGACATATACAAACACAGGTGAAATATATAATCACCAAAGACCTACGGAATACCACGAGAAGACTACTCAACATTCCGTCATAACGTACATGGGAAAAGGATCCCAGGAAGAACAGACATATGTATATGTGTAAAGGAACCACATCTTGCACACCTACAGCAAGCCAAACATTGGAATCAAACTTGCTGTGATAAAAAATAAAAAATTAAATTTAAAAAACGAACAAGTAGTGAGACAAACTTAAGGGGCTTTCTCCTGGCACATTCCATTCTAAATGACAACCTAGAACACGACTTCCATTGAGGCTCTGTTCTCCTAGTAACCAGATTTGGTAAGGGAGAACTGCTGCCACCTTGTGGCCGTTTCACACAACAGCAGCTTTAACCCCAGCGCTAATGGTCAGTAGATATTCAAAATCATTGCAGGCCTGTAAATGACACCTGCCCTGAAAACAAATCCGGGGGCCATATATCGACCAAAAAATTCAAAAGACGTCCATATTTCAAAACGACAGTTTCAAGAGGCATATTTTACGCCCATTAGTGTTCTGCCTCTTTTTCTTTCTTTTTTGTTAAAATAACGGGAATGGAAAAAGGCACCCCTCAGAATGGGCGAAAATATTTGCAAACGAATCAATGGACAAAGGTTTAATCTCCAATATATATAAACAGCTCATGCAGCTTAATATTAAAAAAAAACAAACAACCCAATACAAAACTGGGCAGAAGATCTAAATAGACGTTTCTTCAAAGAAGACACAGAGATGGTCAAGACGCACATGAAAAGCTGCTCAACATCACTAATTATTACAGAAATGCAAATCAAAACTACAATGAGGTATCACCTCACACCTGTTAGAATCGGCATCATCAGAAAATCTACAAACAACAAATTCTGCGGAGGGTGTGGACAAAAGGAACCCTCTTCCACTCTTGGTGGGAATGAAAATGGATACAGTCACTATGGAGAACAGTATGGAGGCTCCTTAAAAAACTAAAAATAGAATTACCATATGATCCAGCAATCCCACTTCTGGGCATATACCCAGAGAAAACCATAAATCAAAAAGACACATTCACCACAATGTTCATTGCAGCCACTATTTACGATAGCCAGGTAATGGAAGCAACCTAAGTGCCCACAGACAGACGAATGGATAAAGATGTGGTACATATATAAAATGGAATATTACTCAGCCATAAAAAGGAATGAAACTGGGTCATTTGTAGAGACGTCGATGGATCTCGAGACTGTCATACAGAGTGAAGTAAGTCAGAAAGAGAAAAACAAATATTGGATATTAATGCATATATGTGGAACCTAGAAAAATGGTACAGATGAACCAGTTTGCAGGGCAGAAATAGAGACACAGAGGTAGAGAACAAACGTATGGACACCAAGTGGGGGAAGACATGGGGTGGTGGTGGTGGGATGAGTTGGGTGATTGGGATTGATCTGTATAAAAGTATATGCATAAAATAGATAACTAATAATAACCTGCTGTATAAAAAAATAAAATTAAATTTCAAAATTTTTAAAAATAAAATTTAAAAATGAAACAGAAAAAATGTCTTCCCTTCACACAGATGTATTTATATGAATGAATTGTTTCCATGCTTATATCTATAAATACATAAAAGAGGAATAAAATCTAACTTGAACCAAAAAAAAAAAAAAAACCTGAACCCACCAGTTATACAATGGAAAACCCTATCAGGGAACTTGTTCCAGCGGTAAACAATTCTGAAATTGGTCACAGGTGGGGAATCATCTCCCATACAGCCAGCAGCGCCCCCCCAACCCCCACGAGGAGCGTCCTCATTGCAAAGCTAGGGGACCGTGCCGAGGCGTCTGTGAGTAAACGTGAGCTGAGCCCCAGGCCAGCTGCTGCTGGACCGTTCCCACCCTTCCCAGGTAAAACACCTGAATATGTACAAGGACTTGAAAGCCTAGAGGAAGGGCCGTGGAGCCACACCAGCGAAAGCATGCAGGCCAACTTGGTGCCTGCAGGCCAGCAAGGATGGTCATGGCCCCGGGCGTTTTACTGGAAGCTTTCCATTTCCCTGCCTGAGACACCCCTCCTGTCCCGGCCCCCACTGCTTTTTTCCTTCCTCACCTCTGCCCAGAGAGAAATTCCAGCGGAAGGTATGGGTGACACATCCTCTTCTTTAGCAGGTGGCAGCCTTGCAACTCCTGCAGAAAGTCCAGCAGAGCCCCACTCACACCGGGCCACCCACAAAGCCGTGGCCCCACACTCCCTCCCACCCGCACAGCCCCGAGACTGCTGATGGGGCAGAGAATATGGCATCAGGCACAGCTGCAGGGGCTCTTGCTGCCTGGAGCGCTGTTTATATTGACCTCAACCCAGGCACACATGGGGAGGGCTGGCCGGCATGGTCAGGCTGCCGAGTTCAGCCAATCCTCACCCCTCAGGAACTCACATTGCAGAAAATGGACCTCGCTGAAACGGCCAGGTCCAAGGAACAGGTGTGGGCTCCTGAGAGTCAGGATAGTCAAGGGGCTGCAGCTCCGGCTTGTTTTCTAAACATTTTATCTGGCCCATGAGTGGGAGACAACTTCAAGAAGACCCTCTCCTAATGAGAGGAAGCCAGGAGTCAGGGAGAGGAGGGGTGATGGGTGGAGACACAGGCCTGGTGCCCCGGCTGCAGTGGAAGTCTCTGGAAGACCAGGCAGAGGGAGGCTGCACAGAGTGATGCACAGGGTCACAGACCTGTCGGAGCTGCTGTTTGTTAGTTCAAGTCCTGCTCGGAGGTGCTCTGTGTCAGCTCTGAGTGACAGGAGATCTGGGGTGCTCTGAAATGAGGGCTATGTGCACGGTTCCTGTGTGCCCAGCCCTGCAGGGGTACCTGTCCAGGGGAGCTCCGTATCCTGGGAGGGGCCTGACCACGAGAGCCCCATGGGCTGCTGGGTAGTTGCACAGGTGAGCTCCATATCCTGGGAGTGGCCTGACCACGAGAGCCCCGTGGGCTGCTGGGGACCTGGTAAAGGATGTCAGGACAGTCAGTGAAGCCACCAAGGATATACATCCAGTAGTTCCTAATTCCTACACCCTGCTGGTCATTCTACCATCCACCAGGACATGGTATTCTGTGTTGGACTTCAATGGTGCCTTCTTCTGTATTCCATTCGTCCCACAAATGCTCTGCTGCCCTGGTAACCATATTTGGGAATGGAGAAATGCTGCCGCCTTGTGGCCGTTTCCCACAACAGCAGCTTTAAACCCAGTGCTAATGGTCACTAAATATTCACACTCATTTCAGCCTGTAGATGACACCTGCCCTCAAAAACAATCCTGGGGTCGAAAATTGACCAAAAAATTCAAAAGAGGGCAACCATCCAAGAAGACAATTTCAAGAGGTTAATTGTACTCTCCGTTTTTTTCTGTTTTTCTGTACCAGAAATTTAAAATGGCATGGAAAAATGCTGAACATTAAGAATAATTAAAGATATGCAAATCCAAATTGCAAAAACCTATCAGCTCACACCAGTCAGAATGGCCAGCGGCAAAAATTCTGCAAACAATAAATGCTGAAGGGGTTTTGGAGAAATGCCTACCCTTGGTTCAACGTGGGACATGGTAAGAGCAAGTAATGAAAACAAAAATGAGGTGCCTTGTAAAGGTAAATACAGAGCTACCATTCAATCAAGCATACCCACTGCTGGGCCTTTCACCTGAGGGGATGAGAATCAAAAGGACACAGGCTGGGCCTCACTGGTGGCGCAGTGGTTCAGAGTCCGCCTGCCAATGCAGGGGACACGGGTTCATGCACCGGGTCGGGAAGATGCCACATGCCATGGAGCGGCTGGTCCCGTGAGCTATGGCTGCTGGGACTGCGCATCCGGAGCCTGTGTCCTGCAATGGGAGAGTCCACGGCAGTGAGAGGTCCATGTACCGCAAAAAAAAAAAGACACCGGCTGGCAATCCTGTACTCCAGAAATATTTACCATATCCAACACTTGGAAGCTACGAAAATCTCCATCAACCCAGGAATGCACAAAGAAGAAGCGGTCCATGTACACAATGGAATATGACTCCAATAATAAAATATAAATTCAATTTATAAAACAAACATAAGTAAGGAGACATTGGCTTTGGTGGGCACATTCCACTCTAATATATAACTGAGGAACACCACTACCAGGATGGTCTGTTTCCCTAGTCACCAGATTGGGAAAAGCAGAAATGCTGCCGCCCTCTGGTCGTTACCTGCAACAGCAGCTTTAAAACCTGTGCTAAGGGTCACTTCATATGCACCAGTACTGGAGGGCTGTAAATGAAACGTGCCCTCAAAATGTCTTAAGGGAGGTAACGGCCAAAATATCTCTAAATGTCACACATACTTCACGAAAACAATTTGAAGAGGTAAGCTGTACTCACAGTTTGAAGAAAAAAAGGACATGCCAGAAAGCTCAATTTCAAGGGATTATGAGACACATGCAAATCCAACCACAAAGTGATATCAGCTCACAATACTCAGAATAAACTTCAGCACATAAAACTACAAACAAAAAATGCTGAAGGTGTTGTGGAGAACTGCATACCGTCAACTTTAAGTGGGACGTAACCTGGAAAGAGCCACTACTGAGAACAGAATGGAGGTGCATCTACAAGGTAAACATTTTGCTACAATATGATTCAGGAGGGCCACTCCTGGGTCTATAAACTAAGAAGTCAGAATTGGAAAGACAGAGGCAGGCAAATGTGCATTGCCGCAGCATTACAGTAGCCATGACATGGAAACAACCAAAAAGTCCATCAACAGATGAGTGGACAAAGAAGAACTGGTACATGTACAGACAGAATATTAGCCAAGGATTAAAAGGACGCAATGCCATTTGCAGAACCGTAGATGAGTCTAGAGGTAATCACGTGACTTGTAGTAAGTCAGAAAGAGACAGACACATATCGTATGATATCACTTATAGGTGTTACCTAAACATTGATACCAGTTCAGATATTTGCACAGGGAAGGGCAATGACAGATTCATTAAACAAACTTATGGCTCACCAATGGAAAGGTGTGAGGATTGGATCCATTAGGATATTGGGGTTAACAGACATATACAAACACAGGTGAAATATATAATCACCAAAGACCTACGGAATACCACGAGAAGACTGCTCAACATTCCGTCATGACGTACATGGGAAAAGGATCCCAGGAAGAACAGACATATGTATATGTGTAAAGGAACCACATCTTGCACACCTACAGCAAGCCAAACATTGGAATCAAACTTGCTGTGATAAAAAATAAAAAATTAAATTTAAAAAACGAACAAGTAGTGAGACAAACTTAAGGGGCTTTCTCCTGGCACATTCCATTCTAAATGACAACCTAGAACACCACTTCCATTGAGGCTCTGTTCTCCTAGTAACCAGATTTGGTAAGGGAGAACTGCTGCCACCTTGTGGCCGTTTCACACAACAGCAGCTTTAACCCCAGCGCTAATGGTCAGTGGATATTCAAAATCATTGCAGGCCTGTAAATGACACCTGCCCTGAAAACAAATCCTGGGGTCATATATCAACCAAAAAATTCAAAAGACGTCCATATTTCAAAACGACAGTTTCAAGAGGCATATTTTACGCCCATTAGTGTTCTGCCTCTTTTTCTTTCTTTTTTGTTAAAAAAACGGGAATGGAAAAAGGCAACCCTCAGAATGGGCGAAAATATTTGCAAACGAATCAATGGACAAAGGTTTAATCTCCAATATATATAAACAGCTCATGCAGCTTAATATTAAAAAAAAACAAACAACCCAATACAAAACTGGGCAGAAGATCTAAATAGACGTTTCTTCAAAGAAGACACAGAGATGGTCAAGACGCACATGAAAAGCTGCTCAACATCACTAATTATTACAGAAATGCAAATCAAAACTACAATGAGGTATCACCTCACACCTGTTAGAATCGGCATCATCAGAAAATCTACAAACAACAAATTCTGCGGAGGGTGTGGACAAAAGGAACCCTCTTCCACTCTTGGTGGGAATGAAAATGGATACAGTCACTATGGAGAACAGTATGGAGGCTCCTTAAAAAACTAAAAATAGAATTACCATATGATCCAGCAATCCCACTTCTGGGCATATACCCAGAGAAAACCATAAATCAAAAAGACACATTCACCACAATGTTCATTGCAGCCACTATTTACGATAGCCAGGTAATGGAAGCAACCTAAGTGCCCACAGACAGACGAATGGATAAAGATGTGGTACATATATAAAATGGAATATTACTCAGCCATAAAAAGGAATGAAACTGGGTCATTTGTAGAGACGTCGATGGATCTCGAGACTGTCATACAGAGTGAAGTAAGTCAGAAAGAGAAAAACAAATATTGGATATTAATGCATATATGTGGAACCTAGAAAAATGGTACAGATGAACCAGTTTGCAGGGCAGAAATAGAGACACAGAGGTAGAGAACAAACGTATGGACACCAAGTGGGGGAAGACATGGGGTGGTGGTGGTGGGATGAGTTGGGTGATTGGGATTGATCTGTATAAAAGTATATGCATAAAATAGATAACTAATAATAACCTGCTGTATAAAAAAATAAAATTAAATTTCAAAATTTTTAAAAATAAAATTTAAAAATGAAACAGAAAAAATGTCTTCCCTTCACACAGATGTATTTATATGAATGAATTGTTTCCATGCTTATATCTATAAATACATAAAAGAGGAATAAAATCTAACTTGAACCAAAAAAAAAAAAAAAACCTGAACCCACCAGTTATACAATGGAAAACCCTATCAGGGAACTTGTTCCAGCGGTAAACAATTCTGAAATTGGTCAGAGGTGGGGAATCATCTCCCATACAGCCAGCAGCGCCCCCCCAACCCCCACGAGGAGTGTCCTCATTGCAAAGCTAGGGGACCGTGCCGAGGCGTCTGTGAGTAAACGTGAGCTGAGCCCCAGGCCAGCTGCTGCTGGACCGTTCCCACCCTTCCCAGGTAAAACACCTGAATATGTACAAGGACTTGAAAGCCTAGAGGAAGGGCCGTGGAGCCACACCAGCGACAGCATGCAGGCCAACTTGGTGCCTGCAGGCCAGCCAGGATGGTCATGGCCCCGGGCGTTTTACTGGAAGCTTTCCATTTCCCTGCCTGAGACACCCCTCCTGTCCCGGCCCCCACTGCTTTTTTCCTTCCTCACCTCTGCCCAGAGAGAAATTCCAGCGGAAGGTATGGGTGACACATCCTCTTCTTTAGCAGGTGGCAGCCTGGCAACTCCTGCAGAAAGTCCAGCAGAGCCCCACTCACACTGGGCCACCCACAAAGCCGTGGCCCCACACTCCCTCCCACCCGCACAGCCCCGAGACTGCTGATGGGGCAGAGAATATGGCGTCAGGCACAGCTGCAGGGGCTCTTGCTGCCTGGAGCGCTGTTTATATTGACCTCAACCCAGGCACACATGGGGAGGGCTGGCCGGCATGGCCAGGCTGCCGAGTTCAGCCAATCCTCATCCCTCAGGAACTCACATTGCAGAAAATGGACCTCGCTGAACCGGCCAGGTCCAAGGAACAGGTGTGGGCTCCTGAGAGTCAGGATAGTCAAGGGGCTGCAGCTCCGGCTTGTTTTCTAAACATTTTATCTGGCCCATGAGTGGGAGACAACTTCAAGAAGACCCTCTCCTAATGAGAGGAAGCCAGGAGTCAGGGAGAGGAGGGGTGATGGGTGGAGACACAGGCCTGGTGCCCCGGCTGCAGTGGAAGTCTCTGGAAGACCAGGCAGAGGGAGGCTGCACAGAGTGATGCACAGGGTCACAGACCTGTCGGAGCTGCTGTTTGTTAGTTCAAGTCCTGCTCGGAGGTGCTCTGTGTCAGCTCTGAGTGACAGGAGATCTGGGGTGCTCTGAAATGAGGGCTATGTGCACGGTTCCTGTGTGCCCAGCCCTGCAGGGGTACCTGTCCAGGGGAGCTCCGTATCCTGGGAGGGGCCTGACCATGAGAGCCCCATGGGCTGCTGGGTAGTTGCACAGGTGAGCTCCATATCCTGGGAGTGGCCTGACCACGAGAGCCCCGTGGGCTGCTGGGGACCTGGTAAAGGATGTCAGGACAGTCAGTGAAGCCACCAAGGATATACATCCAGTAGTTCCTAATTCCTACACCCTGCTGGTCATTCTACCATCCACCAGGACATGGTATTCTGTGTTAGACTTCAATGGTGCCTTCTTCTGTATTCCATTCGTCCCACAAATGCTCTGCTGCCCTGGTAACCATATTTGGGAATGGAGAAATGCTGCCGCCTTGTGGCCGTTTCCCACAACAGCAGCTTTAAACCCAGTGCTAATGGTCACTAAATATTCACACTCATTTCAGCCTGTAGATGACACCTGCCCTCAAAAACAATCCTGGGGTCGAAAATTGACCAAAAAATTCAAAAGAGGGCAACCATCCAAGAAGACAATTTCAAGAGGTTAATTGTACTCTCCGTTTTTTTCTGTTTTTCTGTACCAGAAATTTAAAATGGCATGGAAAAATGCTGAACATTAAGAATAATTAAAGATATGCAAATCCAAATTGCAAAAACCTATCAGCTCACACCAGTCAGAATGGCCAGCGGCAAAAATTCTGCAAACAATAAATGCTGAAGGGGTTTTGGAGAAATGCCTACCCTTGGTTCAACGTGGGACATGGTAAGAGCCAGTAATGAAAACAAAAATGAGGTGCCTTGTAAAGGTAAATACAGAGCTACCATTCAATCAAGCATACCCACTGCTGGGCCTTTCACCTGAGGGGATGAGAATCAAAAGGACACAGGCTGGGCCTCACTGGTGGCGCAGTGGTTGAGAGTCCGCCTGCCAATGCAGGGGACACGGGTTCATGCACCGGGTCGGGAAGATGCCACATGCCATGGAGCGGCTGGTCCCGTGAGCTATGGCTGCTGGGACTGCACATCCGGAGGCTGTGTCCTGCAATGGGAGAGTCCACGGCAGTGAGAGGTCCATGTACCGCAAAAAAAAAAAGACACCGGCTGGCAATCCTGTACTCCAGAAATATTTACCATAGCCAACACTTGGAAGCTACGAAAATCTCCATCAACCCAGGAATGCACAAAGAAGAAGTGGTCCATGTACACAATGGAATATGACTCCAATAAAAAAATATAAATTCAATTTATAAAACAAACATAAGTAAGGACACATTGGCTTTGGTGGGCACATTCCACTCTAATATATAACTGAGGAACACCACTACCAGGATGGTCTGTTTCCCTAGTTACCAGATTGGGAAAAGCAGAAATGCTGCCGCCCTCTGGTCGTTACCTGCAACAGCAGCTTTAAAACCTGTGCTAAGGGTCACTTCATATGCACCAGTACTGGAGGGCTGTAAATGAAACGTGCCCTCAAAATGTCTTAAGGGAGGTAACGGCCAAAATATCTCTAAATGTCACACATACTTCACGAAAACAATTTGAAGAGGTAAGCTGTACTCACAGTTTGAAGAAAAAAAGGACATGCCAGAAAGCTCAATTTCAAGGGATTATGAGACACATGCAAATCCAACCACAAAGTGGTATCAGCTCACAATACTCAGAATAAACTTCAGCACATAAAACTACAAACAAAAAATGCTGAAGGTGTTGTGGAGAACTGCATACCGTCAACTTTAAGTGGGACGTAACCTGGTAAGAGCCACTAATGAGAACAGAATGGAGGTGCATCTACAAGGTAAACATTTTGCTACAATATGATTCAGGAGGGCCACTCCTGGGTCTATAAACTAAGAAGTCAGAATTGGAAAGACAGAGGCAGGCAAATGTGCATTGCCGCAGCATTACAGTAGCCATGACATGGAAACAACCAAAAAGTCCATCAACAGATGAGTGGACAAAGAAGAACTGGTACATGTACAGACAGAATATTAGCCAAGGATTAAAAGGACGCAATGCCATTTGCAGAACCGTAGATGAGTCTAGAGGTAATCACGTGACTTGTAGTAAGTCAGAAAGAGACAGACACATATCGTATGATATCACTTATAGGTGTTACCTAAACATTGATACCAGTTCAGATATTTACACAGGGAAGGGCAATGACAGATTCATTAAACAAACTTATGGCTCACCAATGGAAAGGTGTGAGGATTGGATCCATTAGGATATTGGGGTTAACAGACATATACAAACACAGGTGAAATATATAATCACCAAAGACCTACGGAATACCACGAGAAGACTACTCAACATTCCGTCATAACGTACATGGGAAAAGGATCCCAGGAAGAACAGACATATGTATATGTGTAAAGGAACCACATCTTGCACACCTACAGCAAGCCAAACATTGGAATCAAACTTGCTGTGATAAAAAATAAAAAATTAAATTTAAAAAACGAACAAGTAGTGAGACAAACTTAAGGGGCTTTCTCCTGGCACATTCCATTCTAAATGACAACCTAGAACACGACTTCCATTGAGGCTCTGTTCTCCTAGTAACCAGATTTGGTAAGGGAGAACTGCTGCCACCTTGTGGCCGTTTCACACAACAGCAGCTTTAACCCCAGCGCTAATGGTCAGTGGATATTCAAAATCATTGCAGGCCTGTAAATGACACCTGCCCTGAAAACAAATCCTGGGGTCATATATCGACCAAAAAATTCAAAAGACGTCCATATTTCAAAACGACAGTTTCAAGAGGCATATTTTACGCCCATTAGTGTTCTGCCTCTTTTTCTTTCTTTTTTGTTAAAAAAACGGGAATGGAAAAAGGCAACCCTCAGAATGGGCGATAATATTTGCAAACGAATCAATGGACAAAGGTTTAATCTCCAATATATATAAACAGCTCATGCAGCTTAATATTAAAAAAAAACAAACAACCCAATACAAAACTGGGCAGAAGATCTAAATAGACGTTTCTTCAAAGAAGACACAGAGATGGTCAAGACGCACATGAAAAGCTGCTCAACATCACTAATTATTACAGAAATGCAAATCAAAACTACAATGAGGTATCACCTCACACCTGTTAGAATCGGCATCATCAGAAAATCTACAAACAACAAATTCTGCGGAGGGTGTGGACAAAAGGAACCCTCTTCCACTCTTGGTGGGAATGAAAATGGATACAGTCACTATGGAGAACAGTATGGAGGCTCCTTAAAAAACTAAAAATAGAATTACCATATGATCCAGCAATCCCACTTCTGGGCATATACCCAGAGAAAACCCTAAATCAAAAAGACACATTCACCACAATGTTCATTGCAGCCACTATTTACGATAGCCAGGTAATGGAAGCAACCTAAGTGCCCACAGACAGACGAATGGATAAAGATGTGGTACATATATAAAATGGAATATTACTCAGCCATAAAAAGGAATGAAACTGGGTCATTTGTAGAGACGTCGATGGATCTCGAGACTGTCATACAGAGTGAAGTAAGTCAGAAAGAGAAAAACAAATATTGGATATTAATGCATATATGTGGAACCTAGAAAAATGGTACAGATGAACCAGTTTGCAGGGCAGAAATAGAGACACAGAGGTAGAGAACAAACGTATGGACACCAAGTGGGGGAAGACATGGGGTGGTGGTGGTGGGATGAGTTGGGTGATTGGGATTGATCTGTATAAAAGTATATGCATAAAATAGATAACTAATAATAACCTGCTGTATAAAAAAATAAAATTAAATTTCAAAATTTTTAAAAATAAAATTTAAAAATGAAACAGAAAAAATGTCTTCCCTTCACACAGATGTATTTATATGAATGAATTGTTTCCATGCTTATATCTATAAATACATAAAAGAGGAATAAAATCTAACTTGAACCAAAAAAAAAAAAAAAAACATGAACCCACCAGTTATACAATGGAAAACCCTATCAGGGAACTTGTTCCAGAGGTAAACAATTCTGAAATTGGTCAGAGGTGGGGAATCATCTCCCATACAGCCAGCAGCGCCCCCCCAACCCCCGCGAGGAGTGTCCTCATTGCAAAGCTAGGGGACCGTGCCGAGGCGTCTGTGAGTAAACGTGAGCTGAGCCCCAGGCCAGCTGCTGCTGGACCGTTCCCACCCTTCCCAGGTAAAACACCTGAATATGTACAAGGACTTGAAAGCCTAGAGGAAGGGCCGTGGAGCCACACCAGCGACAGCATGCAGGCCAACTTGGTGCCTGCAGGCCAGCCAGGATGGTCATGGCCCCGGGCGTTTTACTGGAAGCTTTCCATTTCCCTGCCTGAGACACCCCTCCTGTCCCGGCCCCCACTGCTTTTTTCCTTCCTCACCTCTGCCCAGAGAGAAATTCCAGCGGAAGGTATGGGTGACACATCCTCTTCTTTAGCAGGTGGCAGCCTGGCAACTCCTGCAGAAAGTCCAGCAGAGCCCCACTCACACCGGGCCACCCACAAAGCCATGGCCCCACACTCCCTCCCACCCGCACAGCCCCGAGACTGCTGATGGGGCAGAGAATATGGCGTCAGGCACAGCTGCAGGGGCTCTTGCTGCCTGGAGCGCTGTTTATATTGACCTCAACCCAGGCACACATGGGGAGGGCTGGCCGGCATGGTCAGGCTGCCGAGTTCAGCCAATCCTCACCCCTCAGGAACTCACATTGCAGAAAATGGACCTCGCTGAACCGGCCAGGTCCAAGGAACAGGTGTGGGCTCCTGAGAGTCAGAATAGTCAAGGGGCTGCAGCTCCGGCTTGTTTTCTAAACATTTTATCTGGCCCATGAGTGGGAGACAACTTCAAGAAGACCCTCTCCTAATGAGAGGAAGCCAGGAGTCAGGGAGAGGAGGGGTGATGGGTGGAGACACAGGCCTGGTGCCCCGGCTGCAGTGGAAGTCTCTGGAAGACCAGGCAGAGGGAGGCTGCACAGAGTGATGCACAGGGTCACAGACCTGTCGGAGCTGCTGTTTGTTAGTTCAAGTCCCGCTCGGAGGTGCTCTGTGTCAGCTCTGAGTGACAGGAGATCTGGGGTGCTCTGAAATGAGGGCTATGTGCACAGTTCCTGTGTGCCCAGCCCTGCAGGGGTACCTGTCCAGGGGAGCTCCGTATCCTGGGAGGGGCCTGACCACGAGAGCCCCATGGGCTGCTGGGTAGTTGCACAGGTGAGCTCCATATCCTGGGAGTGGCCTGACCACGAGAGCCCCGTGGGCTGCTGAGGACCTGGTAAAGGATGTCAGGACAGTCAGTGAAGCCACCAAGGATATACATCCAGTAGTTCCTAATTCCTACACCCTGCTGGTCATTCTACCATCCACCAGGACATGGTATTCTGCGTTAGACTTCAATGGTGCCTTCTTCTGTATTCCATTCGTCCCACAAATGCTCTGCTGCCCTGGTAACCATATTTGGGAATGGAGAAATGCTGCCGCCTTGTGGCCGTTTCCCACAACAGCAGCTTTAAACCCAGTACTAATGGTCACTAAATATTCACACTCATTTCAGCCTGTAGATGACACCTGCCCTCAAAAACAATCCTGGGGTCGAAAATTGACCAAAAAATTCAAAAGAGGGCAACCATCCAAGAAGACAATTTCAAGAGGTTAATTGTACTCTCCGTTTTTTTCTGTTTTTCTGTACCAGAAATTTAAAATGGCATGGAAAAATGCTGAACATTAAGAATAATTAAAGATATGCAAATCCAAATTGCAAAAACCTATCAGCTCACACCAGTCAGAATGGCCAGCGGCAAAAATTCTGCAAACAATAAATGCTGAAGGGGTTTTGGAGAAATGCCTACCCTTGGTTCAACGTGGGACATGGTAAGAGCCAGTAATGAAAACAAAAATGAGGTGCCTTGTAAAGGTAAATACAGAGCTACCATTCAATCAAGCATACCCACTGCTGGGCCTTTCACCTGAGGGGATGAGAATCAAAAGGACACAGGCTGGGCCTCACTGGTGGCGCAGTGGTTGAGAGTCCGCCTGCCAATGCAGGGGACACGGGTTCATGCACCGGGTCGGGAAGATGCCACATGCCATGGAGCGGCTGGTCCCGTGAGCTATGGCTGCTGGGACTGTGCATCCGGAGCCTGTGTCCTGCAATGGGAGAGTCCACGGCAGTGAGAGGTCCATGTACCGCAAAAAAAAAAGACACCGGCTGGCAATCCTGTACTCCAGAAATATTTACCATAGCCAACACTTGGAAGCTACGAAAATCTCCATCAACCCAGGAATGCACAAAGAAGAAGTGGTCCATGTACACAATGGAATATGACTCCAATAAAAAAATATAAATTCAATTTATAAAACAAACATAAGTAAGGAGACATTGGCTTTGGTGGGCACATTCCACTCTAATATATAACTGAGGAACACCACTACCAGGATGGTCTGTTTCCCTAGTTACCAGATTGGGAAAAGCAGAAATGCTGCCGCCCTCTGGTCGTTACCTGCAACAGCAGCTTTCAAACCTGTGCTAAGGGTCACTTCATATGCACCAGTACTGGAGGGCTGTAAATGAAACGTGCCCTCAAAATGTCTTAAGGGAGGTAACGGCCAAAATATCTCTAAATGTCACACATACTTCACGAAAACAATTTGAAGAGGTAAGCTGTACTCACAGTTTGAAGAAAAAAAGGACATGCCAGAAAGCTCAATTTCAAGGGATTATGAGACACATGCAAATCCAACCACAAAGTGGTATCAGCTCACAATACTCAGAATAAACTTCAGCACATAAAACTACAAACAAAAAATGCTGAAGGTGTTGTGGAGAACTGCATACCGTCAACTTTAAGTGGGACGTAACCTGGTAAGAGCCACTAATGAGAACAGAATGGAGGTGCATCTACAAGGTAAACATTTTGCTACAATATGATTCAGGAGGGCCACTCCTGGGTCTATAAACTAAGAAGTCAGAATTGGAAAGACAGAGGCAGGCAAATGTGCATTGCCGCAGCATTACAGTAGCCATGACATGGAAACAACCAAAAAGTCCATCAACAGATGAGTGGACAAAGAAGAACTGGTACATGTACAGACAGAATATTAGCCAAGGATTAAAAGGACGCAATGCCATTTGCAGAACCGTAGATGAGACTAGAGGTAATCACGTGACTTGTAGTAAGTCAGAAAGAGACAGACATATCGTATGATATCACTTATAGGTGTTACCTAAACATTGATACCAGTTCAGATATTTGCACAGGGAAGGGCAATGACAGATTCATTAAACAAACTTATGGCTCACCAATGGAAAGGTGTGAGGATTGGATCCATTAGGATATTGGGGTTAACAGACATATACAAACACAGGTGAAATATATAATCACCAAAGACCTACGGAATACCACGAGAACACTACTCAACATTCCGTCATGACGTACATGGGAAAAGGATCCCAGGAAGAACAGACATATGTATATGTGTAAAGGAACCACATCTTGCACACCTACAGCAAGCCAAACATTGGAATCAAACTTGCTGTGATAAAAAATAAAAAATTAAATTTAAAAAACGAACAAGTAGTGAGACAAACTTAAGGGGCTTTCTCCTGGCACATTCCATTCTAAATGACAACCTAGAACACGACTTCCATTGAGGCTCTGTTCTCCTAGTAACCAGATTTGGTAAGGGAGAACTGCTGCCACCTTGTGGCCGTTTCACACAACAGCAGCTTTAACCCCAGCGCTAATGGTCAGTGGATATTCAAAATCATTGCAGGCCTGTAAATGACACCTGCCCTGAAAACAAATCCTGGGGTCATATATCGACCAAAAAATTCAAAAGACGTCCATATTTCAAAACGACAGTTTCAAGAGGCATATTTTACGCCCATTAGTGTTCTGCCTCTTTTTCTTTCTTTTTTGTTAAAAAAAACGGGAATGGAAAAAGGCAACCCTCAGAATGGGCGATAATATTTGCAAACGAATCAATGGATAAAGGTTTAATCTCCAATATATATAAACAGCTCATGCAGCTTAATATTAAAAAAAAAACAAACAATCCAATACAAAACTGGGCAGAAGATCTAAATAGACGTTTCTTCAAAGAAGACACAGAGATGGTCAAGACGCACATGAAAAGCTGCTCAACATCACTAATTATTACAGAAATGCAAATCAAAACTACAATGAGGTATCACCTCACACCTGTTAGAATCGGCATCATCAGATAATCTACAAACAACAAATTCTGCCGAGGGTGTGGACAAAAGGAACCCTCTTCCACTCTTGGTGGGAATGAAAATGGATACAGTCACTATGGAGAACAGTATGGAGGCTCCTTAAAAAACTAAAAATAGAATTACCATATGATCCAGCAATCCCACTTCTGGGCATATACCCAGAGAAAACCATAAATCAAAAAGACACATTCACCACAATGTTCATTGCAGCCACTATTTACGATAGCCAGGTAATGGAAGCAACCTAAGTGCCCACAGACAGACGAATGGATAAAGATGTGGTACATATATAAAATGGAATATTACTCAGCCATAAAAAGGAATGAAACTGGGTCATTTGTAGAGACGTCGATGGATCTCGAGACTGTCATACAGAGTGAAGTAAGTCAGAAAGAGAAAAACAAATATTGGATATTAATGCATATATGTGGAACCTAGAAAAATGGTACAGATGAACCAGTTTGCAGGGCAGAAATAGAGACACAGAGGTAGAGAACAAACGTATGGACACCAAGTGGGGGAAGACATGGGGTGGTGGTGGTGGGATGAGTTGGGTGATTGGGATTGATCTGTATAAAAGTATATGCATAAAATAGATAACTAATAATAACCTGCTGTATAAAAAAATAAAATTAAATTTCAAAATTTTTAAAAATAAAATTTAAAAATGAAACAGAAAAAATGTCTTCCCTTCACACAGATGTATTTATATGAATGAATTGTTTCCATGCTTATATCTATAAATACATAAAAGAGGAATAAAATCTAACTTGAACCAAAAAAAAAAAAAAACCTGAACCCACCAGTTATACAATGGAAAACCCTATCAGGGAACTTGTTCCAGCGGTAAACAATTCTGAAATTGGTCAGAGGTGGGGAATCATCTCCCATACAGCCAGCAGCGCCCCCCCAACCCCCGCGAGGAGTGTCCTCATTGCAAAGCTAGGGGACCGTGCCGAGGCGTCTGTGAGTAAACGTGAGCTGAGCCCCAGGCCAGCTGCTGCTGGACCGTTCCCACCCTTCCCAGGTAAAACACCTGAATATGTACAAGGACTTGAAAGCCTAGAGGAAGGGCCGTGGAGCCACACCAGCGACAGCATGCAGGCCAACTTGGTGCCTGCAGGCCAGCCAGGATGGTCATGGCCCCGGGCGTTTTACTGGAAGCTTTCCATTTCCCTGCCTGAGACACCCCTCCTGTCCCGGCCCCCACTGCTTTTTTCCTTCCTCACCTCTGCCCAGAGAGAAATTCCAGCGGAAGGTATGGGTGACACATCCTCTTCTTTAGCAGGTGGCAGCCTGGCAACTCCTGCAGAAAGTCCAGCAGAGCCCCACTCACACCGGGCCACCCACAAAGCCGTGGCCCCACACTCCCTCCCACCCGCACAGCCCCGAGACTGCTGATGGGGCAGAGAATATGGCGTCAGGCACAGCTGCAGGGGCTCTTGCTGCCTGGAGCGCTGTTTATATTGACCTCAAACCAGGCACACATGGGGAGGGCTGGCCGGCATGGTCAGGCTGCCGAGTTCAGCCAATCCTCACCCCTCAGGATCTCACATTGCAGAAAATGGACCTCGCTGAACCGGCCAGGTCCAAGGAACAGGTGTGGGCTCCTGAGAGTCAGGATAGTCAAGGGGCTGCAGCTCCGGCTTGTTTTCTAAACATTTTATCTGGCCCATGAGTGGGAGACAACTTCAAGAAGACCCTCTCCTAATGAGAGGAAGCCAGGAGTCAGGGAGAGGAGGGGTGATGGGTGGAGACACAGGCCTGGTGCCCCGGCTGCAGTGGAAGTCTCTGGAAGACCAGGCAGAGGGAGGCTGCACAGAGTGATGCACAGGGTCACAGACCTGTCGGAGCTGCTGTTTGTTAGTTCAAGTCCCGCTCGGAGGTGCTCTGTGTCAGCTCTGAGTGACAGGAGATCTGGGGTGCTCTGAAATGAGGGCTATGTGCACGGTTCCTGTGTGCCCAGCCCTGCAGGGGTACCTGTCCAGGGGAGCTCCGTATCCTGGGAGGGGCCTGACCACGAGAGCCCCATGGGCTGCTGGGTAGTTGCACAGGTGAGCTCCATATCCTGGGAGTGGCCTGACCACGAGAGCCCCGTGGGCTGCTGGGGACCTGGTAAAGGATGTCAGGACAGTCAGTGAAGCCACCAAGGATATACATCCAGTAGTTCCTAATTCCTACACCCTGCTGGTCATTCTACCATCCACCAGGACATGGTATTCTGTGTTAGACTTCAATGGTGCCTTCTTCTGTATTCCATTCGTCCCACAAATGCTCTGCTGCCCTGGTAACCATATTTGGGAATGGAGAAATGCTGCCGCCTTGTGGCCGTTTTCCACAACAGCAGCTTTAAACCCAGTGCTAATGGTCACTAAATATTCACACTCATTTCAGCCTGTAGATGACACCTGCCCTCAAAAACAATCCTGGGGTCGAAAATTGACCAAAAAATTCAAAAGAGGGCAACCATCCAAGAAGACAATTTCAAGAGGTTAATTGTACTCTCCGTTTTTTTCTGTTTTTCTGTACCAGAAATTTAAAATGGCATGGAAAAATGCTGAACATTAAGAATAATTAAAGATATGCAAATCCAAATTACAAAAACCTATCAGCTCACACCAGTCACAATGGCCAGCGGCAAAAATTCTGCAAACAATAAATGCTGAAGGGGTTTTGGAGAAATGCCTACCCTTGGTTCAACGTGGGACATGGTAAGAGCCAGTAATGAAAACAAAAATGAGGTGCCTTGTAAAGGTAAATACTGAGCTACCATTCAATCAAGCATACCCACTGCTGGGCCTTTCACCTGAGGGGATGAGAATCAAAAGGACACAGGCTGGGCCTCACTGGTGGCGCAGTGGTTGAGAGTCCGCCTGCCAATGCAGGGGACACGGGTTCATGCACCGGGTCGGGAAGATGCCACATGCCATGGAGCGGCTGGTCCCGTGAGCTATGGCTGCTGGGACTGCGCATCCGGAGCCTGTGTCCTGCAATGGGAGAGTCCACGGCAGTGAGAGGTCCATGTACCGCAAAAAAAAAAAGGACACCGGCTGGCAATCCTGTACTCCAGAAATATTTACCATAGCCAACACTTGGAAGCTACGAAAATCTCCATCAACCCAGGAATGCACAAAGAAGAAGTGGTCCATGTACACAATGGAATATGACTCCAATAAAAAAATATAAATTCAATTTATAAAACAAACATAAGTAAGGAGACATTGGCTTTGGTGGGCACATTCCACTCTAATATATAACTGAGGAACACCACTACCAGGATGGTCTGTTTCCCTAGTTACCAGATTGGGAAAAGCAGAAATGCTGCCGCCCTCTGGTCGTTACCTGCAACAGCAGCTTTAAAACCTGTGCTAAGGGTCACTTCATATGCACCAGTACTGGAGGGCTGTAAATGAAACGTGCCCTCAAAATGTCTTAAGGGAGGTAACGGCCAAAATATCTCTAAATGTCACACATACTTCACGAAAACAGTTTGAAGAGGTAAGCTGTACTCACAGTTTGAAGAAAAAAAGGACATGCCAGAAAGCTCAATTTCAAGGGATTATGAGACACATGCAAATCCAACCACAAAGTGGTATCAGCTCACAATACTCAGAATAAACTTCAGCACATAAAACTACAAACAAAAAATGCTGAAGGTGTTGTGGAGAACTGCATACCGTCAACTTTAAGTGGGACGTAACCTGGTAAGAGCCACTAATGAGAACAGAATGGAGGTGCATCTACAAGGTAAACATTTTGCTACAATATGATTCAGGAGGGCCACTCCTGGGTCTATAAACTAAGAAGTCAGAATTGGAAAGACAGAGGCAGGCAAATGTGCATTGCCGCAGCATTACAGTAGCCATGACATGGAAACAACCAAAAAGTCCAGCAACAGATGAGTGGACAAAGAAGAACTGGTACATGTACAGACAGAATATTAGCCAAGGATTAAAAGGACGCAATGCCATTTGCAGAACCGTAGATGAGACTAGAGGTAATCACGTGACTTGTAGTAAGTCAGAAAGAGACAGACACATATCGTATGATATCACTTATAGGTGTTACCTAAACATTGATACCAGTTCAGATATTTGCACAGGGAAGGGCAATGACAGATTCATTAAACAAACTTATGGCTCACCAATGGAAAGGTGTGAGGATTGGATCCATTAGGATATTGGGGTTAACAGACATATACAAACACAGGTGAAATATATAATCACCAAAGACCTACGGAATACCACGAGAAGACTACTCAACATTCCGTCATGACGTACATGGGAAAAGGATCCCAGGAAGAACAGACATATGTATATGTGTAAAGGAACCACATCTTGCACACCTACAGCAAGCCAAACATTGGAATCAAACTTGCTGTGATAAAAAATAAAAAATTAAATTTAAAAAACGAACAAGTAGTGAGACAAACTTAAGGGGCTTTCTCCTGGCACATTCCATTCTAAATGACAACCTAGAACACGACTTCCATTGAGGCTCTGTTCTCCTAGTAACCAGATTTGGTAAGGGAGAACTGCTGCCACCTTGTGGCCGTTTCACACAACAGCAGCTTTAACCCCAGCGCTAATGGTCAGTGGATATTCAAAATCATTGCAGGCCTGTAAATGACACCTGCCCTGAAAACAAATCCTGGGGTCATATATCGACCAAAAAATTCAAAAGACGTCCATATTTCAAAACGACAGTTTCAAGAGGCATATTTTACGCCCATTAGTGTTCTGCCTCTTTTTCTTTCTTTTTTGTTAAAAAAAACGGGAATGGAAAAAGGCAACCCTCAGAATGGGCGATAATATTTGCAAACGAATCAATGGACAAAGGTTTAATCTCCAATATATATAAACAGCTCATGCAGCTTAATATTAAAAAAAAACAAACAACCCAATACAAAACTGGGCAGAAGATCTAAATAGACGTTTCTTCAAAGAAGACACAGAGATGGTCAAGACGCACATGAAAAGCTGCTCAACATCACTAATTATTACAGAAATGCAAATCAAAACTACAATGAGGTATCACCTCACACCTGTTAGAATCGGCATCATCAGAAAATCTACAAACAACAAATTCTGCCGAGGGTGTGGACAAAAGGAACCCTCTTCCACTCTTGGTGGGAATGAAAATGGATACAGTCACTATGGAGAACAGTATGGAGGCTCCTTAAAAAACTAAAAATAGAATTACCATATGATCCAGCAATCCCACTTCTGGGCATATACCCAGAGAAAACCATAAATCAAAAAGACACATTCACCACAATGTTCATTGCAGCCACTATTTACGATAGCCAGGTAATGGAAGCAACCTAAGTGCCCACAGACAGACGAATGGATAAAGATGTGGTACATATATAAAATGGAATATTACTCAGCCATAAAAAGGAATGAAACTGGGTCATTTGTAGAGACGTCGATGGATCTCGAGACTGTCATACAGAGTGAAGTAAGTCAGAAAGAGAAAAACAAATATTGGATATTAATGCATATATGTGGAACCTAGAAAAATGGTACAGATGAACCAGTTTGCAGGGCAGAAATAGAGACACAGAGGTAGAGAACAAACGTATGGACACCAAGTGGGGGAAGACATGGGGTGGTGGTGGTGGGATGAGTTGGGTGATTGGGATTGATCTGTATAAAAGTATATGCATAAAATAGATAACTAATAATAACCTGCTGTATAAAAAAATAAAATTAAATTTCAAAATTTTTAAAAATAAAATTTAAAAATGAAACAGAAAAAATGTCTTCCCTTCACACAGATGTATTTATATGAATGAATTGTTTCCATGCTTATATCTATAAATACATAAAAGAGGAATAAAATCTAACTTGAACCAAAAAAAAAAAAAAACATGAACCCACCAGTTATACAATGGAAAACCCTATCAGGGAACTTGTTCCAGCGGTAAACAATTCTGAAATTGGTCAGAGGTGGGGAATCATCTCCCATACAGCCAGCAGCGCCCCCCCAACCCCCGCGAGGAGTGTCCTCATTGCAAAGCTAGGGGACCGTGCCGAGGCGTCTGTGAGTAAACGTGAGCTGAGCCCCAGGCCAGCTGCTGCTGGACCATTCCCACCCTTCCCAGGTAAAACACCTGAATATGTACAAGGACTTGAAAGCCTAGAGGAAGGGCCGTGGAGCCACACCAGCGACAGCATGCAGGCCAACTTGGTGCCTGCAGGCCAGCCAGGATGGTCATGGCCCCGGGCGTTTTACTGGAAGCTTTCCATTTCCCTGCCTGAGACACCCCTCCTGTCCCGGCCCCCACTGCTTTTTTCCTTCCTCACCTCTGCCCAGAGAGAAATTCCAGCGGAAGGTATGGGTGACACATCCTCTTCTTTAGCAGGTGGCAGCCTGGCAACTCCTGCAGAAAGTCCAGCAGAGCCCCACTCACACCGGGCCACCCACAAAGCCGTGGCCCCACACTCCCTCCCACCCGCACAGCCCCGAGACTGCTGATGGGGCAGAGAATGTGGCGTCAGGCACAGCTGCAGGGGCTCTTGCTGCCTGGAGCGCTGTTTATATTGACCTCAAACCAGGCACACATGGGGAGGGCTGGCCAGCATGGTCAGGCTGCCGAGTTCAGCCAATCCTCACCCCTCAGGATCTCACATTGCAGAAAATGGACCTCGCTGAACCGGCCAGGTCCAAGGAACAGGTGTGGGCTCCTGAGAGTCAGGATAGTCAAGGGGCTGCAGCTCCGGCTTGTTTTCTAAACATTTTATCTGGCCCATGAGTGGGAGACAACTTCAAGAAGACCCTCTCCTAATGAGAGGAAGCCAGGAGTCAGGGAGAGGAGGGGTGATGGGTGGAGACACAGGCCTGGTGCCCCGGCTGCAGTGGAAGTCTCTGGAAGACCAGGCAGAGGGAGGCTGCACAGAGTGATGCACAGGGTCACAGACCTGTCGGAGCTGCTGTTTGTTAGTTCAAGTCCCGCTCGGAGGTGCTCTGTGTCAGCTCTGAGTGACAGGAGATCTGGGGTGCTCTGAAATGAGGGCTATGTGCACGGTTCCTGTGTGCCCAGCCCTGCAGGGGTACCTGTCCAGGGGAGCTCCATATCCTGGGAGGGGCCTGACCACGAGAGCCCCATGGGCTGCTGGGTAGTTGCACAGGTGAGCTCCATATCCTGGGAGTGGCCTGACCACGAGAGCCCCGTGGGCTGCTGGGGACCTGGTAAAGGATGTCAGGACAGTCAGTGAAGCCACCAAGGATATACATCCAGTAGTTCCTAATTCCTACACCCTGCTGGTCATTCTACCATCCACCAGGACATGGTATTCTGTGTTAGACTTCAATGGTGCCTTCTTCTGTATTCCATTCGTCCCACAAATGCTCTGCTGCCCTGGTAACCATATTTGGGAATGGAGAAATGCTGCCGCCTTGTGGCCGTTTCCCACAACAGCAGCTTTAAACCCAGTGCTAATGGTCACTAAATATTCACACTCATTTCAGCCTGTAGATGACACCTGCCCTCAAAAACAATCCTGGGGTCGAAAATTGACCAAAAAATTCAAAAGAGGGCAACCATCCAAGAAGACAATTTCAAGAGGTTAATTGTACTCTCCGTTTTTTTCTGTTTTTCTGTACCAG
Source organism: Hyperoodon ampullatus (assembly GCF_949752795.1). Taxonomy (NCBI): domain Eukaryota; kingdom Metazoa; phylum Chordata; class Mammalia; order Artiodactyla; family Ziphiidae; genus Hyperoodon; species Hyperoodon ampullatus. The sequence goes on along the minus strand of NC_136917.1, from coordinate 439,641 downwards.
AAATTTAAAATGGCATGGAAAAATGCTGAACATTAAGAATAATTAAAGATATGCAAATCCAAATTACAAAAACCTATCAGCTCACACCAGTCACAATGGCCAGCGGCAAAAATTCTGCAAACAATAAATGCTGAAGGGGTTTTGGAGAAATGCCTACCCTTGGTTCAACGTGGGACATGGTAAGAGCCAGTAATGAAAACAAAAATGAGGTGCCTTGTAAAGGTAAATACTGAGCTACCATTCAATCAAGCATACCCACTGCTGGGCCTTTCACCTGAGGGGATGAGAATCAAAAGGACACAGGCTGGGCCTCACTGGTGGCGCAGTGGTTGAGAGTCCGCCTGCCAATGCAGGGGACACGGGTTCATGCACCGGGTCGGGAAGATGCCACATGCCATGGAGCGGCTGGTCCCGTGAGCTATGGCTGCTGGGACTGCGCATCCGGAGCCTGTGTCCTGCAATGGGAGAGTCCACGGCAGTGAGAGGTCCATGTACCGCAAAAAAAAAAAGGACACCGGCTGGCAATCCTGTACTCCAGAAATATTTACCATAGCCAACACTTGGAAGCTACGAAAATCTCCATCAACCCAGGAATGCACAAAGAAGAAGTGGTCCATGTACACAATGGAATATGACTCCAATAAAAAAATATAAATTCAATTTATAAAACAAACATAAGTAAGGAGACATTGGCTTTGGTGGGCACATTCCACTCTAATATATAACTGAGGAACACCACTACCAGGATGGTCTGTTTCCCTAGTTACCAGATTGGGAAAAGCAGAAATGCTGCCGCCCTCTGGTCGTTACCTGCAACAGCAGCTTTAAAACCTGTGCTAAGGGTCACTTCATATGCACCAGTACTGGAGGGCTGTAAATGAAACGTGCCCTCAAAATGTCTTAAGGGAGGTAACGGCCAAAATATCTCTAAATGTCACACATACTTCACGAAAACAATTTGAAGAGGTAAGCTGTACTCACAGTTTGAAGAAAAAAAGGACATGCCAGAAAGCTCAATTTCAAGGGATTATGAGACACATGCAAATCCAACCACAAAGTGGTATCAGCTCACAATACTCAGAATAAACTTCAGCACATAAAACTACAAACAAAAAATGCTGAAGGTGTTGTGGAGAACTGCATACCGTCAACTTTAAGTGGGACGTAACCTGGTAAGAGCCACTAATGAGAACAGAATGGAGGTGCATCTACAAGGTAAACATTTTGCTACAATATGATTCAGGAGGGCCACTCCTGGGTCTATAAACTAAGAAGTCAGAATTGGAAAGACAGAGGCAGGCAAATGTGCATTGCCGCAGCATTACAGTAGCCATGACATGGAAACAACCAAAAAGTCCATCAACAGATGAGTGGACAAAGAAGAACTGGTACATGTACAGACAGAATATTAGCCAAGGATTAAAAGGACGCAATGCCATTTGCAGAACCGTAGATGAGACTAGAGGTAATCACGTGACTTGTAGTAAGTCAGAAAGAGACAGACACATATCGTATGATATCACTTATAGGTGTTACCTAAACATTGATACCAGTTCAGATATTTGCACAGGGAAGGGCAATGACAGATTCATTAAACAAACTTATGGCTCACCAATGGAAAGGTGTGAGGATTGGATCCATTAGGATATTGGGGTTAACAGACATATACAAACACAGGTGAAATATATAATCACCAAAGACCTACGGAATACCACGAGAAGACTACTCAACATTCCGTCATAACGTACATGGGAAAAGGATCCCAGGAAGAACAGACATATGTATATGTGTAAAGGAACCACATCTTGCACACCTACAGCAAGCCAAACATTGGAATCAAACTTGCTGTGATAAAAAATAAAAAATTAAATTTAAAAAACGAACAAGTAGTGAGACAAACTTAAGGGGCTTTCTCCTGGCACATTCCATTCTAAATGACAACCTAGAACACGACTTCCATTGAGGCTCTGTTCTCCTAGTAACCAGATTTGGTAAGGGAGAACTGCTGCCACCTTGTGACCGTTTCACACAACAGCAGCTTTAACCCCAGCGCTAATGGTCAGTGGATATTCAAAATCATTGCAGGCCTGTAAATGACACCTGCCCTGAAAACAAATCCTGGGGTCATATATCGACCAAAAAATTCAAAAGACGTCCGTATTTCAAAACGACAGTTTCAAGAGGCATATTTTACGCCCATTAGTGTTCTGCCTCTTTTTCTTTCTTTTTTGTTAAAAAAACGGGAATGGAAAAAGGCAACCCTCAGAATGGGCGATAATATTTGCAAACGAATCAATGGACAAAGGTTTAATCTCCAATATATATAAACAGCTCATGCAGCTTAATATTAAAAAAAAACAAACAACCCAATACAAAACTGGGCAGAAGATCTAAATAGACGTTTCTTCAAAGAAGACACAGAGATGGTCAAGACGCACATGAAAAGCTGCTCAACATCACTAATTATTACAGAAATGCAAATCAAAACTACAATGAGGTATCACCTCACACCTGTTAGAATCGGCATCATCAGAAAATCTACAAACAACAAATTCTGCGGAGGGTGTGGACAAAAGGAACCCTCTTCCACTCTTGGTGGGAATGAAAATGGATACAGTCACTATGGAGAACAGTATGGAGGCTCCTTAAAAAACTAAAAATAGAATTACCATATGATCCAGCAATCCCACTTCTGGGCATATACCCAGAGAAAACCCTAAATCAAAAAGACACATTCACCACAATGTTCATTGCAGCCACTATTTACGATAGCCAGGTAATGGAAGCAACCTAAGTGCCCACAGACAGACGAATGGATAAAGATGTGGTACATATATAAAATGGAATATTACTCAGCCATAAAAAGGAATGAAACTGGGTCATTTGTAGAGACGTCGATGGATCTCGAGACTGTCATACAGAGTGAAGTAAGTCAGAAAGAGAAAAACAAATATTGGATATTAATGCATATATGTGGAACCTAGAAAAATGGTACAGATGAACCAGTTTGCAGGGCAGAAATAGAGACACAGAGGTAGAGAACAAACGTATGGACACCAAGTGGGGGAAGACATGGGGTGGTGGTGGTGGGATGAGTTGGGTGATTGGGATTGATCTGTATAAAAGTATATGCATAAAATAGATAACTAATAATAACCTGCTGTATAAAAAAATAAAATTAAATTTCAAAATTTTTAAAAATAAAATTTAAAAATGAAACAGAAAAAATGTCTTCCCTTCACACAGATGTATTTATATGAATGAATTGTTTCCATGCTTATATCTATAAATACATAAAAGAGGAATAAAATCTAACTTGAACCAAAAAAAAAAAAAAAACATGAACCCACCAGTTATACAATGGAAAACCCTATCAGGGAACTTGTTCCAGCGGTAAACAATTCTGAAATTGGTCAGAGGTGGGGAATCATCTCCCATACAGCCAGCAGCGCCCCCCCAACCCCCGCGAGGAGTGTCCTCATTGCAAAGCTAGGGGACCGTGCCGAGGCGTCTGTGAGTAAACGTGAGCTGAGCCCCAGGCCAGCTGCTGCTGGACCGTTCCCACCCTTCCCAGGTAAAACACCTGAATATGTACAAGGACTTGAAAGCCTAGAGGAAGGGCCGTGGAGCCACACCAGCGACAGCATGCAGGCCAACTTGGTGCCTGCAGGCCAGCCAGGATGGTCATGGCCCCGGGCGTTTTACTGGAAGCTTTCCATTTCCCTGCCTGAGACACCCCTCCTGTCCCGGCCCCCACTGCTTTTTTCCTTCCTCACCTCTGCCCAGAGAGAAATTCCAGCGGAAGGTATGGGTGACACATCCTCTTCTTTAGCAGGTGGCAGCCTGGCAACTCCTGCAGAAAGTCCAGCAGAGCCCCACTCACACCGGGCCACCCACAAAGCCATGGCCCCACACTCCCTCCCACCCGCACAGCCCCGAGACTGCTGATGGGGCAGAGAATATGGCGTCAGGCACAGCTGCAGGGGCTCTTGCTGCCTGGAGCGCTGTTTATATTGACCTCAACCCAGGCACACATGGGGAGGGCTGGCCGGCATGGTCAGGCTGCCGAGTTCAGCCAATCCTCACCCCTCAGGAACTCACATTGCAGAAAATGGACCTCGCTGAAACGGCCAGGTCCAAGGAACAGGTGTGGGCTCCTGAGAGTCAGGATAGTCAAGGGGCTGCAGCTCCGGCTTGTTTTCTAAACATTTTATCTGGCCCATGAGTGGGAGACAACTTCAAGAAGACCCTCTCCTAATGAGAGGAAGCCAGGAGTCAGGGAGAGGAGGGGTGATGGGTGGAGACACAGGCCTGGTGCCCCGGCTGCAGTGGAAGTCTCTGGAAGACCAGGCAGAGGGAGGCTGCACAGAGTGATGCACAGGGTCACAGACCTGTCGGAGCTGCTGTTTGTTAGTTCAAGTCCCGCTCGGAGGTGCTCTGTGTCAGCTCTGAGTGACAGGAGATCTGGGGTGCTCTGAAATGAGGGCTATGTGCACAGTTCCTGTGTGCCCAGCCCTGCAGGGGTACCTGTCCAGGGGAGCTCCGTATCCTGGGAGGGGCCTGACCACGAGAGCCCCATGGGCTGCTGGGTAGTTGCACAGGTGAGCTCCATATCCTGGGAGTGGCCTGACCACGAGAGCCCCGTGGGCTGCTGAGGACCTGGTAAAGGATGTCAGGACAGTCAGTGAAGCCACCAAGGATATACATCCAGTAGTTCCTAATTCCTACACCCTGCTGGTCATTCTACCATCCACCAGGACATGGTATTCTGCGTTAGACTTCAATGGTGCCTTCTTCTGTATTCCATTCGTCCCACAAATGCTCTGCTGCCCTGGTAACCATATTTGGGAATGGAGAAATGCTGCCGCCTTGTGGCCGTTTCCCACAACAGCAGCTTTAAACCCAGTACTAATGGTCACTAAATATTCACACTCATTTCAGCCTGTAGATGACACCTGCCCTCAAAAACAATCCTGGGGTCGAAAATTGACCAAAAAATTCAAAAGAGGGCAACCATCCAAGAAGACAATTTCAAGAGGTTAATTGTACTCTCCGTTTTTTTCTGTTTTTCTGTACCAGAAATTTAAAATGGCATGGAAAAATGCTGAACATTAAGAATAATTAAAGATATGCAAATCCAAATTGCAAAAACCTATCAGCTCACACCAGTCAGAATGGCCAGCGGCAAAAATTCTGCAAACAATAAATGCTGAAGGGGTTTTGGAGAAATGCCTACCCTTGGTTCAACGTGGGACATGGTAAGAGCCAGTAATGAAAACAAAAATGAGGTGCCTTGTAAAGGTAAATACAGAGCTACCATTCAATCAAGCATACCCACTGCTGGGCCTTTCACCTGAGGGGATGAGAATCAAAAGGACACAGGCTGGGCCTCACTGGTGGCGCAGTGGTTGAGAGTCCGCCTGCCAATGCAGGGGACACGGGTTCATGCACCGGGTCGGGAAGATGCCACATGCCATGGAGCGGCTGGTCCCGTGAGCTATGGCTGCTGGGACTGTGCATCCGGAGCCTGTGTCCTGCAATGGGAGAGTCCACGGCAGTGAGAGGTCCATGTACCGCAAAAAAAAAAAGACACCGGCTGGCAATCCTGTACTCCAGAAATATTTACCATAGCCAACACTTGGAAGCTACGAAAATCTCCATCAACCCAGGAATGCACAAAGAAGAAGTGGTCCATGTACACAATGGAATATGACTCCAATAAAAAAATATAAATTCAATTTATAAAACAAACATAAGTAAGGAGACATTGGCTTTGGTGGGCACATTCCACTCTAATATATAACTGAGGAACACCACTACCAGGATGGTCTGTTTCCCTAGTTACCAGATTGGGAAAAGCAGAAATGCTGCCGCCCTCTGGTCGTTACCTGCAACAGCAGCTTTAAAACCTGTGCTAAGGGTCACTTCATATGCACCAGTACTGGAGGGCTGTAAATGAAACGTGCCCTCAAAATGTCTTAAGGGAGGTAACGGCCAAAATATCTCTAAATGTCACACATACTTCACGAAAACAATTTGAAGAGGTAAGCTGTACTCACAGTTTGAAGAAAAAAAGGACATGCCAGAAAGCTCAATTTCAAGGGATTATGAGACACATGCAAATCCAACCACAAAGTGGTATCAGCTCACAATACTCAGAATAAACTTCAGCACATAAAACTACAAACAAAAAATGCTGAAGGTGTTGTGGAGAACTGCATACCATCAACTTTAAGTGGGACGTAACCTGGTAAGAGCCACTAATGAGAACAGAATGGAGGTGCATCTACAAGGTAAACATTTTGCTACAATATGATTCAGGAGGGCCACTCCTGGGTCTATAAACTAAGAAGTCAGAATTGGAAAGACAGAGGCAGGCAAATGTGCATTGCCGCAGCATTACAGTAGCCATGACATGGAAACAACCAAAAAGTCCATCAACAGATGAGTGGACAAAGAAGAACTGGTACATGTACAGACAGAATATTAGCCAAGGATTAAAAGGACGCAATGCCATTTGCAGAACCGTAGATGAGTCTAGAGGTAATCACGTGACTTGTAGTAAGTCAGAAAGAGACAGACACATATCGTATGATATCACTTATAGGTGTTACCTAAACATTGATACCAGTTCAGATATTTGCACAGGGAAGGGCAATGACAGATTCATTAAACAAACTTATGGCTCACCAATGGAAAGGTGTGAGGATTGGATCCATTAGGATATTGGGGTTAACAGACATATACAAACACAGGTGAAATATATAATCACCAAAGACCTACGGAATACCACGAGAACACTACTCAACATTCCGTCATGACGTACATGGGAAAAGGATCCCAGGAAGAACAGACATATGTATATGTGTAAAGGAACCACATCTTGCACACCTACAGCAAGCCAAACATTGGAATCAAACTTGCTGTGATAAAAAATAAAAAATTAAATTTAAAAAACGAACAAGTAGTGAGACAAACTTAAGGGGCTTTCTCCTGGCACATTCCATTCTAAATGACAACCTAGAACACGACTTCCATTGAGGCTCTGTTCTCCTAGTAACCAGATTTGGTAAGGGAGAACTGCTGCCACCTTGTGGCCGTTTCACACAACAGCAGCTTTAACCCCAGCGCTAATGGTCAGTGGATATTCAAAATCATTGCAGGCCTGTAAATGACACCTGCCCTGAAAACAAATCCTGGGGTCATATATCGACCAAAAAATTCAAAAGACGTCCATATTTCAAAACGACAGTTTCAAGAGGCATATTTTACGCCCATTAGTGTTCTGCCTCTTTTTCTTTCTTTTTTGTTAAAAAAACGGGAATGGAAAAAGGCAACCCTCAGAATGGGCGATAATATTTGCAAACGAATCAATGGACAAAGGTTTAATCTCCAATATATATAAACAGCTCATGCAGCTTAATATTAAAAAAAAACAAACAACCCAATACAAAACTGGGCAGAAGATCTAAATAGACGTTTCTTCAAAGAAGACACAGAGATGGTCAAGACGCACATGAAAAGCTGCTCAACATCACTAATTATTACAGAAATGCAAATCAAAACTACAATGAGGTATCACCTCACACCTGTTAGAATCGGCATCATCAGAAAATCTACAAACAACAAATTCTGCGGAGGGTGTGGACAAAAGGAACCCTCTTCCACTCTTGGTGGGAATGAAAATGGATACAGTCACTATGGAGAACAGTATGGAGGCTCCTTAAAAAACTAAAAATAGAATTACCATATGATCCAGCAATCCCACTTCTGGGCATATACCCAGAGAAAACCATAAATCAAAAAGACACATTCACCACAATGTTCATTGCAGCCACTATTTACGATAGCCAGGTAATGGAAGCAACCTAAGTGCCCACAGACAGACGAATGGATAAAGATGTGGTACATATATAAAATGGAATATTACTCAGCCATAAAAAGGAATGAAACTGGGTCATTTGTAGAGACGTCGATGGATCTCGAGACTGTCATACAGAGTGAAGTAAGTCAGAAAGAGAAAAACAAATATTGGATATTAATGCATATATGTGGAACCTAGAAAAATGGTACAGATGAACCAGTTTGCAGGGCAGAAATAGAGACACAGAGGTAGAGAACAAACGTATGGACACCAAGTGGGGGAAGACATGGGGTGGTGGTGGTGGGATGAGTTGGGTGATTGGGATTGATCTGTATAAAAGTATATGCATAAAATAGATAACTAATAATAACCTGCTGTATAAAAAAATAAAATTAAATTTCAAAATTTTTAAAAATAAAATTTAAAAATGAAACAGAAAAAATGTCTTCCCTTCACACAGATGTATTTATATGAATGAATTGTTTCCATGCTTATATCTATAAATACATAAAAGAGGAATAAAATCTAACTTGAACGAAAAAAAAAAAAAAAACCTGAACCCACCAGTTATACAATGGAAAACCCTATCAGGGAACTTGTTCCAGCGGTAAACAATTCTGAAATTGGTCAGAGGTGGGGAATCATCTCCCATACAGCCAGCAGCGCCCCCCCAACCCCCGCGAGGAGTGTCCTCATTGCAAAGCTAGGGGACCGTGCCGAGGCGTCTGTGAGTAAACGTGAGCTGAGCCCCAGGCCAGCTGCTGCTGGACCGTTCCCACCCTTCCCAGGTAAAACACCTGAATATGTACAAGGACTTGAAAGCCTAGAGGAAGGGCCGTGGAGCCACACCAGCGACAGCATGCAGGCCAACTTGGTGCCTGCAGGCCAGCCAGGATGGTCATGGCCCCGGGCGTTTTACTGGAAGCTTTCCATTTCCCTGCCTGAGACACCCCTCCTGTCCCGGCCCCCACTGCTTTTTTCCTTCCTCACCTCTGCCCAGAGAGAAATTCCAGCGGAAGGTATGGGTGACACATCCTCTTCTTTAGCAGGTGGCAGCCTGGCAACTCCTGCAGAAAGTCCAGCAGAGCCCCACTCACACTGGGCCACCCACAAAGCCGTGGCCCCACACTCCCTCCCACCCGCACAGCCCCGAGACTGCTGATGGGGCAGAGAATATGGCGTCAGGCACATCTGCAGGGGCTCTTGCTGCCTGGAGCGCTGTTTATATTGACCTCAACCCAGGCACACATGGGGAGGGCTGGCCGGCATGGTCAGGCTGCCGAGTTCAGCCAATCCTCACCCCTCAGGAACTCACATTGCAGAAAATGGACCTCGCTGAACCGGCCAGGTCCAAGGAACAGGTGTGGGCTCCTGAGAGTCAGGATAGTCAAGGGGCTGCAGCTCCGGCTTGTTTTCTAAACATTTTATCTGGCCCATGAGTGGGAGACAACTTCAAGAAGACCCTCTCCTAATGAGAGGAAGCCAGGAGTCAGGGAGAGGAGGGGTGATGGGTGGAGACACAGGCCTGGTGCCCCGGCTGCAGTGGAAGTCTCTGGAAGACCAGGCAGAGGGAGGCTGCACAGAGTGATGCACAGGGTCACAGACCTGTCGGAGCTGCTGTTTGTTAGTTCAAGTCCTGCTCGGAGGTGCTCTGTGTCAGCTCTGAGTGACAGGAGATCTGGGGTGCTCTGAAATGAGGGCTATGTGCACGGTTCCTGTGTGCCCAGCCCTGCAGGGGTACCTGTCCAGGGGAGCTCCGTATCCTGGGAGGGGCCTGACCACGAGAGCCCCATGGGCTGCTGGGTAGTTGCACAGGTGAGCTCCATATCCTGGGAGTGGCCTGACCACGAGAGCCCCGTGGGCTGCTGGGGACCTGGTAAAGGATGTCAGGACAGTCAGTGAAGCCACCAAGGATATACATCCAGTAGTTCCTAATTCCTACACCCTGCTGGTCATTCTACCATCCACCAGGACATGGTATTCTGTGTTGGACTTCAATGGTGCCTTCTTCTGTATTCCATTCGTCCCACAAATGCTCTGCTGCCCTGGTAACCATATTTGGGAATGGAGAAATGCTGCCGCCTTGTGGCCGTTTCCCACAACAGCAGCTTTAAACCCAGTGCTAATGGTCACTAAATATTCACACTCATTTCAGCCTGTAGATGACACCTGCCCTCAAAAACAATCCTGGGGTCGAAAATTGACCAAAAAATTCAAAAGAGGGCAACCATCCAAGAAGACAATTTCAAGAGGTTAATTGTACTCTCCGTTTTTTTCTGTTTTTCTGTACCAGAAATTTAAAATGGCATGGAAAAATGCTGAACATTAAGAATAATTAAAGATATGCAAATCCAAATTACAAAAACCTATCAGCTCACACCAGTCAGAATGGCCAGCGGCAAAAATTCTGCAAACAATAAATGCTGAAGGGGTTTTGGAGAAATGCCTACCCTTGGTTCAACGTGGGACATGGTAAGAGCCAGTAATGAAAACAAAAATGAGGTGCCTTGTAAAGGTAAATACTGAGCTACCATTCAATCAAGCATACCCGCTGCTGGGCCTTTCACCTGAGGGGATGAGAATCAAAAGGACACAGGCTGGGCCTCACTGGTGGCGCAGTGGTTGAGAGTCCGCCTGCCAATGCAGGGGACACGGGTTCATGCACTGGGTCGGGAAGATGCCACATGCCATGGAGCGGCTGGTCCCGTGAGCTATGGCTGCTGGGACTGCACATCCGGAGCCTGTGTCCTGCAATGGGAGAGTCCACGGCAGTGAGAGGTCCATGTACCGCAAAAAAAAAAGACACCGGCTGGCAATCCTGTACTCCAGAAATATTTACCATAGCCAACAGTGGGAAGCTATGAAAATCTCCATCAACCCAGGAATGCACAAAGAAGAAGTGGTCCATGTACACAATGGAATATGACTCCAATAAAAAAATATAAATTCAATTTATAAAACAAACATAAGTAAGGAGACATTGGCTTTGGTGGGCACATTCCACTCTAATATATAACTGAGGAACACCACTACCAGGATGGTCTGTTTCCCTAGTTACCAGATTGGGAAAAGCAGAAATGCTGCCGCCCTCTGGTCGTTACCTGCAACAGCAGCTTTAAAACCTGTGCTAAGGGTCACTTCATATGCACCAGTACTGGAGGGCTGTAAATGAAACGTGCCCTCAAAATGTCTTAAGGGAGGTAACGGCCAAAATATCTCTAAATGTCACACATACTTCACGAAAACAATTTGAAGAGGTAAGCTGTACTCACAGTTTGAAGAAAAAAAGGACATGCCAGAAAGCTCAATTTCAAGGGATTATGAGACACATGCAAATCCAACCACAAAGTGGTATCAGCTCACAATACTCAGAATAAACTTCAGCACATAAAACTACAAACAAAAAATGCTGAAGGTGTTGTGGAGAACTTCATACCGTCAACTTTAAGTGGGACGTAACCTGGTAAGAGCCACTAATGAGAACAGAATGGAGGTGCATCTACAAGGTAAACATTTTGCTACAATATGATTCAGGAGGGCCACTCCTGGGTCTATAAACTAAGAAGTCAGTATTGGAAAGACAGAGGCAGGCAAATGTGCATTGCCGCAGCATTAAAATAGCCATGACATGGAAACAACCAAAGAGTCCATCAACAGATGATTGGACAAAGAAGAACTGGTACGTGTACAGACAGAATATTAGCCAAGGATTAAAAGGACGCAATGCCATTTGCAGAACCGTAGATGAGTCTAGAGGTAATCACGTGACTTGTAGTAAGTCAGAAAGAGACAGACACATATCGTATGATATCACTTATAGGTGTTACCTAAACATTGATACCAGTTCAGATATTTGCACAGGGAAGGGCAATGACAGATTCATTAAACAAACTTATGGCTCACCAATGGAAAGGTGTGAGGATTGGATCCATTAGGATATTGGGGTTAACAGACATATACAAACATAGGTGAAATATATAATCACCAAAGAACTACGGAATACCACGAGAAGACTACTCAACATTCCGTCATAACGTACATGGGAAAAGGATCCCAGGAAGAACAGACATATGTATATGTGTAAAGGAACCACATCTTGCACACCTACAGCAAGCCAAACATTGGAATCAAACTTGCTGTGATAAAAAATAAAAAATTAAATTTAAAAAACGAACAAGTAGTGAGACAAACTTAAGGGGCTTTCTCCTGGCACATTCCATTCTAAATGACAACCTAGAACACGACTTCCATTGAGGCTCTGTTCTCCTAGTAACCAGATTTGGTAAGGGAGAACTGCTGCCACCTTGTGGCCGTTTCACACAACAGCAGCTTTAACCCCAGCGCTAAAGGTCAGTTGATATTCAAAATCATTGCAGGCCTGTAAATGACACCTGCCCTGAAAACAAATCCTGGGATCATATATAGACCAAAAAATTCAAAAGACGTCCATATTTCAAAACGACAGTTTCAAGAGGCATATTTTACGCCCATTAGTGTTCTGCCTCTTTTTCTTTCTTTTTTGTTAAAAAAACGGGAATGGAAAAAGGCAAACCTCAGAATGGGCGAAAATATTTGCAAACGAATCAATGGACAAAGGTTTAATCTCCAATATATATAAACAGCTCATGCAGCTTAATATTAAAAAAAACAAACAACCCAATACAAAAATGGGCAGAAGATCTAAATAGACGTTTCTTCAAAGAAGACACAGAGATGGTCAAGACGCACATGAAAAGCTGCTCAACATCACTAATTATTACAGAAATGCAAATCAAAACTACAATGAGGTATCACCTCACACCTGTTAGAATCGGCATCATCAGAAAATCTACAAACAACAAATTCTGCAGAGTGTGTGGACAAAAGGAACCCTCTTCCACTCTTGGTGGGAATGAAAATGGATACAGTCACTATGGAGAACAGTATGGAGGTTCCTTAAAAACTAAAAAGAGAATTACCATATGATCCAGCAATCCCACTTCTGGGCATATACCCAGAGAAAACCATAAATCAAAAAGACACATTCACCACAACGTTCACTGCAGCCACTATTTACGATAGCCAGGTAATGGAAGCAACCTAAGTGCCCACAGACAGACGAATGGATAAAGATGTGGTACATATATAAAATGGAATATTACTCAGCCATAAAAAGGAATGAAACTGGGTCATTTGTAGAGACGTCGATGGATCTCGAGACTGTCATACAGAGTGAAGTAAGTCAGAAAGAGAAAAACAAATATTGGATATTAATGCATATATGTGGAACCTAGAAAAATGGTACAGATGAACCAGTTTGCAGGGCAGAAATAGAGACACAGAGGTAGAGAACAAACGTATGGACACCAAGTGGGGGAAGACATGGGGTGGTGGTGGTGGGATGAGTTGGGTGATTGGGATTGACCTGTATACAAGTATATGCATAAAATAGATAACTAATAATAACCTGCTATATAAAAAAATATAATTAAATTTCAAAGTTTTTAAAAATAAAATTTTAAAATGAAACAGAAAAAATGTCTTCCCTTCACACAGATGTATTTATATGAATGAATTGTTTCCATCCTTATATCTATAAATACATAAAAGAGGAATAAAATCTAACTTGAATCAAAAAAAAAAAAACCTGAACCCACCAGTTATACAATGGAAAACCCTATCAGGGAACTTGTTCCAGAGGTAAACAATTCTGAAATTGGTCAGAGGTGGGGAATCATCTCCCATACAGCCAGCAGCGCCCCCCCAACCCCCGCGAGGAGTGTCCTCATTGCAAAGCTAGGGGACCGTGCCGAGGCGTCTGTGAGTAAACGTGAGCTGAGCCCCAGGCCAGCTGCTGCTGGACCGTTCCCACCCTTCCCAGGTAAAACACCTGAATATGTACAAGGACTTGAAAGCCTAGAGGAAGGGCCGTGGAGCCACACCAGCGACAGCATGCAGGCCAACTTGGTGCCTGCAGGCCAGCCAGGATGGTCATGGCCCCGGGCGTTTTACTGGAAGCTTTCCATTTCCCTGCCTGAGACACCCCTCCTGTCCCGGCCCCCACTGCTTTTTTCCTTCCTCACCTCTGCCCAGAGAGAAATTCCAGCGGAAGGTATGGGTGACGCATCCTCTTCTTTAGCAGGTGGCAGCCTGGCAACTCCTGAAGAAAGTCCAGCAGAGCCCCACTCACACCGGGCCACCCACAAAGCCATGGCCCCACACTCCCTCCCACCCGCACAGCCCCGAGACTGCTGATGGGGCAGAGAATATGGTGTCAGGCACAGCTGCAGGGGCTCTTGCTGCCTGGAGCGCTGTTTATATTGACCTCAACCCAGGAACACATGGGGAGGGCTGGCCGGCATGGTCAGGCTGCCGAGTTCAGCCAATCCTCACCCCTCAGGAACTCACATTGCAGAAAATGGACCTCGCTGAACCGGCCAGGTCCAAGGAACAGGTGTGGGCTCCTGAGAGTCAGGATAGTCAAGGGGCTGCAGCTCCCGCTTGTTTTCTAAACATTTTATCTGGCCCATGAGTGGGAGACAACTTCAAGAAGACCCTCTCCTAATGAGAGGAAGCCAGGAGTCAGGGAGAGGAGGGGTGATGGGTGGAGACACAGGCCTGGTGCCCCGGCTGCAGTGGAAGTCTCTGGAAGATCAGGCAGAGGGAGGCTGCACAGAGTGATGCACAGTGTCACAGACCTGTCGGAGCTGCTGTTTGTTAGTTCAAGTCCTGCTCGGAGGTGCTCTGTGTCAGCTCTGAGTGACAGGAGATCTGGGGTGCTCTGAAATGAGGGCTATGTGCACGGTTCCTGTGTGCCCAGCCCTGCAGGGGTACCTGTCCAGGGGAGCTCCGTATCCTGGGAGGGGCCTGACCACGAGAGCCCCATGGGCTGCTGGGTAGTTGCACAGGTGAGCTCCATATCCTGGGAGTGGCCTGACCACGAGAGCCCCGTGGGCTGCTGGGGACCTGGTAAAGGATGTCAGGACAGTCAGTGAAGCCACCAAGGATATACATCCAGTAGTTCCTAATTCCTACACCCTGCTGGTCATTCTACCATCCACCACGACATGGTATTCTGTGTTGGACTTCAATGGTGCCTTCTTCTGTATTCCATTCGTCCCACAAATGCTCTGCTGCCCTGGTAACCATATTTGGGAATGGAGAAATGCTGCCGCCTTGTGGCCGTTTCCCACAACAGCAGCTTTAAACCCAGTGCTAATGGTCACTAAATATTCACACTCATTTCAGCCTGTAGATGACACCTGCCCTCAAAAACAATCCTGGGGTCGAAAATTGACCAAAAAATTCAAAAGAGGGCAACCATCCAAGAAGACAATTTCAAGAGGTTAATTGTACTCTCCGTTTTTTTCTGTTTTTCTGTACCAGAAATTTAAAATGGCATGGAAAAATGCTGAACATTAAGAATAATTAAAGATATGCAAATCCAAATTGCAAAAACCTATCAGCTCACACCAGTCAGAATGACCAGCGGCAAAAATTCTGCAAACAATAAATGCTGAAGGGGTTTTGGAGAAATGCCTACCCTTGGTTCAATGTGGGACATGGTAAGAGCCAGTAATGAAAACAAAAATGAGGTGCCTTGTAAAGGTAAATACAGAGCTACCATTCAATCAAGCATACCCGCTGCTGGGCCTTTCACCTGAGGGGATGAGAATCAAAAGGACACAGGCTGGGCCTCACTGGTGGCGCAGTGGTTCAGAGTCCGCCTGCCAATGCAGGGGACACGGGTTCATGCACCGGGTCGGGAAGATGCCACATGCCATGGAGCGGCTGGTCCCGTGAGCTATGGCTGCTGGGACTGCGCATCCGGAGCCTGTGTCCTGCAATGGGAGAGTCCACGGCAGTGAGAGGTCCATGTACCGCAAAAAAAAAAGACACCGGCTGGCAATCCTGTACTCCAGAAATATTTACCATAGCCAACACTGGGAAGCTATGAAAATCTCCATCAACCCAGGAATGCACAAAGAAGAAGTGGTCCATGTACACAATGGAATATGACTCCAATAAAAAAATATAAATTCAATTTATAAAACAAACATAAGTAAGGAGACATTGGCTTTGGTGGGCACATTCCACTCTAATATATAACTGAGGAACACCACTACCAGGATGGTCTGTTTCCCTAGTTACCAGATTGGGAAAAGCAGAAATGCTGCCGCCCTCTGGTCGTTACCTGCAACAGCAGCTTTAAAACCTGTGCTAAGGGTCACTTCATATGCACCAGTACTGGAGGGCTGTAAATGAAACGTGCCCTCAAAATGTCTTAAGGGAGGTAACGGCCAAAATATCTCTAAATGTCACACATACTTCACGAAAACAATTTGAAGAGGTAAGCTGTACTCACAGTTTGAAGAAAAAAAGGACATGCCAGAAAGCTCAATTTCAAGGGATTATGAGACACATGCAAATCCAACCACAAAGTGGTATCAGCTCACAATACTCAGAATAAACTTCAGCACATAAAACTACAAACAAAAAATGCTGAAGGTGTTGTGGAGAACTGCATACCGTCAACTTTAAGTGGGACGTAACCTGGTAAGAGCCACTAATGAGAACAGAATGGAGGTGCATCTACAAGGTAAACATTTTGCTACAATATGATTCAGGAGGGCCACTCCTGGGTCTATAAACTAAGAAGTCAGAATTGGAAAGACAGAGGCAGGCAAATGTGCATTGCCGCAGCATTACAATAGCCATGACATGGAAACAACCAAAGAGTCCATCAACAGATGATTGGACAAAGAAGAACTGGTACGTGTACAGACAGAATATTAGCCAAGGATTAAAAGGACGCAATGCCATTTGCAGAACCGTAGATGAGTCTAGAGGTAATCACGTGACTTGTAGTAAGTCAGAAAGAGACAGACACATATCGTATGATATCACTTATAGGTGTTACCTAAACATTGATACCAGTTCAGATATTTGCACAGGGAAGGGCAATGACAGATTCATTAAACAAACTTATGGCTCACCAATGGAAAGGTGTGAGGATTGGATCCATTAGGATATTGGGGTTAACAGACATATACAAACACAGGTGAAATATATAATCACCAAAGACCTACGGAATACCACGAGAAGACTACTCAACATTCCGTCATAACGTACATGGGAAAAGGATCCCAGGAAGAACAGACATATGTATATGTGTAAAGGAACCACATCTTGCACACCTACAGCAAGCCAAACATTGGAATCAAACTTGCTGTGATAAAAAATAAAAAATTAAATTTAAAAAACGAACAAGTAGTGAGACAAACTTAAGGGGCTTTCTCCTGGCACATTCCATTCTAAATGACAACCTAGAACACGACTTCCATTGAGGCTCTGTTCTCCTAGTAACCAGATTTGGTAAGGGAGAACTGCTGCCACCTTGTGGCCGTTTCACACAACAGCAGCTTTAACCCCAGCGCTAAAGGTCAGTTGATATTCAAAATCATTGCAGGCCTGTAAATGACACCTGCCCTGAAAACAAATCCTGGGGTCATATATCGACCAAAAAATTCAAAAGACGTCCATATTTCAAAACGACAGTTTCAAGAGGCATATTTTACGCCCATTAGTGTTCTGCCTCTTTTTCTTTCTTTTTTGTTAAAAAAACGGGAATGGAAAAAGGCAAACCTCAGAATGGGCGAAAATATTTGCAAACGAATCAATGGACAAAGGTTTAATCTCCAATATATATAAACAGCTCATGCAGCTTAATATTAAAAAAAACAAACAACCCAATACAAAAATGGGCAGAAGATCTAAATAGACGTTTCTTCAAAGAAGACACAGAGATGGTCAAGACGCACATGAAAAGCTGCTCAACATCACTAATTATTACAGAAATGCAAATCAAAACTACAATGAGGTATCACCTCACACCTGTTAGAATCGGCATCATCAGAAAATCTACAAACAACAAATTCTGCGGAGGGTGTGGACAAAAGGAACCCTCTTCCACTCTTGGTGGGAATGAAAATGGATACAGTCACTATGGAGAACAGTATGGAGGCTCCTTAAAAAACTAAAAAGAGAATTACCATATGATCCAGCAATCCCACTTCTGGGCATATACCCAGAGAAAACCATAAATCAAAAAGACACATTCACCACAACGTTCACTGCAGCCACTATTTACGATAGCCAGGTAATGGAAGCAACCTAAGTGCCCACAGACAGACGAATGGATAAAGATGTGGTACATATATAAAATGGAATATTACTCAGCCATAAAAAGGAATGAAACTGGGTCATTTGTAGAGACGTCGATGGATCTCGAGACTGTCATACAGAGTGAAGTAAGTCAGAAAGAGAAAAACAAATATTGGATATTAATGCATATATGTGGAACCTAGAAAAATGGTACAGATGAACCAGTTTGCAGGGCAGAAATAGAGACACAGAGGTAGAGAACAAACGTATGGACACCAAGTGGGGGAAGACATGGGGTGGTGGTGGTGGGATGAGTTGGGTGATTGTGATTGACCTGTATACAAGTATATGCATAAAATAGATAACTAATAATAACCTGCTATATAAAAAAATATAATTAAATTTCAAAGTTTTTAAAAATAAAATTTTAAAATGAAACAGAAAAAATGTCTTCCCTTCACACAGATGTATTTATATGAATGGATTGTTTCCATGCTTATATCTATAAATACATAAAAGAGGAATAAAATCTAACTTGAACCAAAAAAAAAAAAACCTGAACCCACCAGTTATACAATGGAAAACCCTATCAGGGAACTTGTTCCAGCGGTAAACAATTCTGAAATTGGTCAGAGGTGAGGAATCATCTCCCATACAGCCAGCAGCGCCCCCCCAGCCCCCGCGAGGAGTGTCCTCATTGCAAAGCTAGGGGACCGTGCCGAGGCATCTGTGAGTAAACGTGAGCTGAGCCCCAGGCCAGCTGCTGCTGGACCGTTCCCACCCTTCCCAGGTAAAACACCTGAATATGTACAAGGACTTGAAAGCCTAGAGGAAGGGCCGTGGAGCCACACCAGTGACAGCATGCAGGCCAACTTGGTGCCTGCAGGCCAGCCAGGATGGTCATGGCCCCGGGCGTTTTACTGGAAGCTTTCCATTTCCCTGCCTGAGACACCCCTCCTGTCCCGGCCCCCACTGCTTTTTTCCTTCCTCACCTCTGCCCAGAGAGAAATTCCAGCGGAAGGTATGGGTGACACATCCTCTTCTTTAGCAGGTGGCAGCCTGGCAACTCCTGCAGAAAGTCCAGCAGAGCCCCACTCACACCGGGCCACCTACAAAGCCGTGGCCCCACACTCCCTCCCACCCGCACAGCCCCGAGACTGCTGATGGGGCAGAGAATATGGCGTCAGGCACAGCTGCAGGGGCTCTTGCTGCCTGGAGCGCTGTTTATATTGACCTCAACCCAGGCACACATGGGGAGGGCTGGCCGGCATGGTCAGGCTGCCGAGTTCAGCCAATCCTCACCCCTCAGGAACTCACATTGCAGAAAATGGACCTCGCTGAACCGGCCAGGTCCAAGGAACAGGTGTGGGCTCCTGAGAGTCAGGATAGTCAAGGGGCTGCAGCTCCGGCTTGTTTTCTAAACATTTTATCTGGCCCATGAGTGGGAGACAACTTCAAGAAGACCTTCTCCTAATGAGAGGAAGCCAGGAGTCAGGGAGAGGAGGGGTGATGGGTGGAGACACAGGCCTGGTGCCCCGGCTGCAGTGGAAGTCTCTGGAAGACCAGGCAGAGGGAGGCTGCACAGAGTGATGCACAGGGTCACAGACCTGTCGGAGCTGCTGTTTGTTAGTTCAAGTCCTGCTCGGAGGTGCTCTGTGTCAGCTCTGAGTGACAGGAGATCTGGGGTGCTCTGAAATGAGGGCTATGTGCACGGTTCCTGTGTGCCCAGCCCTGCAGGGGTACCTGTCCAGGGGAGCTCCGTATCCTGGGAGGGGCCTGACCACGAGAGCCCCATGGGCTGCTGGGTAGTTGCACAGGTGAGCTCCATATCCTGGGAGTGGCCTGACCACGAGAGCCCCGTGGGCTGCTGGGGACCTGGTAAAGGATGTCAGGACAGTCAGTGAAGCCACCAAGGATATACATCCAGTAGTTCCTAATTCCTACACCCTGCTGGTCATTCTACCATCCACCAGGACATGGTATTCTGTGTTAGACTTCAATGGTGCCTTCTTCTGTATTCCATTCGTCCCACAAATGCTCTGCTGCCCTGGTAACCATATTTGGGAATGGAGAAATGCTGCCGCCTTGTGGCCGCTTCCCACAACAGCAGCTTTAAACCCAGTGCTAATGGTCACTAAATATTCACACTCATTTCAGCCTGTAGATGACACCTGCCCTCAAAAACAATCCTGGGGTCGAAAATTGACCAAAAAATTCAAAAGAGGGCAACCATCCAAGAAGACAATTTCAAGAGGTTAATTGTACTCTCCGTTTTTTTCTGTTTTTCTGTACCAGAAATTTAAAATGGCATGGAAAAATGCTGAACATTAAGAATAATTAAAGATATGCAAATCCAAATTACAAAAACCTATC
The DNA here is from genome assembly GCF_949752795.1 of Hyperoodon ampullatus. Classification (NCBI taxonomy): domain Eukaryota; kingdom Metazoa; phylum Chordata; class Mammalia; order Artiodactyla; family Ziphiidae; genus Hyperoodon; species Hyperoodon ampullatus. Next base: position 419,261 of record NC_136917.1, on the reverse strand, counting down.
AGCTCACACCAGTCACAATGGCCAGCGGCAAAAATTCTGCAAACAATAAATGCTGAAGGGGTTTTGGAGGAACGCCTACCCTTGGTTCAACGTGGGACATGGTAAGAGCCAGTAATGAAAACAAAAATGAGGTGCCTTGTAAAGGTAAATACTGAGCTACCATTCAATCAAGCATACCCACTGCTGGGCCTTTCACCTGAGGGGATGAGAATCAAAAGGACACAGGCTGGGCCTCACTGGTGGCGCAGTGGTTGAGAGTCCGCCTGCCAATGCAGGGGACACGGGTTCATGCACCGGGTCGGGAAGATGCCACATGCCATGGAGCGGCTGGTCCCGTGAGCTATGGCTGCTGGGACTGCGCATCCGGAGCCTGTGTCCTGCAATGGGAGAGTCCACGGCAGTGAGAGGTCCATGTACCGCAAAAAAAAAAGACACCGGCTGGCAATCCTGTACTCCAGAAATATTTACCATAGCCAACACTGGGAAGCTATGAAAATCTCCATCAACCCAGGAATGCACAAAGAAGAAGTGGTCCATGTACACAATGGAATATGACTCCAATAAAAAAATATAAATTCAATTTATAAAACAAACATAAGTAAGGAGACATTGGCTTTGGTGGGCACATTCCACTCTAATATATAACTGAGGAACACCACTACCAGGATGGTCTGTTTCCCTAGTTACCAGATTGGGAAAAGCAGAAATGCTGCCGCCCTCTGGTCGTTACCTGCAACAGCAGCTTTAAAACCTGTGCTAAGGGTCACTTCATATGCACCAGTACTGGAGGGCTGTAAATGAAACGTGCCCTCAAAATGTCTTAAGGGAGGTAACGGCCAAAATATCTCTAAATGTCACACATACTTCACGAAAACAATTTGAAGAGGTAAGCTGTACTCACAGTTTGAAGAAAAAAAGGACATGCCAGAAAGCTCAATTTCAAGGGATTATGAGACACATGCAAATCCAACCACAAAGTGGTATCAGCTCACAATACTCAGAATAAACTTCAGCACATAAAACTACAAACAAAAAATGCTGAAGGTGTTGTGGAGAACTGCATACCGTCAACTTTAAGTGGGACGTTACCTGGTAAGAGCCACTAATGAGAACAGAATGGAGGTGCATCTACAAGGTAAACATTTTGCTACAATATGATTCAGGAGGGCCACTCCTGGGTCTATAAACTAAGAAGTCAGAATTGGAAAGACAGAGGCAGGCAAATGTGCATTGCCGCAGCATTACAGTAGCCATGACATGGAAACAACCAAAAAGTCCATCAACAGATGAGTGGACAAAGAAGAACTGGTACATGTACAGACAGAATATTAGCCAAGGATTAAAAGGACGCAATGCCATTTGCAGAGCCGTAGATGAGTCTAGAGGTAATCACGTGACTTGTAGTAAGTCAGAAAGAGACAGACACATATCGTATGATATCACTTATAGGTGTTACCTAAACATTGATACCAGTTCAGATATTTGCACAGGGAAGGGCAATGACAGATTCATTAAACAAACTTATGGCTCACCAATGGAAAGGTGTGAGGATTGGATCCATTAGGATATTGGGGTTAACAGACATATACAAACACAGGTGAAATATATAATCACCAAAGACCTACGGAATACCACGAGAAGACTACTCAACATTCCGTCATAACGTACATGGGAAAAGGATCCCAGGAAGAACAGACATATGTATATGTGTAAAGGAACCACATCTTGCACACCTACAGCAAGCCAAACATTGGAATCAAACTTGCTGTGATAAAAAATAAAAAATTAAATTTAAAAAACGAACAAGTAGTGAGACAAACTTAAGGGGCTTTCTCCTGGCACATTCCATTCTAAATGACAACCTAGAACACCACTTCCATTGAGGCTCTGTTCTCCTAGTAACCAGATTTGGTAAGGGAGAACTGCTGCCACCTTGTGGCCGTTTCACACAACAGCAGCTTTAACCCCAGCGCTAAAGGTCAGTTGATATTCAAAATCATTGCAGGCCTGTAAATGACACCTGCCCTGAAAACAAATCCTGGGGTCATATATCGACCAAAAAATTCAAAAGACGTCCATATTTCAAAACGACAGTTTCAAGAGGCATATTTTACGCCCATTAGTGTTCTGCCTCTTTTTCTTTCTTTTTTGTTAAAAAAACAGGAATGGAAAAAGGCAACCCTCAGAAAGGGCGAAAATATTTGCAAACGAATCAATGGACAAAGGTTTAATCTCCAATATATATAAACAGCTCATGCAGCTTAATATTAAAAAAAAACAAACAACCCAATACAAAACTGGGCAGATGGTCTAAATAGACGTTTCTTCAAAGAAGACACAGAGATGGTCAAGACGCACATGAAAAGCTGCTCAACATCACTAATTATTACAGAAATGCAAATCAAAACTACAATGAGGTATCACCTCACACCTGTTAGAATCGGCATCATCAGAAAATCTACAAACAACAAATTCTGCGGAGGGTGTGGACAAAAGGAACCCTCTTCCACTCTTGGTGGGAATGAAAATGGATACAGTCACTATGGAGAACAGTATGGAGGTTCCTTAAAAAACTAAAAATAGAATTACCATATGATCCAGCAATCCCACTTCTGGGCATATACCCAGAGAAAACCATAAATCAAAAAGACACATTCACCACAATGTTCATTGCAGCCACTATTTACGATAGCCAGGTAATGGAAGCAACCTAAGTGCCCACAGACAGACGAATGGATAAAGATGTGGTACATATATAAAATGGAATATTACTCAGCCATAGAAAGGAATGAAACTGGGTCATTTGTAGAGACGTCGATGGATCTCGAGACTGTCATACAGAGTGAAGTAAGTCAGAAAGAGAAAAACAAATATTGGATATTAATGCATATATGTGGAACCTAGAAAAATGGTACAGATGAACCAGTTTGCAGGGCAGAAATAGAGACACAGAAGTAGAGAACAAACGTATGGACACCAAGTGGGGGAAGACATGGGGTGGTGGTGGTGGGATGAGTTGGGTGATTGGGATTGACCTGTATACAAGTATATGCATAAAATAGATAACTAATAATAACCTGCTGTATAAAAAAATAAAATTAAATATCAAAATTTTTAAAAATAAAATTTAAAAATGAAACAGAAAAAATGTCTTCCCTTCACAGAGATGTATTTATATGAATGGATTGTTTCCATGCTTATATCTATAAATACATAAAAGAGGAATAAAATCTAACTTGAACCAAAAAAAAAAAAAAACCTGAACCCACCAGTTATACAATGGAAAACCCTATCAGGGAACTTGTTCCAGCAGTAAACAATTCTGAAATTGGTCAGAGGTGAGGAATCATCTCCCATACAGCCAGCAGCACCCCCCCAACCCCCGCGAGGAGTGTCCTCATTGCAAAGCTAGGGGACCGTGCCGAGGCGTCTGTGAGTAAACGTGAGCTGAGCCCCAGGCCAGCTGCTGCTGGACCGTTCCCACCCTTCCCAGGTAAAACACCTGAATATGTACAAGGACTTGAAAGCCTAGAGGAAGGGCCGTGGAGCCACACCAGTGACAGCATGCAGGCCAACTTGGTGCCTGCAGGCCAGCCAGGATGGTCATGGCCCCGGGCGTTTTACTGGAAGCTTTCCATTTCCCTGCCTGAGACACCCCTCCTGTCCCGGCCCCCACTGCTTTTTTCCTTCCTCACCTCTGCCCAGAGAGAAATTCCAGCGGAAGGTATGGGTGACACATCCTCTTCTTTAGCAGGTGGCAGCCTGGCAACTCCTGCAGAAAGTCCAGCAGAGCCCCACTCACACCGGGCCACCTACAAAGCCGTGGCCCCACACTCCCTCCCACCCGCACAGCCCCGAGACTGCTGATGGGGCAGAGAATATGGCGTCAGGCACAGCTGCAGGGGCTCTTGCTGCCTGGAGCGCTGTTTATATTGACCTCAACCCAGGCACACATGGGGAGGGCTGGCCGGCATGGTCAGGCTGCCGAGTTCAGCCAATCCTCACCCCTCAGGAACTCACATTGCAGAAAATGGACCTCGCTGAACCGGCCAGGTCCAAGGAACAGGTGTGGGCTCCTGAGAGTCAGGATAGTCAAGGGGCTGCAGCTCCGGCTTGTTTTCTAAACATTTTATCTGGCCCATGAGTGGGAGACAACTTCAAGAAGACCTTCTCCTAATGAGAGGAAGCCAGGAGTCAGGGAGAGGAGGGGTGATGGGTGGAGACACAGGCCTGGTGCCCCGGCTGCAGTGGAAGTCTCTGGAAGACCAGGCAGAGGGAGGCTGCACAGAGTGATGCACAGGGTCACAGACCTGTCGGAGCTGCTGTTTGTTAGTTCAAGTCCTGCTCGGAGGTGCTCTGTGTCAGCTCTGAGTGACAGGAGATCTGGGGTGCTCTGAAATGAGGGCTATGTGCACGGTTCCTGTGTGCCCAGCCCTGCAGGGGTACCTGTCCAGGGGAGCTCCGTATCCTGGGAGGGGCCTGACCACGAGAGCCCCATGGGCTGCTGGGTAGTTGCACAGGTGAGCTCCATATCCTGGGAGTGGCCTGACCACGAGAGCCCCGTGGGCTGCTGGGGACCTGGTAAAGGATGTCAGGACAGTCAGTGAAGCCACCAAGGATATACATCCAGTAGTTCCTAATTCCTACACCCTGCTGGTCATTCTACCATCCACCAGGACATGGTATTCTGTGTTAGACTTCAATGGTGCCTTCTTCTGTATTCCATTCGTCCCACAAATGCTCTGCTGCCCTGGTAACCATATTTGGGAATGGAGAAATGCTGCCGCCTTGTGGCCGCTTCCCACAACAGCAGCTTTAAACCCAGTGCTAATGGTCACTAAATATTCACACTCATTTCAGCCTGTAGATGACACCTGCCCTCAAAAACAATCCTGGGGTCGAAAATTGACCAAAAAATTCAAAAGAGGGCAACCATCCAAGAAGACAATTTCAAGAGGTTAATTGTACTCTCCGTTTTTTTCTGTTTTTCTGTACCAGAAATTTAAAATGGCATGGAAAAATGCTGAACATTAAGAATAATTAAAGATATGCAAATCCAAATTACAAAAACCTATCAGCTCACACCTGTCACAATGGCCAGCGGCAAAAATTCTGCAAACAATAAATGCTGAAGGGGTTTTGGAGGAACGCCTACCCTTGGTTCAACGTGGGACATGGTAAGAGCCAGTAATGAAAACAAAAATGAGGTGCCTTGTAAAGGTAAATACTGAGCTACCATTCAATCAAGCATACCCACTGCTGGGCCTTTCACCTGAGGGGATGAGAATCAAAAGGACACAGGCTGGGCCTCACTGGTGGCGCAGTGGTTGAGAGTCCGCCTGCCAATGCAGGGGACACGGGTTCATGCACCGGGTCGGGAAGATGCCACATGCCATGGAGCGGCTGGTCCCGTGAGCTATGGCTGCTGGGACTGCGCATCCGGAGCCTGTGTCCTGCAATGGGAGAGTCCACGGCAGTGAGAGGTCCATGTACCGCAAAAAAAAAAGACACTGGCTGGCAATCCTGTACTCCAGAAATATTTACCATAGCCAACACTGGGAAGCTATGAAAATCTCCATCAACCCAGGAATGCACAAAGAAGAAGTGGTCCATGTACACAATGGAATATGACTCCAATAAAAAAATATAAATTCAATTTATAAAACAAACATAAGTAAGGAGACATTGGCTTTGGTGGGCACATTCCACTCTAATATATAACTGAGGAACACCACTACCAGGATGGTCTGTTTCCCTAGTTACCAGATTGGGAAAAGCAGAAATGCTGCCGCCCTCTGGTCGTTACCTGCAACAGCAGCTTTAAAACCTGTGCTAAGGGTCACTTCATATGCACCAGTACTGGAGGGCTGTAAATGAAACGTGCCCTCAAAATGTCTTAAGGGAGGTAACGGCCAAAATATCTCTAAATGTCACACATACTTCACGAAAACAATTTGAAGAGGTAAGCTGTACTCACAGTTTGAAGAAAAAAAGGACATGCCAGAAAGCTCAATTTCAAGGGATTATGAGACACATGCAAATCCAACCACAAAGTGGTATCAGCTCACAATACTCAGAATAAACTTCAGCACATAAAACTACAAACAAAAAATGCTGAAGGTGTTGTGGAGAACTGCATACCGTCAACTTTAAGTGGGACGTTACCTGGTAAGAGCCACTAATGAGAACAGAATGGAGGTGCATCTACAAGGTAAACATTTTGCTACAATATGATTCAGGAGGGCCACTCCTGGGTCTATAAACTAAGAAGTCAGAATTGGAAAGACAGAGGCAGGCAAATGTGCATTGCCGCAGCATTACAGTAGCCATGACATGGAAACAACCAAAAAGTCCATCAACAGATGAGTGGACAAAGAAGAACTGGTACATGTACAGACAGAATATTAGCCAAGGATTAAAAGGACGCAATGCCATTTGCAGAACCGTAGATGAGTCTAGAGGTAATCACGTGACTTGTAGTAAGTCAGAAAGAGACAGACACATATCGTATGATATCACTTATAGGTGTTACCTAAACATTGATACCAGTTCAGATATTTGCACAGGGAAGGGCAATGACAGATTCATTAAACAAACTTATGGCTCACCAATGGAAAGGTGTGAGGATTGGATCCATTAGGATATTGGGGTTAACAGACATATACAAACACAGGTGAAATATATAATCACCAAAGACCTACGGAATACCACGAGAAGACTACTCAACATTCCGTCATAACGTACATGGGAAAAGGATCCCAGGAAGAACAGACATATGTATATGTGTAAAGGAACCACATCTTGCACACCTACAGCAAGCCAAACATTGGAATCAAACTTGCTGTGATAAAAAATAAAAAATTAAATTTAAAAAACGAACAAGTAGTGAGACAAACTTAAGGGGCTTTCTCCTGGCACATTCCATTCTAAATGACAACCTAGAACACGACTTCCATTGAGGCTCTGTTCTCCTAGTAACCAGATTTGGTAAGGGAGAACTGCTGCCACCTTGTGGCCGTTTCACACAACAGCAGCTTTAACCCCAGCGCTAAAGGTCAGTTGATATTCAAAATCATTGCAGGCCTGTAAATGACACCTGCCCTGAAAACAAATCCTGGGATCATATATAGACCAAAAAATTCAAAAGACGTCCATATTTCAAAACGACAGTTTCAAGAGGCATATTTTACGCCCATTAGTGTTCTGCCTCTTTTTCTTTCTTTTTTGTTAAAAAAACAGGAATGGAAAAAGGCAACCCTCAGAATGGGCGATAATATTTGCAAACGAATCAATGGACAAAGGTTTAATCTCCAATATATATAAACAGCTCATGCAGCTTAATATTAAAAAAAAAAAAACAACCCAATACAAAACTGGGCAGAAGGTCTAAATAGACGTTTCTTCAAAGAAGACACAGAGATGGTCAAGACGCACATGAAAAGCTGCTCAACATCACTAATTATTACAGAAATGCAAATCAAAACTACAATGAGGTATCACCTCACACCTGTTAGAATCGGCATCATCAGAAAATCTACAAACAACAAATTCTGCGGAGGGTGTGGACAAAAGGAACCCTCTTCCACTCTTGGTGGGAATGAAAATGGATACAGTCACTATGGAGAACAGTATGGAGGCTCCTTAAAAAACTAAAAATAGAATTACCATATGATCCAGCAATCCCACTTCTGGGCATATACCCAGAGAAAACCATAAATCAAAAAGACACATTCACCACAATGTTCATTGCAGCCACTATTTACGATAGCCAGGTAATGGAAGCAACCTAAGTGCCCACAGACAGACGAATGGATAAAGATGTGGTACATATATAAAATGGAATATTACTCAGCCATAGAAAGGAATGAAACTGGGTCATTTGTAGAGACGTCGATGGATCTCGAGACTGTCATACAGAGTGAAGTAAGTCAGAAAGAGAAAAACAAATATTGGATATTAATGCATATATGTGGAACCTAGAAAAATGGTACAGATGAACCAGTTTGCAGGGCAGAAATAGAGACACAGAAGTAGAGAACAAACGTATGGACACCAAGTGGGGGAAGACATGGGGTGGTGGTGGTGGGATGAGTTGGGTGATTGGGATTGACCTGTATACAAGTATATGCATAAAATAGATAACTAATAATAACCTGCTGTATAAAAAAATAAAATTAAATATCAAAATTTTTAAAAATAAAATTTAAAAATGAAACAGAAGGGCCTCCCTGGTGGCGCAGTGGTTGAGAGTCCGCCTGCGGATGCAGGGGATGCGGGTTCGTGCCCCGGTCTGGGAGGATCCCATATGCCGCGGAGCGGCTGGGCCCGTGAGCCATGGCTGCTGAGCCTGTGCGTCCGGAGCCTGTGCTCCGCAACGGGAGAGGCCGCAGCGGTGAGAGGCCCGCGTACCACAAAAAAAAAAAAAATGAAACAGAAAAAATGTCTTCCCTTCACAGAGATGTATTTATATGAATGGATTGTTTCCATGCTTATATCTATAAATACATAAAAGAGGAATAAAATCTAACTTGAACCAAAAAAAAAAAACCTGAACCCACCAGTTATACAATGGAAAACCCTATCAGGGAACTTGTTCCAGCGGTAAACAATTCTGAAATTGGTCAGAGGTGAGGAATCATCTCCCATACAGCCAGCAGCGACCCCCCAACCCCCGCGAGGAGTGTCCTCATTGCAAAGCTAGGGGACCGTGCCGAGGCATCTGTGAGTAAACGTGAGCTGAGCCCCAGGCCAGCTGCTGCTGGACCGTTCCCACCCTTCCCAGGTAAAACACCTGAATATGTACAAGGACTTGAAAGCCTAGAGGAAGGGCCGTGGAGCCACACCAGTGACAGCATGCAGGCCAACTTGGTGCCTGCAGGCCAGCCAGGATGGTCATGGCCCCGGGCGTTTTACTGGAAGCTTTCCATTTCCCTGCCTGAGACACCCCTCCTGTCCCGGCCCCCACTGCTTTTTTCCTTCCTCACCTCTGCCCAGAGAGAAATTCCAGCGGAAGGTATGGGTGACACATCCTCTTCTTTAGCAGGTGGCAGCCTGGCAACTCCTGCAGAAAGTCCAGCAGAGCCCCACTCACACCGGGCCACCTACAAAGCCGTGGCCCCACACTCCCTCCCACCCGCACAGCCCCGAGACTGCTGATGGGGCAGAGAATATGGCGTCAGGCACAGCTGCAGGGGCTCTTGCTGCCTGGAGCGCTGTTTATATTGACCTCAACCCAGGCACACATGGGGAGGGCTGGCCGGCATGGTCAGGCTGCCGAGTTCAGCCAATCCTCACCCCTCAGGAACTCACATTGCAGAAAATGGACCTCGCTGAACCGGCCAGGTCCAAGGAACAGGTGTGGGCTCCTGAGAGTCAGGATAGTCAAGGGGCTGCAGCTCCGGCTTGTTTTCTAAACATTTTATCTGGCCCATGAGTGGGAGACAACTTCAAGAAGACCTTCTCCTAATGAGAGGAAGCCAGGAGTCAGGGAGAGGAGGGGTGATGGGTGGAGACACAGGCCTGGTGCCCCGGCTGCAGTGGAAGTCTCTGGAAGACCAGGCAGAGGGAGGCTGCACAGAGTGATGCACAGGGTCACAGACCTGTCGGAGCTGCTGTTTGTTAGTTCAAGTCCTGCTCGGAGGTGCTCTGTGTCAGCTCTGAGTGACAGGAGATCTGGGGTGCTCTGAAATGAGGGCTATGTGCACGGTTCCTGTGTGCCCAGCCCTGCAGGGGTACCTGTCCAGGGGAGCTCCGTATCCTGGGAGGGGCCTGACCACGAGAGCCCCATGGGCTGCTGGGTAGTTGCACAGGTGAGCTCCATATCCTGGGAGTGGCCTGACCACGAGAGCCCCGTGGGCTGCTGGGGACCTGGTAAAGGATGTCAGGACAGTCAGTGAAGCCACCAAGGATATACATCCAGTAGTTCCTAATTCCTACACCCTGCTGGTCATTCTACCATCCACCAGGACATGGTATTCTGTGTTAGACTTCAATGGTGCCTTCTTCTGTATTCCATTCGTCCCACAAATGCTCTGCTGCCCTGGTAACCATATTTGGGAATGGAGAAATGCTGCCGCCTTGTGGCCGCTTCCCACAACAGCAGCTTTAAACCCAGTGCTAATGGTCACTAAATATTCACACTCATTTCAGCCTGTAGATGACACCTGCCCTCAAAAACAATCCTGGGGTCGAAAATTGACCAAAAAATTCAAAAGAGGGCAACCATCCAAGAAGACAATTTCAAGAGGTTAATTGTACTCTCCGTTTTTTTCTGTTTTTCTGTACCAGAAATTTAAAATGGCATGGAAAAATGCTGAACATTAAGAATAATTAAAGATATGCAAATCCAAATTACAAAAACCTATCAGCTCACACCAGTCACAATGGCCAGCGGCAAAAATTCTGCAAACAATAAATGCTGAAGGGGTTTTGGAGGAACGCCTACCCTTGGTTCAACGTGGGACATGGTAAGAGCCAGTAATGAAAACAAAAATGAGGTGCCTTGTAAAGGTAAATACTGAGCTACCATTCAATCAAGCATACCCACTGCTGGGCCTTTCACCTGAGGGGATGAGAATCAAAAGGACACAGGCTGGGCCTCACTGGTGGCGCAGTGGTTGAGAGTCCGCCTGCCAATGCAGGGGACACGGGTTCATGCACCGGGTCGGGAAGATGCCACATGCCATGGAGCGGCTGGTCCCGTGAGCTATGGCTGCTGGGACTGCGCATCCGGAGCCTGTGTCCTGCAATGGGAGAGTCCACGGCAGTGAGAGGTCCATGTACCGCAAAAAAAAAAGACACTGGCTGGCAATCCTGTACTCCAGAAATATTTACCATAGCCAACACTGGGAAGCTATGAAAATCTCCATCAACCCAGGAATGCACAAAGAAGAAGTGGTCCATGTACACAATGGAATATGACTCCAATAAAAAAATATAAATTCAATTTATAAAACAAACATAAGTAAGGAGACATTGGCTTTGGTGGGCACATTCCACTCTAATATATAACTGAGGAACACCACTACCAGGATGGTCTGTTTCCCTAGTTACCAGATTGGGAAAAGCAGAAATGCTGCCGCCCTCTGGTCGTTACCTGCAACAGCAGCTTTAAAACCTGTGCTAAGGGTCACTTCATATGCACCAGTACTGGAGGGCTGTAAATGAAACGTGCCCTCAAAATGTCTTAAGGGAGGTAACGGCCAAAATATCTCTAAATGTCACACATACTTCACGAAAACAATTTGAAGAGGTAAGCTGTACTCACAGTTTGAAGAAAAAAAGGACATGCCAGAAAGCTCAATTTCAAGGGATTATGAGACACATGCAAATCCAACCACAAAGTGGTATCAGCTCACAATACTCAGAATAAACTTCAGCACATAAAACTACAAACAAAAAATGCTGAAGGTGTTGTGGAGAACTGCATACCGTCAACTTTAAGTGGGACGTTACCTGGTAAGAGCCACTAATGAGAACAGAATGGAGGTGCATCTACAAGGTAAACATTTTGCTACAATATGATTCAGGAGGGCCACTCCTGGGTCTATAAACTAAGAAGTCAGAATTGGAAAGACAGAGGCAGGCAAATGTGCATTGCCGCAGCATTACAGTAGCCATGACATGGAAACAACCAAAAAGTCCATCAACAGATGAGTGGACAAAGAAGAACTGGTACATGTACAGACAGAATATTAGCCAAGGATTAAAAGGACGCAATGCCATTTGCAGAGCCGTAGATGAGTCTAGAGGTAATCACGTGACTTGTAGTAAGTCAGAAAGAGACAGACACATATCGTATGATATCACTTATAGGTGTTACCTAAACATTGATACCAGTTCAGATATTTGCACAGGGAAGGGCAATGACAGATTCATTAAACAAACTTATGGCTCACCAATGGAAAGGTGTGAGGATTGGATCCATTAGGATATTGGGGTTAACAGACATATACAAACACAGGTGAAATATATAATCACCAAAGACCTACGGAATACCACGAGAAGACTACTCAACATTCCGTCATAACGTACATGGGAAAAGGATCCCAGGAAGAACAGACATATGTATATGTGTAAAGGAACCACATCTTGCACACCTACAGCAAGCCAAACATTGGAATCAAACTTGCTGTGATAAAAAATAAAAAATTAAATTTAAAAAACGAACAAGTAGTGAGACAAACTTAAGGGGCTTTCTCCTGGCACATTCCATTCTAAATGACAACCTAGAACACCACTTCCATTGAGGCTCTGTTCTCCTAGTAACCAGATTTGGTAAGGGAGAACTGCTGCCACCTTGTGGCCGTTTCACACAACAGCAGCTTTAACCCCAGCGCTAAAGGTCAGTTGATATTCAAAATCATTGCAGGCCTGTAAATGACACCTGCCCTGAAAACAAATCCTGGGGTCATATATCGACCAAAAAATTCAAAAGACGTCCATATTTCAAAACGACAGTTTCAAGAGGCATATTTTACGCCCATTAGTGTTCTGCCTCTTTTTCTTTCTTTTTTGTTAAAAAAACAGGAATGGAAAAAGGCAACCCTCAGAAAGGGCGAAAATATTTGCAAACGAATCAATGGACAAAGGTTTAATCTCCAATATATATAAACAGCTCATGCAGCTTAATATTAAAAAAAAACAAACAACCCAATACAAAACTGGGCAGATGGTCTAAATAGACGTTTCTTCAAAGAAGACACAGAGATGGTCAAGACGCACATGAAAAGCTGCTCAACATCACTAATTATTACAGAAATGCAAATCAAAACTACAATGAGGTATCACCTCACACCTGTTAGAATCGGCATCATCAGAAAATCTACAAACAACAAATTCTGCGGAGGGTGTGGACAAAAGGAACCCTCTTCCACTCTTGGTGGGAATGAAAATGGATACAGTCACTATGGAGAACAGTATGGAGGTTCCTTAAAAAACTAAAAATAGAATTACCATATGATCCAGCAATCCCACTTCTGGGCATATACCCAGAGAAAACCATAAATCAAAAAGACACATTCACCACAATGTTCATTGCAGCCACTATTTACGATAGCCAGGTAATGGAAGCAACCTAAGTGCCCACAGACAGACGAATGGATAAAGATGTGGTACATATATAAAATGGAATATTACTCAGCCATAGAAAGGAATGAAACTGGGTCATTTGTAGAGACGTCGATGGATCTCGAGACTGTCATACAGAGTGAAGTAAGTCAGAAAGAGAAAAACAAATATTGGATATTAATGCATATATGTGGAACCTAGAAAAATGGTACAGATGAACCAGTTTGCAGGGCAGAAATAGAGACACAGAAGTAGAGAACAAACGTATGGACACCAAGTGGGGGAAGACATGGGGTGGTGGTGGTGGGATGAGTTGGGTGATTGGGATTGACCTGTATACAAGTATATGCATAAAATAGATAACTAATAATAACCTGCTGTATAAAAAAATAAAATTAAATATCAAAATTTTTAAAAATAAAATTTAAAAATGAAACAGAAAAAATGTCTTCCCTTCACAGAGATGTATTTATATGAATGGATTGTTTCCATGCTTATATCTATAAATACATAAAAGAGGAATAAAATCTAACTTGAACCAAAAAAAAAAAAAAACCTGAACCCACCAGTTATACAATGGAAAACCCTATCAGGGAACTTGTTCCAGCGGTAAACAATTCTGAAATTGGTCAGAGGTGAGGAATCATCTCCCATACAGCCAGCAGCACCCCCCCAACCCCCGCGAGGAGTGTCCTCATTGCAAAGCTAGGGGACCGTGCCGAGGCGTCTGTGAGTAAACGTGAGCTGAGCCCCAGGCCAGCTGCTGCTGGACCGTTCCCACCCTTCCCAGGTAAAACACCTGAATATGTACAAGGACTTGAAAGCCTAGAGGAAGGGCCGTGGAGCCACACCAGTGACAGCATGCAGGCCAACTTGGTGCCTGTAGGCCAGCCAGGATGGTCATGGCCCCGGGCGTTTTACTGGAAGCTTTCCATTTCCCTGCCTGAGACACCCCTCCTGTCCCGGCCCCCACTGCTTTTTTCCTTCCTCACCTCTGCCCAGAGAGAAATTCCAGCGGAAGGTATGGGTGACACATCCTCTTCTTTAGCAGGTGGCAGCCTGGCAACTCCTGCAGAAAGTCCAGCAGAGCCCCACTCACACCGGGCCACCTACAAAGCCGTGGCCCCACACTCCCTCCCACCCGCACAGCCCCGAGACTGCTGATGGGGCAGAGAATATGGCGTCAGGCACAGCTGCAGGGGCTCTTGCTGCCTGGAGCGCTGTTTATATTGACCTCAACCCAGGCACACATGGGGAGGGCTGGCCGGCATGGTCAGGCTGCCGAGTTCAGCCAATCCTCACCCCTCAGGAACTCACATTGCAGAAAATGGACCTCGCTGAACCGGCCAGGTCCAAGGAACAGGTGTGGGCTCCTGAGAGTCAGGATAGTCAAGGGGCTGCAGCTCCGGCTTGTTTTCTAAACATTTTATCTGGCCCATGAGTGGGAGACAACTTCAAGAAGACCTTCTCCTAATGAGAGGAAGCCAGGAGTCAGGGAGAGGAGGGGTGATGGGTGGAGACACAGGCCTGGTGCCCCTGCTGCAGTGGAAGTCTCTGGAAGACCAGGCAGAGGGAGGCTGCACAGAGTGATGCACAGGGTCACAGACCTGTCGGAGCTGCTGTTTGTTAGTTCAAGTCCTGCTCGGAGGTGCTCTGTGTCAGCTCTGAGTGACAGGAGATCTGGGGTGCTCTGAAATGAGGGCTATGTGCACGGTTCCTGTGTGCCCAGCCCTGCAGGGGTACCTGTCCAGGGGAGCTCCGTATCCTGGGAGGGGCCTGACCACGAGAGCCCCATGGGCTGCTGGGTAGTTGCACAGGTGAGCTCCATATCCTGGGAGTGGCCTGACCACGAGAGCCCCGTGGGCTGCTGGGGACCTGGTAAAGGATGTCAGGACAGTCAGTGAAGCCACCAAGGATATACATCCAGTAGTTCCTAATTCCTACACCCTGCTGGTCATTCTACCATCCACCAGGACATGGTATTCTGTGTTAGACTTCAATGGTGCCTTCTTCTGTATTCCATTCGTCCCACAAATGCTCTGCTGCCCTGGTAACCATATTTGGGAATGGAGAAATGCTGCCGCCTTGTGGCCGCTTCCCACAACAGCAGCTTTAAACCCAGTGCTAATGGTCACTAAATATTCACACTCATTTCAGCCTGTAGATGACACCTGCCCTCAAAAACAATCCTGGGGTCGAAAATTGACCAAAAAATTCAAAAGAGGGCAACCATCCAAGAAGACAATTTCAAGAGGTTAATTGTACTCTCCGTTTTTTTCTGTTTTTCTGTACCAGAAATTTAAAATGGCATGGAAAAATGCTGAACATTAAGAATAATTAAAGATATGCAAATCCAAATTACAAAAACCTATCAGCTCACACCTGTCACAATGGCCAGCGGCAAAAATTCTGCAAACAATAAATGCTGAAGGGGTTTTGGAGGAACGCCTACCCTTGGTTCAACGTGGGACATGGTAAGAGCCAGTAATGAAAACAAAAATGAGGTGCCTTGTAAAGGTAAATACTGAGCTACCATTCAATCAAGCATACCCACTGCTGGGCCTTTCACCTGAGGGGATGAGAATCAAAAGGACACAGGCTGGGCCTCACTGGTGGCGCAGTGGTTGAGAGTCCGCCTGCCAATGCAGGGGACACGGGTTCATGCACCAGGTCGGGAAGATGCCACATGCCATGGAGCGGCTGGTCCCGTGAGCTATGGCTGCTGGGACTGCGCATCCGGAGCCTGTGTCCTGCAATGGGAGAGTCCACGGCAGTGAGAGGTCCATGTACCGCAAAAAAAAAAGACACCGGCTGGCAATCCTGTACTCCAGAAATATTTACCATAGCCAACACTGGGAAGCTATGAAAATCTCCATCAACCCAGGAATGCACAAAGAAGAAGTGGTCCATGTACACAATGGAATATGACTCCAATAAAAAAATATAAATTCAATTTATAAAACAAACATAAGTAAGGAGACATTGGCTTTGGTGGGCACATTCCACTCTAATATATAACTGAGGAACACCACTACCAGGATGGTCTGTTTCCCTAGTTACCAGATTGGGAAAAGCAGAAATGCTGCCGCCCTCTGGTCGTTACCTGCAACAGCAGCTTTAAAACCTGTGCTAAGGGTCACTTCATATGCACCAGTACTGGAGGGCTGTAAATGAAACGTGCCCTCAAAATGTCTTAAGGGAGGTAACGGCCAAAATATCTCTAAATGTCACACATACTTCACGAAAACAATTTGAAGAGGTAAGCTGTACTCACAGTTTGAAGAAAAAAAGGACATGCCAGAAAGCTCAATTTCAAGGGATTATGAGACACATGCAAATCCAACCACAAAGTGGTATCAGCTCACAATACTCAGAATAAACTTCAGCACATAAAACTACAAACAAAAAATGCTGAAGGTGTTGTGGAGAACTGCATACCGTCAACTTTAAGTGGGACGTTACCTGGTAAGAGCCACTAATGAGAACAGAATGGAGGTGCATCTACAAGGTAAACATTTTGCTACAATATGATTCAGGAGGGCCACTCCTGGGTCTATAAACTAAGAAGTCAGAATTGGAAAGACAGAGGCAGGCAAATGTGCATTGCCGCAGCATTACAGTAGCCATGACATGGAAACAACCAAAAAGTCCATCAACAGATGAGTGGACAAAGAAGAACTGGTACATGTACAGACAGAATATTAGCCAAGGATTAAAAGGACGCAATGCCATTTGCAGAACCGTAGATGAGTCTAGAGGTAATCACGTGACTTGTAGTAAGTCAGAAAGAGACAGACACATATCGTATGATATCACTTATAGGTGTTACCTAAACATTGATACCAGTTCAGATATTTGCACAGGGAAGGGCAATGACAGATTCATTAAACAAACTTATGGCTCACCAATGGAAAGGTGTGAGGATTGGATCCATTAGGATATTGGGGTTAACAGACATATACAAACACAGGTGAAATATATAATCACCAAAGACCTACGGAATACCACGAGAAGACTACTCAACATTCCGTCATAACGTACATGGGAAAAGGATCCCAGGAAGAACAGACATATGTATATGTGTAAAGGAACCACATCTTGCACACCTACAGCAAGCCAAACATTGGAATCAAACTTGCTGTGATAAAAAATAAAAAATTAAATTTAAAAAACGAACAAGTAGTGAGACAAACTTAAGGGGCTTTCTCCTGGCACATTCCATTCTAAATGACAACCTAGAACACGACTTCCATTGAGGCTCTGTTCTCCTAGTAACCAGATTTGGTAAGGGAGAACTGCTGCCACCTTGTGGCCGTTTCACACAACAGCAGCTTTAACCCCAGCGCTAAAGGTCAGTTGATATTCAAAATCATTGCAGGCCTGTAAATGACACCTGCCCTGAAAACAAATCCTGGGATCATATATAGACCAAAAAATTCAAAAGACGTCCATATTTCAAAACGACAGTTTCAAGAGGCATATTTTACGCCCATTAGTGTTCTGCCTCTTTTTCTTTCTTTTTTGTTAAAAAAACAGGAATGGAAAAAGGCAACCCTCAGAATGGGCGATAATATTTGCAAACGAATCAATGGACAAAGGTTTAATCTCCAATATATATAAACAGCTCATGCAGCTTAATATTAAAAAAAAACAAACAACCCAATACAAAACTGGGCAGAAGGTCTAAATAGACGTTTCTTCAAAGAAGACACAGAGATGGTCAAGACGCACATGAAAAGCTGCTCAACATCACTAATTATTACAGAAATGCAAATCAAAACTACAATGAGGTATCACCTCACACCTGTTAGAATCGGCATCATCAGAAAATCTACAAACAACAAATTCTGCCGAGGGTGTGGACAAAAGGAACCCTCTTCCACTCTTGGTGGGAATGAAAATGGATACAGTCACTATGGAGAACAGTATGGAGGCTCCTTAAAAAACTAAAAATAGAATTACCATATGATCCAGCAATCCCACTTCTGGGCATATACCCAGAGAAAACCATAAATCAAAAAGACACATTCACCACAATGTTCATTGCAGCCACTATTTACGATAGCCAGGTAATGGAAGCAACCTAAGTGCCCACAGACAGACGAATGGATAAAGATGTGGTACATATATAAAATGGAATATTACTCAGCCATAGAAAGGAATGAAACTGGGTCATTTGTAGAGACGTCGATGGATCTCGAGACTGTCATACAGAGTGAAGTAAGTCAGAAAGAGAAAAACAAATATTGGATATTAATGCATATATGTGGAACCTAGAAAAATGGTACAGATGAACCAGTTTGCAGGGCAGAAATAGAGACACAGAAGTAGAGAACAAACGTATGGACACCAAGTGGGGGAAGACATGGGGTGGTGGTGGTGGGATGAGTTGGGTGATTGGGATTGACCTGTATACAAGTATATGCATAAAATAGATAACTAATAATAACCTGCTGTATAAAAAAATAAAATTAAATATCAAAATTTTTAAAAATAAAATTTAAAAATGAAACAGAAGGGCCTCCCTGGTGGCGCAGTGGTTGAGAGTCCGCCTGCGGATGCAGGGGATGCGGGTTCGTGCCCCGGTCTGGGAGGATCCAATATGCCGCGGAGCGGCTGGGCCCGTGAGCCATGGCTGCTGAGCCTGTGCGTCCGGAGCCTGTGCTCCGCAACGGGAGAGGCCGCAGCGGTGAGAGGCCCGCGTACCACAAAAAAAAAAAAAAATGAAACAGAAAAAATGTCTTCCCTTCACAGAGATGTATTTATATGAATGGATTGTTTCCATGCTTATATCTATAAATACATAAAAGAGGAATAAAATCTAACTTGAACCAAAAAAAAAAAACCTGAACCCACCAGTTATACAATGGAAAACCCTATCAGGGAACTTGTTCCAGCGGTAAACAATTCTGAAATTGGTCAGAGGTGAGGAATCATCTCCCATACAGCCAGCAGCGACCCCCCAACCCCCGCGAGGAGTGTCCTCATTGCAAAGCTAGAGGACCGTGCCGAGGCATCTGTGAGTAAACGTGAGCTGAGCCCCAGGCCAGCTGCTGCTGGACCGTTCCCACCCTTCCCAGGTAAAACACCTGAATATGTACAAGGACTTGAAAGCCTAGAGGAAGGGCCGTGGAGCCACACCAGTGACAGCATGCAGGCCAACTTGGTGCCTGCAGGCCAGCCAGGATGGTCATGGCCCCGGGCGTTTTACTGGAAGCTTTCCATTTCCCTGCCTGAGACACCCCTCCTGTCCCGGCCCCCACTGCTTTTTTCCTTCCTCACCTCTGCCCAGAGAGAAATTCCAGCGGAAGGTATGGGTGACACATCCTCTTCTTTAGCAGGTGGCAGCCTGGCAACTCCTGCAGAAAGTCCAGCAGAGCCCCACTCACACCGGGCCACCTACAAAGCCGTGGCCCCACACTCCCTCCCACCCGCACAGCCCCGAGACTGCTGATGGGGCAGAGAATATGGCGTCAGGCACAGCTGCAGGGGCTCTTGCTGCCTGGAGCGCTGTTTATATTGACCTCAACCCAGGCACACATGGGGAGGGATGGCCGGCATGGTCAGGCTGCCGAGTTCAGCCAATCCTCACCCCTCAGGAACTCACATTGCAGAAAATGGACCTCGCTGAACCGGCCAGGTCCAAGGAACAGGTGTGGGCTCCTGAGAGTCAGGATAGTCAAGGGGCTGCAGCTCCGGCTTGTTTTCTAAACATTTTATCTGGCCCATGAGTGGGAGACAACTTCAAGAAGACCTTCTCCTAATGAGAGGAAGCCAGGAGTCAGGGAGAGGAGGGGTGATGGGTGGAGACACAGGCCTGGTGCCCCGGCTGCAGTGGAAGTCTCTGGAAGACCAGGCAGAGGGAGGCTGCACAGAGTGATGCACAGGGTCACAGACCTGTCGGAGCTGCTGTTTGTTAGTTCAAGTCCTGCTCGGAGGTGCTCTGTGTCAGCTCTGAGTGACAGGAGATCTGGGGTGCTCTGAAATGAGGGCTATGTGCACGGTTCCTGTGTGCCCAGCCCTGCAGGGGTACCTGTCCAGGGGAGCTCCGTATCCTGGGAGGGGCCTGACCACGAGAGCCCCATGGGCTGCTGGGTAGTTGCACAGGTGAGCTCCATATCCTGGGAGTGGCCTGACCACGAGAGCCCCGTGGGCTGCTGGGGACCTGGTAAAGGATGTCAGGACAGTCAGTGAAGCCACCAAGGATATACATCCAGTAGTTCCTAATTCCTACACCCTGCTGGTCATTCTACCATCCACCAGGACATGGTATTCTGTGTTAGACTTCAATGGTGCCTTCTTCTGTATTCCATTCGTCCCACAAATGCTCTGCTGCCCTGGTAACCATATTTGGGAATGGAGAAATGCTGCCGCCTTGTGGCCGCTTCCCACAACAGCAGCTTTAAACCCAGTGCTAATGGTCACTAAATATTCACACTCATTTCAGCCTGTAGATGACACCTGCCCTCAAAAACAATCCTGGGGTCGAAAATTGACCAAAAAATTCAAAAGAGGGCAACCATCCAAGAAGACAATTTCAAGAGGTTAATTGTACTCTCCGTTTTTTTCTGTTTTTCTGTACCAGAAATTTAAAATGGCATGGAAAAATGCTGAACATTAAGAATAATTAAAGATATGCAAATCCAAATTACAAAAACCTATCAGCTCACACCAGTCACAATGGCCAGCGGCAAAAATTCTGCAAACAATAAATGCTGAAGGGGTTTTGGAGGAACGCCTACCCTTGGTTCAACGTGGGACATGGTAAGAGCCAGTAATGAAAACAAAAATGAGGTGCCTTGTAAAGGTAAATACTGAGCTACCATTCAATCAAGCATACCCACTGCTGGGCCTTTCACCTGAGGGGATGAGAATCAAAAGGACACAGGCTGGGCCTCACTGGTGGCGCAGTGGTTGAGAGTCCGCCTGCCAATGCAGGGGACACGGGTTCATGCACCGGGTCGGGAAGATGCCACATGCCATGGAGCGGCTGGTCCCGTGAGCTATGGCTGCTGGGACTGCGCATCCGGAGCCTGTGTCCTGCAATGGGAGAGTCCACGGCAGTGAGAGGTCCATGTACCGCAAAAAAAAAAGACACTGGCTGGCAATCCTGTACTCCAGAAATATTTACCATAGCCAACACTGGGAAGCTATGAAAATCTCCATCAACCCAGGAATGCACAAAGAAGAAGTGGTCCATGTACACAATGGAATATGACTCCAATAAAAAAATATAAATTCAATTTATAAAACAAACATAAGTAAGGAGACATTGGCTTTGGTGGGCACATTCCACTCTAATATATAACTGAGGAACACCACTACCAGGATGGTCTGTTTCCCTAGTTACCAGATTGGGAAAAGCAGAAATGCTGCCGCCCTCTGGTCGTTACCTGCAACAGCAGCTTTAAAACCTGTGCTAAGGGTCACTTCATATGCACCAGTACTGGAGGGCTGTAAATGAAACGTGCCCTCAAAATGTCTTAAGGGAGGTAACGGCCAAAATATCTCTAAATGTCACACATACTTCACGAAAACAATTTGAAGAGGTAAGCTGTACTCACAGTTTGAAGAAAAAAAGGACATGCCAGAAAGCTCAATTTCAAGGGATTATGAGACACATGCAAATCCAACCACAAAGTGGTATCAGCTCACAATACTCAGAATAAACTTCAGCACATAAAACTACAAACAAAAAATGCTGAAGGTGTTGTGGAGAACTGCATACCGTCAACTTTAAGTGGGACGTTACCTGGTAAGAGCCACTAATGAGAACAGAATGGAGGTGCATCTACAAGGTAAACATTTTGCTACAATATGATTCAGGAGGGCCACTCCTGGGTCTATAAACTAAGAAGTCAGAATTGGAAAGACAGAGGCAGGCAAATGTGCATTGCCGCAGCATTACAGTAGCCATGACATGGAAACAACCAAAAAGTCCATCAACAGATGAGTGGACAAAGAAGAACTGGTACATGTACAGACAGAATATTAGCCAAGGATTAAAAGGACGCAATGCCATTTGCAGAACCGTAGATGAGTCTAGAGGTAATCACGTGACTTGTAGTAAGTCAGAAAGAGACAGACACATATCGTATGATATCACTTATAGGTGTTACCTAAACATTGATACCAGTTCAGATATTTGCACAGGGAAGGGCAATGACAGATTCATTAAACAAACTTATGGCTCACCAATGGAAAGGTGTGAGGATTGGATCCATTAGGATATTGGGGTTAACAGACATATACAAACACAGGTGAAATATATAATCACCAAAGACCTACGGAATACCACGAGAAGACTACTCAACATTCCGTCATAACGTACATGGGAAAAGGATCCCAGGAAGAACAGACATATGTATATGTGTAAAGGAACCACATCTTGCACACCTACAGCAAGCCAAACATTGGAATCAAACTTGCTGTGATAAAAAATAAAAAATTAAATTTAAAAAACGAACAAGTAGTGAGACAAACTTAAGGGGCTTTCTCCTGGCACATTCCATTCTAAATGACAACCTAGAACACGACTTCCATTGAGGCTCTGTTCTCCTAGTAACCAGATTTGGTAAGGGAGAACTGCTGCCACCTTGTGGCCGTTTCACACAACAGCAGCTTTAACCCCAGCGCTAATGGTCAGTGGATATTCAAAATCATTGCAGGCCTGTAAATGACACCTGCCCTGAAAACAAATCCTGGGGTCATATATCGACCAAAAAATTCAAAAGACGTCCATATTTCAAAACGACAGTTTCAAGAGGCATATTTTACGCCCATTAGTGTTCTGCCTCTTTTTCTTTCTTTTTTGTTAAAAAAACAGGAATGGAAAAAGGCAACCCTCAGAAAGGGCGAAAATATTTGCAAACGAATCAATGGACAAAGGTTTAATCTCCAATATATATAAACAGCTCATGCAGCTTAATATTAAAAAAAAACAAACAACCCAATACAAAACTGGGCAGATGGTCTAAATAGACGTTTCTTCAAAGAAGACACAGAGATGGTCAAGACGCACATGAAAAGCTGCTCAACATCACTAATTATTACAGAAATGCAAATCAAAACTACAATGAGGTATCACCTCACACCTGTTAGAATCGGCATCATCAGAAAATCTACAAACAACAAATTCTGCGGAGGGTGTGGACAAAAGGAACCCTCTTCCACTCTTGGTGGGAATGAAAATGGATACAGTCACTATGGAGAACAGTATGGAGGTTCCTTAAAAAACTAAAAATAGAATTACCATATGATCCAGCAATCCCACTTCTGGGCATATACCCAGAGAAAACCATAAATCAAAAAGACACATTCACCACAATGTTCATTGCAGCCACTATTTACGATAGCCAGGTAATGGAAGCAACCTAAGTGCCCACAGACAGACGAATGGATAAAGATGTGGTATATATATAAAATGGAATATTACTCAGCCATAGAAAGGAATGAAACTGGGTCATTTGTAGAGACGTCGATGGATCTCGAGACTGTCATACAGAGTGAAGTAAGTCAGAAAGAGAAAAACAAATATTGGATATTAATGCATATATGTGGAACCTAGAAAAATGGTACAGATGAACCAGTTTGCAGGGCAGAAATAGAGACACAGAAGTAGAGAACAAACGTATGGACACCAAGTGGGGGAAGACATGGGGTGGTGGTGGTGGGATGAGTTGGGTGATTGGGATTGACCTGTATACAAGTATATGCATAAAATAGATAACTAATAATAACCTGCTGTATAAAAAAATAAAATTAAATATCAAAATTTTTAAAAATAAAATTTAAAAATGAAACAGAAAAAATGTCTTCCCTTCACAGAGATGTATTTATATGAATGGATTGTTTCCATGCTTATATCTATAAATACATAAAAGAGGAATAAAATCTAACTTGAACCAAAAAAAAAAAAAACCTGAACCCACCAGTTATACAATGGAAAACCCTATCAGGGAACTTGTTCCAGCGGTAAACAATTCTGAAATTGGTCAGAGGTGAGGAATCATCTCCCATACAGCCAGCAGCACCCCCCCAACCCCCGCGAGGAGTGTCCTCATTGCAAAGCTAGGGGACCGTGCCGAGGCGTCTGTGAGTAAACGTGAGCTGAGCCCCAGGCCAGCTGCTGCTGGACCGTTCCCACCCTTCCCAGGTAAAACACCTGAATATGTACAAGGACTTGAAAGCCTAGAGGAAGGGCCGTGGAGCCACACCAGCGACAGCATGCAGGCCAACTTGGTGCCTGCAGGCCAGCCAGGATGGTCATGGCCCCGGGCGTTTTACTGGAAGCTTTCCATTTCCCTGCCTGAGACACCCCTCCTGTCCCGGCCCCCACTGCTTTTTTCCTTCCTCACCTCTGCCCAGAGAGAAATTCCAGCGGAAGGTATGGGTGACACATCCTCTTCTTTAGCAGGTGGCAGCCTGGCAACTCCTGCAGAAAGTCCAGCAGAGCCCCACTCACACCGGGCCACCTACAAAGCCGTGGCCCCACACTCCCTCCCACCCGCACAGCCCTGAGACTGCTGATGGGGCAGAGAATATGGCGTCAGGCACAGCTGCAGGGGCTCTTGCTGCCTGGAGCGCTGTTTATATTGACCTCAACCCAGGCACACATGGGGAGGGCTGGCCGGCATGGTCAGGCTGCCGAGTTCAGCCAATCCTCACCCCTCAGGAACTCACATTGCAGAAAATGGACCTCGCTGAACCGGCCAGGTCCAAGGAACAGGTGTGGGCTCCTGAGAGTCAGGATAGTCAAGGGGCTGCAGCTCCGGCTTGTTTTCTAAACATTTTATCTGGCCCATGAGTGGGAGACAACTTCAAGAAGACCCTCTCCTAATGAGAGGAAGCCAGGAGTCAGGGAGAGGAGGGGTGATGGGTGGAGACACAGGCCTGGTGCCCCGGCTGCAGTGGAAGTCTCTGGAAGACCAGGTAGAGGGAGGCTGCACAGAGTGATGCACAGGGTCACAGACCTGTCGGAGCTGCTGTTTGTTAGTTCAAGTCCTGCTCGGAGGTGCTCTGTGTCAGCTCTGAGTGACAGGAGATCTGGGGTGCTCTGAAATGAGGGCTATTTGCACGGTTCCTGTGTGCCCAGCCCTGCAGGGGTACCTGTCCAGGGGAGCTCCGTATCCTGGGAGGGGCCTGACCACGAGAGCCCCATGGGCTGCTGGGTAGTTGCACAGGTGAGCTCCATATCCTGGGAGTGGCCTGACCACGAGAGCCCCGTGGGCTGCTGGGGACCTGGTAAAGGATGTCAGGACAGTCAGTGAAGCCACCAAGGATATACATCCAGTAGTTCCTAATTCCTACACCCTGCTGGTCATTCTACCATCCACCAGGACATGGTATTCTGTGTTAGACTTCAATGGTGCCTTCTTCTGTATTCCATTCGTCCCACAAATGCTCTGCTGCCCTGGTAACCATATTTGGGAATGGAGAAATGCTGCCGCCTTGTGGCCGTTTCCCACAACAGCAGCTTTAAACCCAGTGCTAATGGTCACTAAATATTCACACTCATTTCAGCCTGTAGATGACACATGCCCTCAAAAACAATCCTGGGGTCGAAAATTGACCAAAAAATTCAAAAGAGGGCAACCATCCAAGAAGACAATTTCAAGAGGTTAATTGTACTCTCCGTTTTTTTCTGTTTTTCTGTACCAGAAATTTAAAATGGCATGGAAAAATGCTGAACATTAAGAATAATTAAAGATATGCAAATCCAAATTACAAAAACCTATCAGCTCACACCAGTCACAATGGCCAGCGGCAAAAATTCTGCAAACAATAAATGCTGAAGGGGTTTTGGAGGAACGCCTACCCTTGGTTCAACGTGGGACATGGTAAGAGCCAGTAATGAAAACAAAAATGAGGTGCCTTGTAAAGGTAAATACTGAGCTACCATTCAATCAAGCATACCCACTGCTGGGCCTTTCACCTGAGGGGATGAGAATCAAAAGGACACAGGCTGGGCCTCACTGGTGGCGCAGTGGTTGAGAGTCCGCCTGCCAATGCAGGGGACACGGGTTCATGCACCGGGTCGGGAAGATGCCACATGCCATGGAGCGGCTGGTCCCGTGAGCTATGGCTGCTGGGACTGCGCATCCGGAGCCTGTGTCCTGCAATGGGAGAGTCCACGGCAGTGAGAGGTCCATGTACCGCAAAAAAAAAAGACACCGGCTGGCAATCCTGTACTCCAGAAATATTTACCATAGCCAACACTGGGAAGCTATGAAAATCTCCATCAACCCAGGAATGCACAAAGAAGAAGTGGTCCATGTACACAATGGAATATGACTCCAATAAAAAAATATAAATTCAATTTATAAAACAAACATAAGTAAGGAGACATTGGCTTTGGTGGGCACATTCCACTCTAATATATAACTGAGGAACACCACTACCAGGATGGTCTGTTTCCCTAGTTACCAGATTGGGAAAAGCAGAAATGCTGCCGCCCTCTGGTCGTTACCTGCAACAGCAGCTTTAAAACCTGTGCTAAGGGTCACTTCATATGCACCAGTACTGGAGGGCTGTAAATGAAACGTGCCCTCAAAATGTCTTAAGGGAGGTAACGGCCAAAATATCTCTAAATGTCACACATACTTCACGAAAACAATTTGAAGAGGTAAGCTGTACTCACAGTTTGAAGAAAAAAAGGACATGCCAGAAAGCTCAATTTCAAGGGATTATGAGACACATGCAAATCCAACCACAAAGTGGTATCAGCTCACAATACTCAGAATAAACTTCAGCACATAAAACTACAAACAAAAAATGCTGAAGGTGTTGTGGAGAACTGCATACCGTCAACTTTAAGTGGGACGTAACCTGGTAAGAGCCACTAATGAGAACAGAATGGAGGTGCATCTACAAGGTAAACATTTTGCTACAATATGATTCAGGAGGGCCACTCCTGGGTCTATAAACTAAGAAGTCAGAATTGGAAAGACAGAGGCAGGCAAATGTGCATTGCCGCAGCATTACAGTAGCCATGACATGGAAACAACCAAAAAGTCCATCAACAGATGAGTGGACAAAGAAGAACTGGTACATGTACAGACAGAATATTAGCCAAGGATTAAAAGGACGCAATGCCATTTGCAGAACCGTAGATGAGTCTAGAGGTAATCACGTGACTTGTAGTAAGTCAGAAAGAGACAGACACATATCGTATGATATCACTTATAGGTGTTACCTAAACATTGATACCAGTTCAGATATTTGCACAGGGAAGGGCAATGACAGATTCATTAAACAAACTTATGGCTCACCAATGGAAAGGTGTGAGGATTGGATCCATTAGGATATTGGGGTTAACAGACATATACAAACACAGGTGAAATATATAATCACCAAAGACCTACGGAATACCACGAGAAGACTACTCAACATTCCGTCATGACGTACATGGGAAAAGGATCCCAGGAAGAACAGACATATGTATATGTGTAAAGGAACCACATCTTGCACACCTACAGCAAGCCAAACATTGGAATCAAACTTGCTGTGATAAAAAATAAAAAATTAAATTTAAAAAACGAACAAGTAGTGAGACAAACTTAAGGGGCTTTCTCCTGGCACATTCCATTCTAAATGACAACCTAGAACACGACTTCCATTGAGGCTCTGTTCTCCTAGTAACCAGATTTGGTAAGGGAGAACTGCTGCCACCTTGTGGCCGTTTCACACAAC
Source organism: Hyperoodon ampullatus (assembly GCF_949752795.1). NCBI lineage: Eukaryota > Metazoa > Chordata > Mammalia > Artiodactyla > Ziphiidae > Hyperoodon > Hyperoodon ampullatus. The sequence goes on along the minus strand of NC_136917.1, from coordinate 391,502 downwards.
AGCAGCTTTAACCCCAGCGCTAATGGTCAGTGGATATTCAAAATCATTGCAGGCCTGTAAATGACACCTGCCCTGAAAACAAATCCTGGGGTCATATATCAACCAAAAAATTCAAAAGACGTCCATATTTCAAAACGACAGTTTCAAGAGGCATATTTTACGCCCATTAGTGTTCTGCCTCTTTTTCTTTCTTTTTTGTTAAAAAAACGGGAATGGAAAAAGGCAACCCTCAGAATGGGCGAAAATATTTGCAAACGAATCAATGGACAAAGGTTTAATCTCCAATATATATAAACAGCTCATGCAGCTTAATATTAAAAAAAAACAAACAACCCAATACAAAACTGGGCAGAAGATCTAAATAGACGTTTCTTCAAAGAAGACACAGAGATGGTCAAGACGCACATGAAAAGCTGCTCAACATCACTAATTATTACAGAAATGCAAATCAAAACTACAATGAGGTATCACCTCACACCTGTTAGAATCGGCATCATCAGAAAATCTACAAACAACAAATTCTGCCGAGGGTGTGGACAAAAGGAACCCTCTTCCACTCTTGGTGGGAATGAAAATGGATACAGTCACTATGGAGAACAGTATGGAGGCTCCTTAAAAAACTAAAAATAGAATTACCATATGATCCAGCAATCCCACTTCTGGGCATATACCCAGAGAAAACCATAAATCAAAAAGACACATTCACCACAATGTTCATTGCAGCCACTATTTACGATAGCCAGGTAATGGAAGCAACCTAAGTGCCCACAGACAGACGAATGGATAAAGATGTGGTACATATATAAAATGGAATATTACTCAGCCATAAAAAGGAATGAAACTGGGTCATTTGTAGAGACGTCGATGGATCTCGAGACTGTCATACAGAGTGAAGTAAGTCAGAAAGAGAAAAACAAATATTGGATATTAATGCATATATGTGGAACCTAGAAAAATGGTACAGATGAACCAGTTTGCAGGGCAGAAATAGAGACACAGAGGTAGAGAACAAACGTATGGACACCAAGTGGGGGAAGACATGGGGTGGTGGTGGTGGGATGAGTTGGGTGATTGGGATTGATCTGTATAAAAGTATATGCATAAAATAGATAACTAATAATAACCTGCTGTATAAAAAAATAAAATTAAATTTCAAAATTTTTAAAAATAAAATTTAAAAATGAAACAGAAAAAATGTCTTCCCTTCACACAGATGTATTTATATGAATGAATTGTTTCCATGCTTATATCTATAAATACATAAAAGAGGAATAAAATCTAACTTGAACCAAAAAAAAAAAAAAAACCTGAACCCACCAGTTATACAATGGAAAACCATATCAGGGAACTTGTTCCAGCGGTAAACAATTCTGAAATTGGTCAGAGGTGGGGAATCATCTCCCATACAGCCAGCAGCGCCCCCCCAACCCCCGCGAGGAGTGTCCTCATTGCAAAGCTAGGGGACCGTGCCGAGGCGTCTGTGAGTAAACGTGAGCTGAGCCCCAGGCCAGCTGCTGCTGGACCGTTCCCACCCTTCCCAGGTAAAACACCTGAATATGTACAAGGACTTGAAAGCCTAGAGGAAGGGCCGTGGAGCCACACCAGCGACAGCATGCAGGCCAACTTGGTGCCTGCAGGCCAGCCAGGATGGTCATGGCCCCGGGCGTTTTACTGGAAGCTTTCCATTTCCCTGCCTGAGACACCCCTCCTGTCCCGGCCCCCACTGCTTTTTTCCTTCCTCACCTCTGCCCAGAGAGAAATTCCAGCGGAAGGAATGGGTGACACATCCTCTTCTTTAGCAGGTGGCAGCCTGGCAACTCCTGCAGAAAGTCCAGCAGAGCCCCACTCACACCGGGCCACCCACAAAGCCGTGGCCCCACACTCCCTCCCACCCGCACAGCCCCGAGACTGCTGATGGGGCAGAGAATATGGCGTCAGGCACAGCTGCAGGGGCTCTTGCTGCCTGGAGCGCTGTTTATATTGACCTCAACCCAGGCACACATGGGGAGGGCTGGCCGGCATGGCCAGGCTGCCGAGTTCAGCCAATCCTCATCCCTCAGGAACTCACATTGCAGAAAATGGACCTCGCTGAACCGGCCAGGTCCAAGGAACAGGTGTGGGCTCCTGAGAGTCAGGATAGTCAAGGGGCTGCAGCTCCGGCTTGTTTTCTAAACATTTTATCTGGCCCATGAGTGGGAGACAACTTCAAGAAGACCCTCTCCTAATGAGAGGAAGCCAGGAGTCAGGGAGAGGAGGGGTGATGGGTGGAGACACAGGCCTGGTGCCCCGGCTGCAGTGGAAGTCTCTGGAAGACCAGGCAGAGGGAGGCTGCACAGAGTGATGCACAGGGTCACAGACCTGTCGGAGCTGCTGTTTGTTAGTTCAAGTCCTGCTCGGAGGTGCTCTGTGTCAGCTCTGAGTGACAGGAGATCTGGGGTGCTCTGAAATGAGGGCTATGTGCACGGTTCCTGTGTGCCCAGCCCTGCAGGGGTACCTGTCCAGGGGAGCTCCGTATCCTGGGAGGGGCCTGACCACGAGAGCCCCATGGGCTGCTGGGTAGTTGCACAGGTGAGCTCCATATCCTGGGAGTGGCCTGACCACGAGAGCCCCGTGGGCTGCTGGGGACCTGGTAAAGGATGTCAGGACAGTCAGTGAAGCCACCAAGGATATACATCCAGTAGTTCCTAATTCCTACACCCTGCTGGTCATTCTACCATCCACCAGGACATGGTATTCTGTGTTAGACTTCAATGGTGCCTTCTTCTGTATTCCATTCGTCCCACAAATGCTCTGCTGCCCTGGTAACCATATTTGGGAATGGAGAAATGCTGCCGCCTTGTGGCCGTTTCCCACAACAGCAGCTTTAAACCCAGTGCTAATGGTCACTAAATATTCACACTCATTTCAGCCTGTAGATGACACCTGCCCTCAAAAACAATCCTGGGGTCGAAAATTGACCAAAAAATTCAAAAGAGGGCAACCATCCAAGAAGACAATTTCAAGAGGTTAATTGTACTCTCCGTTTTTTTCTGTTTTTCTGTACCAGAAATTTAAAATGGCATGGAAAAATGCTGAACATTAAGAATAATTAAAGATATGCAAATCCAAATTGCAAAAACCTATCAGCTCACACCAGTCAGAATGGCAAGCGGCAAAAATTCTGCAAACAATAAATGCTGAAGGGGTTTTGGAGAAATGCCTACCCCTGGTTCAACGTGGGACATGGTAAGAGCCAGTAATGAAAACAAAAATGAGGTGCCTTGTAAAGGTAAATACAGAGCTACCATTCAATCAAGCATACCCACTGCTGGGCCTTTCACCTGAGGGGATGAGAATCAAAAGGACACAGGCTGGGCCTCACTGGTGGCGCAGTGGTTGAGAGTCCGCCTGCCAATGCAGGGGACACGGGTTCATACACCGGGTCGGGAAGATGCCACATGCCATGGAGCGGCTGGTCCCGTGAGCTATGGCTGCTGGGACTGCGCATCCGGAGGCTGTGTCCTGCAATGGGAGAGTTCACGGCAGTGAGAGGTCCATGTACCGCAAAAAAAAAAGACACCGGCTGGCAATCCTGTACTCCAGAAATATTTACCATAGCCAACACTTGGAAGCTACGAAAATCTCCATCAACCCAGGAATGCACAAAGAAGAAGTGGTCCATGTACACAATGGAATATGACTCCAATAAAAAAATATAAATTCAATTTATAAAACAAACATAAGTAAGGAGACATTGGCTTTGGTGGGCACATTCCACTCTAATATATAACTGAGGAACACCACTACCAGGATGGTCTGTTTCCCTAGTCACCAGATTGGGAAAAGCAGAAATGCTGCCGCCCTCTGGTCGTTACCTGCAACAGCAGCTTTAAAACCTGTGCTAAGGGTCACTTCATATGCACCAGTACTGGAGGGCTGTAAATGAAACGTGCCCTCAAAATGTCTTAAGGGAGGTAACGGCCAAAATATCTCTAAATGTCACACATACTTCACGAAAACAATTTGAAGAGGTAAGCTGTACTCACAGTTTGAAGAAAAAAAGGACATGCCAGAAAGCTCAATTTCAAGGGATTATGAGACACATGCAAATCCAACCACAAAGTGGTATCAGCTCACAATACTCAGAATAAACTTCAGCACATAAAACTACAAACAAAAAATGCTGAAGGTGTTGTGGAGAACTGCATACCGTCAACTTTAAGTGGGACGTAACCTGGTAAGAGCCACTAATGAGAACAGAATGGAGGTGCATCTACAAGGTAAACATTTTGCTACAATATGATTCAGGAGGGCCACTCCTGGGTCTATAAACTAAGAAGTCAGAATTGGAAAGACAGAGGCAGGCAAATGTGCATTGCCGCAGCATTACAGTAGCCATGACATGGAAACAACCAAAAAGTCCATCAACAGATGAGTGGACAAAGAAGAACTGGTACATGTACAGACAGAATATTAGCCAAGGATTAAAAGGACGCAATGCCATTTGCAGAACCGTAGATGAGTCTAGAGGTAATCACGTGACTTGTAGTAAGTCAGAAAGAGACAGACACATATCGTATGATATCACTTATAGGTGTTACCTAAACATTGATACCAGTTCAGATATTTGCACAGGGAAGGGCAATGACAGATTCATTAAACAAACTTATGGCTCACCAATGGAAAGGTGTGAGGATTGGATCCATTAGGATATTGGGGTTAACAGACATATACAAACACAGGTGAAATATATAATCACCAAAGACCTACGGAATACCACGAGAAGACTACTCAACATTCCGTCATGACGTACATGGGAAAAGGATCCCAGGAAGAACAGACATATGTATATGTGTAAAGGAACCACATCTTGCACACCTACAGCAAGCCAAACATTGGAATCAAACTTGCTGTGATAAAAAATAAAAAATTAAATTTAAAAAACGAACAAGTAGTGAGACAAACTTAAGGGGCTTTCTCCTGGCACATTCCATTCTAAATGACAACCTAGAACACGACTTCCATTGAGGCTCCGTTCTCCTAGTAACCAGATTAGGTAAGAGAGAACTGCTGCCACCTTGTGGCCGTTTCACACAACAGCAGCTTTAACCCCAGCGCTAATGGTCAGTGGATATTCAAAATCATTGCAGGCCTGTAAATGACACCTGCCCTGAAAACAAATCCTGGGGTCATATATCAACCAAAAAATTCAAAAGACGTCCATATTTCAAAACGACAGTTTCAAGAGGCATATTTTACGCCCATTAGTGTTCTGCCTCTTTTTCTTTCTTTTTTGTTAAAAAAACGGGAATGGAAAAAGGCAACCCTCAGAATGGGCGATAATATTTGCAAACGAATCAATGGACAAAGGTTTAATCTCCAATATATATAAACAGCTCATGCAGCTTAATATTAAAAAAAAACAAACAACCCAATACAAAACTGGGCAGAAGATCTAAATAGACGTTTCTTCAAAGAAGACACAGAGATGGTCAAGACGCACATGAAAAGCTGCTCAACATCACTAATTATTACAGAAATGCAAATCAAAACTACAATGAGGTATCACCTCACACCTGTTAGAATCGGCATCATCAGAAAATCTACAAACAACAAATTCTGCGGAGGGTGTGGACAAAAGGAACCCTCTTCCACTCTTGGTGGGAATGAAAATGGATACAGTCACTATGGAGAACAGTATGGAGGCTCCTTAAAAAACTAAAAATAGAATTACCATATGATCCAGCAATCCCACTTCTGGGCATATACCCAGAGAAAACCCTAAATCAAAAAGACACATTCACCACAATGTTCATTGCAGCCACTATTTACGATAGCCAGGTAATGGAAGCAACCTAAGTGCCCACAGACAGACGAATGGATAAAGATGTGGTACATATATAAAATGGAATATTACTCAGCCATAAAAAGGAATGAAACTGGGTCATTTGTAGAGACGTCGATGGATCTCGAGACTGTCATACAGAGTGAAGTAAGTCAGAAAGAGAAAAACAAATATTGGATATTAATGCATATATGTGGAACCTAGAAAAATGGTACAGATGAACCAGTTTGCAGGGCAGAAATAGAGACACAGAGGTAGAGAACAAACGTATGGACACCAAGTGGGGGAAGACATGGGGTGGTGGTGGTGGGATGAGTTGGGTGATTGGGATTGATCTGTATAAAAGTATATGCATAAAATAGATAACTAATAATAACCTGCTGTATAAAAAAATAAAATTAAATTTCAAAATTTTTAAAAATAAAATTTAAAAATGAAACAGAAAAAATGTCTTCCCTTCACACAGATGTATTTATATGAATGAATTGTTTCCATGCTTATATCTATAAATACATAAAAGAGGAATAAAATCTAACTTGAACCAAAAAAAAAAAAAAAACCTGAACCCACCAGTTATACAATGGAAAACCCTATCAGGGAACTTGTTCCAGCGGTAAACAATTCTGAAATTGGTCAGAGGTGGGGAATCATCTCCCATAGCGCCAGCAGCGCCCCCCCAACCCCCGCGAGGAGTGTCCTCATTGCAAAGCTAGGGGACCGTGCCGAGGCGTCTGTGAGTAAACGTGAGCTGAGCCCCAGGCCAGCTGCTGCTGGACCGTTCCCACCCTTCCCAGGTAAAACACCTGAATATGTACAAGGACTTGAAAGCCTAGAGGAAGGGCCGTGGAGCCACACCAGCGACAGCATGCAGGCCAACTTGGTGCCTGCAGGCCAGCCAGGATGGTCATGGCCCCGGGCGTTTTACTGGAAGCTTTCCATTTCCCTGCCTGAGACACCCCTCCTGTCCCGGCCCCCACTGCCTTTTTCCTTCCTCACCTCTGCCCAGAGAGAAATTCCAGCGGAAGGTATGGGTGACACATCCTCTTCTTTAGCAGGTGGCAGCCTGGCAACTCCTGCAGAAAGTCCAGCAGAGCCCCACTCACACCGGGCCACCCACAAAGCCATGGCCCCACACTCCCTCCCACCCGCACAGCCCCGAGACTGCTGATGGGGCAGAGAATATGGCGTCAGGCACAGCTGCAGGGGCTCTTGCTGCCTGGAGCGCTGTTTATATTGACCTCAACCCAGGCACACATGGGGAGGGCTGGCCGGCATGGTCAGGCTGCCGACTTCAGCCATTCCTCACCCCTCAGGAACTCACATTGCAGAAAATGGACCTCGCTGAACCGGCCAGGTCCAAGGAACAGGTGTGGGCTCCTGAGAGTCAGAATAGTCAAGGGGCTGCAGCTCCGGCTTGTTTTCTAAACATTTTATCTGGCCCATGAGTGGGAGACAACTTCAAGAAGACCCTCTCCTAATGAGAGGAAGCCAGGAGTCAGGGAGAGGAGGGGTGATGGGTGGAGACACAGGCCTGGTGCCCCGGCTGCAGTGGAAGTCTCTGGAAGACCAGGCAGAGGGAGGCTGCACAGAGTGATGCACAGGGTCACAGACCTGTCAGAGCTGCTGTTTGTTAGTTCAAGTCCCGCTCGGAGGTGCTCTGTGTCAGCTCTGAGTGACAGGAGATCTGGGGTGCTCTGAAATGAGGGCTATGTGCACAGTTCCTGTGTGCCCAGCCCTGCAGGGGTACCTGTCCAGGGGAGCTCCGTATCCTGGGAGGGGCCTGACCACGAGAGCCCCATGGGCTGCTGGGTAGTTACACAGGTGAGCTCCATATCCTGGGAGTGGCCTGACCACGAGAGCCCCGTGGGCTGCTGAGGACCTGGTAAAGGATGTCAGGACAGTCAGTGAAGCCACCAAGGATATACATCCAGTAGTTCCTAATTCCTACACCCTGCTGGTCATTCTACCATCCACCAGGACATGGTATTCTGCGTTAGACTTCAATGGTGCCTTCTTCTGTATTCCATTCGTCCCACAAATGCTCTGCTGCCCTGGTAACCATATTTGGGAATGGAGAAATGCTGCCGCCTTGTGGCCGTTTCCCACAACAGCAGCTTTAAACCCAGTACTAATGGTCACTAAATATTCACACTCATTTCAGCCTGTAGATGACACCTGCCCTCAAAAACAATCCTGGGGTCGAAAATTGACCAAAAAATTCAAAAGAGGGCAACCATCCAAGAAGACAATTTCAAGAGGTTAATTGTACTCTCCGTTTTTTTCTGTTTTTCTGTACCAGAAATTTAAAATGGCATGGAAAAATGCTGAACATTAAGAATAATTAAAGATATGCAAATCCAAATTGCAAAAACCTATCAGCTCACACCAGTCAGAATGGCCAGCAGCAAAAATTCTGCAAACAATAAATGCTGAAGGGGTTTTGGAGAAATGCCTACCCTTGGTTCAACGTGGGACATGGTAAGAGCCAGTAATGAAAACAAAAATGAGGTGCCTTGTAAAGGTAAATACAGAGCTACCATTCAATCAAGCATACCCACTGCTGGGCCTTTCACCTGAGGGGATGAGAATCAAAAGGACACAGGCTGGGCCTCACTGGTGGCGCAGTGGTTCAGAGTCCGCCTGCCAATGCAGGGGACACGGGTTCATGCACCGGGTCGGGAAGATGCCACATGCCATGGAGCGGCTGGTCCCGTGAGCTATGGCTGCTGGGACTGTGCATCCGGAGCCTGTGTCCTGCAATGGGAGAGTCCACGGCAGTGAGAGGTCCATGTACCGCAAAAAAAAAAAGACACCGGCTGGCAATCCTGTACTCCAGAAATATTTACCATAGCCAACACTTGGAAGCTACGAAAATCTCCATCAACCCAGGAATGCACAAAGAAGAAGTGGTCCATGTACACAATGGAATATGACTCCAATAAAATAATATAAATTCAATTTATAAAACAAACATAAGTAAGGAGACATTGGCTTTGGTGGGCACATTCCACTCTAATATATAACTGAGGAACACCACTACCAGGATGGTCTGTTTCCCTAGTTACCAGATTGGGAAAAGCAGAAATGCTGCCGCCCTCTGGTCGTTACCTGCAACAGCAGCTTTCAAACCTGTGCTAAGGGTCACTTCATATGCACCAGTACTGGAGGGCTGTAAATGAAACGTGCCCTCAAAATGTCTTAAGGGAGGTAACGGCCAAAATATCTCTAAATGTCACACATACTTCACGAAAACAGTTTGAAGAGGTAAGCTGTACTCACAGTTTGAAGAAAAAAAGGACATGCCAGAAAGCTCAATTTCAAGGGATTATGAGACACATGCAAATCCAACCACAAAGTGGTATCAGCTCACAATACTCAGAATAAACTTCAGCACATAAAACTACAAACAAAAAATGCTGAAGGTGTTGTGGAGAACTGCATACCGTCAACTTTAAGTGGGACGTAACCTGGTAAGAGCCACTAATGAGAACAGAATGGAGGTGCATCTACAAGGTAAACATTTTGCTACAATATGATTCAGGAGGGCCACTCCTGGGTCTATAAACTAAGAAGTCAGAATTGGAAAGACAGAGGCAGGCAAATGTGCATTGCCGCAGCATTACAGTAGCCATGACATGGAAACAACCAAAAAGTCCATCAACAGATGAGTGGACAAAGAAGAACTGGTACATGTACAGACAGAATATTAGCCAAGGATTAAAAGGACGCAATGCCATTTGCAGAACCGTAGATGAGACTAGAGGTAATCACGTGACTTGTAGTAAGTCAGAAAGAGACAGACACATATCGTATGATATCACTTATAGGTGTTACCTAAACATTGATACCAGTTCAGATATTTGCACAGGGAAGGGCAATGACAGATTCATTAAACAAACTTATGGCTCACCAATGGAAAGGTGTGAGGATTGGATCCATTAGGATATTGGGGTTAACAGACATATACAAACCCAGGTGAAATATATAATCACCAAAGACCTACGGAATACCACGAGAAGACTACTCAACATTCCGTCATGACGTACATGGGAAAAGGATCCCAGGAAGAACAGACATATGTATATGTGTAAAGGAACCACATCTTGCACACCTACAGCAAGCCAAACATTGGAATCAAACTTGCTGTGATAAAAAATAAAAAATTAAATTTAAAAAACGAACAAGTAGTGAGACAAACTTAAGGGGCTTTCTCCTGGCACATTCCATTCTAAATGACAACCTAGAACACGACTTCCATTGAGGCTCTGTTCTCCTAGTAACCAGATTTGGTAAGGGAGAACTGCTGCCACCTTGTGACCGTTTCACACAACAGCAGCTTTAACCCCAGCGCTAATGGTCAGTGGATATTCAAAATCATTGCAGGCCTGTAAATGACACCTGCCCTGAAAACAAATCCTGGGGTCATATATCGACCAAAAAATTCAAAAGACGTCCATATTTCAAAACGACAGTTTCAAGAGGCATATTTTACGCCCATTAGTGTTCTGCCTCTTTTTCTTTCTTTTTTGTTAAAAAAACGGGAATGGAAAAAGGCAACCCTCAGAATGGGCGATAATATTTGCAAACGAATCAATGGACAAAGGTTTAATCTCCAATATATATAAACAGCTCATGCAGCTTAATATTAAAAAAAAACAAACAACCCAATACAAAACTGGGCAGAAGATCTAAATAGACGTTTCTTCAAAGAAGACACAGAGATGGTCAAGACGCACATGAAAAGCTGCTCAACATCACTAATTATTACAGAAATGCAAATCAAAACTACAATGAGGTATCACCTCACACCTGTTAGAATCGGCATCATCAGAAAATCTACAAACAACAAATTCTGCGGAGGGTGTGGACAAAAGGAACCCTCTTCCACTCTTGGTGGGAATGAAAATGGATACAGTCACTATGGAGAACAGTATGGAGGCTCCTTAAAAAACTAAAAATAGAATTACCATATGATCCAGCAATCCCACTTCTGGGCATATACCCAGAGAAAACCCTAAATCAAAAAGACACATTCACCACAATGTTCATTGCAGCCACTATTTACGATAGCCAGGTAATGGAAGCAACCTAAGTGCCCACAGACAGACGAATGGATAAAGATGTGGTACATATATAAAATGGAATATTACTCAGCCATAAAAAGGAATGAAACTGGGTCATTTGTAGAGACGTCGATGGATCTCGAGACTGTCATACAGAGTGAAGTAAGTCAGAAAGAGAAAAACAAATATTGGATATTAATGCATATATGTGGAACCTAGAAAAATGGTACAGATGAACCAGTTTGCAGGGCAGAAATAGAGACACAGAGGTAGAGAACAAACGTATGGACACCAAGTGGGGGAAGACATGGGGTGGTGGTGGTGGGATGAGTTGGGTGATTGGGATTGATCTGTATAAAAGTATATGCATAAAATAGATAACTAATAATAACCTGCTGTATAAAAAAATAAAATTAAATTTCAAAATTTTTAAAAATAAAATTTAAAAATGAAACAGAAAAAATGTCTTCCCTTCACACAGATGTATTTATATGAATGAATTGTTTCCATGCTTATATCTATAAATACATAAAAGAGGAATAAAATCTAACTTGAACCAAAAAAAAAAAAAAAAACCTGAACCCACCAGTTATACAATGGAAAACCCTATCAGGGAACTTGTTCCAGCGGTAAACAATTCTGAAATTGGTCAGAGGTGGGGAATCATCTCCCATACAGCCAGCAGCGCCCCCCCAACCCCCGCGAGGAGTGTCCTCATTGCAAAGCTAGGGGACCGTGCCGAGGCGTCTGTGAGTAAACGTGAGCTGAGCCCCAGGCCAGCTGCTGCTGGACCGTTCCCACCCTTCCCAGGTAAAACACCTGAATATGTACAAGGACTTGAAAGCCTAGAGGAAGGGCCGTGGAGCCACACCAGCGACAGCATGCAGGCCAACTTGGTGCCTGCAGGCCAGCCAGGATGGTCATGGCCCCGGGCGTTTTACTGGAAGCTTTCCATTTCCCTGCCTGAGACACCCCTCCTGTCCCGGCCCCCACTGCTTTTTTCCTTCCTCACCTCTGCCCAGAGAGAAATTCCAGCGGAAGTTATGGGTGACGCAGCCTCTTCTTTAGCAGGTGGCAGCCTGGCAACTCCTGCAGAAAGTCCAGCAGAGCCCCACTCACACCGGGCCACCCAAAAGCCGTGGCCCCACACTCCCTCCCACCCGCACAGCCCCGAGACTGCTGATGGGGCAGAGAATATGGCATCAGGCACAGCTGCAGGGGCTCTTGCTGCCTGGAGCGCTGTTTATATTGACCTCAACCCAGGCACACATGGGGAGGGATGGCCGGCATGGTCAGGCTGCCGAGTTCAGCCAATCCTCACCCCTCAGGAACTCACATTGCAGAAAATGGACCTCGCTGAACCGGCCAGGTCCAAGGAACAGGTGTGGGCTCCTGAGAGTCAGGATAGTCAAGGGGCTGCAGCTCCGGCTTGTTTTCTAAACATTTTATCTGGCCCATGAGTGGGAGACAACTTCAAGAAGACCCTCTCCTAATGAGAGGAAGCCAGGAGTCAGGGAGAGGAGGGGTGATGGGTGGAGACACAGGCCTGGTGCCCCGGCTGCAGTGGAAGTCTCTGGAAGACCAGGCAGAGGGAGGCTGCACAGAGTGATGCACAGGGTCACAGACCTGTCGGAGCTGCTGTTTGTTAGTTCAAGTCCTGCTCGGAGGTGCTCTGTGTCAGCTCTGAGTGACAGGAGATCTGGGGTGCTCTGAAATGAGGGCTATGTGCACGGTTCCTGTGTGCCCAGCCCTGCAGGGGTACCTGTCCAGGGGGACCTCCGTATCCCGGGAGGGGCCTGACCACGAGAGCCCCATGGGCTGCTGGGTAGTTGCACAGGTGAGCTCCATATCCTGGGAGTGGCCTGACCACGAGAGCCCCGTGGGCTGCTGGGAACCTGGTAAAGGATGTCAGGACAGTCAGTGAGGCCACCAAGGATATACATCCAGTAGTTCCTAATTCCTACACCCTGCTGGTCATTCTACCATCCACCAGGACATGGTATTCTGTGTTAGACTTCAATGGTGCCTTCTTCTGTATTCCATTCGTCCCACAAATGCTCTGCTGCCCTGGTAACCATATTTGGGAATGGAGAAATGCTGCCGCCTTGTGGCCGTTTCCCACAACAGCAGCTTTAAACCCAGTGCTAATGGTCACTAAATATTCACACTCATTTCAGCCTGTAGATGACACCTGCCCTCAAAAACAATCCTGGGGTCGAAAATTGACCAAAAAATTCAAAAGAGGGCAACCATCCAAGAAGACAATTTCAAGAGGTTTAATTGTACACTCCGTTTTTTTCTGTTTTTCTGTACCAGAAATTTAAAATGGCATGGAAAATTGCTGAACATTAAGAATAATTAAAGATATGCAAATCCAAATTACAAAAACCTATCAGCTCACACCAGTCAGAATGGCCAGCGGCAAAAATTCTGCAAACAATAAATGCTGAAGGGGTTTTGGAGAAACGCCTACCCTTGGTTCTACGTGGGACATGGTAAGAGCCAGTAATGAAAACAAAAATGAGGTGCCTTGTAAAGGTAAATACAGAGCTACCATTCAATCAAGCATACCCGCTGCTGGGCCTTTCACCTGAGGGGATGAGAATCAAAAGGACACAGGCTGGGCCTCACTGGTGGCGCAGTGGTTCAGAGTCCGCCTGCCAATGCAGGGGACACGGGTTCATGCACCGGGTCGGGAAGATGCCACATGCCATGGAGCGGCTGGTCCCGTGAGCTATGGCTGCTGGGACTGCGCATCCGGAGGCTGTGTCCTGCAATGGGAGAGTTCACGGCAGTGAGAGGTCCATGTACCGCAAAAAAAAAAGACACCGGCTGGCAATCCTGTACTCCAGAAATATTTACCATAGCCAACACTTGGAAGCTACGAAAATCTCCATCAACCCAGGAATGCACAAAGAAGAAGTGGTCCATGTACACAATGGAATATGACTCCAATAAAATAATATAAATTCAATTTATAAAACAAACATAAGTAAGGAGACATTGGCTTTGGTGGGCACATTCCACTCTAATATATAACTGAGGAACACCACTACCAGGATGGTCTGTTTCCCTAGTTACCAGATTGGGAAAAGCAGAAATGCTGCCGCCCTCTGGTCGTTACCTGCAACAGCAGCTTTCAAACCTGTGCTAAGGGTCACTTCATATGCACCAGTACTGGAGGGCTGTAAATGAAACGTGCCCTCAAAATGTCTTAAGGGAGGTAACGGCCAAAATATCTCTAAATGTCACACATACTTCACGAAAACAATTTGAAGAGGTAAGCTGTACTCACAGTTTGAAGAAAAAAAGGACATGCCAGAAAGCTCAATTTCAAGGGATTATGAGACACATGCAAATCCAACCACAAAGTGGTATCAGCTCACAATACTCAGAATAAACTTCAGCACATAAAACTACAAACAAAAAATGCTGAAGGTGTTGTGGAGAACTGCATACCGTCAACTTTAAGTGGGACGTAACCTGGTAAGAGCCACTAATGAGAACAGAATGGAGGTGCATCTACAAGGTAAACATTTTGCTACAATATGATTCAGGAGGGCCACTCCTGGGTCTATAAACTAAGAAGTCAGAATTGGAAAGACAGAGGCAGGCAAATGTGCATTGCCGCAGCATTACAGTAGCCATGACATGGAAACAACCAAAAAGTCCATCAACAGATGAGTGGACAAAGAAGAACTGGTACATGTACAGACAGAATATTAGCCAAGGATTAAAAGGACGCAATGCCATTTGCAGAACCGTAGATGAGTCTAGAGGTAATCACGTGACTTGTAGTAAGTCAGAAAGAGACAGACACATATCGTATGATATCACTTATAGGTGTTACCTAAACATTGATACCAGTTCAGATATTTGCACAGGGAAGGGCAATGACAGATTCATTAAACAAACTTATGGCTCACCAATGGAAAGGTGTGAGGATTGGATCCATTAGGATATTGGGGTTAATAGACATATACAAACACAGGTGAAATATATAATCACCAAAGACCTATGGAATACCACGAGAAGACTGCTCAACATTCCGTCATGACGTACATGGGAAAAGGATCCCAGGAAGAACAGACATATGTATATGTGTAAAGGAACCACATCTTGCACACCTACAGCAAGCCAAACATTGGAATCAAACTTGCTGTGATAAAAAATAAAAAATTAAATTTAAAAAACGAACAAGTAGTGAGACAAACTTAAGGGGCTTTCTCCTGGCACATTCCATTCTAAATGACAACCTAGAACACGACTTCCATTGAGGCTCTGTTCTCCTAGTAACCAGATTTGGTAAGGGAGAACTGCTGCCACCTTGTGGCCGTTTCACACAACAGCAGCTTTAACCCCAGCGCTAATGGTCAGTGGATATTCAAAATCATTGCAGGCCTGTAAATGACACCTGCCCTGAAAACAAATCCTGGGGTCATATATCGACCAAAAAATTCAAAAGACGTCCATATTTCAAAACGACAGTTTCAAGAGGCATATTTTACGCCCATTAGTGTTCTGCCTCTTTTTCTTTCTTTTTTGTTAAAAAAACGGGAATGGAAAAAGGCAACCCTCAGAATGGGCGATAATATTTGCAAACGAATCAATGGACAAAGGTTTAATCTCCAATATATATAAACAGCTCATGCAGCTTAATATTAAAAAAAAACAAACAACCCAATACAAAACTGGGCAGAAGATCTAAATAGACGTTTCTTCAAAGAAGACACAGAGATGGTCAAGACGCACATGAAAAGCTGCTCAACATCACTAATTATTACAGAAATGCAAATCAAAACTACAACGAGGTATCACGTCACACCTGTTAGAATCGGCATCATCAGAAAATCTACAAACAACAAATTCTGCGGAGGGTGTGGACAAAAGGAACCCTCTTCCACTCTTGGTGGGAATGAAAATGGATACAGTCACTATGGAGAACAGTATGGAGGTTCCTTAAAAAACTAAAAATAGAATTACCATATGATCCAGCAATCCCACTTCTGGGCATATACCCAGAGAAAACCATAAATCAAAAAGACACATTCACCACAACGTTCATTGCAGCCACTATTTACGATAGCCAGGTAATGGAAGCAACCTAAGTGCCCACAGACAGACGAATGGATAAAGATGTGGTACATATATAAAATGGAATGTTACTCAGCCATAAAAAGGAATGAAACGGGGTCATTTGTAGAGACGTCGATGGATCTCGAGACTGTCATACAGAGTGAAGTAAGTCAGAAAGAGAAAAACAAATATTGGATATTAATGCATATATGTGGAACCTAGAAAAATGGTACAGATGAACCAGTTTGCAGGGCAGAAATAGAGACACAGAGGTAGAGAACAAATGTATGGACACCAAGTTGGGGAAGACATGGGGTGGTGGTGGTGGGATGAGTTGGGTGATTGGGATTGACCTGTATACAAGTATATGCATAAAATAGATAACTAATAATAACCTGCTATATAAAAAAATAAAATTAAATTTCAAAATTTTTAAAAATAAAATTTAAAAATGAAACAGAAAAAATGTCTTCCCTTCACACAGATGTATTTATATGAATGAATTGTTTCCATGCTTATATCTATAAATACATAAAAGAGGAATAAAATCTAACTTGAACCAAAAAAAAAAAAACCTGAACCCACCAGTTATACAATGGAAAACCCTATCAGGGAACTTGTTCCAGCGGTAAACAATTCTGAAATTGGTCAGAGGTGGGGAATCATCTCCCATACAGCCAGCAGCGCCCCCCCAACCCCCACGAGGAGTGTCCTCATTGCAAAGCTAGGGGACCGTGCCGAGGCGTCTGTGAGTAAACGTGAGCTGAGCCCCAGGCCAGCTGCTGCTGGACCGTTCCCACCCTTCCCAGGTAAAACACCTGAATATGTACAAGGACTTGAAAGCCTAGAGGAAGGGCCGTGGAGCCACACCAGCGACAGCATGCAGGCCAACTTGGTGCCTGCAGGCCAGCCAGGATGGTCATGGCCCCGGGCGTTTTACTGGAAGCTTTCCATTTCCCTGCCTAAAACACCCCTCCTGTCCCGGCCCCCACTGCTTTTTTCCTTCCTCACCTCTGCCCAGAGAGAAATTCCAGCGGAAGGTATGGGTGACGCATCCTCTTCTTTAGCAGGTGGCAGCCTGGCAACTCCTGCAGAAAGTCCAGCAGAGCCCCACTCACACCGGGCCACCCACAAAGCCATGGCCCCACACTCCCTCCCACCCGCACAGCCCCGAGACTGCTGATGGGGCAGAGAATATGGCGTCAGGCACAGCTGCAGGGGCTCTTGCTGCCTGGAGCGCTGTTTATATTGACCTCAACCCAGGCACACATGGGGAGGGCTGGCCGGCATGGTCAGGCTGCCGAGTTCAGCCAATCCTCATCCCTCAGGAACTCACATTGCAGAAAATGGACCTCGCTGAACCGGCCAGGTCCAAGGAACAGGTGTGGGCTCCTGAGAGTCAGGATAGTCAAGGGGCTGCAGCTCCGGCTTGTTTTCTAAACATTTTATCTGGCCCATGAGTGGGAGACAACTTCAAGAAGACCCTCTCCTAATGAGAGGAAGCCAGGAGTCAGGGAGAGGAGGGGTGATGGGTGGAGACACAGGCCTGGTGCCCCGGCTGCAGTGGAAGTCTCTGGAAGACCAGGCAGAGGGAGGCTGCACAGAGTGATGCACAGGGTCACAGACCTGTCGGAGCTGCTGTTTGTTAGTTCAAGTCCCGCTCGGAGGTGCTCTGTGTCAGCTCTGAGTGACAGGAGATCTGGGGTGCTCTGAAATGAGGGCTATGTGCACGGTTCCTGTGTGCCCAGCCCTGCAGGGGTACCTGTCCAGGGGAGCTCCGTATCCTGGGAGGGGCCTGACCACGAGAGCCCCATGGGCTGCTGGGTAGTTGCACAGGTGAGCTCCATATCCTGGGAGTGGCCTGACCACGAGAGCCCCGTGGGCTGCTGGGGACCTGGTAAAGGATGTCAGGACAGTCAGTGAAGCCACCAAGGATATACATCCAGTAGTTCCTAATTCCTACACCCTGCTGGTCATTCTACCATCCACCAGGACATGGTATTCTGTGTTAGACTTCAATGGTGCCTTCTTCTGTATTCCATTCGTCCCACAAATGCTCTGCTGCCCTGGTAACCATATTTGGGAATGGAGAAATGCTGCCGCCTTGTGGCCGTTTCCCACAACAGCAGCTTTAAACCCAGTGCTAATGGTCACTAAATATTCACACTCATTTCAGCCTGTAGATGACACCTGCCCTCAAAAACAATCCTGGGGTCGAAAATTGACCCAAAAATTCAAAAGAGGGCAACCATCCAAGAAGACAATTTCAAGAGGTTTAATTGTACACTCCGTTTTTTTCTGTTTTTCTGTACCAGAAATTTAAAATGGCATGGAAAATTGCTGAACATTAAGAATAATTAAAGATATGCAAATCCAAATTACAAAAACCTATCAGCTCACACCAGTCAGAATGGCCAGCGGCAAAAATTCTGCAAACAATAAATGCTGAAGGGGTTTTGGAGAAACGCCTACCCTTGGTTCTACGTGGGACATGGTAAGAGCCAGTAATGAAAACAAAAATGAGGTGCCTTGTAAAGGTAAATACAGAGCTACCATTCAATCAAGCATACCCGCTGCTGGGCCTTTCACCTGAGGGGATGAGAATCAAAAGGACACAGGCTGGGCCTCACTGGTGGCGCAGTGGTTCAGAGTCCGCCTGCCAATGCAGGGGACACGGGTTCATGCACCGGGTCGGGAAGATGCCACATGCCATGGAGCGGCTGGTCCCGTGAGCTATGGCTGCTGGGACTGCGCATCCGGAGGCTGTGTCCTGCAATGGGAGAGTTCACGGCAGTGAGAGGTCCATGTACCGCAAAAAAAAAAGACACCAGCTGGCAATCCTGTACTCCAGAAATATTTACCATAGCCAACACTTGGAAGCTACGAAAATCTCCATCAACCCAGGAATGCACAAAGAAGAAGTGGTCCATGTACACAATGGAATATGACTCCAATAAAATAATATAAATTCAATTTTAAAACAAACATAAGTAAGGACACATTGGCTTTGGTGGGCACATTCCACTCTAATATGTAACTGAGGAACACCACTACCAGGATGGTCTGTTTCCCTAGTTACCAGATTGGGAAAAGCAGAAATGCTGCCGCCCTCTGGTCGTTACCTGCAACAGCAGCTTTCAAACCTGTGCTAAGGGTCACTTCATATGCACCAGTACTGGAGGGCTGTAAATGAAACGTGCCCTCAAAATGTCTTAAGGGAGGTAACGGCCAAAATATCTCTAAATGTCACACATACTTCACAAAAACAATTTGAAGAGGTAAGCTGTACTCACAGTTTGAAGAAAAAAAGGACATGCCAGAAAGCTCAATTTCAAGGGATTATGAGACACATGCAAATCCAACCACAAAGTGGTATCAGCTCACAATACTCAGAATAAACTTCAGCACATAAAACTACAAACAAAAAATGCTGAAGGTGTTGTGGAGAACTGCATACCGTCAACTTTAAGTGGGACGTAACCTGGTAAGAGCCACTAATGAGAACAGAATGGAGGTGCATCTACAAGGTAAACATTTTGCTACAATATGATTCAGGAGGGCCACTCCTGGGTCTATAAACTAAGAAGTCAGAATTGGAAAGACAGAGGCAGGCAAATGTGCATTGCCGCAGCATTACAGTAGCCATGACATGGAAACAACCAAAAAGTCCATCAACAGATGAGTGGACAAAGAAGAACTGGTACATGTACAGACAGAATATTAGCCAAGGATTAAAAGGACGCAATGCCATTTGCAGAACCGTAGATGAGTCTAGAGGTAATCACGTGACTTGTAGTAAGTCAGAAAGAGACAGACACATATCGTATGATATCACTTATAGGTGTTACCTAAACATTGATACCAGTTCAGATATTTGCACAGGGAAGGGCAATGACAGATTCATTAAACAAACTTATGGCTCACCAATGGAAAGGTGTGAGGATTGGATCCATTAGGATATTGGGGTTAACAGACATATACAAACACAGGTGAAATATATAATCACCAAAGACCTATGGAATACCACGAGAAGACTGCTCAACATTCCGTCATGACGTACATGGGAAAAGGATCCCAGGAAGAACAGACATATGTATATGTGTAAAGGAACCACATCTTGCACACCTACAGCAAGCCAAACATTGGAATCAAACTTGCTGTGATAAAAAATAAAAAATTAAATTTAAAAAACGAACAAGTAGTGAGACAAACTTAAGGGGCTTTCTCCTGGCACATTCCATTCTAAATGACAACCTAGAACACGACTTCCATTGAGGCTCTGTTCTCCTAGTAACCAGATTTGGTAAGGGAGAACTGCTGCCACCTTGTGGCCGTTTCACACAACAGCAGCTTTAACCCCAGCGCTAATGGTCAGTGGATATTCAAAATCATTGCAGGCCTGTAAATGACACCTGCCCTGAAAACAAATCCTGGGGTCATATATCGACCAAAAAATTCAAAAGACGTCCATATTTCAAAACGACAGTTTCAAGAG
This sequence comes from Hyperoodon ampullatus, assembly GCF_949752795.1. Lineage (NCBI taxonomy): Eukaryota > Metazoa > Chordata > Mammalia > Artiodactyla > Ziphiidae > Hyperoodon > Hyperoodon ampullatus. Next base: position 371,044 of record NC_136917.1, on the reverse strand, counting down.
GCATATTTTACGCCCATTAGTGTTCTGCCTCTTTTTCTTTCTTTTTTGTTAAAAAAACGGGAATGGAAAAAGGCAACCCTCAGAATGGGCGATAATATTTGCAAACGAATCAATGGAGAAAGGTTTAATCTCCAATATATATAAACAGCTCATGCAGCTTAATATTAAAAAAAAACAAACAACCCAATACAAAACTGGGCAGAAGATCTAAATAGACGTTTCTTCAAAGAAGACACAGAGATGGTCAAGACGCACATGAAAAGCTGCTCAACATCACTAATTATTACAGAAATGCAAATCAAAACTACAACGAGGTATCACGTCACACCTGTTAGAATCGGCATCATCAGAAAATCTACAAACAACAAATTCTGCGGAGGGTGTGGACAAAAGGAACCCTCTTCCACTCTTGGTGGGAATGAAAATGGATACAGTCACTATGGAGAACAGTGTGGAGGTTCCTTAAAAAACTAAAAATAGAATTACCATATGATCCAGCAATCCCACTTCTGGGCATATACCCAGAGAAAACCATAAATCAAAAAGACACATTCACCACAACGTTCATTGCAGCCACTATTTACGATAGCCAGGTAATGGAAGCAACCTAAGTGCCCACAGACAGACGAATGGATAAAGATGTGGTACATATATAAAATGGAATGTTACTCAGCCATAAAAAGGAATGAAACGGGGTCATTTGTAGAGACGTCGATGGATCTCGAGACTGTCATACAGAGTGAAGTAAGTCAGAAAGAGAAAAACAAATATTGGATATTAATGCATATATGTGGAACCTAGAAAAATGGTACAGATGAACCAGTTTGCAGGGCAGAAATAGAGACACAGAGGTAGAGAACAAACGTATGGACACCAAGTGGGGGAAGACATGGGGTGGTGGTGGTGGGATGAGTTGGGTGATTGGGATTGACCTGTATACAAGTATATGCATAAAATAGATAACTAATAATAACCTGCTGTATAAAAAAATAAAATTAAATTTCAAAATCTTTAAAAATAAAATTTAAAAATGAAACAGAAAAAATGTCTTCCCTTCACACAGATGTATTTATATGAATGAATTGTTTCCATGCTTATATCTATAAATACATAAAAGAGGAATAAAATCTAACTTGAACCAAAAAAAAAAAAACCTGAACCCACCAGTTATACAATGGAAAACCCTATCAGGGAACTTGTTCCAGCGGTAAACAATTCTGAAATTGGTCAGAGGTGGGGAATCATCTCCCATACAGCCAGCAGCGCCCCCCCAACCCCCACGAGGAGTGTCCTCATTGCAAAGCTAGGGGACCGTGCTGAGGCGTCTGTGAGTAAACGTGAGCTGAGCCCCAGGCCAGCTGCTGCTGGACCGTTCCCACCCTTCCCAGGTAAAACACCTGAATATGTACAAGGACTTGAAAGCCTAGAGGAAGGGCCGTGGAGCCACACCAGCGACAGCATGCAGGCCAACTTGGTGCCTGCAGGCCAGCCAGGATGGTCATGGCCCCGGGCGTTTTACTGGAAGCTTTCCATTTCCCTGCCTAAAACACCCCTCCTGTCCCGGCCCCCACTGCTTTTTTCCTTCCTCACCTCTGCCCAGAGAGAAATTCCAGCGGAAGGTATGGGTGACGCATCCTCTTCTTTAGCAGGTGGCAGCCTGGCAACTCCTGCAGAAAGTCCAGCAGAGCCCCACTCACACCGGGCCACCCACAAAGCCATGGCCCCACACTCCCTCCCACCCGCACAGCCCCGAGACTGCTGATGGGGCAGAGAATATGGCGTCAGGCACAGCTGCAGGGGCTCTTGCTGCCTGGAGCGCTGTTTATATTGACCTCAACCCAGGCACACATGGGGAGGGCTGGCCGGCATGGTCAGGCTGCCGAGTTCAGCCAATCCTCATCCCTCAGGAACTCACATTGCAGAAAATGGACCTCGCTGAACCGGCCAGGTCCAAGGAACAGGTGTGGGCTCCTGAGAGTCAGGATAGTCAAGGGGCTGCAGCTCCGGCTAGTTTTCTAAACATTTTATCTGGCCCATGAGTGGGAGACAACTTCAAGAAGACCCTCTCCTAATGAGAGGAAGCCAGGAGTCAGGGAGAGGAGGGGTGATGGGTTGAGACACAGGCCTGGTGCCCCGGCTGCAGTGGAAGTCTCTGGAAGACCAGGCAGAGGGAGGCTGCACAGAGTGATGCACAGGGTCACAGACCTGTCGGAGCTGCTGTTTGTTAGTTCAAGTCCCGCTCGGAGGTGCTCTGTGTCAGCTCTGAGTGACAGGAGATCTGGGGTGCTCTGAAATGAGGGCTATGTGCACGGTTCCTGTGTGCCCAGCCCTGCAGGGGTACCTGTCCAGGGGAGCTCCGTATCCTGGGAGGGGCCTGACCACGAGAGCCCCATGGGCTGCTGGGTAGTTGCACAGGTGAGCTCCATATCCTGGGAGTGGCCTGACCACGAGAGCCCCGTGGGCTGCTGGGGACCTGGTAAAGGATGTCAGGACAGTCAGTGAAGCCACCAAGGATATACATCCAGTAGTTCCTAATTCCTACACCCTGCTGGTCATTCTACCATCCACCAGGACATGGTATTCTGTGTTAGACTTCAATGGTGCCTTCTTCTGTATTCCATTCGTCCCACAAATGCTCTGCTTCCCTGGTAACCATATTTGGGAATGGAGAAATGCTGCCGCCTTGTGGCCGTTTCCCACAACAGCAGCTTTAAACCCAGTGCTAATGGTCACTAAATATTCACACTCATTTCAGCCTGTAGATGACACCTGCCCTCAAAAACAATCCTGGGGTCGAAAATTGACCAAAAAATTCAAAAGAGGGCAACCATCCAAGAAGACAATTTCAAGAGGTTAATTGTACTCTCCGTTTTTTTCTGTTTTTCTGTACCAGAAATTTAAAATGGCATGGAAAAATGCTGAACATTAAGAATAATTAAAGAGATGCAAATCCAAATTACAAAAACCTATCAGCTCACACCAGTCAGAATGGCCAGCGGCAAAAATTCTGCAAACAATAAATGCTGAAGGGGTTTTGGAGAAATGCCTACCCTTGGTTCAACGTGGGACATGGTAAGAGCCAGTAATGAAAACAAAAATGAGGTGCCTTGTAAAGGTAAATACTGAGCTACCATTCAATCAAGCATACCCGCTGCTGGGCTTTTCACCTGAGGGGATGAGAATCAAAAGGACACAGGCTGGGCCTCACTGGTGGCGCAGTGGTTGAGAGTCCGCCTGCCAATGCAGGGGACACGGGTTCATGCACCGGGTCGGGAAGATGCCACATGCCATGGAGCGGCTGGTCCCGTGAGCTATGGCTGCTGGGACTGCGCATCCGGAGCCTGTGTCCTGCAATGGGAGAGTCCACGGCAGTGAGAGGTCCATGTACCGCAAAAAAAAAAAGGACACCGGCTGGCAATCCTGTACTCCAGAAATATTTACCATAGCCAACACTTGGAAGCTACGAAAATCTCCATCAACCCAGGAATGCACAAAGAAGAAGTGGTCCATGTACACAATGGAATATGACTCCAATAAAAAAATATAAATTCAATTTATAAAACAAACATAAGTAAGGAGACATTGGCTTTGGTGGGCACATTCCACTCTAATATATAACTGAGGAACACCACTACCAGGATGGTCTGTTTCCCTAGTCACCAGATTGGGAAAAGCAGAAATGCTGCCGCCCTCTGGTCGTTACCTGCAACAGCAGCTTTAAAACCTGTGCTAAGGGTCACTTCATATGCACCAGTACTGGAGGGCTGTAAATGAAACGTGCCCTCAAAATGTCTTAAGGGAGGTAACGGCCAAAATATCTCTAAATGTCACACATACTTCACGAAAACAATTTGAAGAGGTAAGCTGTACTCACAGTTTGAAGAAAAAAAGGACATGCCAGAAAGCTCAATTTCAAGGGATTATGAGACACATGCAAATCCAACCACAAAGTGGTATCAGCTCACAATACTCAGAATAAACTTCAGCACATAAAACTACAAACAAAAAATGCTGAAGGTGTTGTGGAGAACTGCATACCGTCAACTTTAAGTGGGACGTAACCTGGTAAGAGCCACTAATGAGAACAGAATGGAGGTGCATCTACAAGGTAAACATTTTGCTACAATATGATTCAGGAGGGCCACTCCTGGGTCTATAAACTAAGAAGTCAGAATTGGAAAGACAGAGGCAGGCAAATGTGCATTGCCGCAGCATTACAGTAGCCATGACATGGAAACAACCAAAAAGTCCATCAACAGATGAGTGGACAAAGAAGAACTGGTACATGTACAGACAGAATATTAGCCAAGGATTAAAAGGACGCAATGCCATTTGCAGAACCGTAGATGAGTCTAGAGGTAATCACGTGACTTGTAGTAAGTCAGAAAGAGACAGACACATATCATATGATATCACTTATAGGTGTTACCTAAACATTGATACCAGTTCAGATATTTGCACAAGGAAGGGCAATGACAGATTCATTAAACAAACTTATGGCTCACCAATGGAAAGGTGTGAGGATTGGATCCATTAGGATATTGGGGTTAACAGACATATACAAACACAGGTGAAATATATAATCACCAAAGACCTACGGAATACCACGAGAAGACTACTCAACATTCCGTCATAACGTACATGGGAAAAGGATCCCAGGAAGAACAGACATATGTATATGTGTAAAGGAACCACATCTTGCACACCTACAGCAAGCCAAACATTGGAATCAAACTTGCTGTGATAAAAAATAAAAAATTAAATTTAAAAAACGAACAAGTAGTGAGACAAACTTAAGGGGCTTTCTCCTGGCACATTCCATTCTAAATGACAACCTAGAACACGACTTCCATTGAGGCTCTGTTCTCCTAGTAACCAGATTTGGTAAGGGAGAACTGCTGCCACCTTGTGGCCGTTTCACACAACAGCAGCTTTAACCCCAGCGCTAATGGTCAGTGGATATTCAAAATCATTGCAGGCCTGTAAATGACACCTGCCCTGAAAACAAATCCTGGGGTCATATATCGACCAAAAAATTCAAAAGACGTCCATATTTCAAAACGACAGTTTCAAGAGGCATATTTTACGCCCATTAGTGTTCTGCCTCTTTTTCTTTCTTTTTTGTTAAAAAAACGGGAATGGAAAAAGGCAACCCTCAGAATGGGCGAAAATATTTGCCAACGAATCAATGGACAAAGGTTTAATCTCCAATATATATAAACAGCTCATGCAGCTTAATATTAAAAAAAAACAAACAACCCAATACAAAACTGGGCAGAAGATCTAAATAGACGTTTCTTCAAAGAAGACACAGAGATGGTCAAGACGCACATGAAAAGCTGCTCAACATCACTAATTATTACAGAAATGCAAATCAAAACTACAATGAGGTATCACCTCACACCTGTTAGAATCGGCATCATCAGAAAATCTACAAACAACAAATTCTGCGGAGGGTGTGGACAAAAGGAACCCTCTTCCACTCTTGGTGGGAATGAAAATGGATACAGTCACTATCGAGAAGAGCATGGAGGTTCCTTAAAAAACTAAAAATAGAATTACCATATGATCCAGCAATCCCACTTCTGGGCATATACCCAGAGAAAACCATAAATCAAAAAGACACATTCACCACAATGTTCATTGCAGCCACTATTTACGATAGCCAGGTAATGGAAGCAACCTAAGTGCCCACAGACAGACGAATGGATAAAGATGTGCTACATATATAAAATGGAATATTACTCTGCCATAAAAAGGAATGAAACTGGGTCATTTGTAGAGACGTCGATGGATCTCGAGACTGTCATACAGAGTGAAGTAAGTCAGAAAGAGAAAAACAAATATTGGATATTAATGCATATATGTGGAACCTAGAAAAATGGTACAGATGAACCAGTTTGCAGGGCAGAAATAGAGACACAGAGGTAGAGAACAAACGTATGGACACCAAGTGGGGGAAGACATGGGGTGGTGGTGGTGGGATGAGTTGGGTGATTGGGATTGATCTGTATAAAAGTATATGCATAAAATAGATAACTAATAATAACCTGCTGTATAAAAAAATAAAATTAAATTTCAAAATTTTTAAAAATAAAATTTAAAAATGAAACAGAAAAAATGTCTTCCCTTCACACAGATGTATTTATATGAATGAATTGTTTCCATGCTTATATCTATAAATACATAAAAGAGGAATAAAATCTAACTTGAACCAAAAAAAAAAAAAAAAACCTGAACCCACCAGTTATACAATGGAAAACCATATCAGGGAACTTGTTCCAGCGGTAAACAATTCTGAAATTGGTCAGAGGTGGGGAATCATCTCCCATACAGCCAGCAGCGACCCCCCAACCCCCGCGAGGAGTGTCCTCATTGCAAAGCTAGGGGACCGTGCCGAGGCATCTGTGAGTAAACGTGAGCTGAGCCCCAGGCCAGCTGCTGCTGGACCGTTCCCACCCTTCCCAGGTAAAACACCTGAATATGTACAAGGACTTGAAAGCCTAGAGGAAGGGCCGTGGAGCCACACCAGCGACAGCATGCAGGCCAACTTGGTGCCTGCAGGCCAGCCAGGATGGTCATGGCCCCGGGCGTTTTACTGGAAGCTTTCCATTTCCCTGCCTGAGACACCCCTCCTGTCCCGGCCCCCACTGCTTTTTTCCTTCCTCACCTCTGCCCAGAGAGAAATTCCAGCGGAAGGTATGGGTGACACATCCTCTTCTTTAGCAGGTGGCAGCCTGGCAACTCCTGCAGAAAGTCCAGCAGAGCCCCACTCACACCGGGCCACCCACAAAGCCGTGGCCCCACACTCCCTCCCACCCGCACAGCCCCGAGACTGCTGATGGGGCAGAGAATATGGCGTCAGGCACAGCTGCAGGGGCTCTTGCTGCCTGGAGCGCTGTTTATATTGACCTCAACCCAGGCACACATGGGGAGGGCTGGCCGGCATGGTCAGGCTGCCGAGTTCAGCCAATCCTCACCCCTCAGGAACTCACATTGCAGAAAATGGACCTCGCTGAACCGGCCAGGTCCAAGGAACAGGTGTGGGCTCCTGAGAGTCAGGATAGTCAAGGGGCTGCAGCTCCGGCTTGTTTTCTAAACATTTTATCTGGCCCATGAGTGGGAGACAACTTCAAGAAGACCCTCTCCTAATGAGAGGAAGCCAGGAGTCAGGGAGAGGAGGGGTGATGGGTGGAGACACAGGCCTGGTGCCCCGGCTGCAGTGGAAGTCTCTGGAAGACCAGGCAGAGGGAGGCTGCACAGAGTGATGCACAGGGTCACAGACCTGTCGGAGCTACTGTTTGTTAGCTCAAGTCCTGCTCGGAGGTGCTCTGTGTCAGCTCTGAGTGACAGGAGATCTGGGGTGCTCTGAAATGAGGGCTATGTGCACGGTTCCTGTGTGCCCAGCCCTGCAGGAGTACCTGTCCAGGGGAGCTCCATATCCTGGGAGGGGCCTGACCACGAGAGCCCCATGGGCTGCTGGGTAGTTGCACAGGTGAGCTCCATATCCTGGGTGTGGCTTGACCACGAGAGCCCCGTGGGCTGCTGGGGACCTGGTAAAGGATGTCAGGACAGTCAGTGAAGCCACCAAGGATATACATCCAGTAGTTCCTAATTCCTACACCCTGCTGGTCATTCTACCATCCACCAGGACATGGTATTCTGCGTTAGACTTCAATGGTGCCTTCTTCTGTGTTACATTCGTCCCACAAATGCTCTGCTGCCCTGGTAACCATATTTGGGAATGGAGAAATGCTGCCGCCTTGTGGCCGTTTCCCACAACAGCAGCTTTAAACCCAGTGCTAATGGTCACTAAATATTCACACTCATTTCAGCCTGTAGATGACACCTGCCCTCAAAAACAATCCTGGGGTCGAAAATTGACCAAAAAATGCAAAAGAGGGCAACCATCCAAGAAGACAATTTCAAGAGGTTAATTGTACTCTCCGTTTTTTTCTGTTTTTCTGTACCAGAAATTTAAAATGGCATGGAAAAATGCTGAACATTAAGAATAATTAAATATATGCAAATAAAAATTACAAAAACCTATCAGCTCACACCAGTCAGAATGGCCAGCGGCAAAAATTCTGCAAACAATAAATGCTGAAGGGGTTTTGGAGAAATGCCTACCCTTGGTTCAACGTGGGACATGGTAAGAGCCAGTAATGAAAACAAAAATGAGGTGCCTTGTAAAGGTAAATACTGAGCTACCATTCAATCAAGCATACCCGCTGCTGGGCCTTTCACCTGAGGGGATGAGAATCAAAAGGACACAGGCTGGGCCTCACTGGTGGCGCAGTGGTTGAGTGTCCGCCTGCCAATGCAGGGGACACGGGTTCATGCACCGGGTCGGGAAGATGCCACATGCCATGGAGCGGCTGGTCCCGTGAGCTCTGGCTGCTGGGACTGCGCATCCGGAGCCTGTGTCCTGCAATGGGAGCGTCCACGGCAGTGAGAGGTCCATGTACCGCAAAATAAAAAAAGGACACCGGCTGGCAATCCTGTACTCCAGAAATATTTACCATAGCCAACATTTGGAAGCTACGAAAATCTCCATCAACCCAGGAATGCACAAAGAAGAAGTGGTCCATGTACACAATGGAATATGACTCCAATAAAAAAATATAAATTCAATTTTTAAAACACACATAAGTAAGGAGACATTGGCTTTGGTGGGCACATTCCACTCTAATATATAACTGAGGAACACCACTACCAGGATGGTCTGTTTCCCTAGTTACCAGATTGGGAAAAGCAGAAATGCTGCCGCCCTCTGGTCGTTACCTGCAACAGCAGCTTTAAAACCTGTGCTAAGGGTCACTTCATATGCACCAGTACTGGAGGGCTGTAAATGAAACGTGCCCTCAAAATGTCTTAAGGGAGGTAACGGCCAAAATATCTCTAAATGTCACACATACTTCACGAAAACAATTTGAAGAGGTAAGCTGTACTCACAGTTTGAAGAAAAAAAGGACATGCCAGAAAGCTCAATTTCAAGGGATTATGAGACACATGCAAATCCAACCACAAAGTGGTATCAGCTCACAATACTCAGAATAAACTTCAGCACATAAAACTACAAACAAAAAATGCTGAAGCTGTTGTGGAGAACTGCATACCATCAACTTTAAGTGCGACGTAACCTGGTAAGAGCCACTAATGAGAACAGAATGGAGGTGCATCTACAAGGTAAACATTTTGCTACAATATGATTCAGGAGGGCCACTCCTGGGTCTATAAACTAAGAAGTCAGAATTGGAAAGACAGAGGCAGGCAAATGTGCATTGCCGCAGCATTACAATAGCCATGACATGGAAACAACCAAAGAGTCCATCAACAGATGAGTGGACAAAGAAGAACTGGTACGTGTACAGACAGAATATTAGCCAAGGATTAAAAGGACGCAATGCCATTTGCAGAACCGTAGATGAGTCTAGAGGTAATCACGTGACTTGTAGTAAGTCAGAAAGAGACAGACACATATCGTATGATATCACTTATTGGTGTTACCTAAACATTGATACCAGTTCAGATATTTGCACAGGGAAGGGCAATGACAGATTCATTAAACAAACTTATGGCTCACCAATGGAAAGGTGTGAGGATTGGATCCATTAGGATATTGGGGTTAACAGACATATACAAACACAGGTGAAATATATAATCACCAAAGACCTACGGAATACCACGAGAAGACTACTCAACATTCCGTCATAACGTACATGGGAAAAGGATCCCAGGAAGAACAGACATATGTATATGTGTAAAGGAACCACATCTTGCACACCTACAGCAAGCCAAACATTGGAATCAAACTTGCTGTGATAAAAAATAAAAAATTAAATTTAAAAAACGAACAAGTAGTGAGACAAACTTAAGGGGCTTTCTCCTGGCACATTCCATTCTAAATGACAACCTAGAACACGACTTCCATTGAGGCTCTGTTCTCCTAGTAACCAGATTTGGTAAGGGAGAACTGCTGCCACCTTGTGGCCGTTTCACACAACAGCAGCTTTAACCCCAACGCTAATGGTCAGTGGATATTCAAAATCATTGCAGGCCTGTAAATGAGACCTACCCTGAAAACAAATCCTGGGATCATATATCGACCAAAAAATTCAAAAGACGTCCATATTTCAAAACGACAGTTTCAAGAGGCATATTTTACGCCCATTAGTGTTCTGCCTCTTTTTCTTTCTTTTTTGTTAAAAAAACGGGAATGGAAAAAGGCAACCCTCAGAATGGGCGAAAATATTTGCAAACGAATCAATGGACAAAGGTTTAATCTCCAATATATATAAACAGCTCATGCAGCTTAATATTAAAAAAAAACAAACAACCCAATACAAAACTGGGCAGAAGATCTAAATAGACGTTTCTTCAAAGAAGACACAGAGATGGTCAAGACACACATGAAAAGCTGCTCAACATCACTAATTATTACAGAAATGCAAATCAAAACTACAATGAGGTATCACCTCACACCTGTTAGAATCGGCATCATCACAAAATCTACAAACAACAAATTCTGCGGAGGGTGTGGACCAAAGGATCCCTCTTCCACTCTTGGTGGGAATGAAAATGGATACAGTCTCTATGGAGAACAGTATGGAGGTTCCTTATAAAACTAAAAATAGAATTACCATATGATCCAGCAATCCCACTTCTTGGCATATACCCAGAGAAAACCATAAATCAAAAAGACACATTCACCACAATGTTCATTGCAGCCACTATTTACGATAGCCAGGTAATGGAAGCAACCTAAGTGCCCACAGACAGACGAATGGATAAAGATGTGGTACATATATAAAATGGAATATTACTCAGCCATAAAAAGGAATGAACCTGGGTCATTTGTAGAGACGTCGATGGATCTCCAGACTGTCATACAGAGTGAAGTAAGTCAGAAAGAGAAAAACAAATATTGTATATTAATGCATATATGTGGAACCTAGAAAAATGGTACAGATGAACCAGTTTGCAGGGCAGAAATAGAGACACAGAGGTAGAGAACAAACGTATGGACACCAAGTGGGGGAAGACATGGGGTGGTGGTGGTGGGATGAGTTGGGTGATCGGGATTGACCTGTATACAAGTATATGCATAAAATAGATAACTAATAATAACCTGCTGTATAAAAAAATAAAATTAAATTTCAAAATTTTTAAAAATAAAATTTAAAAATGAAACAGAAAAAATGTCTTCCCTTCACACAGATGTATTTATATGAATGAATTGTTTCCATCCTTATATCTATAAATACATAAAAGAGGAATAAAATCTAACTTGAATCAAAAAAAAAAAAACCTGAACCCAACAGTTATACAATGGAAAACCCTATCAGGGATCTTGTTCCAGCGGTAAACAATTCTGAAATTGGTCAGAGGTGGGGAATCATCTCCCATACAGCCAGCAGCACCCCCCCAACCCCCGCGAGGAGTGTCCTCATTGCAAAGCTAGGGGACCGTGCCGAGGCGTCTGTGAGTAAACGTGAGCTGAGCCCCAGGCCAGCTGCTGCTGGACCGTTCCCACCCTTCCCAGGTAAAACACCTGAATATGTACAAGGACTTGAAAGCCTAGAGGAAGGGCCGTGGAGCCACACCAGCGACAGCATGCAGGCCAACTTGGTGCCTGCAGGCCAGCCAGGATGGTCATGGCCCCGGGCGTTTTACTGGAAGCTTTCCATTTCCCTGCCTGAGACACCCCTCCTGTCCCGGCCCCCACTGCTTTTTTCCTTCCTCACCTCTGCCCAGAGAGAAATTCCAGCGGAAGTCATGGGTGACGCAGCCACTTCTTTAGCAGGTGGCAGGCTGGCAACTACTGCAGAAAGTCCAGCAGAGCCCCACTCACACCGGGCCACCCACAAAGCCGTGGCCCCACACTCCCTCCCACCCGCACAGCCCCGAGACTGCTGATGGGGCAGAGAATATGGCGTCAGGCACAGCTGCAGGGGCTCTTGCTGCCTGGAGCGCTGTTTATATTGACCTCAACCCAGGCACACATGGGGAGGGCTGGCCGGCATGGTCAGGCTGCCGAGTTCAGCCAATCCTCACCCCTCAGGAACTCACATTGCAGAAAATGGACCTCGCTGAACCGGCCAGGTCCAAGGAACAGGTGTGGGCTCCTGAGAGTCAGGATAGTCAAGGGGCTGCAGCTCCGGCTTGTTTTCTAAACATTTTATCTGGCCCATGAGTGGGAGACAACTTCAAGAAGACCCTCTCCTAATGAGAGGAAGCCAGGAGTCAGGGAGAGGAGGGGTGATGGGTGGAGACACAGGCCTGGTGCCCCGGCTGCAGTGGAAGTCTCTGGAAGACCAGGCAGAGGGAGGCTGCACAGAGTGATGCACAGGGTCACAGACCTGTCGGAGCTGCTGTTTGTTAGTTCAAGTCCTGCTCGGAGGTGCTCTGTGTCAGCTCTGAGTGACAGGAGATCTGGGGTGCTCTGAAATGAGGGCTATGTGCACGGTTCCTGTGTGCCCAGCCCTGCAGGGGTACCTGTCCAGGGGGACCTCCGTATCCCGGGAGGGGCCTGTCCACGAGAGCCCCATGGGCTGCTGGGTAGTTGCACAGGTGAGCTCCATATCCTGGGAGTGGCCTGACCACGAGAGCCCCGTGGGCTGCTGGGGACCTGGTAAAGGATGTCAGGACAGTCAGTGAAGCCACCAAGGATATACATCCAGTAGTTCCTAATTCCTACACCCTGCTGGTCATTCTACCATCCACCAGGACATGGTATTCTGTGTTAGACTTCAATGGTGCCTTCTTCTGTATTCCATTCGTCCCACAAATGCTCTGCTGCCCTGGTAACCATATTTGGGAATGGAGAAATGCTGCCGCCTTGTGGCCGTTTCCCACAACAGCAGCTTTAAACCCAGTGCTAATGGTCACTAAATATTCACACTCATTTCAGCCTGTAGATGACACCTGCCCTCAAAAACAATCCTGGGGTCGAAAATTGACCAAAAAATTCAAAAGAGGGCAACCATCCAGGAAGACAATTTCAAGAGGTTAATTGTACACTCCGTTTTTTTCTGTTTTTCTGTACCAGAAATTTAAAATGGCATGGAAAATTGCTGAACATTAAGAATAATTAAAGATATGCAAATCCAAATTACAAAAACCTATCAGCTCACACCAGTCAGAATGGCCAGCGGCAAAAATTCTGCAAACAATAAATGCTGAAGGGGTTTTGGAGAAATGCATACCCTTGGTTCTACGTGGGACATGGTAAGAGCCAGTAATGAAAACAAAAATGAGGTGCCTTGTAAAGGTAAATACAGAGCTACCATTCAATCAAGCATACCCGCTGCTGGGCCTTTCACCTGAGGGGATGAGAATCAAAAGGACACAGGCTGGGCCTCACTGGTGGCGCAGTGGTAGAGAGTCCGCCTGCCAATGCAGGGGACACGGGTTCATGCACCGGGTCGGGAAGATGCCACATGCCATGGAGCGGCTGGTCCCGTGAGCTATGGCTGCTGGGACTGCGCATCCGGAGGCTGTGTCCTGCAATGGGAGAGTTCACGGCAGTGAGAGGTCCATGTACCGCAAAAAAAAAAGACACCGGCTGGCAATCCTGTACTCCAGAAATATTTACCATAGCCAACACTTGGAAGCTACGAAAATCTCCATCAACCCAGGAATGCACAAAGAAGAAGTGGTCCATGTACACAATGGAATATGACTCCAATAAAATAATATAAATTCAATTTATAAAACAAACATAAGTAAGGAGACATTGGCTTTGGTGGGCACATTCCACTCTAATATATAACTGAGGAACACCACTACCAGGATGGTCTGTTTCCCTAGTTACCAGATTGGGAAAAGCAGAAATGCTGCCGCCCTCTGGTCGTTACCTGCAACAGCAGCTTTCAAACCTGTGCTAAGGGTCACTTCATATGCACCAGTACTGGAGGGCTGTAAATGAAACGTGCCCTCAAAATGTCTTAAGGGAGGTAACGGCCAAAATATCTCTAAATGTCACACATACTTCACGAAAACAATTTGAAGAGGTAAGCTGTACTCACAGTTTGAAGAAAAAAAGGACATGCCAGAAAGCTCAATTTCAAGGGATTATGAGACACATGCAAATCCAACCACAAAGTGGTATCAGCTCACAATACTCAGAATAAACTTCAGCACATAAAACTACAAACAAAAAATGCTGAAGGTGTTGTGGAGAACTGCATACCGTCAACTTTAAGTGGGACGTAACCTGGTAAGAGCCACTAATGAGAACAGAATGGAGGTGCATCTACAAGGTAAACATTTTGCTACAATATGATTCAGGAGGGCCACTCCTGGGTCTATAAACTAAGAAGTCAGAATTGGAAAGACAGAGGCAGGCAAATGTGCATTGCTGCAGCATTACAGTAGCCATGACATGGAAACAACCAAAAAGTCCATCAACAGATGAGTGGACAAAGAAGAACTGGTACATGTACAGACAGAATATTAGCCAAGGATTAAAAGGACGCAATGCCATTTGCAGAACCGTAGATGAGTCTAGAGGTAATCACGTGACTTGTAGTAAGTCAGAAAGAGACAGACACATATCGTATGATATCACTTATAGGTGTTACCTAAACATTGATACCAGTTCAGATATTTGCACAGGGAAGGGCAATGACAGATTCATTAAACAAACTTATGGCTCACCAATGGAAAGGTGTGAGGATTGGATCCATTAGGATATTGGGGTTAACAGACATATACAAACACAGGTGAAATATATAATCACCAAAGACCTACGGAATACCACGAGAAGACTGCTCAACATTCCGTCATGACGTACATGGGAAAAGGATCCCAGGAAGAACAGACATATGTATATGTGTAAAGGAACCACATCTTGCACACCTACAGCAAGCCAAACATTGGAATCAAACTTGCTGTGATAAAAAATAAAAAATTAAATTTAAAAAACGAACAAGTAGTGAGACAAACTTAAGGGGCTTTCTCCTGGCACATTCCATTCTAAATGACAACCTAGAACACGACTTCCATTGAGGCTCTGTTCTCCTAGTAACCAGATTTGGTAAGGGAGAACTGCTGCCACCTTGTGGCCGTTTCACACAACAGCAGCTTTAACCCCAGCGCTAATGGTCAGTGGATATTCAAAATCATTGCAGGCCTGTAAATGACACCTGCCCTGAAAACAAATCCTGGGGTCATATATCGACCAAAAAATTCAAAAGACGTCCATATTTCAAAACGACAGTTTCAAGAGGCATATTTTATGCCCATTAGTGTTCTGCCTCTTTTTCTTTCTTTTTTGTTAAAAAAACGGGAATGGAAAAAGGCAACCCTCAGAATGGGCGAAAATATTTGCAAACGAATCAATGGACAAAGGTTTAATCTCCAATATATATAAACAGCTCATGCAGCTTAATATTAAAAAAAAACAAACAACCCAATACAAAACTGGGCAGAAGATCTAAATAGACGTTTCTTCAAAGAAGACACAGAGATGGTCAAGACGCACATGAAAAGCTGCTCAACATCACTAATTATTACAGAAATGCAAATCAAAACTACAACGAGGTATCACGTCACACCTGTTAGAATCGGCATCATCAGAAAATCTACAAACAACAAATTCTGCGGAGGGTGTGGACAAAAGGAACCCTCTTCCACTCTTGGTGGGAATGAAAATGGATACAGTCACTATGGAGAACAGTATGGAGGTTCCTTAAAAAACTAAAAATAGAATTACCATATGATCCAGCAATCCCACTTCTGGGCATATACCCAGAGAAAACCATAAATCAAAAAGACACATTCACCACAACGTTCATTGCAGCCACTATTTACGATAGCCAGGTAATGGAAGCAACCTAAGTGCCCACAGACAGACGAATGGATAAAGATGTGGTACATATATAAAATGGAATGTTACTCAGCCATAAAAAGGAATGAAACGGGGTCATTTGTAGAGACGTCGATGGATCTCGAGACTGTCATACAGAGTGAAGTAAGTCAGAAAGAGAAAAACAAATATTGGATATTAATGCATATATGTGGAACCTAGAAAAATGGTACAGATGAACCAGTTTGCAGGGCAGAAATAGAGACACAGAGGTAGAGAACAAACGTATGGACACCAAGTGGGGGAAGACATGGGGTGGTGGTGGTGGGATGAGTTGGGTGATTGGGATTGACCTGTATACAAGTATATGCATAAAATAGATAACTAATAATAACCTGCTGTATAAAAAAATAAAATTAAATTTCAAAGTTTTTAAAAATAAAATTTAAAAATGAAACAGAAAAAATGTCTTCCCTTCACACAGATGTATTTATATGAATGAATTGTTTCCATGCTTATATCTATAAATACATAAAAGAGGAATAAAATCTAACTTGAACCAAAAAAAAAAAAACCTGAACCCACCAGTTATACAATGGAAAACCCTATCAGGGAACTTGTTCCAGCGGTAAACAATTCTGAAATTGGTCAGAGGTGGGGAATCATCTCCCATACAGCCAGCAGCGCCCCCCCAACCCCCGCGAGGAGTGTCCTCATTGCAAAGCTAGGGGACCGTGCCGAGGCGTCTGTGAGTAAACGTGAGCTGAGCCCCAGGCCAGCTGCTGCTGGACCGTTCCCACCCTTCCCAGGTAAAACACCTGAATATGTACAAGGACTTGAAAGCCTAGAGGAAGGGCCGTGGAGCCACACCAGCGACAGCATGCAGGCCAACTTGGTGCCTGCAGGCCAGCCAGGATGGTCATGGCCCCGGGCGTTTTACTGGAAGCTTTCCATTTCCCTGCCTAAAACACCCCTCCTGTCCCGGCCCCCACTGCTTTTTTCCTTCCTCACCTCTGCCCAGAGAGAAATTCCAGCGGAAGGTATGGGTGACGCATCCTCTTCTTTAGCAGGTGGCAGCCTGGCAACTCCTGCAGAAAGTCCAGCAGAGCCCCACTCACACCGGGCCACCCACAAAGCCATGGCCCCACACTCCCTCCCACCCGCACAGCCCCGAGACTGCTGATGGGGCAGAGAATATGGCGTCAGGCACAGCTGCAGGGGCTCTTGCTGCCTGGAGCGCTGTTTATATTGACCTCAACCCAGGCACACATGGGGAGGGCTGGCCGGCATGGTCAGGCTGCCGAGTTCAGCCAATCCTCATCCCTCAGGAACTCACATTGCAGAAAATGGACCTCGCTGAACCGGCCAGGTCCAAGGAACAGGTGTGGGCTCCTGAGAGTCAGGATAGTCAAGGGGCTGCAGCTCCGGCTAGTTTTCTAAACATTTTATCTGGCCCATGAGTGGGAGACAACTTCAAGAAGACCCTCTCCTAATGAGAGGAAGCCAGGAGTCAGGGAGAGGAGGGGTGATGGGTGGAGACACAGGCCTGGTGCCCCGGCTGCAGTGGAAGTCTCTGGAAGACCAGGCAGAGGGAGGCTGCACAGAGTGATGCACAGGGTCACAGACCTGTCGGAGCTGCTGTTTGTTAGTTCAAGTCCCGCTCGGAGGTGCTCTGTGTCAGCTCTGAGTGACAGGAGATCTGGGGTGCTCTGAAATGAGGGCTATGTGCACGGTTCCTGTGTGCCCAGCCCTGCAGGGGTACCTGTCCAGGGGAGCTCCGTATCCTGGGAGGGGCCTGACCACGAGAGCCCCATGGGCTGCTGGGTAGTTGCACAGGTGAGCTCCATATCCTGGGAGTGGCCTGACCACGAGAGCCCCGTGGGCTGCTGGGGACCTGGTAAAGGATGTCAGGACAGTCAGTGAAGCCACCAAGGATATACATCCAGTAGTTCCTAATTCCTACACCCTGCTGGTCATTCTACCATCCACCAGGACATGGTATTCTGTGTTAGACTTCAATGGTGCCTTCTTCTGTATTCCATTCGTCCCACAAATGCTCTGCTGCCCTGGTAACCATATTTGGGAATGGAGAAATGCTGCCGCCTTGTGGCCGTTTCCCACAACAGCAGCTTTAAACCCAGTGCTAATGGTCACTAAATATTCACACTCATTTCAGCCTGTAGATGACACCTGCCCTCAAAAACAATCCTGGGGTCGAAAATTGACCAAAAAATTCAAAAGAGGGCAACCATCCAAGAAGACAATTTCAAGAGGTTAATTGTACTCTCCGTTTTTTTCTGTTTTTCTGTACCAGAAATTTAAAATGGCATGGAAAAATGCTGAACATTAAGAATAATTAAAGATATGCAAATCCAAATTGCAAAAACCTATCAGCTCACACCAGTCAGAATGGCCAGCGGCAAAAATTCTGCAAACAATAAATGCTGAAGGGGTTTTGGAGACATGCCTACCCTTGGTTCAACGTGGGACATGGTAAGAGCCAGTAATGAAAACAAAAATGAGGTGCCTTGTAAAGGTAAATACAGAGCTACCATTCAATCAAGCATACCCGCTGCTGGGCCTTTCACCTGAGGGGATGAGAATCAAAAGGACACAGGCTGGGCCTCACTGGTGGCGCAGTGGTTGAGAGTCCGCCTGCCAATGCAGGGGACACGGGTTCATGCACCGGGTCGGGAAGATGCCACATGCCATGGAGCGGCTGGTCCCGTGAGCTATGGCTGCTGGGACTGCGCATCCGGAGCCTGTGTCCTGCAATGGGAGCGTCCACGGCAGTGAGAGGTCCATGTACCGCAAAAAAAAAAAAAGGACACCGGCTGGCAATCCTGTACTCCAGAAATATTTACCATAGCCAACATTTGGAAGCTACGAAAATCTCCATCAACCCAGGAATGCACAAAGAAGAAGTGGTCCATGTACACAATGGAATATGACTCCAATAAAAAAATATAAATTCAATTTATAAAACAAACATAAGTAAGGAGACATTGGCTTTGGTGGGCACATTCCACTCTAATATATAACTGAGGAACACCACTACCAGGATGGTCTGTTTCCCTAGTTACCAGATTGGGAAAAGCAGAAATGCTGCCGCCCTCTGGTCGTTACCTGCAACAGCAGCTTTAAAACCTGTGCTAAGGGTCACTTCATATGCACCAGTACTGGAGGGCTGTAAATGAAACGTGCCCTCAAAATGTCTTAAGGGAGGTAACGGCCAAAATATCTCTAAATGTCACACATACTTCACGAAAACAATTTGAAGAGGTAAGCTGTACTCACAGTTTGAAGAAAAAAAGGACATGCCAGAAAGCTCAATTTCAAGGGATTATGAGACACATGCAAATCCAACCACAAAGTGGTATCAGCTCACAATACTCAGAATAAACTTCAGCACATAAAACTACAAACAAAAAATGCTGAAGGTGTTGTGGAGAACTGCATACCGTCAACTTTAAGTGGGATGTAACCTGGTAAGAGCCACTAATGAGAACAGAATGGAGGTGCCTCTACAAGGTAAACATTTTGCTACAATATGATTCAGGAGGGCCACTCCTGGGTCTATAAACTAAGAAGTCAGAATTGGAAAGACAGAGGCAGGCAAATGTGCATTGCCGCAGCATTACAATAGCCATGACATGGAAACAACCAAAGAGTCCATCAACAGATGAGTGGACAAAGAAGAACTGGTACATGTACAGACAGAATATTAGCCAAGGATTAAAAGGACGCAATGCCATTTGCAGAACCGTAGATGAGTCTAGAGGTAATCACGTGACTTGTAGTAAGTCAGAAAGAGACAGACACATATCGTATGATATCACTTATAGGTGTTACCTAAACATTGATACCAGTTCAGATATTTGCACAGGGAAGGGCAATGACAGATTCATTAAACAAACTTATGGCTCACCAATGGAAAGGTGTGAGGATTGGATCCATTAGGATATTGGGGTTAACAGACATATACAAACACAGGTGAAATATATAATCACCAAAGACCTACGGAATACCACGAGAAGACTGCTCAACATTCCGTCATGACGTACATGGGAAAAGGATCCCAGGAAGAACAGACATATGTATATGTGTAAAGGAACCACATCTTGCACACCTACAGCAAGCCAAACATTGGAATCAAACTTGCTGTGATAAAAAATAAAAAATTAAATTTAAAAAACGAACAAGTAGTGAGACAAACTTAAGGGGCTTTCTCCTGGCACATTTCCATTCTAAATGACAACCTAGAACACGACTTCCATTGAGGCTCTGTTCTCCTAGTAACCAGATTTGGTAAGGGAGAACTGCTGCCACCTTGTGGCCGTTTCACACAACAGCAGCTTTAACCCCAGCGCTAATGGTCAGTGGATATTCAAAATCATTGCAGGCCTGTAAATGACACCTGCCCTGAAAACAAATCCTGGGGTCATATATCGACCAAAAAATTCAAAAGACGTCCATATTTCAAAACGACAGTTTCAAGAGGCATATTTTATGCCCATTAGTGTTCTGCCTCTTTTTCTTTCTTTTTTGTTAAAAAAACGGGAATGGAAAAAGGCAACCCTCAGAATGGGCGAAAATATTTGCAAACGAATCAATGGACAAAGGTTTAATCTCCAATATATATAAACAGCTCATGCAGCTTAATATTAAAAAAAAACAAACAACCCAATACAAAACTGGGCAGAAGATCTAAATAGACGTTTCTTCAAAGAAGACACAGAGATGGTCAAGACGCACATGAAAAGCTGCTCAACATCACTAATTATTACAGAAATGCAAATCAAAACTACAACGAGGTATCACGTCACACCTGTTAGAATCGGCATCATCAGAAAATCTACAAACAACAAATTCTGCGGAGGGTGTGGACAAAAGGAACCCTCTTCCACTCTTGGTGGGAATGAAAATGGATACAGTCACTATGGAGAACAGTATGGAGGTTCCTTAAAAAACTAAAAATAGAATTACCATATGATCCAGCAATCCCACTTCTGGGCATATACCCAGAGAAAACCATAAATCAAAAAGACACATTCACCACAACGTTCATTGCAGCCACTATTTACGATAGCCAGGTAATGGAAGCAACCTAAGTGCCCACAGACAGACGAATGGATAAAGATGTGGTACATATATAAAATGGAATGTTACTCAGCCATAAAAAGGAATGAAACGGGGTCATTTGTAGAGACGTCGATGGATCTCGAGACTGTCATACAGAGTGAAGTAAGTCAGAAAGAGAAAAACAAATATTGGATATTAATGCATATATGTGGAACCTAGAAAAATGGTACAGATGAACCAGTTTGCAGGGCAGAAATAGAGACACAGAGGTAGAGAACAAACGTATGGACACCAAGTGGGGGAAGACATGGGGTGGTGGTGGTGGGATGAGTTGGGTGATTGGGATTGACCTGTATACAAGTATATGCATAAAATAGATAACTAATAATAACCTGCTATATAAAAAAATAAAATTAAATTTCAAAGTTTTTAAAAATAAAATTTAAAAATGAAACAGAAAAAATGTCTTCCCTTCACACAGATGTATTTATATGAATGAATTGTTTCCATGCTTATATCTATAAATACATAAAAGAGGAATAAAATCTAACTTGAACCAAAAAAAAAAAAACCTGAACCCACCAGTTATACAATGGAAAACCCTATCAGGGAACTTGTTCCAGCGGTAAACAATTCTGAAATTGGTCAGAGGTGGGGAATCATCTCCCATACAGCCAGCAGCGCCCCCCCAACCCCCGCGAGGAGTGTCCTCATTGCAAAGCTAGGGGACCGTGCCGAGGCGTCTGTGAGTAAACGTGAGCTGAGCCCCAGGCCAGCTGCTGCTGGACCGTTCCCACCCTTCCCAGGTAAAACACCTGAATATGTACAAGGACTTGAAAGCCTAGAGGAAGGGCCGTGGAGCCACACCAGCGACAGCATGCAGGCCAACTTGGTGCCTGCAGGCCAGCCAGGATGGTCATGGCCCCGGGCGTTTTACTGGAAGCTTTCCATTTCCCTGCCTAAAACACCCCTCCTGTCCCGGCCCCCACTGCTTTTTTCCTTCCTCACCTCTGCCCAGAGAGAAATTCCAGCGGAAGGTATGGGTGACGCATCCTCTTCTTTAGCAGGTGGCAGCCTGGCAACTCCTGCAGAAAGTCCAGCAGAGCCCCACTCACACCGGGCCACCCACAAAGCCATGGCCCCACACTCCCTCCCACCCGCACAGCCCCGAGACTGCTGATGGGGCAGAGAATATGGCGTCAGGCACAGCTGCAGGGGCTCTTGCTGCCTGGAGCGCTGTTTATATTGACCTCAACCCAGGCACACATGGGGAGGGCTGGCCGGCATGGTCAGGCTGCCGAGTTCAGCCAATCCTCATCCCTCAGGAACTCACCTTGCAGAAAATGGACCTCGCTGAACCGGCCAGGTCCAAGGAACAGGTGTGGGCTCCTGAGAGTCAGGATAGTCAAGGGGCTGCAGCTCCGGCTAGTTTTCTAAACATTTTATCTGGCCCATGAGTGGGAGACAACTTCAAGAAGACCCTCTCCTAATGAGAGGAAGCCAGGAGTCAGGGAGAGGAGGGGTGATGGGTGGAGACACAGGCCTGGTGCCCCGGCTGCAGTGGAAGTCTCTGGAAGACCAGGCAGAGGGAGGCTGCACAGAGTGATGCACAGGGTCACAGACCTGTCGGAGCTGCTGTTTGTTAGTTCAAGTCCCGCTCGGAGGTGCTCTGTGTCAGCTCTGAGTGACAGGAGATCTGGGGTGCTCTGAAATGAGGGCTATGTGCACGGTTCCTGTGTGCCCAGCCCTGCAGGGGTACCTGTCCAGGGGAGCTCCGTATCCTGGGAGGGGCCTGACCACGAGAGCCCCATGGGCTGCTGGGTAGTTGCACAGGTGAGCTCCATATCCTGGGAGTGGCCTGACCACGAGAGCCCCGTGGGCTGCTGGGGACCTGGTAAAGGATGTCAGGACAGTCAGTGAAGCCACCAAGGATATACATCCAGTAGTTCCTAATTCCTACACCCTGCTGGTCATTCTACCATCCACCAGGACATGGTATTCTGTGTTAGACTTCAATGGTGCCTTCTTCTGTATTCCATTCGTCCCACAAATGCTCTGCTGCCCTGGTAACCATATTTGGGAATGGAGAAATGCTGCCGCCTTGTGGCCGTTTCCCACAACAGCAGCTTTAAACCCAGTGCTAATGGTCACTAAATATTCACACTCATTTCAGCCTGTAGATGACACCTGCCCTCAAAAACAATCCTGGGGTCGAAAATTGACCAAAAAATTCAAAAGAGGGCAACCATCCAAGAAGACAATTTCAAGAGGTTAATTGTACTCTCCGTTTTTTTCTGTTTTTCTGTACCAGAAATTTAAAATGGCATGGAAAAATGCTGAACATTAAGAATAATTAAAGATATGCAAATCCAAATTGCAAAAACCTATCAGCTCACACCAGTCAGAATGGCCAGCGGCAAAAATTCTGCAAACAATAAATGCTGAAGGGGTTTTGGAGACATGCCTACCCTTGGTTCAACGTGGGACATGGTAAGAGCCAGTAATGAAAACAAAAATGAGGTGCCTTGTAAAGGTAAATACAGAGCTACCATTCAATCAAGCATACCCGCTGCTGGGCCTTTCACCTGAGGGGATGAGAATCAAAAGGACACAGGCTGGGCCTCACTGGTGGCGCAGTGGTTGAGAGTCCGCCTGCCAATGCAGGGGACACGGGTTCATGCACCGGGTCGGGAAGATGCCACATGCCATGGAGCGGCTGGTCCCGTGAGCTATGGCTGCTGGGACTGCGCATCCGGAGCCTGTGTCCTGCAATGGGAGCGTCCACGGCAGTGAGAGGTCCATGTACCGCAAAAAAAAAAAAAGGACACCGGCTGGCAATCCTGTACTCCAGAAATATTTACCATAGCCAACATTTGGAAGCTACGAAAATCTCCATCAACCCAGGAATGCACAAAGAAGAAGTGGTCCATGTACACAATGGAATATGACTCCAATAAAAAAATATAAATTCAATTTATAAAACAAACATAAGTAAGGAGACATTGGCTTTGGTGGGCACATTCCACTCTAATATATAACTGAGGAACACCACTACCAGGATGGTCTGTTTCCCTAGTTACCAGATTGGGAAAAGCAGAAATGCTGCCGCCCTCTGGTCGTTACCTGCAACAGCAGCTTTAAAACCTGTGCTAAGGGTCACTTCATATGCACCAGTACTGGAGGGCTGTAAATGAAACGTGCCCTCAAAATGTCTTAAGGGAGGTAACGGCCAAAATATCTCTAAATGTCACACATACTTCACGAAAACAATTTGAAGAGGTAAGCTGTACTCACAGTTTGAAGAAAAAAAGGACATGCCAGAAAGCTCAATTTCAAGGGATTATGAGACACATGCAAATCCAACCACAAAGTGGTATCAGCTCACAATACTCAGAATAAACTTCAGCACATAAAACTACAAACAAAAAATGCTGAAGGTGTTGTGGAGAACTGCATACCGTCAACTTTAAGTGGGATGTAACCTGGTAAGAGCCACTAATGAGAACAGAATGGAGGTGCATCTACAAGGTAAACATTTTGCTACAATATGATTCAGGAGGGCCACTCCTGGGTCTATAAACTAAGAAGTCAGAATTGGAAAGACAGAGGCAGGCAAATGTGCATTGCCGCAGCATTACAATAGCCATGACATGGAAACAACCAAAGAGTCCATCAACAGATGAGTGGACAAAGAAGAACTGGTACATGTACAGACAGAATATTAGCCAAGGATTAAAAGGACGCAATGCCATTTGCAGAACCGTAGATGAGTCTAGAGGTAATCACGTGACTTGTAGTAAGTCAGAAAGAGACAGACACATATCGTATGATATCACTTATAGGTGTTACCTAAACATTGATACCAGTTCAGATATTTGCACAGGGAAGGGCAATGACAGATTCATTAAACAAACTTATGGCTCACCAATGGAAAGGTGTGAGGATTGGATCCATTAGGATATTGGGGTTAACAGACATATACAAACACAGGTGAAATATATAATCACCAAAGACCTACGGAATACCACGTGAAGACTACTCAACATTCCGTCATAACGTACATGGGAAAAGGATCCCAGGAAGAACAGACATATGTATATGTGTAAAGGAACCACATCTTGCACACCTACAGCAAGCCAAACATTGGAATCAAACTTGCTGTGATAAAAAATAAAAAATTAAATTTAAAAAACGAACAAGTAGTGAGACAAACTTAAGGGGCTTTCTCCTGGCACATTCCATTCTAAATGACAACCTAGAACACGACTTCCATTGAGGCTCTGTTCTCCTAGTAACCAGATTTGGTAAGGGAGAACTGCTGCCACCTTGTGGCCGTTTCACACAACAGCAGCTTTAACCCCAGCGCTAATGGTCAGTAGATATTCAAAATCATTGCAGGCCTGTAAATGACACCTGCCCTGAAAACAAATCCGGGGGCCATATATCGACCAAAAAATTCAAAAGACGTCCATATTTCAAAACGACAGTTTCAAGAGGCATATTTTACGCCCATTAGTGTTCTGCCTCTTTTTCTTTCTTTTTTGTTAAAAAAACGGGAATGGAAAAAGGCACCCCTCAGAATGGGCGAAAATATTTGCAAACGAATCAATGGACAAAGGTTTAATCTCCAATATATATAAACAGCTCATGCAGCTTAATATTAAAAAAAAACAAACAACCCAATACAAAACTGGGCAGAAGATCTAAATAGACGTTTCTTCAAAGAAGACACAGAGATGGTCAAGACGCACATGAAAAGCTGCTCAACATCACTAATTATTACAGAAATGCAAATCAAAACTACAATGAGGTATCACCTCACACCTGTTAGAATCGGCATCATCAGAAAATCTACAAACAACAAATTCTGCGGAGGGTGTGGACAAAAGGAACCCTCTTCCACTCTTGGTGGGAATGAAAATGGATACAGTCACTATGGAGAACAGTATGGAGGCTCCTTAAAAAACTAAAAATAGAATTACCATATGATCCAGCAATCCCACTTCTGGGCATATACCCAGAGAAAACCATAAATCAAAAAGACACATTCACCACAATGTTCATTGCAGCCACTATTTACGATAGCCAGGTAATGGAAGCAACCTAAGTGCCCACAGACAGACGAATGGATAAAGATGTGGTACATATATAAAATGGAATATTACTCAGCCATAAAAAGGAATGAAACTGGGTCATTTGTAGAGACGTCGATGGATCTCGAGACTGTCATACAGAGTGAAGTAAGTCAGAAAGAGAAAAACAAATATTGGATATTAATGCATATATGTGGAACCTAGAAAAATGGTACAGATGAACCAGTTTGCAGGGCAGAAATAGAGACACAGAGGTAGAGAACAAACGTATGGACACCAAGTGGGGGAAGACATGGGGTGGTGGTGGTGGGATGAGTTGGGTGATTGGGATTGATCTGTATAAAAGTATATGCATAAAATAGATAACTAATAATAACCTGCTGTATAAAAAAATAAAATTAAATTTCAAAATTTTTAAAAATAAAATTTAAAAATGAAACAGAAAAAATGTCTTCCCTTCACACAGATGTATTTATATGAATGAATTGTTTCCATGCTTATATCTATAAATACATAAAAGAGGAATAAAATCTAACTTGAACCAAAAAAAAAAAAAAAACCTGAACCCACCAGTTATACAATGGAAAACCCTATCAGGGAACTTGTTCCAGCGGTAAACAATTCTGAAATTGGTCAGAGGTGGGGAATCATCTCCCATACAGCCAGCAGCACCCCCCCAACCCCCACGAGGAGCGTCCTCATTGCAAAGCTAGGGGACCGTGCCGAGGCGTCTGTGAGTAAACGTGAGCTGAGCCCCAGGCCAGCTGCTGCTGGACCGTTCCCACCCTTCCCAGGTAAAACACCTGAATATGTACAAGGACTTGAAAGCCTAGAGGAAGGGCCGTGGAGCCACACCAGCGACAGCATGCAGGCCAACTTGGTGCCTGCAGGCCAGCCAGGATGGTCATGGCCCCGGGCGTTTTACTGGAAGCTTTCCATTTCCCTGCCTGAGACACCCCTCCTGTCCCGGCCCCCACTGCTTTTTTCCTTCCTCACCTCTGCCCAGAGAGAAATTCCAGCGGAAGGTATGGGTGACTCATCCTCTTCTTTAGCAGGTGGCAGCCTGGCAACTCCTGCAGAAAGTCCAGCAGAGCCCCACTCACACCGGGCCACCCTCAAAGCCATGGCCCCACACTCCCTCCCACCCGCACAGCCCCGAGACTGCTGATGGGGCAGAGAATATGGCATCAGGCACAGCTGCAGGGGCTCTTGCTGCCTGGAGCGCTGTTTATATTGACCTCAACCCAGGCACACATGGGGAGGGCTGGCCGGCATGGTCAGGCTGCCGAGTTCAGCCAATCCTCACCCCTCAGGAACTCACATTGCAGAAAATGGACCTCGCTGAACCGGCCAGGTCCAAGGAACAGGTGTGGGCTCCTGAGAGTCAGGATAGTCAAGGGGCTGCAGCTCCGGCTTGTTTTCTAAACATTTTATCTGGCCCATGAGTGGGAGACAACTTCAAGAAGACCCTCTCCTAATGAGAGGAAGCCAGGAGTCAGGGAGAGGAGGGGTGATGGGTGGAGACACAGGCCTGGTGCCCCGGCTGCAGTGGAAGTCTCTGGAAGACCAGGCAGAGGGAGGCTGCACAGAGTGATGCACAGGGTCACAGACCTGTCGGAGCTGCTGTTTGTTAGTTCAAGTCCTGCTCGGAGGTGCTCTGTGTCAGCTCTGAGTGACAGGAGATCTGGGGTGCTCTGAAATGAGGGCTATGTGCACGGTTCCTGTGTGCCCAGCCCTGCAGGGGTACCTGTCCAGGGGAGCTCCGTATCCTGGGAGGGGCCTGACCACGAGAGCCCCATGGGCTGCTGGGTAGTTGCACAGGTGAGCTCCATATCCTGGGAGTGGCCTGACCACGAGAGCCCCGTGGGCTGCTGGGGACCTGGTAAAGGATGTCAGGACAGTCAGTGAAGCCACCAAGGATATACATCCAGTAGTTCCTAATTCCTACACCCTGCTGGTCATTCTACCATCCACCAGGACATGGTATTCTGTGTTGGACTTCAATGGTGCCTTCTTCTGTATTCCATTCGTCCCACAAATGCTCTGCTGCCCTGGTAACCATATTTGGGAATGGAGAAATGCTGCCGCCTTGTGGCCGCTTCCCACAACAGCAGCTTTAAACCCAGTGCTAATGGTCACTAAATATTCACACTCATTTCAGCCTGTAGATGACACCTGCCCTCAAAAACAATCCTGGGGTCGAAAATTGACCAAAAAATTCAAAAGAGGGCAACCATCCAAGAAGACAATTTCAAGAGGTTAATTGTACTCTCCGTTTTTTTCTGTTTTTCTGTACCAGAAATTTAAAATGGCATGGAAAAATGCTGAACATTAAGAATAATTAAAGATTTGCAAATCCAAATTGCAAAAACCTATCAGCTCACACCAGTCAGAATGGCCAGCGGCAAAAATTCTGCAAACAATAAATGCTGAAGGGGTTTTGGAGGAACGCCTACCCTTGGTTCAACGTGGGACATGGTAAGAGCAAGTAATGAAAACAAAAATGAGGTGCCTTGTAAAGGTAAATACAGAGCTACCATTCAATCAAGCATACCCACTGCTGGGCCTTTCACCTGAGGGGATGAGAATCAAAAGGTCACAGGCTGGGCCTCACTGGTGGCGCAGTGGTTGAGAGTCCGCCTGCCAATGCAGGGGACACGGGTTCATGCACCGGGTCGGGAAGATGCCACATGCCATGGAGCGGCTGGTCCCGTGAGCTATGGCTGCTGGGACTGCGCATCCGGAGCCTGTGTCCTGCAATGGGAGAGTCCACGGCAGTGAGAGGTCCATGTACCGCAAAAAAAAAAAGACACCGGCTGGCAATCCTGTACTCCAGAAATATTTACCATAGCCAACACTTGGAAGCTACGAAAATCTCCATCAACCCAGGAATGCACAAAGAAGAAGTGGTCCATGTACACAATGCAATATGACTCCAATAAAAAAATATAAATTCAATTTATAAAACAAACATAAGTAAGGAGACATTGGCTTTGGTGGGCACATTCCACTCTAATATATAACTGAGGAACACCACTACCAGGATGGTCTGTTTCCCTAGTCACCAGATTGGGAAAAGCAGAAATGCTGCCGCCCTCTGGTCGTTACCTGCAACAGCAGCTTTAAAACCTGTGCTAAGGGTCACTTCATATGCACCAGTACTGGAGGGCTGTAAATGAAACGTGCCCTCAAAATGTCTTAAGGGAGGTAACGGCCAAAATATCTCTAAATGTCACACATACTTCACGAAAACAATTTGAAGAGGTAAGCTGTACTCACAGTTTGAAGAAAAAAAGGACATGCCAGAAAGCTCAATTTCAAGGGATTATGAGACACATGCAAATCCAACCACAAAGTGGTATCAGCTCACAATACTCAGAATAAACTTCAGCACATAAAACTACAAACAAAAAATGCTGAAGGTGTTGTGGAGAACTGCATACCGTCAACTTTAAGTGGGACGTTACCTGGTAAGAGCCACTAATGAGAACAGAATGGAGGTGCATCTACAAGGTAAACATTTTGCTACAATATGATTCAGGAGGGCCACTCCTGGGTCTATAAACTAAGAAGTCAGAATTGGAAAGACAGAGGCAGGCAAATGTGCATTGCCGCAGCATTACAGTAGCCATGACATGGAAACAACCAAAGAGTCCATCAACAGATGAGTGGACAAAGAAGAACTGGTACATGTACAGACAGAATATTAGCCAAGGATTAAAAGGACGCAATGCCATTTGCAGAACCGTAGATGAGTCTAGAGGTAATCACGTGACTTGTAGTAAGTCAGAAAGAGACAGACACATATCGTATGATATCACTTATAGGTGTTACCTAAACATTGATACCAGTTCAGATATTTGCACAGGGAAGGGCAATGACAGATTCATTAAACAAACTTATGGCTCACCAATGGAAAGGTGTGAGGATTGGATCCATTAGGATATTGGGGTTAACAGACATATACAAACACAGGTGAAATATATAATCACCAAAGACCTACGGAATACCACGAGAAGACTGCTCAACATTCCGTCATGACGTACATGGGAAAAGGATCCCAGGAAGAACAGACATATGTATATGTGTAAAGGAACCACATCTTGCACACCTACAGCAAGCCAAACATTGGAATCAAACTTGCTGTGATAAAAAATAAAAAATTAAATTTAAAAAACGAACAAGTAGTGAGACAAACTTAAGGGGCTTTCTCCTGGCACATTCCATTCTAAATGACAACCTAGAACACGACTTCCATTGAGGCTCTGTTCTCCTAGTAACCAGATTTGGTAAGGGAGAACTGCTGCCACCTTGTGGCCGTTTCACACAACAGCAGCTTTAACCCCAGCGCTAATGGTCAGTGGATATTCAAAATCATTGCAGGCCTGTAAATGACACCTGCCCTGAAAACAAATCCTGGGGTCATATATCGACCAAAATATTCAAAAGACGTCCATATTTCAAAACGACAGTTTCAAGAGGCATATTTTACGCCCATTAGTGTTCTGCCTCTTTTTCTTTCTTTTTTGTTAAAAAAACGGGAATGGAAAAAGGCAACCCTCAGAATGGGCGAAAATATTTGCAAACGAATCAATGGACAAAGGTTTAATCTCCAATATATATAAACAGCTCATGCAGCTTAATATTAAAAAAAAAACAAACAACCCAATACAAAACTGGGCAGAAGATCTAAATAGACGTTTCTTCAAAGAAGACACAGAGATGGTCAAGACGCACATGAAAAGCTGCTCAACATCACTAATTATTACAGAAATGCAAATCAAAACTACAATGAGGTATCACCTCACACCTGTTAGAATCGGCATCATCAGAAAATCTACAAACAACAAATTCTGCGGAGGGTGTGGACAAAAGGAACCCTCTTCCACTCTTGGTGGGAATGAAAATGGATACAGTCACTATGGAGAACAGTATGGAGGCTCCTTAAAAAACTAAAAATAGAATTACCATATGATCCAGCAATCCCACTTCTGGGCATATACCCAGAGAAAACCATAAATCAAAAAGACACATTCACCACAATGTTCATTGCAGCCACTATTTACGATAGCCAGGTAATGGAAGCAACCTAAGTGCCCACAGACAGACGAATGGATAAAGATGTGGTACATATATAAAATGGAATATTACTCAGCCATAGAAAGGAATGAAACTGGGTCATTTGTAGAGACGTCGATGGATCTCGAGACTGTCATACAGAGTGAAGTAAGTCAGAAAGAGAAAAACAAATATTGGATATTAATGCATATATGTGGAACCTAGAAAAATGGTACAGATGAACCAGTTTGCAGGGCAGAAATAGAGACACAGAGGTAGAGAACAAACGTATGGACACCAAGTGGGGGAAGACATGGGGTGGTGGTGGTGGGATGAGTTGGGTGATTGGGATTGATCTGTATAAAAGTATATGCATAAAATAGATAACTAATAATAACCTGCTGTATAAAAAAATAAAATTAAATTTCAAAATTTTTAAAAATAAAATTTAAAAATGAAACAGAAAAAATGTCTTCCCTTCACACAGATGTATTTATATGAATGAATTGTTTCCATGCTTATATCTATAAATACATAAAAGAGGAATAAAATCTAACTTGAACCAAAAAAAAAAAAAAACCTGAACCCACCAGTTATACAATGGAAAACCCTATCAGGGAACTTGTTCCAGCGGTAAACAATTCTGAAATTGGTCAGAGGTGGGGAATCATCTCCCATACAGCCAGCAGCGCCCCCCCAACCCCCGCGAGGAGTGTCCTCATTGCAAAGCTAGGGGACCGTGCCGAGGCGTCTGTGAGTAAACGTGAGCTGAGCCCCAGGCCAGCTGCTGCTGGACCGTTCCCACCCTTCCCAGGTAAAACACCTGAATATGTACAAGGACTTGAAAGCCTAGAGGAAGGGCCGTGGAGCCACACCAGCGACAGCATGCAGGCCAACTTGGTGCCTGCAGGCCAGCCAGGATGGTCATGGCCCCGGGCGTTTTACTGGAAGCTTTCCATTTCCCTGCCTGAGACACCCCTCCTGTCCCGGCCCCCACTGCTTTTTTCCTTCCTCACCTCTGCCCAGAGAGAAATTCCAGCGGAAGGTATGGGTGACACATCCTCTTCTTTAGCAGGTGGCAGCCTGGCAACTCCTGCAGAAAGTCCAGCAGAGCCCCACTCACACCGGGCCACCCACAAAGCCGTGGCCCCACACTCCCTCCCACCCGCACAGCCCCGAGACTGCTGATGGGGCAGAGAATATGGCGTCAGGCACAGCTGCAGGGGCTCTTGCTGCCTGGAGCGCTGTTTATATTGACCTCAACCCAGGCACACATGGGGAGGGCTGGCCGGCATGGCCAGGCTGCCGAGTTCAGCCAATCCTCATCCCTCAGGAACTCACATTGCAGAAAATGGACCTCGCTGAACCGGCCAGGTCCAAGGAACAGGTGTGGGCTCCTGAGAGTCAGGATAGTCAAGGGGCTGCAGCTCCGGCTTGTTTTCTAAACATTTTATCTGGCCCATGAGTGGGAGACAACTTCAAGAAGACCCTCTCCTAATGAGAGGAAGCCAGGAGTCAGGGAGAGGAGGGGTGATGGGTGGAGACACAGGCCTGGTGCCCCGGCTGCAGTGGAAGTCTCTGGAAGACCAGGCAGAGGGAGGCTGCACAGAGTGATGCACAGGGTCACAGACCTGTCGGAGCTGCTGTTTGTTAGTTCAAGTCCTGCTCGGAGGTGCTCTGTGTCAGCTCTGAGTGACAGGAGATCTGGGGTGCTCTGAAATGAGGGCTATGTGCACGGTTCCTGTGTGCCCAGCCCTGCAGGGGTACCTGTCCAGGGGAGCTCCGTATCCTGGGAGGGGCCTGACCACGAGAGCCCCATGGGCTGCTGGGTAGTTGCACAGGTGAGCTCCATATCCTGGGAGTGGCCTGACCACGAGAGCCCCGTGGGCTGCTGGGGACCTGGTAAAGGATGTCAGGACAGTCAGTGAAGCCACCAAGGATATACATCCAGTAGTTCCTAATTCCTACACCCTGCTGGTCATTCTACCATCCACCAGGACATGGTATTCTGTGTTAGACTTCAATGGTGCCTTCTTCTGTATTCCATTCGTCCCACAAATGCTCTGCTGCCCTGGTAACCATATTTGGGAATGGAGAAATGCTGCCGCCTTGTGGCCGTTTCCCACAACAGCAGCTTTAAACCCAGTGCTAATGGTCACTAAATATTCACACTCATTTCAGCCTGTAGATGACACCTGCCCTCAAAAACAATCCTGGGGTCGAAAATTGACCAAAAAATTCAAAAGAGGGCAACCATCCAAGAAGACAATTTCAAGAGGTTAATTGTACTCTCCGTTTTTTTCTGTTTTTCTGTACCAGAAATTTAAAATGGCATGGAAAAATGCTGAACATTAAGAATAATTAAAGATATGCAAATCCAAATTGCAAAAACCTATCAGCTCACACCAGTCAGAATGGCAAGCGGCAAAAATTCTGCAAACAATAAATGCTGAAGGGGTTTTGGAGAAATGCCTACCCTTGGTTCAACGTGGGACATGGTAAGAGCCAGTAATGAAAACAAAAATGAGGTGCCTTGTAAAGGTAAATACAGAGCTACCATTCAATCAAGCATACCCACTGCTGGGCCTTTCACCTGAGGGGATGAGAATCAAAAGGACACAGGCTGGGCCTCACTGGTGGCGCAGTGGTTGAGAGTCCGCCTGCCAATGCAGGGGACACGGGTTCATGCACCGGGTCGGGAAGATGCCACATGCCATGGAGCGGCTGGTCCCGTGAGCTATGGCTGCTGGGACTGCGCATCCGGAGCCTGTGTCCTGCAATGGGAGACTCCACGGCAGTGAGAGGTCCATGTACCGCAAAAAAAAATAGACACCGGCTGGCAATCCTGTACTCCAGAAATATTTACCATAGCCAACACTTGGAAGCTACGAAAATCTCCATCAACCCAGGAATGCACAAAGAAGAAGTGGTCCATGTACACAATGGAATATGACTCCAATAAAAAAATATAAATTCAATTTATAAAACAAACATAAGTAAGGACACATTGGCTTTGGTGGGCACATTCCACTCTAATATATAACTGAGGAACACCACTACCAGGATGGTCTGTTTCCCTAGTTACCAGATTGGGAAAAGCAGAAATGCTGCCGCACTCTGGTCGTTACCTGCAACAGCAGCTTTAAAACCTGTGCTAAGGGTCACTTCATATGCACCAGTACTGGAGGGCTGTAAATGAAACGTGCCCTCAAAATGTCTTAAGGGAGGTAACGGCCAAAATATCTCTAAATGTCACACATACTTCAAAAAAACAATTTGAAGAGGTAAGCTGTACTCACAGTTTGAAGAAAAAAAGGACATGCCAGAAAGCTCAATTTCAAGGGATTATGAGACACATGCAAATCCAACCACAATGTGGTATCAGCTCACAATACTCAGAATAAACTTCAGCACATAAAACTACAAACAAAAAATTCTGAAGGTGTTGTGGAGAACTGCATACCGTCAACTTTAAGTGGGACGTAACCTGGTAAGAGCCACTAATGAGAACAGAATGGAGGTGCATCTACAAGGTAAACATTTTGCTACAATATGATTCAGGAGGGCCACTCCTGGGTCTATAAACTAAGAAGTCAGAATTGGAAAGACAGAGGCAGGCAAATGTGCATTGCCGCAGCATTACAATAGCCATGACATGGAAACAACCAAAGAGTCCATCAACAGATGAGTGGACAAAGAAGAACTGGTACATGTACAGACAGAATATTAGCCAAGGATTAAAAGGACGCAATGCCATTTGCAGAACCGTAGATGAGTCTAGAGGTAATCACGTGACTTGTAGTAAGTCAAAAAGAGACAGACACATATCGTATGATATCACTTATAGGTGTTACCTAAACATTGATACCAGTTCAGATATTTGCACAGGGAAGGGCAATGACAGATTCATTAAACAAACTTATGGCTCACCAATGGAAAGGTGTGAGGATTGGATCCATTAGGATATTGGGGTTAACAGACATATACAAACACAGGTGAAATATATAATCACCAAAGACCTACGGAATACCACGAGAAGACTACTAAACATTCCGTCATAACGTACATGGGAAAAGGATCCCAGGAAGAACAGACATATGTATATGTGTAAAGGAACCACATCTTGCACACCTACAGCAAGCCAAACATTGGAATCAAACTTGCTGTGATAAAAAAATAAAAAATTAAATTTAAAAAACGAACAAGTAGTGAGACAAACTTAAGGGGCTTTCTCCTGGCACATTCCATTCTAAATGACAACCTAAAACACGACTTCCATTGAGGCTCTGTTCTCCTAGTAACCAGATTTGGTAAGGGAGAACTGCTGCCACCTTGTGGCCGTTTCACACAACAGCAGCTTTAACCCCAGCGCTAATGGTCAGTGGATATTCAAAATCATTGCAGGCCTGTAAATGACACCTGCCCTGAAAACAAATCCTGGGGTCATATATCGACCAAAAAATTCAAAAGACGTCCATATTTCAAAACGACAGTTTCAAGAGGCATATTTTACGCCCATTAGTGTTCTGCCTCTTTTTCTTTCTTTTTTGTTAAAAAAACGGGAATGGAAAAAGGCAAACCTCAGAATGGGCGAAAATATTTGCAAACGAATCAATGGACAAAGGTTTAATCTCCAATATATATAAACAGCTCATGCAGCTTAATATTAAAAAAAAACAAACAACCCAATACAAAACTGGGCAGAAGATCTAAATAGACGTTTCTTCAAAGAAGACACAGAGATGGTCAAGACGCACATGAAAAGCTGCTCAACATCACTAATTATTACAGAAATGCAAATCAAAACTACAATGAGGTATCACCTCACACCTGTTAGAATCGGCATCATCAGAAAATCTACAAACAACAAATTCTGCGGAGGATGTGGACAAAAGGAACCCTCTTCCACTCTTAGTGGGAATGAAAATGAATACAGTCACTATGGAGAACAGTATGGAGGCTCCTTAAAAAACTAAAAATAGAATTACCATATGATCCAGCAATCCCACTTCTGGGCATATACCCAGAGAAAACCATAAATCAAAAAGACACATTCACCACAATGTTCATTGCAGCCACTATTTACGATAGCCAGGTAATGGAAGCAACCTAAGTGCCCACAGACAGACGAATGGATAAAGATGTGGTACATATATAAAATGGAATATTACTCAGCCATAAAAAGGAATGAAACTGGGTCATTTGTAGAGACGTCGATGGATCTCGAGACTGTCATACAGAGTGAAGTAAGTCAGAAAGAGACAAACAAATATTGGATATTAATGCATATATGTGGAACCTAGAAAAATGGTACAGATGAACCAGTTTGCAGGGCAGCAATAGAGACACAGAGGTAGAGAACAAACGTATGGACACCAAGTGGGGGAAGACATGGGGTGGTGGTGGTGGGATGAGTTGGGTGATTGGGATTGATCTGTATAAAAGTATATGCATAAAATAGATAACTAATAATAACCTGCTGTATAAAAAAATAAAATTAAATTTCAAAATTTTTAAAAATAAAATTTAAAAATGAAACAGAAAAAATGTCTTCCCTTCACACAGATGTATTTATATGAATGAATTGTTTCCATGCTTATATCTATAAATACATAAAAGAGGAATAAAATCTAACTTGAACCAAAAAAAAAAAAAAACCTGAACCTACCAGTTATACAATGGAAAACCCTATCAGGGAACTTGTTCCAGCGGTAAACAATTCTGAAATTGGTCAGAGGTGGGGAATCATCCCCCATACAGCCAGCAGCGCCCCCCCAACCCCCGCGAGGAGTGTCCTCATTGCAAAGCTAGGGGACCGTGCCGAGGCGTCTGTGAGTAAACGTGAGCTGAGCCCCAGGCCAGCTGCTGCTGGACCGTTCCCACCCTTCCCAGGTAAAACACCTGAATATGTACAAGGACTTGAAAGCCTAGAGGAAGGGCCGTGGAGCCACACCAGCGACAGCATGCAGGCCAACTTGGTGCCTGCAGGCCAGCCAGGATGGTCATGGCCCCGGGCGTTTTACTGGAAGCTTTCCATTTCCCTGCCTGAGACACCCCTCCTGTCCCGGCCCCCACTGCTTTTTTCCTTCCTCACCTCTGCCCAGAGAGAAATTCCAGCGGAAGGTATGGGTGACGCAGCCTCTTCTTTAGCAGGTGGCAGCCTGGCAACTCCTGCAGAAAGTCCAGCAGAGCCCCACTCACACCGGGCCACCCACAAAGCCGTGGCCCCACACTCCCTCCCACCCGCACAGCCCCGAGACTGCTGATGGGGCAGAGAATATGGCGTCAGGCACAGCTGCAGGGGCTCTTGCTGCCTGGAGCGCTGTTTATATTGACCTCAACCCAGGCACACATGGGGAGGGCTGGCCGGCATGGTCAGGCTGCCGAGTTCAGCCAATCCTCACCCCTCAGGAACTCACATTGCAGAAAATGGACCTCGCTGAACCGGCCAGGTCCAAGGAACAGGTGTGGGCTCCTGAGAGTCAGGATAGTCAAGGGGCTGCAGCTCCGGCTTGTTTTCTAAACATTTTATCTGGCCCATAAGTGGGAGACAACTTCAAGAAGACCCTCTCCTAATGAGAGGAAGCCAGGAGTCAGGGAGAGGAGGGGTGATGGGTGGAGACACAGGCCTGGTGCCCCGGCTGCAGTGGAAGTCTCTGGAAGACCAGGCAGAGGGAGGCTGCACAGAGTGATGCACAGGGTCACAGACCTGTCGGAGCTGCTGTTTGTTAGTTCAAGTCCCGCTCGGAGGTGCTCTGTGTCAGCTCTGAGTGACAGGAGATCTGGGGTGCTCTGAAATGAGGGCTATGTGCACGGTTCCTGTGTGCCCAGCCCTGCAGGGGTACCTGTCCAGGGGAGCTCCGTATCCTGGGAGGGGCCTGACCACGAGAGCCCCATGGGCTGCTGGGTAGTTGCACAGGTGAGCTCCATATCCTGGGAGTGGGCTGCTGGGGACCTGGTAAAGGATGTCAGGACAGTCAGTGAAGCCACCAAGGATATACATCCAGTAGTTCCTAATTCCTACACCCTGCTGGTCATTCTACCATCCACCAGGACATGGTATTCTGTGTTAGACTTCAATGGTGCCTTCTTCTGTATTCCATTCGTCCCACAAATGCTCTGCTGCCCTGGTAACCATATTTGGGAATGGAGAAATGCTGCCGCCTTGTGGCCGTTTCCCACAACAGCAGCTTTAAACCCAGTGCTAATGGTCACTAAATATTCACACTCATTTCAGCCTGTAGATGACACCTGCCCTCAAAAACAATCCTGGGGTCGAAAATTGACCAAAAAATTCAAAAGAGGGCAACCATCCAAGAAGACAATTTCAAGAGGTTAATTGTACTCTCCGTTTTTTTCTGTTTTTCTGTACCAGAAATTTAAAATGGCATGGAAAAATGCTGAACATTAAGAATAATTAAAGATATGCAAATCCAAATTGCAAAAACCTATCAGCTCACACCAGTCAGAATGGCAAGCGGCAAAAATTCTGCAAACAATAAATGCTGAAGGGGTTTTGGAGAAATGCCTACCCTTGGTTCAACGTGGGACATGGTAAGAGCCAGTAATGAAAACAAAAATGAGGTGCCTTGTAAAGGTAAATACAGAGCTACCATTCAATCAAGCATACCCACTGCTGGGCCTTTCACCTGAGGGGATGAGAATCAAAAGGACACAGGCTGGGCCTCACTGGTGGCGCAGTGGTTGAGAGTCCGCCTGCCAATGCAGGGGACACGGGTTCATGCACCGGGTCGGGAAGATGCCACATGCCATGGAGCGGCTGGTCCCGTGAGCTATGGCTGCTGGGACTGCGCATCCGGAGCCTGTGTCCTGCAATGGGAGACTCCACGGCAGTGAGAGGTCCATGTACCGCAAAAAAAAATAGACACCGGCTGGCAATCCTGTACTCCAGAAATATTTACCATAGCCAACACTTGGAAGCTACGAAAATCTCCATCAACCCAGGAATGCACAAAGAAGAAGTGGTCCATGTACACAATGGAATATGACTCCAATAAAAAAATATAAATTCAATTTATAAAACAAACATAAGTAAGGAGACATTGGCTTTGGTGGGCACATTCCACTCTAATATATAACTGAGGAACACCACTACCAGGATGGTCTGTTTCCCTAGTTACCAGATTGGGAAAAGCAGAAATGCTGCCGCCCTCTGGTCGTTACCTGCAACAGCAGCTTT
The DNA here is from genome assembly GCF_949752795.1 of Hyperoodon ampullatus. NCBI lineage: Eukaryota > Metazoa > Chordata > Mammalia > Artiodactyla > Ziphiidae > Hyperoodon > Hyperoodon ampullatus. The sequence continues at coordinate 331,800 of NC_136917.1, read as the reverse complement.
AAAACCTGTGCTAAGGGTCACTTCATATGCACCAGTACTGGAGGGCTGTAAATGAAACGTGCCCTCAAAATGTCTTAAGGGAGGTAACGGCCAAAATATCTCTAAATGTCACACATACTTCACGAAAACAATTTGAAGAGGTAAGCTGTACTCACAGTTTGAAGAAAAAAAGGACATGCCAGAAAGCTCAATTTCAAGGGATTATGAGACACATGCAAATCCAACCACAAAGTGGTATCAGCTCACAATACTCAGAATAAACTTCAGCACATAAAACTACAAACAAAAAATGCTGAAGGTGTTGTGGAGAACTGCATACCGTCAACTTTAAGTGGGACGTAACCTGGTAAGAGCCACTAATGAGAACAGAATGGAGGTGCATCTACAAGGTAAACATTTTGCTACAATATGATTCAGGAGGGCCACTCCTGGGTCTATAAACTAAGAAGTCAGAATTGGAAAGACAGAGGCAGGCAAATGTGCATTGCCGCAGCATTACAGTAGCCATGACATGGAAACAACCAAAAAGTCCATCAACAGATGAGTGGACAAAGAAGAACTGGTACATGTACAGACAGAATATTAGCCAAGGATTAAAAGGACGCAATGCCATTTGCAGAACCGTAGATGAGTCTAGAGGTAATCACGTGACTTGTAGTAAGTCAGAAAGAGACAGACACATATCGTATGATATCACTTATAGGTGTTACCTAAACATTGATACCAGTTCAGATATTTGCACAGGGAAGGGCAATGACAGATTCATTAAACAAACTTATGGCTCACCAATGGAAAGGTGTGAGGATTGGATCCATTAGGATATTGGGGTTAACAGACATATACAAACACAGGTGAAATATATAATCACCAAACACCTACGGAATACCACGAGAAGACTACTCAACATTCCATCATGACGTACATGGGAAAAGGATCCCAGGAAGAACAGACATATGTATATGTGTAAAGGAACCACATCTTGCACACCTACAGCAAGCCAAACATTGGAATCAAACTTGCTGTGATAAAAAATAAAAAATTAAATTTAAAAAACGAACAAGTAGTGAGACAAACTTAAGGGGCTTTCTCCTGGCACATTCCATTCTAAATGACAACCTAGAACACGACTTCCATTGAGGCTCTGTTCTCCTAGTAACCAGATTTGGTAAGGGAGAACTGCTGCCACCTTGTGGCCGTTTCACACAACAGCAGCTTTAACCCCAGCGCTAATGGTCAGTGGATATTCAAAATCATTGCAGGCCTGTAAATGACACCTGCCCTGAAAACAAATCCTGGGGTCATATATCGACCAAAAAATTCAAAAGACGTCCATATTTCAAAACGACAGTTTCAAGAGGCATATTTTACGCCCATTAGTGTTCTGCCTCTTTTTCTTTCTTTTTTGTTAAAAAAAACGGGAATGGAAAAAGGCAACCCTCAGAATGGGCGATAATATTTGCAAACGAATCAATGGATAAAGGTTTAATTTCCAATATATATAAACAGCTCATGCAGCTTAATATTAAAAAAAAACAAACAACCCAATACAAACCTGGGCAGAAGATCTAAATAGACGTTTCTTCAAAGAAGACACAGAGATGGTCAAGACGCACATGAAAAGCTGCTCAACATCACTAATTATTACAGAAATGCAAATCAAAACTACAATGAGGTATCACCTCACACCTGTTAGAATCGGCATCATCAGAAAATCTACAAACAACAAATTCTGCGGAGGGTGTGGACAAAAGGAACCCTCTTCCACTCTTGGTGGGAATGAAAATGGATACAGTCACTATGGAGAACAGTATGGAGGCTCCTTAAAAAACTAAAAATAGAATTACCATATGATCCAGCAATCCCACTTCTGGGCATATACCCAGAGAAAACCCTAAATCAAAAAGACACATTCACCACAATGTTCATTGCAGCCACTATTTACGATAGCCAGGTAATGGAAGCAACCTAAGTGCCCACAGACAGACGAATGGATAAAGATGTGGTACATATATAAAATGGAATATTACTCAGCCATAAAAAGGAATGAAACTGGGTCATTTGTAGAGACGTCGATGGATCTCGAGACTGTCATACAGAGTGAAGTAAGTCAGAAAGAGAAAAACAAATATTGGATATTAATGCATATATGTGGAACCTAGAAAAATGGTACAGATGAACCAGTTTGCAGGGCAGAAATAGAGACACAGAGGTAGAGAACAAACGTATGGACACCAAGTGGGGGAAGACATGGGGTGGTGGTGGTGGGATGAGTTGGGTGATTGGGATTGATCTGTATAAAAGTATATGCATAAAATAGATAACTAATAATAACCTGCTGTATAAAAAAATAAAATTAAATTTCAAAATTTTTAAAAATAAAATTTAAAAATGAAACAGAAAAAATGTCTTCCCTTCACACAGATGTATTTATATGAATGAATTGTTTCCATGCTTATATCTATAAATACATAAAAGAGGAATAAAATCTAACTTGAACCAAAAAAAAAAAAAAACCTGAACCCACCAGTTATACAATGGAAAACCCTATCAGGGAACTTGTTCCAGAGGTAAACAATTCTGAAATTGGTCAGAGGTGGGGAATCATCTCCCATACAGCCAGCAGCGCCCCCCCAACCCCCACGAGGAGTGTCCTCATTGCAAAGCTAGGGGACCGTGCCGAGGCGTCTGTGAGTAAACGTGAGCTGAGCCCCAGGCCAGCTGCTGCTGGACCGTTCCCACCCTTCCCAGGTAAAACACCTGAATATGTACAAGGACTTGAAAGCCTAGAGGAAGGGCCGTGGAGCCACACCAGCGACAGCATGCAGGCCAACTTGGTGCCTGCAGGCCAGCCAGGATGGTCATGGCCCCGGGCGTTTTACTGGAAGCTTTCCATTTCCCTGCCTGAGACACCCCTCCTGTCCCGGCCCCCACTGCTTTTTTCCTTCCTCACCTCTGCCCAGAGAGAAATTCCAGCGGAAGGTATGGGTGACACATCCTCTTCTTTAGCAGGTGGCAGCCTGGCAACTCCTGCAGAAAGTCCAGCAGAGCCCCACTCACACCGGGCCACCCACAAAGCCGTGGCCCCACACTCCCTCCCACCCGCACAGCCCCGAGACTGCTGATGGGGCAGAGAATATGGCGTCAGGCACAGCTGCAGGGGCTCTTGCTGCCTGGAGCGCTGTTTATATTGACCTCAACCCAGGCACACATGGGGAGGGCTGGCCGGCATGGTCAGGCTGCCGAGTTCAGCCAATCCTCACCCCTCAGGAACTCACATTGCAGAAAATGGACCTCGCTGAACCGGCCAGGTCCAAGGAACAGGTGTGGGCTCCTGAGAGTCAGGATAGTCAAGGGGCTGCAGCTCCAGCTTGTTTTCTAAAAATTTTATCTGGCCCATGAGCGGGAGACAACTTCAAGAAGACCCTCTCCTAATGAGAGGAAGCCAGGAGTCAGGGAGAGGAGGGGTGATGGGTGGAGACACAGGCCTGGTGCCCCGGCTGCAGTGGAAGTCTCTGGAAGACCAGGCAGAGGGAGGCTGCACAGAGTGATGCACAGGGTCACAGACCTGTCGGAGCTGCTGTTTGTTAGTTCAAGTCCCGCTCGGAGGTGCTCTGTGTCAGCTCTGAGTGACAGGAGATCTGGGGTGCTCTGAAATGAGGGCTATGTGCACGGTTCCTGTATGCCCAGCCCTGCAGGGGTACCTGTCCAGGGGAGCTCCGTATCCTGGGAGGGGCCTGACCACGAGAGCCCCATGGGCTGCTGGGTAGTTGCACAGGTGAGCTCCATATCCTGGGAGTGGCCTGACCACGAGAGCCCCGTGGGCTGCTGGGGACCTGGTAAAGGATGTCAGGACAGTCAGTGAAGCCACCAAGGATATACATCCAGTAGTTCCTAATTCCTACACCCTGCTGGTCATTCTACCATCCACCAGGACATGGTATTCTGTGTTAGACTTCTATGGTGCCTTCTTCTGTATTCCATTCGTCCCACAAATGCTCTGCTGCCCTGGTAACCATATTTGGGAATGGAGAAATGCTGCCGCCTTGTGGCCGTTTCCCACAACAGCAGCTTTAAACCCAGTGCTAATGGTCACTAAATATTCACACTCATTTCAGCCTGTAGATGACACCTGCCCTCAAAAACAATCCTGGGGTCGAAAATTGACCAAAAAATTCAAAAGAGGGCAACCATCCAAGAAGACAATTTCAAGAGGTTAATTGTACTCTCCGTTTTTTTCTGTTTTTCTGTACCAGAAATTTAAAATGGCATGGAAAAATGCTGAACATTAAGAATAATTAAAGATATGCAAATCCAAATTGCAAAAACCTATCAGCTCACACCAGTCAGAATGGCAAGCGGCAAAAATTCTGCAAACAATAAATGCTGAAGGGGTTTTGGAGAAATGCCTACCCTTGGTTCAACGTGGGACATGGTAAGAGCCAGTAATGAAAACAAAAATGAGGTGCCTTGTAAAGGTAAATACAGAGCTACCATTCAATCAAGCATACCCACTGCTGGGCCTTTCACCTGAGGGGATGAGAATCAAAAGGACACAGGCTGGGCCTCACTGGTGGCGCAGTGGTTGAGAGTCCGCCTGCCAATGCAGGGGACACGGGTTCATGCACCGGGTCGGGAAGATGCCACATGCCATGGAGCGGCTGGTCCCATGAGCTATGGCTGCTGGGACTGCGCATCCGGAGCCTGTGTCCTGCAATGGGAGAGTCCACGGCAGTGAGAGGTCCATGTACCGCAAAAAAAAAAGACACCGGCTGGCAATCCTGTACTCCAGAAATATTTACCATAGCCAACACTTGGAAGCTACGAAAATCTCCATCAACCCAGGAATGCACAAAGAAGAAGTGGTCCATGTACACAATGGAATATGACTCCAATAAAAAAATATAAATTCAATTTATAAAACAAACATAAGTAAGGAGACATTGGCTTTGGTGGGCACATTCCACTCTAATATATAACTGAGGAACACCACTACCAGGATGGTCTGTTTCCCTAGTTACCAGATTGGGAAAAGCAGAAATGCTGCCGCCCTCTGGTCGTTACCTGCAACAGCAGCTTTAAAACCTGTGCTAAGGGTCACTTCATATGCACCAGTACTGGAGGGCTGTAAATGAAACGTGCCCTCAAAATGTCTTAAGGGAGGTAACGGCCAAAATATCTCTAAATGTCACACATACTTCACGAAAACAATTTGAAGAGGTAAGCTGTACTCACAGTTTGAAGAAAAAGAGGACATGCCAGAAAGCTCAAATTCAAGGGATTATGAGACACATGCAAATCCAACCACAAAGTGGTATCAGCTCACAATACTCAGAATAAACTTCAGCACATAAAACTACAAACAAAAAATGCTGAAGGTGTTGTGGAGAACTGCATACCGTCAACTTTAAGTGGGACGTAACCTGGTAAGAGCCACTAATGAGAACAGAATGGAGGTGCATCTACAAGGTAAACATTTTGCTACAATATGATTCAGGAGGGCCACTCCTGGGTCTATAAACTAAGAAGTCAGAATTGGAAAGACAGAGGCAGGCAAATGTGCATTGCCGCAGCATTACAATAGCCATGACATGGAAACAACCAAAGAGTCCATCAACAGATGAGTGGACAAAGAAGAACTGGTACATGTACAGACAGAATATTAGCCAAGGATTAAAAGGACGCAATGCCATTTGCAGAACCGTAGATGAGTCTAGAGGTAATCACGTGACTTGTAGTAAGTCAGAAAGAGACAGACACATATCGTATGATATCACTTATAGGTGTTACCTAAACATTGATACCAGTTCAGATATTTACACAGGGAAGGGCAATGACAGATTCATTAAACAAACTTATGGCTCACCAATGGAAAGGTGTGAGGATTGGATCCATTAGGATATTGGGGTTAACAGACATATACAAACACAGGTGAAATATATAATCACCAAACACCTACGGAATACCACGAGAAGACTACTCAACATTCCATCATGACGTACATGGGAAAAGGATCCCAGGAAGAACAGACATATGTATATGTGTAAAGGAACCACATCTTGCACACCTACAGCAAGCCAAACATTGGAATCAAACTTGCTGTGATAAAAAATAAAAAATTAAATTTAAAAAACGAACAAGTAGTGAGACAAACTTAAGGGGCTTTCTCCTGGCACATTCCATTCTAAATGACAACCTAGAACACGACTTCCATTGAGGCTCTGTTCTCCTAGTAACCAGATTTGGTAAGGGAGAACTGCTGCCACCTTGTGGCCGTTTCACACAACAGCAGCTTTAACCCCAGCGCTAATGGTCAGTGGATATTCAAAATCATTGCAGGCCTGTAAATGACACCTGCCCTGAAAACAAATCCTGGGGTCATATATCGACCAAAAAATTCAAAAGACGTCCATATTTCAAAACGACAGTTTCAAGAGGCATATTTTACGCCCATTAGTGTTCTGCCTCTTTTTCTTTCTTTTTTGTTAAAAAAAACGGGAATGGAAAAAGGCAACCCTCAGAATGGGCGATAATATTTGCAAACGAATCAATGGATAAAGGTTTAATTTCCAATATATATAAACAGCTCATGCAGCTTAATATTAAAAAAAAACAAACAACCCAATACAAACCTGGGCAGAAGATCTAAATAGACGTTTCTTCAAAGAAGACACAGAGATGGTCAAGACGCACATGAAAAGCTGCTCAACATCACTAATTATTACAGAAATGCAAATCAAAACTACAATGAGGTATCACCTCACACCTGTTAGAATCGGCATCATCAGAAAATCTACAAACAACAAATTCTGCGGAGGGTGTGGACAAAAGGAACCCTCTTCCACTCTTGGTGGGAATGAAAATGGATACAGTCACTATGGAGAACAGTATGGAGGCTCCTTAAAAAACTAAAAATAGAATTACCATATGATCCAGCAATCCCACTTCTGGGCATATACCCAGAGAAAACCCTAAATCAAAAAGACACATTCACCACAATGTTCATTGCAGCCACTATTTACGATAGCCAGGTAATGGAAGCAACCTAAGTGCCCACAGACAGACGAATGGATAAAGATGTGGTACATATATAAAATGGAATATTACTCAGCCATAAAAAGGAATGAAACTGGGTCATTTGTAGAGACGTCGATGGATCTCGAGACTGTCATACAGAGTGAAGTAAGTCAGAAAGAGAAAAACAAATATTGGATATTAATGCATATATGTGGAACCTAGAAAAATGGTACAGATGAACCAGTTTGCAGGGCAGAAATAGAGACACAGAGGTAGAGAACAAACGTATGGACACCAAGTGGGGGAAGACATGGGGTGGTGGTGGTGGGATGAGTTGGGTGATTGGGATTGATCTGTATAAAAGTATATGCATAAAATAGATAACTAATAATAACCTGCTGTATAAAAAAATAAAATTAAATTTCAAAATTTTTAAAAATAAAATTTAAAAATGAAACAGAAAAAATGTCTTCCCTTCACACAGATGTATTTATATGAATGAATTGTTTCCATGCTTATATCTATAAATACATAAAAGAGGAATAAAATCTAACTTGAACCAAAAAAAAAAAAAAACATGAACCCACCAGTTATACAATGGAAAACCCTATCAGGGAACTTGTTCCAGCGGTAAACAATTCTGAAATTGGTCAGAGGTGGGGAATCATCTCCCATACAGCCAGCAGCGCCCCCCCAACCCCCGCGAGGAGTGTCCTCATTGCAAAGCTAGGGGACCGTGCCGAGGCGTCTGTGAGTAAACGTGAGCTGAGCCCCAGGCCAGCTGCTGCTGGACCGTTCCCACCCTTCCCAGGTAAAACACCTGAATATGTACAAGGACTTGAAAGCCTAGAGGAAGGGCCGTGGAGCCACACCAGCGACAGCATGCAGGCCAACTTGGTGCCTGCAGGCCAGCCAGGATGGTCATGGCCCCGGGCGTTTTACTGGAAGCTTTCCATTTCCCTGCCTGAGACACCCCTCCTGTCCCGGCCCCCACTGCTTTTTTCCTTCCTCACCTCTGCCCAGAGAGAAATTCCAGCGGAAGGTATGGGTGACACATCCTCTTCTTTAGCAGGTGGCAGCCTGGCAACTCCTGCAGAAAGTCCAGCAGAGCCCCACTCACACCGGGCCACCCACAAAGCCGTGGCCCCACACTCCCTCCCACCCGCACAGCCCCGAGACTGCTGATGGGGCAGAGAATATGGCGTCAGGCACAGCTGCAGGGGCTCTTGCTGCCTGGAGCGCTGTTTATATTGACCTCAACCCAGGCACACATGGGGAGGGCTGGCCGGCATGGTCAGGCTGCCGAGTTCAGCCAATCCTCACCCCTCAGGAACTCACATTGCAGAAAATGGACCTCGCTGAACCGGCCAGGTCCAAGGAACAGGTGTGGGCTCCTGAGAGTCAGGATAGTCAAGGGGCTGCAGCTCCAGCTTGTTTTCTAAAAATTTTATCTGGCCCATGAGCGGGAGACAACTTCAAGAAGACCCTCTCCTAATGAGAGGAAGCCAGGAGTCAGGGAGAGGAGGGGTGATGGGTGGAGACACAGGCCTGGTGCCCCGGCTGCAGTGGAAGTCTCTGGAAGACCAGGCAGAGGGAGGCTGCACAGAGTGATGCACAGGGTCACAGACCTGTCGGAGCTGCTGTTTGTTAGTTCAAGTCCCGCTCGGAGGTGCTCTGTGTCAGCTCTGAGTGACAGGAGATCTGGGGTGCTCTGAAATGAGGGCTATGTGCACGGTTCCTGTATGCCCAGCCCTGCAGGGGTACCTGTCCAGGGGAGCTCCGTATCCTGGGAGGGGCCTGACCACGAGAGCCCCATGGGCTGCTGGGTAGTTGCACAGGTGAGCTCCATATCCTGGGAGTGGCCTGACCACGAGAGCCCCGTGGGCTGCTGGGGACCTGGTAAAGGATGTCAGGACAGTCAGTGAAGCCACCAAGGATATACATCCAGTAGTTCCTAATTCCTACACCCTGCTGGTCATTCTACCATCCACCAGGACATGGTATTCTGTGTTAGACTTCTATGGTGCCTTCTTCTGTATTCCATTCGTCCCACAAATGCTCTGCTGCCCTGGTAACCATATTTGGGAATGGAGAAATGCTGCCGCCTTGTGGCCGTTTCCCACAACAGCAGCTTTAAACCCAGTGCTAATGGTCACTAAATATTCACACTCATTTCAGCCTGTAGATGACACCTGCCCTCAAAAACAATCCTGGGGTCGAAAATTGACCAAAAAATTCAAAAGAGGGCAACCATCCAAGAAGACAATTTCAAGAGGTTAATTGTACTCTCCGTTTTTTTCTGTTTTTCTGTACCAGAAATTTAAAATGGCATGGAAAAATGCTGAACATTAAGAATAATTAAAGATATGCAAATCCAAATTGCAAAAACCTATCAGCTCACACCAGTCAGAATGGCAAGCGGCAAAAATTCTGCAAACAATAAATGCTGAAGGGGTTTTGGAGAAATGCCTACCCTTGGTTCAACGTGGGACATGGTAAGAGCCAGTAATGAAAACAAAAATGAGGTGCCTTGTAAAGGTAAATACAGAGCTACCATTCAATCAAGCATACCCACTGCTGGGCCTTTCACCTGAGGGGATGAGAATCAAAAGGACACAGGCTGGGCCTCACTGGTGGCGCAGTGGTTGAGAGTCCGCCTGCCAATGCAGGGGACACGGGTTCATGCACCGGGTCGGGAAGATGCCACATGCCATGGAGCGGCTGGTCCCATGAGCTATGGCTGCTGGGACTGCGCATCCGGAGCCTGTGTCCTGCAATGGGAGACTCCACGGCAGTGAGAGGTCCATGTACCGCAAAAAAAAAAGACACCGGCTGGCAATCCTGTACTCCAGAAATATTTACCATAGCCAACACTTGGAAGCTACGAAAATCTCCATCAACCCAGGAATGCACAAAGAAGAAGTGGTCCATGTACACAATGGAATATGACTCCAATAAAAAAATATAAATTCAATTTATAAAACAAACATAAGTAAGGAGACATTGGCTTTGGTGGGCACATTCCACTCTAATATATAACTGAGGAACACCACTACCAGGATGGTCTGTTTCCCTAGTTACCAGATTGGGAAAAGCAGAAATGCTGCCGCCCTCTGGTCGTTACCTGCAACAGCAGCTTTAAAACCTGTGCTAAGGGTCACTTCATATGCACCAGTACTGGAGGGCTGTAAATGAAACGTGCCCTCAAAATGTCTTAAGGGAGGTAACGGCCAAAATATCTCTAAATGTCACACATACTTCACGAAAACAATTTGAAGAGGTAAGCTGTACTCACAGTTTGAAGAAAAAGAGGACATGCCAGAAAGCTCAATTTCAAGGGATTATGAGACACATGCAAATCCAACCACAAAGTGGTATCAGCTCACAATACTCAGAATAAACTTCAGCACATAAAACTACAAACAAAAAATGCTGAAGGTGTTGTGGAGAACTGCATACCGTCAACTTTAAGTGGGACGTAACCTGGTAAGAGCCACTAATGAGAACAGAATGGAGGTGCATCTACAAGGTAAACATTTTGCTACAATATGATTCAGGAGGGCCACTCCTGGGTCTATAAACTAAGAAGTCAGAATTGGAAAGACAGAGGCAGGCAAATGTGCATTGCCGCAGCATTACAGTAGCCATGACATGGAAACAACCAAAAAGTCCATCAACAGATGAGTGCACAAAGAAGAACTGGTACATGTACAGACAGAATATTAGCCAAGGATTAAAAGGACGCAATGCCATTTGCAGAACCGTAGATGAGTCTAGAGGTAATCACGTGACTTGTAGTAAGTCAGAAAGAGACAGACACATATCGTATGATATCACTTATAGGTGTTACCTAAACATTGATACCAGTTCAGATATTTACACAGGGAAGGGCAATGACAGATTCATTAAACAAACTTATGGCTCACCAATGGAAAGGTGTGAGGATTGGATCCATTAGGATATTGGGGTTAACAGACATATACAAACACAGGTGAAATATATAATCACCAAAGACCTACGGAATACCACGAGAAGACTACTCAACATTCCGTCATGACGTACATGGGAAAAGGATCCCAGGAAGAACAGACATATGTATATGTGTAAAGGAACCACATCTTGCACACCTACAGCAAGCCAAACATTGGAATCAAACTTGCTGTGATAAAAAATAAAAAATTAAATTTAAAAAACGAACAAGTAGTGAGACAAACTTAAGGGGCTTTCTCCTGGCACATTCCATTCTAAATGACAACCTAGAACACGACTTCCATTGAGGCTCTGTTCTCCTAGTAACCAGATTTGGTAAGGGAGAACTGCTGCCACCTTGTGGCCGTTTCACACAACAGCAGCTTTAACCCCAGCGCTAATGGTCAGTGGATATTCAAAATCATTGCAGGCCTGCAAATGACACCTGCCCTGAAAACAAATCCTGGGGTCATATATCGACCAAAAAATTCAAAAGACGTCCATATTTCAAAACGACAGTTTCAAGAGGCATATTTTACGCCCATTAGTGTTCTGCCTCTTTTTCTTTCTTTTTTGTTAAAAAAACGGGAATGGAAAAAGGCAACCCTCAGAATGGGCGATAATATTTGCAAACGAATCAATGGACAAAGGTTTAATCTCCAATATATATAAACAGCTCATGCAGCTTAATATTAAAAAAAAACAAACAACCCAATACAAAACTGGGCAGAAGATCTAAATAGACGTTTCTTCAAAGAAGACACAGAGATGGTCAAGACGCACATGAAAAGCTGCTCAACATCACTAATTATTACAGAAATGCAAATCAAAACTACAATGAGGTATCACCTCACACCTGTTAGAATCGGCATCATCAGAAAATCTACAAACAACAAATTCTGCGGAGGGTGTGGACAAAAGGAACCCTCTTCCACTCTTGGTGGGAATGAAAATGGATACAGTCACTATGGAGAACAGTATGGAGGCTCCTTAAAAAACTAAAAATAGAATTACCATATGATCCAGCAATCCCACTTCTGGGCATATACCCAGAGAAAACCCTAAATCAAAAAGACACATTCACCACAATGTTCATTGCAGCCACTATTTACGATAGCCAGGTAATGGAAGCAACCTAAGTGCCCACAGACAGACGAATGGATAAAGATGTGGTACATATATAAAATGGAATATTACTCAGCCATAAAAAGGAATGAAACTGGGTCATTTGTAGAGACGTCGATGGATCTCGAGACTGTCATACAGAGTGAAGTAAGTCAGAAAGAGAAAAACAAATATTGGATATTAATGCATATATGTGGAACCTAGAAAAATGGTACAGATGAACCAGTTTGCAGGGCAGAAATAGAGACACAGAGGTAGAGAACAAACGTATGGACACCAAGTGGGGGAAGACATGGGGTGGTGGTGGTGGGATGAGTTGGGTGATTGGGATTGATCTGTATAAAAGTATATGCATAAAATAGATAACTAATAATAACCTGCTGTATAAAAAAATAAAATTAAATTTCAAAATTTTTAAAAATAAAATTTAAAAATGAAACAGAAAAAATGTCTTCCCTTCACACAGATGTATTTATATGAATGAATTGTTTCCATGCTTATATCTATAAATACATAAAAGAGGAATAAAATCTAACTTGAACCAAAAAAAAAAAAAAAACCTGAACCCACCAGTTATACAATGGAAAACCCTATCAGGGAACTTGTTCCAGCGGTAAACAATTCTGAAATTGGTCAGAGGTGGGGAATCATCTCCCATACAGCCAGCAGCGCCCCCCCAACCCCCGCGAGGAGTGTCCTCATTGCAAAGCTAGGGGACCGTGCCGAGGCGTCTGTGAGTAAACGTGAGCTGAGCCCCAGGCCAGCTGCTGCTGGACCGTTCCCACCCTTCCCAGGTAAAACACCTGAATATGTACAAGGACTTGAAAGCCTAGAGGAAGGGCCGTGGAGCCACACCAGCGACAGCATGCAGGCCAACTTGGTGCCTGCAGGCCAGCCAGGATGGTCATGGCCCCGGGCGTTTTACTGGAAGCTTTCCATTTCCCTGCCTGAGACACCCCTCCTGTCCCGGCCCCCACTGCTTTTTTCCTTCCTCACCTCTGCCCAGAGAGAAATTCCAGCGGAAGGTATGGGTGACACATCCTCTTCTTTAGCAGGTGGCAGCCTGGCAACTCCTGCAGAAAGTCCAGCAGAGCCCCACTCACACCGGGCCACCCACAAAGCCATGGCCCCACACTCCCTCCCACCCGCACAGCCCCGAGACTGCTGATGGGGCAGAGAATATGGCGTCAGGCACAGCTGCAGGGGCTCTTGCTGCCTGGAGCGCTGTTTATATTGACCTCAACCCAGGCACACATGGGGAGGGCTGGCCGGCATGGTCAGGCTGCCGAGTTCAGCCAATCCTCACCCCTCAGGAACTCACATTGCAGAAAATGGACCTCGCTGAACCGGCCAGGTCCAAGGAACAGGTGTGGGCTCCTGAGAGTCAGGATAGTCAAGGGGCTGCAGCTCCAGCTTGTTTTCTAAACATTTTATCTGGCCCATGAGCGGGAGACAACTTCAAGAAGACCCTCTCCTAATGAGAGGAAGCCAGGAGTCAGGGAGAGGAGGGGTGATGGGTGGAGACACAGGCCTGGTGCCCCGGCTGCAGTGGAAGTCTCTGGAAGACCAGGCAGAGGGAGGCTGCACAGAGTGATGCACAGGGTCACAGACCTGTCGGAGCTGCTGTTTGTTAGTTCAAGTCCCGCTCGGAGGTGCTCTGTGTCAGCTCTGAGTGACAGGAGATCTGGGGTGCTCTGAAATGAGGGCTATGTGCACGGTTCCTGTGTGCCCAGCCCTGCAGGGGTACCTGTCCAGGGGAGCTCCGTATCCTGGGAGGGGCCTGACCACGAGAGCCCCATGGGCTGCTGGGTAGTTGCACAGGTGAGCTCCATATCCTGGGAGTGGCCTGACCACGAGAGCCCCGTGGGCTGCTGGGGACCTGGTAAAGGATGTCAGGACAGTCAGTGAAGCCACCAAGGATATACATCCAGTAGTTCCTAATTCCTACACCCTGCTGGTCATTCTACCATCCACCAGGACATGGTATTCTGTGTTAGACTTCTATGGTGCCTTCTTCTGTATTCCATTCGTCCCACAAATGCTCTGCTGCCCTGGTAACCATATTTGGGAATGGAGAAATGCTGCCGCCTTGTGGCCGTTTCCCACAACAGCAGCTTTAAACCCAGTGCTAATGGTCACTAAATATTCACACTCATTTCAGCCTGTAGATGACACCTGCCCTCAAAAACAATCCTGGGGTCGAAAATTGACCAAAAAATTCAAAAGAGGGCAACCATCCAAGAAGACAATTTCAAGAGGTTAATTGTACTCTCCGTTTTTTTCTGTTTTTCTGTACCAGAAATTTAAAATGGCATGGAAAAATGCTGAACATTAAGAATAATTAAAGATATGCAAATCCAAATTGCAAAAACCTATCAGCTCACACCAGTCACAATGGCCAGCGGCAAAAATTCTGCAAACAATAAATGCTGAAGGGGTTTTGGAGAAATGCCTACCCTTGGTTCAACGTGGGACATGGTAAGAGCCAGTAATGAAAACAAAAATGAGGTGCCTTGTAAAGGTAAATACAGAGCTACCATTCAATCAGGCATACCCACTGCTGGGCCTTTCACCTGAGGGGATGAGAATCAAAAGGACACAGGCTGGGCCTCACTGGTGGCGCAGTGGTTGAGAGTCCGCCTGCCAATGCAGGGGACACGGGTTCATGCACCGGGTCGGGAAGATGCCACATGCCATGGAGCGGCTGGTCCCGTGAGCTATGGCTGCTGGGACTGCGCATCCGGAGCCTGTGTCCTGCAATGGGAGAGTCCACGGCAGTGAGAGGTCCATGTACCGCAAAAAAAAAAGACACCGGCTGGCAATCCTGTACTCCAGAAATATTTACCATAGCCAACATTTGGAAGCTACGAAAATCTCCATCAACCCAGGAATGCACAAAGAAGAAGTGGTCCATGTACACAATGGAATATGACTCCAATAAAAAAATATAAATTCAATTTATAAAACAAACATAAGTAAGGAGACATTGGCTTTGGTGGGCACATTCCACTCTAATATATAACTGAGGAACACCACTACCAGGATGGTCTGTTTCCCTAGTCACCAGATTGGGAAAAGCAGAAATGCTGCCGCCCTCTGGTCGTTACCTGCAACAGCAGCTTTAAAACCTGTGCTAAGGGTCACTTCATATGCACCAGTACTGGAGGGCTGTAAATGAAACGTGCCCTCAAAATGTCTTAAGGGAGGTAACGGCCAAAATATCTCTAAATGTCACACATACTTCACGAAAACAATTTGAAGAGGTAAGCTGTACTCACAGTTTGAAGAAAAAAAGGACATGCCAGAAAGCTCAATTTCAAGGGATTATGAGACACATGCAAATCCAACCACAAAGTGGTATCAGCTCACAATACTCAGAATAAACTTCAGCACATAAAACTACAAACAAAAAATGCTGAAGGTGTTGTGGAGAACTGCATACCGTCAACTTTAAGTGGGACGTAACCTGGTAAGAGCCACTAATGAGAACAGAATGGAGGTGCATCTACAAGGTAAACATTTTGCTACAATATGATTCAGGAGGGCCACTCCTGGGTCTATAAACTAAGAAGTCAGAATTGGAAAGACAGAGGCAGGCAAATGTGCATTGCCGCAGCATTACAGTAGCCATGACATGGAAACAACCAAAAAGTCCATCAACAGATGAGTGGACAAAGAAGAACTGGTACATGTACAGACAGAATATTAGCCAAGGATTAAAAGGACGCAATGCCATTTGCAGAACCGTAGATGAGTCTAGAGGTAATCACGTGACTTGTAGTAAGTCAGAAAGAGACAGACACATATCGTATGATATCACTTATAGGTGTTACCTAAACATTGATACCAGTTCAGATATTTACACAGGGAAGGGCAATGACAGATTCATTAAACAAACTTATGGCTCACCAATGGAAAGGTGTGAGGATTGGATCCATTAGGATATTGGGGTTAACAGACATATACAAACACAGGTGAAATATATCATCACCAAACACCTACGGAATACCACGAGAAGACTACTCAACATTCCGTCATGACGTACATGGGAAAAGGATCCCAGGAAGAACAGACATATGTATATGTGTAAAGGAAGCACATCTTGCACACCTACAGCAAGCCAAACATTGGAATCAAACTTGCTGTGATAAAAAATAAAAAATTAAATTTAAAAAACGAACAAGTAGTGAGACAAACTTAAGGGGCTTTCTCCTGGCACATTCCATTCTAAATGACAACCTAGAACACGACTTCCATTGAGGCTCTGTTCTCCTAGTAACCAGATTTGGTAAGGGAGAACTGCTGCCACCTTGTGGCCGTTTCACACAACAGCAGCTTTAACCCCAGCGCTAATGGTCAGTGGATATTCAAAATCATTGCAGGCCTGTAAATGACACCTGCCCTGAAAACAAATCCTGGGGTCATATATCGACCAAAAAATTCAAAAGACGTCCATATTTCAAAACGACAGTTTCAAGAGGCATATTTTACGCCCATTAGTGTTCTGCCTCTTTTTCTTTCTTTTTTGTTAAAAAAACGGGAATGGAAAAAGGCAACCCTCAGAATGGGCGATAATATTTGCAAACGAATCAATGGACAAAGGTTTAATCTCCAATATATATAAACAGCTCATGCAGCTTAATATTAAAAAAAAACAAACAACCCAATACAAAACTGGGCAGAAGATCTAAATAGACGTTTCTTCAAAGAAGACACAGAGATGGTCAAGACGCACATGAAAAGCTGCTCAACATCACTAATTATTACAGAAATGCAAATCAAAACTACAATGAGGTATCACCTCACACCTGTTAGAATCGGCATCATCAGAAAATCTACAAACAACAAATTCTGCGGAGGGTGTGGACAAAAGGAACCCTCTTCCACTCTTGGTGGGAATGAAAATGGATACAGTCACTATGGAGAACAGTATGGAGGCTCCTTAAAAAACTAAAAATAGAATTACCATATGATCCAGCAATCCCACTTCTGGGCATATACCCAGAGAAAACCATAAATCAAAAAGACACATTCACCACAATGTTCATTGCAGCCACTATTTACGATAGCCAGGTAATGGAAGCAACCTAAGTGCCCACAGACAGACGAATGGATAAAGATGTGGTACATATATAAAATGGAATATTACTCAGCCATAAAAAGGAATGAAACTGGGTCATTTGTAGAGACGTCGATGGATCTCGAGACTGTCATACAGAGTGAAGTAAGTCAGAAAGAGAAAAACAAATATTGGATATTAATGCATATATGTGGAACCTAGAAAAATGGTACAGATGAACCAGTTTGCAGGGCAGAAATAGAGACACAGAGGTAGAGAACAAACGTATGGACACCAAGTGGGGGAAGACATGGGGTGGTGGTGGTGGGATGAGTTGGGTGATTGGGATTGATCTGTATAAAAGTATATGCATAAAATAGATAACTAATAATAACCTGCTGTATAAAAAAATAAAATTAAATTTCAAAATTTTTAAAAATAAAATTTAAAAATGAAACAGAAAAAATGTCTTCCCTTCACACAGATGTATTTATATGAATGAATTGTTTCCATGCTTATATCTATAAATACATAAAAGAGGAATAAAATCTAACTTGAACCAAAAAAAAAAAAAAAACCTGAACCCACCAGTTATACAATGGAAAACCCTATCAGGGAACTTGTTCCAGCGGTAAACAATTCTGAAATTGGTCAGAGGTGGGGAATCATCTCCCATACAGCCAGCAGCGCCCCCCCAACCCCCGCGAGGAGTGTCCTCATTGCAAAGCTAGGGGACCGTGCCGAGGCGTCTGTGAGTAAACGTGAGCTGAGCCCCAGGCCAGCTGCTGCTGGACCGTTCCCACCCTTCCCAGGTAAAACACCTGAATATGTACAAGGACTTGAAAGCCTAGAGGAAGGGCCGTGGAGCCACACCAGCGACAGCATGCAGGCCAACTTGGTGCCTGCAGGCCAGCCAGGATGGTCATGGCCCCGGGCGTTTTACTGGAAGCTTTCCATTTCCCTGCCTGAGACACCCCTCCTGTCCCGGCCCCCACTGCTTTTTTCCTTCCTCACCTCTGCCCAGAGAGAAATTCCAGCGGAAGGTATGGGTGACACATCCTCTTCTTTAGCAGGTGGCAGCCTGGCAACTCCTGCAGAAAGTCCAGCAGAGCCCCACTCACACCAGGCCACCCACAAAGCCATGGCCCCACACTCCCTCCCACCCGCACAGCCCCGAGACTGCTGATGGGGCAGAGAATATGGCGTCAGGCACAGCTGCAGGGGCTCTTGCTGCCTGGAGCGCTGTTTATATTGACCTCAACCCAGGCACACATGGGGAGGGCTGGCCGGCATGGTCAGGCTGCCGAGTTCAGCCAATCCTCACCCCTCAGGAACTCACATTGCAGAAAATGGACCTCGCTGAACCGGCCAGGTCCAAGGAACAGGTGTGGGCTCCTGAGAGTCAGAATAGTCAAGGGGCTGCAGCTCCGGCTTGTTTTCTAAACATTTTATCTGGCCCATGAGTGGGAGACAACTTCAAGAAGACCCTCTCCTAATGAGAGGAAGCCAGGAGTCAGGGAGAGGAGGGGTGATGGGTGGAGACACAGGCCTGGTGCCCCGGCTGCAGTGGAAGTCTCTGGAAGACCAGGCAGAGGGAGGCTGCACAGAGTGATGCACAGGGTCACAGACCTGTCGGAGCTGCTGTTTGTTAGTTCAAGTCCCGCTCGGAGGTGCTCTGTGTCAGCTCTGAGTGACAGGAGATCTGGGGTGCTCTGAAATGAGGGCTATGTGCACAGTTCCTGTGTGCCCAGCCCTGCAGGGGTACCTGTCCAGGGGAGCTCCGTATCCTGGGAGGGGCCTGACCACGAGAGCCCCATGGGCTGCTGGGTAGTTACACAGGTGAGCTCCATATCCTGGGAGTGGCCTGACCACGAGAGCCCCGTGGGCTGCTGAGGACCTGGTAAAGGATGTCAGGACAGTCAGTGAAGCCACCAAGGATATACATCCAGTAGTTCCTAATTCCTACACCCTGCTGGTCATTCTACCATCCACCAGGACATGGTATTCTGCGTTAGACTTCAATGGTGCCTTCTTCTGTATTCCATTCGTCCCACAAATGCTCTGCTGCCCTGGTAACCATATTTGGGAATGGAGAAATGCTGCCGCCTTGTGGCCGTTTCCCACAACAGCAGCTTTAAACCCAGTGCTAATGGTCACTAAATATTCACACTCATTTCAGCCTGTAGATGACACCTGCCCTCAAAAACAATCCTGGGGTCGAAAATTGACCAAAAAATTCAAAAGAGGGCAACCATCCAAGAAGACAATTTCAAGAGGTTAATTGTACTCTCCGTTTTTTTCTGTTTTTCTGTACCAGAAATTTAAAATGGCATGGAAAAATGCTGAACATTAAGAATAATTAAAGATATGCAAATCCAAATTGCAAAAACCTATCAGCTCACACCAGTCACAATGGCCAGCGGCAAAAATTCTGCAAACAATAAATGCTGAAGGGGTTTTGGAGAAATGCCTACCCTTGGTTCAACGTGGGACATGGTAAGAGCCAGTAATGAAAACAAAAATGAGGTGCCTTGTAAAGGTAAATACAGAGCTACCATTCAATCAAGCATACCCACTGCTGGGCCTTTCACCTGAGGGGATGAGAATCAAAAGGACACAGGCTGGGCCTCACTGGTGGCGCAGTGGTTCAGAGTCCGCCTGCCAATGCAGGGGACACGGGTTCATGCACCGGGTCGGGAAGATGCCACATGCCATGGAGCGGCTGGTCCCGTGAGCTATGGCTGCTGGGACTGTGCATCCGGAGCCTGTGTCCTGCAATGGGAGAGTCCACGGCAGTGAGAGGTCCATGTACCGCAAAAAAAAAAAGACACCGGCTGGCAATCCTGTACTCCAGAAATATTTACCATAGCCAACACTTGGAAGCTACGAAAATCTCCATCAACCCAGGAATGCACAAAGAAGAAGTGGTCCATGTACACAATGGAATATGACTCCAATAAAAAAATATAAATTCAATTTATAAAACAAACATAAGTAAGGAGACATTGGCTTTGGTGGGCACATTCCACTCTAATATATAACTGAGGAACACCACTACCAGGATGGTCTGTTTCCCTAGTTACCAGATTGGGAAAAGCAGAAATGCTGCCGCCCTCTGGTCGTTACCTGCAACAGCAGCTTTAAAACCTGTGCTAAGGGTCACTTCATATGCACCAGTACTGGAGGGCTGTAAATGAAACGTGCCCTCAAAATGTCTTAAGGGAGGTAACGGCCAAAATATCTCTAAATGTCACACATACTTCACGAAAACAATTTGAAGAGGTAAGCTGTACTCACAGTTTGAAGAAAAAAAGGACATGCCAGAAAGCTCAATTTCAAGGGATTATGAGACACATGCAAATCCAACCACAAAGTGGTATCAGCTCACAATACTCAGAATAAACTTCAGCACATAAAACTACAAACAAAAAATGCTGAAGGTGTTGTGGAGAACTGCATACCGTCAACTTTAAGTGGGACGTAACCTGGTAAGAGCCACTAATGAGAACAGAATGGAGGTGCATCTACAAGGTAAACATTTTGCTACAATATGATTCAGGAGGGCCACTCCTGGGTCTATAAACTAAGAAGTCAGAATTGGAAAGACAGAGGCAGGCAAATGTGCATTGCCGCAGCATTACAGTAGCCATGACATGGAAACAACCAAAAAGTCCATCAACAGATGAGTGGACAAAGAAGAACTGGTACATGTACAGACAGAATATTAGCCAAGGATTAAAAGGACGCAATGCCATTTGCAGAACCGTAGATGAGTCTAGAGGTAATCACGTGACTTGTAGTAAGTCAGAAAGAGACAGACACATATCGTATGATATCACTTATAGGTGTTACCTAAACATTGATACCAGTTCAGATATTTACACAGGGAAGGGCAATGACAGATTCATTAAACAAACTTATGGCTCACCAATGGAAAGGTGTGAGGATTGGATCCATTAGGATATTGGGGTTAACAGACATATACAAACACAGGTGAAATATATCATCACCAAAGACCTACGGAATACCACGAGAAGACTACTCAACATTCCGTCATGACGTACATGGGAAAAGGATCCCAGGAAGAACAGACATATGTATATGTGTAAAGGAAGCACATCTTGCACACCTACAGCAAGCCAAACATTGGAATCAAACTTGCTGTGATAAAAAATAAAAAATTAAATTTAAAAAACGAACAAGTAGTGAGACAAACTTAAGGGGCTTTCTCCTGGCACATTCCATTCTAAATGACAACCTAGAACACGACTTCCATTGAGGCTCTGTTCTCCTAGTAACCAGATTTGGTAAGGGAGAACTGCTGCCACCTTGTGGCCGTTTCACACAACAGCAGCTTTAACCCCAGCGCTAATGGTCAGTGGATATTCAAAATCATTGCAGGCCTGTAAATGACACCTGCCCTGAAAACAAATCCTGGGGTCATATATCGACCAAAAAATTCAAAAGACGTCCATATTTCAAAACGACAGTTTCAAGAGGCATATTTTACGCCCATTAGTGTTCTGCCTCTTTTTCTTTCTTTTTTGTTAAAAAAACGGGAATGGAAAAAGGCAACCCTCAGAATGGGCGATAATATTTGCAAACGAATCAATGGACAAAGGTTTAATCTCCAATATATATAAACAGCTCATGCAGCTTAATATTAAAAAAAAACAAACAACCCAATACAAAACTGGGCAGAAGATCTAAATAGACGTTTCTTCAAAGAAGACACAGAGATGGTCAAGACGCACATGAAAAGCTGCTCAACATCACTAATTATTACAGAAATGCAAATCAAAACTACAATGAGGTATCACCTCACACCTGTTAGAATCGGCATCATCAGAAAATCTACAAACAACAAATTCTGCGGAGGGTGTGGACAAAAGGAACCCTCTTCCACTCTTGGTGGGAATGAAAATGGATACAGTCACTATGGAGAACAGTATGGAGGCTCCTTAAAAAACTAAAAATAGAATTACCATATGATCCAGCAATCCCACTTCTGGGCATATACCCAGAGAAAACCCTAAATCAAAAAGACACATTCACCACAATGTTCATTGCAGCCACTATTTACGATAGCCAGGTAATGGAAGCAACCTAAGTGCCCACAGACAGACGAATGGATAAAGATGTGGTACATATATAAAATGGAATATTACTCAGCCATAAAAAGGAATGAAACTGGGTCATTTGTAGAGACGTCGATGGATCTCGAGACTGTCATACAGAGTGAAGTAAGTCAGAAAGAGAAAAACAAATATTGGATATTAATGCATATATGTGGAACCTAGAAAAATGGTACAGATGAACCAGTTTGCAGGGCAGAAATAGAGACACAGAGGTAGAGAACAAACGTATGGACACCAAGTGGGGGAAGACATGGGGTGGTGGTGGTGGGATGAGTTGGGTGATTGGGATTGATCTGTATAAAAGTATATGCATAAAATAGATAACTAATAATAACCTGCTGTATAAAAAAATAAAATTAAATTTCAAAATTTTTAAAAATAAAATTTAAAAATGAAACAGAAAAAATGTCTTCCCTTCACACAGATGTATTTATATGAATGAATTGTTTCCATGCTTATATCTATAAATACATAAAAGAGGAATAAAATCTAACTTGAACCAAAAAAAAAAAAACCTGAACCCACCAGTTATACAATGGAAAACCCTATCAGGGAACTTGTTCCAGCGGTAAACAATTCTGAAATTGGTCAGAGGTGGGGAATCATCTCCCATACAGCCAGAAGCGCCCCCCCAACCCCCGCGAGGAGTGTCCTCATTGCAAAGCTAGGGGACCGTGCCGAGGCGTCTGTGAGTAAACGTGAGCTGAGCCCCAGGCCAGCTGCTGCTGGACCGTTCCCACCCTTCCCAGGTAAAACACCTGAATATGTACAAGGACTTGAAAGCCTAGAGGAAGGGCCGTGGAGCCACACCAGCGACAGCATGCAGGCCAACTTGGTGCCTGCAGGCCAGCCAGGATGGTCATGGCCCCGGGCATTTTACTGGAAGCTTTCCATTTCCCTGCCTGAGACACCCCTCCTGTCCCGGCCCCCACTGCTTTTTTCCTTCCTCACCTCTGCCCAGAGAGAAATTCCAGCGGAAGGTATGGGTGACGCATCCTCTTCTTTAGCAGGTGGCAGCCTGGCAACTCCTGCAGAAAGTCCAGCAGAGCCCCACTCACACCGGGCCACCCACAAAGCCGTGGCCCCACACTCCCTCCCACCCGCACAGCCCCGAGACTGCTGATGGGGCAGAGAATATGGCGTCAGGCACAGCTGCAGGGGCTCTTGCTGCCTGGAGCGCTGTTTATATTGACCTCAACCCAGGCACACATGGGGAGGGCTGGCCGGCATGGTCAGGCTGCCGAGTTCAGCCAATCCTCACCCCTCAGGAACTCACATTGCAGAAAATGGACCTCGCTGAACCGGTCAGGTCCAAGGAACAGGTGTGGGCTCCTGAGAGTCAGGATAGTCAAGGGGCTGCAGCTCCGGCTTGTTTTCTAAACATTTTATCTGGCCCATAAGTGGGAGACAACTTCAAGAAGACCCTCTCCTAATGAGAGGAAGCCAGGAGTCAGGGAGAGGAGGGGTGATGGGTGGAGACACAGGCCTGGTGCCCCGGCTGCAGTGGAAGTCTCTGGAAGACCAGGCAGAGGGAGGCTGCACAGAGTGATGCACAGGGTCACAGACCTGTCGGAGCTGCTGTTTGTTAGTTCAAGTCCCGCTCGGAGGTGCTCTGTGTCAGCTCTGAGTGACAGGAGATCTGGGGTGCTCTGAAATGAGGGCTATGTGCACGGTTCCTGTGTGCCCAGCCCTGCAGGGGTACCTGTCCACGGGAGCTCCGTATCCTGGGAGGGGCCTGACCACGAGAGCCCCATGGGCTGCTGGGTAGTTGCACAGGTGAGCTCCATATCCTGGGAGTGGCCTGACCACGAGAGCCCCGTGGGCTGCTGGGGACCTGGTAAAGGATGTCAGGACAGTCAGTGAAGCCACCAAGGATATACATCCAGTAGTTCCTAATTCCTACACCCTGCTGGTCATTCTACCATCCACCAGGACATGGTATTCTGTGTTAGACTTCAATGGTGCCTTCTTCTGTATTCCATTCGTCCCACAAATGCTCTGCTGCCCTGGTAACCATATTTGGGAATGGAGAAATGCTGCCGCCTTGTGGCCGTTTCCCACAACAGCAGCTTTAAACCCAGTGCTAATGGTCACTAAATATTCACACTCATTTCAGCCTGTAGATGACACCTGCCCTCAAAAACAATCCTGGGGTCGAAAATTGACCAAAAAATGCAAAAGAGGGCAACCATCCAAGAAGACAATTTCAAGAGGTTAATTGTACTCTCCGTTTTTTTCTGTTTTTCTGTACCAGAAATTTAAAATGGCATGGAAAAATGCTGAACATTAAGAATAATTAAAGATATGCAAATCCAAATTACAAAAACCTATCAGCTCACACCAGTCAGAATGGCCAGCGGCAAAAATTCTGCAAACAATAAATGCTGAAGGGGTTTTGGAGAAACGCCTACCCTTGGTTCTACGTGGGACATGGTAAGAGCCAGTAATGAAAACAAAAATGAGGTGCCTTGTAAAGGTAAATACTGAGCTACCATTCAATCAAGCATACCCGCTGCTGGGCCTTTCACCTGAGGGGATGAGAATCAAAAGGACACAGGCTGGGCCTCACTGGTGGCGCAGTGGTTGACAGTCCGCCTGCCAATGCAGGGGACACGGGTTCATGCACCGGGTCGGGAAGATGCCACATGCCATGGAGCGGCTGGTCCCGTGAGCTATGGCTGCTGGGACTGCGCATCCGGACCCTGTGTCCTGCAATGGGAGACTCCACGGCAGTGAGAGGTCCATGTACCGCAAAAAAAAAAGACACCGGCTGGCAATCCTGTACTCCAGAAATATTTACCATAGCCAACACTTGGAAGCTACGAAAATCTCCATCAACCCAGGAATGCACAAAGAAGAAGTGGTCCATGTACACAATGGAATATGACTCCAATAAAAATATATAAATTCAATTTATAAAACAAACATAAGTAAGGACACATTGGCTTTGGTGGGCACATTCCACTCTAATATATAACTGAGGAACACCACTACCAGGATGGTCTGTTTCCCTAGTTACCAGATTGGGAAAAGCAGAAATGCTGCCGCCCTCTGGTCGTTACCTGCAACAGCAGCTTTAAAACCTGTGCTAAGGGTCACTTCATATGCACCAGTACTGGAGGGCTGTAAATGAAACATGCCCTCAAAATGTCTTAAGGGAGGTAACGGCCAAAATATCTCTAAATGTCACACATACTTCACGAAAACAATTTGAAGAGGTAAGCTGTACTCACAGTTTGAAGAAAAAAAGGACATGCCAGAAAGCTCAGTTTCAAGGGATTATGAGACACATGCAAATCCAACCACAAAGTGGTATCAGCTCACAATACTCAGAATAAACTTCAGCACATAAAACTACAAACAAAAAATGCTGAAGGTGTTGTGGAGAACTGCATACCGTCAACTTTAAGTGGGACGTAACCTGGTAAGAGCCACTAATGAGAACAGAATGGAGGTGCATCTACAAGGTAAACATTTTGCTACAATATGATTCAGGAGGGCCACTCCTGGGTCTATAAACTAAGAAGTCAGAATTGGAAAGACAGAGGCAGGCAAATGTGCATTGCCGCAGCATTACAATAGCCATGACATGGAAACAACCAAAGAGTCCATCAACAGATGAGTGGACAAAGAAGAACTGGTACACGTAAAGACAGAATATTAGCCAAGGATTAAAAGGACGCAATGCCATTTGCAGAACCGTAGATGAGTCTAGAGGTAATCACGTGACTTGTAGTAAGTCAGAAAGAGACAGACACATATCGTATGATATCACTTATAGGTGTTACCTAAACATTGATACCAGTTCAGATATTTGCACAGGGAAGGGCAATGACAGATTCATTAAACAAACTTATGGCTCACCAATGGAAAGGTGTGAGGATTGGATCCATTAGGATATTGGGGTTAACAGACATATACAAACACAGGTGAAATATATAATCACCAAAGACCTATGGAATACCACGAGAAGACTGCTCAACATTCCGTCATAACGTACATGGGAAAAGGATCCCAGGAAGAACAGACATATGTATATGTGTAAAGGAACCACGTCTTGCACACCTACAGCAAGCCGAACATTGGAATCAATCTTGCTGTGATAAAAAATAAAAAATTAAATTTAAAAAACGAACAAGTAGTGAGACAAACTTAAGGGGCTTTCTCCTGGCACATTCCATTCTAAATGACAACCTAGAACACGACTTCCATTGAGGCTCTGTTCTCCTAGTAACCAGATTTGGTAAGGGAGAACTGCTGCCACCTTGTGGCCGTTTCACACAAAAGCAGCTTTAACCCCAGCGCTAATGGTCAGTGGATATTCAAAATCATTGCAGGCCTGTAAATGACACCTGCCCTGAAAACAAATCCTGGGGTCATATATCGACCAAAAAATTCAAAAGACGTCCGTATTTCAAAACGACAGTTTCAAGAGGCATATTTTACGCCCATTAGTGTTCTGCCTCTTTTTCTTTCTTTTTTGTTAAAAAAACGGGAATGGAAAAAGGCAAACCTCAGAATGGGCGAAAATATTTGCAAACGAATCAATGGACAAAGGTTTAATCTCCAATATATATAAACAGCTCATGCAGCTTAATATTAAAAAAAAACAAACAACCCAATACAAAAATGGGCAGAAGATCTAAATAGACGTTTCTTCAAAGAAGACACAGAGATGGTCAAGACACACATGAAAAGCTGCTCAACATCACTAATTATTACAGAAATGCAAATCAAAACTACAATGAGGTATCACCTCACACCTGTTAGAATCGGCATCATCAGAAAATCTACAAACAACAAATTCTGCAGAGGGTGTGGACAAAAGGAACCCTCTTCCACTCTTGGTGGGAATGAAAATGGATACAGTCACTATGGAGAACACTATGGAGGTTCCTTAAAAAACTAAAAATAGAATTACCATATGATCCAGCAATCCCACTTCTGGGCATATACCCAGAGAAAACCATAAATCAAAAAGACACATTCACCACAATGTTCATTGCAGCCACTATTTACAATAGCCAGGTAATGGAAGCAACCTAAGTGCCCACAGACAGACGAATGGATAAAGATGTGGTACATATATAAAATGGAATATTACTCAGCCATAAATAGGAATGAAACTGGGTCATTTGTAGAGACGTCGATGGATCTCGAGACTGTCATACAGAGTGAAGTAAGTCAGAAAGAGAAAAACAAATATTGGATATTAATGCATATATGTGGAACCTAGAAAAATGGTACAGATGAACCAGTCTGCAGGGCAGAAATAGAGACACAGAGGTAGAGAACAAACGTATGGACACCAAGTGGGGGAAGACATGGGGTGGTGGTGGTGGGATGAGTTGGGTGATTGGGATTGACCTGTATACATATATATGCATAAAATAGATAACTAATAATAACCTGCTGTATAAAAAAATAAAATTAAATTTCAAAATTTTTAAAAATAAAATTTAAAAATGAAACAGAAAAAATGTCTTCCCTTCACACAGATGTATTTATATGAATGAATTGTTTCCATGCTTATATCTATAAATACATAAAAGAGGAATAAAATCTAACTTGAATCAAAAAAAAAAAAAAAACCTGAACCCACCAGTTATACAATGGAAAACCCTATCAGGGAACTTGTTCCAGCGGTAAACAATTCTAAAATTGGTCAGAGGTGGGGAATCATCTCCCATACAGCCAGCAGCGCCCCCCCAACCCCCGCGAGGAGTGTCCTCATTGCAAAGCTAGGGGACCGTGCCGAGGCGTCTGTGAGTAAACGTGAGCTGAGCCCCAGGCCAGCTGCTGCTGGACCGTTCCCACCCTTCCCAGGTAAAACACCTGAATATGTACAAGGACTTGAAAGCCTAGAGGAAGGGCCGTGGAGCCACACCAGCGACAGCATGCAGGCCAACTTGGTGCCTGCAGGCCAGCCAGGATGGTCATGGCCCCGGGCGTTTTACTGGAAGCTTTCCATTTCCCTGCCTGAGACACCCCTCCTGTCCCGGCCCCCACTGCTTTTTTCCTTCCTCACCTCTGCCCAGAGAGAAATTCCAGCGGAAGGTATGGGTGACACATCCTCTTCTTTAGCAGGTGGCAGCCTGGCAACTCCTGCAGAAAGTCCAGCAGAGCCCCACTCACACCGGGCCACCCACAAAGCCATGGCCCCTCACTCCCTCCCTCCCGCACAGCCCCGAGACTGCTGATGGGGCAGAGAATATGGCGTCAGGCACAGCTGCAGGGGCTCTTGCTGCCTGGAGCGCTGTTTATATTGACCTCAACCCAGGCACACATGGGGAGGGCTGGCCGGCATGGTCAGGCTGCCGAGTTCAGCCAATCCTCACCCCTCAGGAACTCACATTGCAGAAAATGGACCTCGCTGAACCGGCCAGGTCCAAGGAACAGGTGTGGGCTCCTGAGAGTCAGGATAGTCAAGGGGCTGCAGCTCCAGCTTGTTTTCTAAACATTTTATCTGGCCCATGAGTGGGAGACAACTTCAAGAAGACCCTCTCCTAATGAGAGGAAGCCAGGAGTCAGGGAGAGGAGGGGTGATGGGTGGAGACACAGGCCTGGTGCCCCGGCTGCAGTGGAAGTCTCTGGAAGACCAGGCAGAGGGAGGCTGCACAGAGTGATGCACAGGGTCACAGACCTGTCGGAGCTGCTGTTTGTTAGTTCAAGTCCCGCTCGGAGGTGCTCTGTGTCAGCTCTGAGTGACAGGAGATCTGGGGTGCTCTGAAATGAGGGCTATGTGCACGGTTCCTGTGTGCCCAGCCCTGCAGGGGTACCTGTCCAGGGGAGCTCCGTATCCTGGGAGGGGCCTGACCACGAGAGCCCCATGGGCTGCTGGGTAGTTGCACAGGTGAGCTCCATATCCTGGGAGTGGCCTGACCACGAGAGCCCCGTGGGCTGCTGGGGACCTGGTAAAGGATGTCAGGACAGTCAGTGAAGCCACCAAGGATATACATCCAGTAGTTCCTAATTCCTACACCCTGCTGGTCATTCTACCATCCACCAGGACATGGTATTCTGCGTTAGACTTCAATGGTGCCTTCTTCTGTATTCCATTCGTCCCACAAATGCTCTAGTGCCCTGGTAACCATATTTGGGAATGGAGAAATGCTGCCGCCTTGTGGCCGTTTCCCACAACAGCAGCTTTAAACCCAGTGCTAATGGTCACTAAATATTCACACTCATTTCAGCCTGTAGATGACACCTGCCCTCAAAAACAATCCTGGGGTCGAAAATTGACCAAAAAATTCAAAAGAGGGCAACCATCCAAGAAGACAATTTCAAGAGGTTAATTGTACTCTCCGTTTTTTTCTGTTTTTCTGTACCAGAAATTTAAAATGGCATGGAAAAATGCTGAACATTAAGAATAATTAAAGATATGCAAATCCAAATTACAAAAACCTATCAGCTCACACCAGTCAGAATGGCCAGCGGCAAAAATTCTGCAAACAATAAATGCTGAAGGGGTTTTGGAGAAACGCCTACCCTTGGTTCTACGTGGGACATGGTAAGAGTCAGTAATGAAAACAAAAATGAGGTGCCTTGTAAAGGTAAATACTGAGCTACCATTCAATCAAGCATACCCGCTGCTGGGCCTTTCACCTGAGGGGATGAGAATCAAAAGGACACAGGCTGGGCCTCACTGGTGGCGCAGTGGTTGAGAGTCCGCCTGCCAATGCAGGGGACACGGGTTCATGCACCGGGTCGGGAAGATGCCACATGCCATGGAGCGGCTGGTCCCGTGAGCTATGGCTGCTGGGACTGCGCATCCGGAGCCTGTGTCCTGCAATGGGAGAGTCCACGGCAGTGAGAGGTCCATGTACCGCAAAAAAAAAAGACACCGGCTGGCAATCCTGTACTCCAGAAATATTTACCATAGCCAACACTTGGAAGCTACGAAAATCTCCATCAACCCAGGAATGCACAAAGAAGAAGTGGTCCATGTACACAATGGAATATGACTCCAAAAAAATATATAAATTCAATTTATAAAACAAACATAAGTAAGGACACATTGGCTTTGGTGGGCACATTCCACTCTAATATATAACTGAGGAACACCACTACCAGGATGGTCTGTTTCCCTAGTTACCAGATTGGGAAAAGCAGAAATGCTGCCGCCCTCTGGTCGTTACCTGCAACAGCAGCTTTAAAACCTGTGCTAAGGGTCACTTCATATGCACCAGTACTGGAGGGCTGTAAATGAAACGTGCCCTCAAAATGTCTTAAGGGAGGTAACGGCCAAAATATCTCTAAATGTCACACATACTTCACGAAAACAATTTGAAGAGGTAAGCTGTACTCACAGTTTGAAGAAAAAAAGGACATGCCAGAAAGCTCAATTTCAAGGGATTATGAGACACATGCAAATCCAACCACAAAGTGGTATCAGCTCACAATACTCAGAATAAACTTCAGCACATAAAACTACAAACAAAAAATGCTGAAGGTGTTGTGGAGAACTGCATACCGTCAACTTTAAGTGGGACGTAACCTGGTAAGAGCCACTAATGAGAACAGAATGGAGGTGCATCTACAAGGTAAACATTTTGCTACAATATGATTCAGGAGGGCCACTCCTGGGTCTATAAACTAAGAAGTCAGAATTGGAAAGACAGAGGCAGGCAAATGTGCATTGCCGCAGCATTACAATAGCCATGACATGGAAACAACCAAAGAGTCCATCAACAGATGAGTGGACAAAGAAGAACTGGTACATGTACAGACAGAATATTAGCCAAGGATTAAAAGGACGCAATGCCATTTGCAGAACCGTAGATGAGTCTAGAGGTAATCACGTGACTTTTAGTAAGTCAAAAAGAGACAGACACATATCGTATGATATCACTTATCGGTGTTACCTAAACATTGATACCAGTTCAGATATTTGCACAGGGAAGGGCAATGACAGATTCATTAAACAAACTTATGGCTCACCAATGGAAAGGTGTGAGGATTGGATCCATTAGGATATTGGGGTTAACAGACATATACAAACACAGGTGAAATATATAATCACCAAAGACCTATGGAATACCACGAGAAGACTGCTCAACATTCCGTCATAACGTACATGGGAAAAGGATCCCAGGAAGAACAGACATATGTATATGTGTAAAGGAACCACGTCTTGCACACCTACAGCAAGCCGAACATTGGAATCAATCTTGCTGTGATAAAAAATAAAAAATTAAATTTAAAAAACGAACAAGTAGTGAGACAAACTTAAGGGGCTTTCTCCTGGCACATTCCATTCTAAATGACAACCTAGAACACGACTTCCATTGAGGCTCTGTTTTCCTAGTAACCAGATTTGGTAAGGGAGAACTGCTGCCACCTTGTGGCCGTTTCACACAAAAGCAGCTTTAACCCCAGCGCTAATGGTCAGTGGATATTCAAAATCATTGCAGGCCTGTAAATGACACCTGCCCTGAAAACAAATCCTGGGGTCATATATCGACCAAAAAATTCAAAAGACGTCCGTATTTCAAAACGACAGTTTCAAGAGGCATATTTTACGCCCATTAGTGTTCTGCCTCTTTTTCTTTCTTTTTTGTTAAAAAAACGGGAATGGAAAAAGGCAAACCTCAGAATGGGCGAAAATATTTGCAAACGAATCAATGGACAAAGGTTTAATCTCCAATATATATAAACAGCTCATGCAGCTTAATATTAAAAAAAAACAAACAACCCAATACAAAAATGGGCAGAAGATCTAAATAGACGTTTCTTCAAAGAAGACACAGAGATGGTCAAGACACACATGAAAAGCTGCTCAACATCACTAATTATTACAGAAATGCAAATCAAAACTACAATGAGGTATCACCTCACACCTGTTAGAATCGGCATCATCAGAAAATCTACAAACAACAAATTCTGCAGAGGGTGTGGACAAAAGGAACCCTCTTCCACTCTTGGTGGGAATGAAAATGGATACAGTCACTATGGAGAACACTATGGAGGTTCCTTAAAAAACTAAAAATAGAATTACCATATGATCCAGCAATCCCACTTCTGGGCATATACCCAGAGAAAACCATAAATCAAAAAGACACATTCACCACAATGTTCATTGCAGCCACTATTTACAATAGCCAGGTAATGGAAGCAACCTAAGTGCCCACAGACAGACGAATGGATAAAGATGTGGTACATATATAAAATGGAATATTACTCAGCCATAAATAGGAATGAAACTGGGTCATTTGTAGAGACGTCGATGGATCTCGAGACTGTCATACAGAGTGAAGTAAGTCAGAAAGAGAAAAACAAATATTGGATATTAATGCATATATGTGGAACCTAGAAAAATGGTACAGATGAACCAGTCTGCAGGGCAGAAATAGAGACACAGAGGTAGAGAACAAACGTATGGACACCAAGTGGGGGAAGACATGGGGTGGTGGTGGTGGGATGAGTTGGGTGATTGGGATTGACCTGTATACATATATATGCATAAAATAGATAACTAATAATAACCTGCTGTATAAAAAAATAAAATTAAATTTCAAAATTTTTAAAAATAAAATTTAAAAATGAAACAGAAAAAATGTCTTCCCTTCACACAGATGTATTTATATGAATGAATTGTTTCCATGCTTATATCTATAAATACATAAAAGAGGAATAAAATCTAACTTGAACCAAAAAAAAAAAAAAAACCTGAACCCACCAGTTATACAATGGAAAACCCTATCAGGGAACTTGTTCCAGCGGTAAACAATTCTAAAATTGGTCAGAGGTGGGGAATCATCTCCCATACAGCCAGCAGCGCCCCCCCAACCCCCGCGAGGAGTGTCCTCATTGCAAAGCTAGGGGACCGTGCCGAGGCGTCTGTGAGTAAACGTGAGCTGAGCCCCAGGCCAGCTGCTGCTGGACCGTTCCCACCCTTCCCAGGTAAAACACCTGAATATGTACAAGGACTTGAAAGCCTAGAGGAAGGGCCGTGGAGCCACACCAGCGACAGCATGCAGGCCAACTTGGTGCCTGCAGGCCAGCCAGGATGGTCATGGCCCCGGGCGTTTTACTGGAAGCTTTCCATTTCCCTGCCTGAGACACCCCTCCTGTCCCGGCCCCCACTGCTTTTTTCCTTCCTCACCTCTGCCCAGAGAGAAATTCCAGCGGAAGGTATGGGTGACACATCCTCTTCTTTAGCAGGTGGCAGCCTGGCAACTCCTGCAGAAAGTCCAGCAGAGCCCCACTCACACCGGGCCACCCACAAAGCCATGGCCCCTCACTCCCTCCCTCCCGCACAGCCCCGAGACTGCTGATGGGGCAGAGAATATGGCGTCAGGCACAGCTGCAGGGGCTCTTGCTGCCTGGAGCGCTGTTTATATTGACCTCAACCCAGGCACACATGGGGAGGGCTGGCCGGCATGGTCAGGCTGCCGAGTTCAGCCAATCCTCACCCCTCAGGAACTCACATTGCAGAAAATGGACCTCGCTGAACCGGCCAGGTCCAAGGAACAGGTGTGGGCTCCTGAGAGTCAGGATAGTCAAGGGGCTGCAGCTCCAGCTTGTTTTCTAAACATTTTATCTGTCCCATGAGTGGGAGACAACTTCAAGAAGACCCTCTCCTAATGAGAGGAAGCCAGGAGTCAGGGAGAGGAGGGGTGATGGGTGGAGACACAGGCCTGGTGCCCCGGCTGCAGTGGAAGTCTCTGGAAGACCAGGCAGAGGGAGGCTGCACAGAGTGATGCACAGGGTCACAGACCTGTCGGAGCTGCTGTTTGTTAGTTCAAGTCCCGCTCGGAGGTGCTCTGTGTCAGCTCTGAGTGACAGGAGATCTGGGGTGCTCTGAAATGAGGGCTATGTGCACGGTTCCTGTGTGCCCAGCCCTGCAGGGGTACCTGTCCAGGGGAGCTCCGTATCCTGGGAGGGGCCTGACCACGAGAGCCCCATGGGCTGCTGGGTAGTTGCACAGGTGAGCTCCATATCCTGGGAGTGGCCTGACCACGAGAGCCCCGTGGGCTGCTGGGGACCTGGTAAAGGATGTCAGGACAGTCAGTGAAGCCACCAAGGATATACATCCAGTAGTTCCTAATTCCTACACCCTGCTGGTCATTCTACCATCCACCAGGACATGGTATTCTGCGTTAGACTTCAATGGTGCCTTCTTCTGTATTCCATTCGTCCCACAAATGCTCTAGTGCCCTGGTAACCATATTTGGGAATGGAGAAATGCTGCCGCCTTGTGGCCGTTTCCCACAACAGCAGCTTTAAACCCAGTGCTAATGGTCACTAAATATTCACACTCATTTCAGCCTGTAGATGACACCTGCCCTCAAAAACAATCCTGGGGTCGAAAATTGACCAAAAAATGCAAAAGAGGGCAACCATCCAAGAAGACAATTTCAAGAGGTTAATTGTACTCTCCGTTTTTTTCTGTTTTTCTGTACCAGAAATTTAAAATGGCATGGAAAAATGCTGAACATTAAGAATAATTAAAGATATGCAAATCCAAATTACAAAAACCTATCAGCTCACACCAGTCAGAATGGCCAGCGGCAAAAATTCTGCAAACAATAAATGCTGAAGGGGTTTTGGAGAAACGCCTACCCTTGGTTCTACGTGGGACATGGTAAGAGCCAGTAATGAAAACAAAAATGAGGTGCCTTGTAAAGGTAAATACTGAGCTACCATTCAATCAAGCATACCCGCTGCTGGGCCTTTCACCTGAGGGGATGAGAATCAAAAGGACACAGGCTGGGCCTCACTGGTGGCGCAGTGGTTGACAGTCCGCCTGCCAATGCAGGGGACACGGGTTCATGCACCGGGTCGGGAAGATGCCACATGCCATGGAGCGGCTGGTCCCGTGAGCTATGGCTGCTGGGACTGCGCATCCGGAGCCTGTGTCCTGCAATGGGAGAGTCCACGGCAGTGAGAGGTCCATGTACCGCAAAAAAAAAAGACACCGGCTGGCAATCCTGTACTCCAGAAATATTTACCATAGCCAACACTTGGAAGCTACGAAAATCTCCATCAACCCAGGAATGCACAAAGAAGAAGTGGTCCATGTACACAATGGAATATGACTCCAAAAAAATATATAAATTCAATTTATAAAACAAACATAAGTAAGGACACATTGGCTTTGGTGGGCACATTCCACTCTAATATATAACTGAGGAACACCACTACCAGGATGGTCTGTTTCCCTAGTCACCAGATTGGGAAAAGCAGAAATGCTGCCGCCCTCTGGTCGTTACCTGCAACAGCAGCTTTAAAACCTGTGCTAAGGGTCACTTCATATGCACCAGTACTGGAGGGCTGTAAATGAAACGTGCCCTCAAAATGTCTTAAGGGAGGTAACGGCCAAAATATCTCTAAATGTCACACATACTTCACGAAAACAGTTTGAAGAGGTAAGCTGTACTCACAGTTTGAAGAAAAAAAGGACATGCCAGAAAGCTCAATTTCAAGGGATTATGAGACACATGCAAATCCAACCACAAAGTGGTATCAGCTCACAATACTCAGAATAAACTTCAGCACATAAAACTACAAACAAAAAATGCTGAAGGTGTTGTGGAGAACTGCATACCGTCAACTTTAAGTGGGACGTTACCTGGTAAGAGCCACTAATGAGAACAGAATGGAGGTGCATCTACAAGGTAAACATTTTGCTACAATATGATTCAGGAGGGCCACTCCTGGGTCTATAAACTAAGAAGTCAGAATTGGAAAGACAGAGGCAGGCAAATGTGCATTGCCGCAGCATTACAGTAGCCATGACATGGAAACAACCAAAGAGTCCATCAACAGATGAGTGGACAAAGAAGAACTGGTACATGTACAGACAGAATATTAGCCAAGGATTAAAAGGACGCAATGCCATTTGCAGAACCGTAGATGAGTCTAGAGGTAATCACGTGACTTGTAGTAAGTCAGAAAGAGACAGACACATATCGTATGATATCACTTATAGGTGTTACCTAAACATTGATACCAGTTCAGATATTTGCACAGGGAAGGGCAATGACAGATTCATTAAACAAACTTATGGCTCACCAATGGAAAGGTGTGAGGATTGGATCCATTAGGATATTGGGGTTAACAGACATATACAAACACAGGTGAAATATATAATCACCAAAGACCTACGGAATACCACGAGAAGACTGCTCAACATTCCGTCATGACGTACATGGGAAAAGGATCCCAGGAAGAACAGACATATGTATATGTGTAAAGGAACCACATCTTGCACACCTACAGCAAGCCAAACATTGGAATCAAACTTGCTGTGATAAAAAATAAAAAATTAAATTTAAAAAACGAACAAGTAGTGAGACAAACTTAAGGGGCTTTCTCCTGGCACATTCCATTCTAAATGACAACCTAGAACACGACTTCCATTGAGGCTCTGTTCTCCTAGTAACCAGATTTGGTAAGGGAGAACTGCTGCCACCTTGTGGCCGTTTCACACAACAGCAGCTTTAACCCCAGCGCTAATGGTCAGTGGATATTCAAAATCATTGCAGGCCTGTAAATGACACCTGCCCTGAAAACAAATCCTGGGGTCATATATCGACCAAAATATTCAAAAGACGTCCATATTTCAAAACGACAGTTTCAAGAGGCATATTTTACGCCCATTAGTGTTCTGCCTCTTTTTCTTTCTTTTTTGTTAAAAAAACGGGAATGGAAAAAGGCAACCCTCAGAATGGGCGAAAATATTTGCAAACGAATCAATGGACAAAGGTTTAATCTCCAATATATATAAACAGCTCATGCAGCTTAATATTAAAAAAAAACAAACAACCCAATACAAAACTGGGCAGAAGATCTAAATAGACGTT
Source organism: Hyperoodon ampullatus (assembly GCF_949752795.1). Lineage (NCBI taxonomy): Eukaryota > Metazoa > Chordata > Mammalia > Artiodactyla > Ziphiidae > Hyperoodon > Hyperoodon ampullatus. Next base: position 294,688 of record NC_136917.1, on the reverse strand, counting down.
TCTTCAAAGAAGACACAGAGATGGTCAAGACGCACATGAAAAGCTGCTCAACATCACTAATTATTACAGAAATGCAAATCAAAACTACAATGAGGTATCACCTCACACCTGTTAGAATCGGCATCATCAGAAAATCTACAAACAACAAATTCTGCGGAGGGTGTGGACAAAAGGAACCCTCTTCCACTCTTGGTGGGAATGAAAATGGATACAGTCACTATGGAGAACAGTATGGAGGCTCCTTAAAAAACTAAAAATAGAATTACCATATGATCCAGCAATCCCACTTCTGGGCATATACCCAGAGAAAACCATAAATCAAAAAGACACATTCACCACAATGTTCATTGCAGCCACTATTTACGATAGCCAGGTAATGGAAGCAACCTAAGTGCCCACAGACAGACGAATGGATAAAGATGTGGTACATATATAAAATGGAATATTACTCAGCCATAGAAAGGAATGAAACTGGGTCATTTGTAGAGACGTCGATGGATCTCGAGACTGTCATACAGAGTGAAGTAAGTCAGAAAGAGAAAAACAAATATTGGATATTAATGCATATATGTGGAACCTAGAAAAATGGTACAGATGAACCAGTTTGCAGGGCAGAAATAGAGACACAGAGGTAGAGAACAAACGTATGGACACCAAGTGGGGGAAGACATGGGGTGGTGGTGGTGGGATGAGTTGGGTGATTGGGATTGATCTGTATAAAAGTATATGCATAAAATAGATAACTAATAATAACCTGCTGTATAAAAAAATAAAATTAAATTTCAAAATTTTTAAAAATAAAATTTAAAAATGAAACAGAAAAAATGTCTTCCCTTCACACAGATGTATTTATATGAATGAATTGTTTCCATGCTTATATCTATAAATACATAAAAGAGGAATAAAATCTAACTTGAACCAAAAAAAAAAAAAAACATGAACCCACCAGTTATACAATGGAAAACCCTATCAGGGAACTTGTTCCAGCGGTAAACAATTCTGAAATTGGTCAGAGGTGGGGAATCATCTCCCATACAGCCAGCAGCGCCCCCCCAACCCCCGCGAGGAGTGTCCTCATTGCAAAGCTAGGGGACCGTGCCGAGGCGTCTGTGAGTAAACGTGAGCTGAGCCCCAGGCCAGCTGCTGCTGGACCGTTCCCACCCTTCCCAGGTAAAACACCTGAATATGTACAAGGACTTGAAAGCCTAGAGGAAGGGCCGTGGAGCCACACCAGCGACAGCATGCAGGCCAACTTGGTGCCTGCAGGCCAGCCAGGATGGTCATGGCCCCGGGCGTTTTACTGGAAGCTTTCCATTTCCCTGCCTGAGACACCCCTCCTGTCCCGGCCCCCACTGCTTTTTTCCTTCCTCACCTCTGCCCAGAGAGAAATTCCAGCGGAAGGTATGGGTGACACATCCTCTTCTTTAGCAGGTGGCAGCCTGGCAACTCCTGCAGAAAGTCCAGCAGAGCCCCACTCACACCGGGCCACCCACAAAGCCGTGGCCCCACACTCCCTCCCACCCGCACAGCCCCGAGACTGCTGATGGGGCAGAGAATATGGCGTCAGGCACAGCTGCAGGGGCTCTTGCTGCCTGGAGCGCTGTTTATATTGACCTCAACCCAGGCACACATGGGGAGGGCTGGCCGGCATGGCCAGGCTGCCGAGTTCAGCCAATCCTCATCCCTCAGGAACTCACATTGCAGAAAATGGACCTCGCTGAACCGGCCAGGTCCAAGGAACAGGTGTGGGCTCCTGAGAGTCAGGATAGTCAAGGGGCTGCAGCTCCGGCTTGTTTTCTAAACATTTTATCTGGCCCATGAGTGGGAGACAACTTCAAGAAGACCCTCTCCTAATGAGAGGAAGCCAGGAGTCAGGGAGAGGAGGGGTGATGGGTGGAGACACAGGCCTGGTGCCCCGGCTGCAGTGGAAGTCTCTGGAAGACCAGGCAGAGGGAGGCTGCACAGAGTGATGCACAGGGTCACAGACCTGTCGGAGCTGCTGTTTGTTAGTTCAAGTCCCGCTCGGAGGTGCTCTGTGTCAGCTCTGAGTGACAGGAGATCTGGGGTGCTCTGAAATGAGGGCTATGTGCACGGTTCCTGTGTGCCCAGCCCTGCAGGGGTACCTGTCCAGGGGAGCTCCGTATCCTGGGAGGGGCCTGACCACGAGAGCCCCATGGGCTGCTGGGTAGTTGCACAGGTGAGCTCCATATCCTGGGAGTGGCCTGACCACGAGAGCCCCGTGGGCTGCTGGGGACCTGGTAAAGGATGTCAGGACAGTCAGTGAAGCCACCAAGGATATACATCCAGTAGTTCCTAATTCCTACACCCTGCTGGTCATTCTACCATCCACCAGGACATGGTATTCTGTGTTAGACTTCAATGGTGCCTTCTTCTGTATTCCATTCGTCCCACAAATGCTCTGCTGCCCTGGTAACCATATTTGGGAATGGAGAAATGCTGCCGCCTCGTGGCCGTTTCCCACAACAGCAGCTTTAAACCCAGTGCTAATGGTCACTAAATATTCACACTCATTTCAGCCTGTAGATGACACCTGCCCTCAAAAACAATCCTGGGGTCGAAAATTGACCAAAAAATTCAAAAGAGGGCAACCATCCAAGAAGACAATTTCAAGAGGTTAATTGTACTCTCCGTTTTTTTCTGTTTTTCTGTACCAGAAATTTAAAATGGCATGGAAAAATGCTGAACATTAAGAATAATTAAAGATATGCAAATCCAAATTGCAAAAACCTATCAGCTCACACCAGTCAGAATGGCAAGCGGCAAAAATTCTGCAAACAATAAATGCTGAAGGGGTTTTGGAGAAACGCCTACCCTTGGTTCAACGTGGGACATGGTAAGAGCCAGTAATGAAAACAAAAATGAGGTGCCTTGTAAAGGTAAATACAGAGCTACCATTCAATCAAGCATACCCACTGCTGGGCCTTTCACCTGAGGGGATGAGAATCAAAAGGACACAGGCTGGGCCTCACTGGTGGCGCAGTGGTTGAGAGTCCGCCTGCCAATGCAGGGGACACGGGTTCATGCACCGGGTCGGGAAGATGCCACATGCCATGGAGCGGCTGGTCCCGTGAGCTATGGCTGCTGGGACTGCGCATCCGGAGCCTGTGTCCTGCAATGGGAGACTCCACGGCAGTGAGAGGTCCATGTACCGCAAAAAAAAATAGACACCGGCTGGCAATCCTGTACTCCAGAAATATTTACCATAGCCAACACTTGGAAGCTACGAAAATCTCCATCAACCCAGGAATGCACAAAGAAGAAGTGGTCCATGTACACAATGGAATATGACTCCAATAAAAAAATATAAATTCAATTTATAAAACAAACATAAGTAAGGAGACATTGGCTTTGGTGGGCACATTCCACTCTAATATATAACTGAGGAACACCACTACCAGGATGGTCTGTTTCCCTAGTTACCAGATTGGGAAAAGCAGAAATGCTGCCGCCCTCTGGTCGTTACCTGCAACAGCAGCTTTAAAACCTGTGCTAAGGGTCACTTCATATGCACCAGTACTGGAGGGCTGTAAATGAAACGTGCCCTCAAAATGTCTTAAGGGAGGTAACGGCCAAAATATCTCTAAATGTCACACATACTTCACGAAAACAATTTGAAGAGGTAAGCTGTACTCACAGTTTGAAGAAAAAAAGGACATGCCAGAAAGCTCAATTTCAAGGGATTATGAGACACATGCAAATCCAACCACAAAGTGGTATCAGCTCACAATACTCAGAATAAACTTCAGCACATAAAACTACAAACAAAAAATGCTGAAGGTGTTGTGGAGAACTGCATACCGTCAACTTTAAGTGGGACGTAACCTGGTAAGAGCCACTAATGAGAACAGAATGGAGGTGCATCTACAAGGTAAACATTTTGCTACAATATGATTCAGGAGGGCCACTCCTGGGTCTATAAACTAAGAAGTCAGAATTGGAAAGACAGAGGCAGGCAAATGTGCATTGCCGCAGCATTACAGTAGCCATGACATGGAAACAACCAAAAAGTCCATCAACAGATGAGTGGACAAAGAAGAACTGGTACATGTACAGACAGAATATTAGCCAAGGATTAAAAGGACGCAATGCCATTTGCAGAACCGTAGATGAGTCTAGAGGTAATCACGTGACTTGTAGTAAGTCAGAAAGAGACAGACACATATCGTATGATATCACTTATAGGTGTTACCTAAACATTGATACCAGTTCAGATATTTGCACAGGGAAGGGCAATGACAGATTCATTAAACAAACTTATGGCTCACCAATGGAAAGGTGTGAGGATTGGATCCATTAGGATATTGGGGTTAACAGACATATACAAACACAGGTGAAATATATAATCACCAAACACCTACGGAATACCACGAGAAGACTACTCAACATTCCATCATGACGTACATGGGAAAAGGATCCCAGGAAGAACAGACATATGTATATGTGTAAAGGAACCACATCTTGCACACCTACAGCAAGCCAAACATTGGAATCAAACTTGCTGTGATAAAAAATAAAAAATTAAATTTAAAAAACGAACAAGTAGTGAGACAAACTTAAGGGGCTTTCTCCTGGCACATTCCATTCTAAATGACAACCTAGAACACGACTTCCATTGAGGCTCTGTTCTCCTAGTAACCAGATTTGGTAAGGGAGAACTGCTGCCACCTTGTGGCCGTTTCACACAACAGCAGCTTTAACCCCAGCGCTAATGGTCAGTGGATATTCAAAATCATTGCAGGCCTGTAAATGACACCTGCCCTGAAAACAAATCCTGGGGTCATATATCGACCAAAAAATTCAAAAGACGTCCATATTTCAAAACGACAGTTTCAAGAGGCATATTTTACGCCCATTAGTGTTCTGCCTCTTTTTCTTTCTTTTTTGTTAAAAAAAACGGGAATGGAAAAAGGCAACCCTCAGAATGGGCGATAATATTTGCAAACGAATCAATGGATAAAGGTTTAATTTCCAATATATATAAACAGCTCATGCAGCTTAATATTAAAAAAAAACAAACAACCCAATACAAACCTGGGCAGAAGATCTAAATAGACGTTTCTTCAAAGAAGACACAGAGATGGTCAAGACGCACATGAAAAGCTGCTCAACATCACTAATTATTACAGAAATGCAAATCAAAACTACAATGAGGTATCACCTCACACCTGTTAGAATCGGCATCATCAGAAAATCTACAAACAACAAATTCTGCGGAGGGTGTGGACAAAAGGAACCCTCTTCCACTCTTGGTGGGAATGAAAATGGATACAGTCACTATGGAGAACAGTATGGAGGCTCCTTAAAAAACTAAAAATAGAATTACCATATGATCCAGCAATCCCACTTCTGGGCATATACCCAGAGAAAACCCTAAATCAAAAAGACACATTCACCACAATGTTCATTGCAGCCACTATTTACGATAGCCAGGTAATGGAAGCAACCTAAGTGCCCACAGACAGACGAATGGATAAAGATGTGGTACATATATAAAATGGAATATTACTCAGCCATAAAAAGGAATGAAACTGGGTCATTTGTAGAGACGTCGATGGATCTCGAGACTGTCATACAGAGTGAAGTAAGTCAGAAAGAGAAAAACAAATATTGGATATTAATGCATATATGTGGAACCTAGAAAAATGGTACAGAAGAACCAGTTTGCAGGGCAGAAATAGAGACACAGAGGTAGAGAACAAACGTATGGACACCAAGTGGGGGAAGACATGGGGTGGTGGTGGTGGGATGAGTTGGGTGATTGGGATTGATCTGTATAAAAGTATATGCATAAAATAGATAACTAATAATAACCTGCTGTATAAAAAAATAAAATTAAATTTCAAAATTTTTAAAAATAAAATTTAAAAATGAAACAGAAAAAATGTCTTCCCTTCACACAGATGTATTTATATGAATGAATTGTTTCCATGCTTATATCTATAAATACATAAAAGAGGAATAAAATCTAACTTGAACCAAAAAAAAAAAAAAAAAACCTGAACCCACCAGTTATACAATGGAAAACCCTATCAGGGAACTTGTTCCAGCGGTAAACAATTCTGAAATTGGTCAGAGGTGGGGAATCATCTCCCATACAGCCAGCAGCGCCCCCCCAACCCCCACGAGGAGTGTCCTCATTGCAAAGCTAGGGGACCGTGCCGAGGCGTCTGTGAGTAAACGTGAGCTGAGCCCCAGGCCAGCTGCTGCTGGACCGTTCCCACCCTTCCCAGGTAAAACACCTGAATATGTACAAGGACTTGAAAGCCTAGAGGAAGGGCCGTGGAGCCACACCAGCGACAGCATGCAGGCCAACTTGGTGCCTGCAGGCCAGCCAGGATGGTCATGGCCCCGGGCGTTTTACTGGAAGCTTTCCATTTCCCTGCCTGAGACACCCCTCCTGTCCCGGCCCCCACTGCTTTTTTCCTTCCTCACCTCTGCCCAGAGAGAAATTCCAGCGGAAGGTATGGGTGACACATCCTCTTCTTTAGCAGGTGGCAGCCTGGCAACTCCTGCAGAAAGTCCAGCAGAGCCCCACTCACACCGGGCCACCCACAAAGCCGTGGCCCCACACTCCCTCCCACCCGCACAGCCCCGAGACTGCTGATGGGGCAGAGAATATGGCGTCAGGCACAGCTGCAGGGGCTCTTGCTGCCTGGAGCGCTGTTTATATTGACCTCAACCCAGGCACACATGGGGAGGGCTGGCCGGCATGGTCAGGCTGCCGAGTTCAGCCAATCCTCACCCCTCAGGAACTCACATTGCAGAAAATGGACCTCGCTGAACCGGCCAGGTCCAAGGAACAGGTGTGGGCTCCTGAGAGTCAGGATAGTCAAGGGGCTGCAGCTCCAGCTTGTTTTCTAAAAATTTTATCTGGCCCATGAGCGGGAGACAACTTCAAGAAGACCCTCTCCTAATGAGAGGAAGCCAGGAGTCAGGGAGAGGAGGGGTGATGGGTGGAGACACAGGCCTGGTGCCCCGGCTGCAGTGGAAGTCTCTGGAAGACCAGGCAGAGGGAGGCTGCACAGAGTGATGCACAGGGTCACAGACCTGTCGGAGCTGCTGTTTGTTAGTTCAAGTCCCGCTCGGAGGTGCTCTGTGTCAGCTCTGAGTGACAGGAGATCTGGGGTGCTCTGAAATGAGGGCTATGTGCACGGTTCCTGTATGCCCAGCCCTGCAGGGGTACCTGTCCAGGGGAGCTCCGTATCCTGGGAGGGGCCTGACCACGAGAGCCCCATGGGCTGCTGGGTAGTTGCACAGGTGAGCTCCATATCCTGGGAGTGGCCTGACCACGAGAGCCCCGTGGGCTGCTGGGGACCTGGTAAAGGATGTCAGGACAGTCAGTGAAGCCACCAAGGATATACATCCAGTAGTTCCTAATTCCTACACCCTGCTGGTCATTCTACCATCCACCAGGACATGGTATTCTGTGTTAGACTTCTATGGTGCCTTCTTCTGTATTCCATTCGTCCCACAAATGCTCTGCTGCCCTGGTAACCATATTTGGGAATGGAGAAATGCTGCCGCCTTGTGGCCGTTTCCCACAACAGCAGCTTTAAACCCAGTGCTAATGGTCACTAAATATTCACACTCATTTCAGCCTGTAGATGACACCTGCCCTCAAAAACAATCCTGGGGTCGAAAATTGACCAAAAAATTCAAAAGAGGGCAACCATCCAAGAAGACAATTTCAAGAGGTTAATTGTACTCTCCGTTTTTTTCTGTTTTTCTGTACCAGAAATTTAAAATGGCATGGAAAAATGCTGAACATTAAGAATAATTAAAGATATGCAAATCCAAATTGCAAAAACCTATCAGCTCACACCAGTCAGAATGGCAAGCGGCAAAAATTCTGCAAACAATAAATGCTGAAGGGGTTTTGGAGAAATGCCTACCCTTGGTTCAACGTGGGACATGGTAAGAGCCAGTAATGAAAACAAAAATGAGGTGCCTTGTAAAGGTAAATACAGAGCTACCATTCAATCAAGCATACCCACTGCTGGGCCTTTCACCTGAGGGGATGAGAATCAAAAGGACACAGGCTGGGCCTCACTGGTGGCGCAGTGGTTGAGAGTCCGCCTGCCAATGCAGGGGACACGGGTTCATGCACCGGGTCGGGAAGATGCCACATGCCATGGAGCGGCTGGTCCCGTGAGCTATGGCTGCTGGGACTGCGCATCCGGAGCCTGTGTCCTGCAATGGGAGAGTCCACGGCAGTGAGAGGTCCATGTACCGCAAAAAAAAAAGACACCGGCTGGCAATCCTGTACTCCAGAAATATTTACCATAGCCAACACTTGGAAGCTACGAAAATCTCCATCAACCCAGGAATGCACAAAGAAGAAGTGGTCCATGTACACAATGGAATATGACTCCAATAAAAAAATATAAATTCAATTTATAAAACAAACATAAGTAAGGAGACATTGGCTTTGGTGGGCACATTCCACTCTAATATATAACTGAGGAACACCACTACCAGGATGGTCTGTTTCCCTAGTTACCAGATTGGGAAAAGCAGAAATGCTGCCGCCCTCTGGTCGTTACCTGCAACAGCAGCTTTAAAACCTGTGCTAAGGGTCACTTCATATGCACCAGTACTGGAGGGCTGTAAATGAAACGTGCCCTCAAAATGTCTTAAGGGAGGTAACGGCCAAAATATCTCTAAATGTCACACATACTTCACGAAAACAATTTGAAGAGGTAAGCTGTACTCACAGTTTGAAGAAAAAAAGGACATGCCAGAAAGCTCAATTTCAAGGGATTATGAGACACATGCAAATCCAACCACAAAGTGGTATCAGCTCACAATACTCAGAATAAACTTCAGCACATAAAACTACAAACAAAAAATGCTGAAGGTGTTGTGGAGAACTGCATACCGTCAACTTTAAGTGGGACGTAACCTGGTAAGAGCCACTAATGAGAACAGAATGGAGGTGCATCTACAAGGTAAACATTTTGCTACAATATGATTCAGGAGGGCCACTCCTGGGTCTATAAACTAAGAAGTCAGAATTGGAAAGACAGAGGCAGGCAAATGTGCATTGCCGCAGCATTACAATAGCCATGACATGGAAACAACCAAAGAGTCCATCAACAGATGAGTGGACAAAGAAGAACTGGTACATGTACAGACAGAATATTAGCCAAGGATTAAAAGGACGCAATGCCATTTGCAGAACCGTAGATGAGTCTAGAGGTAATCACGTGACTTGTAGTAAGTCAGAAAGAGACAGACACATATCGTATGATATCACTTATAGGTGTTACCTAAACATTGATACCAGTTCAGATATTTACACAGGGAAGGGCAATGACAGATTCATTAAACAAACTTATGGCTCACCAATGGAAAGGTGTGAGGATTGGATCCATTAGGATATTGGGGTTAACAGACATATACAAACACAGGTGAAATATATAATCACCAAAGACCTACGGAATACCACGAGAAGACTACTCAACATTCCGTCATGACGTACATGGGAAAAGGATCCCAGGAAGAACAGACATATGTATATGTGTAAAGGAACCACATCTTGCACACCTACAGCAAGCCAAACATTGGAATCAAACTTGCTGTGATAAAAAATAAAAAATTAAATTTAAAAAACGAACAAGTAGTGAGACAAACTTAAGGGGCTTTCTCCTGGCACATTCCATTCTAAATGACAACCTAGAACACGACTTCCATTGAGGCTCTGTTCTCCTAGTAACCAGATTTGGTAAGGGAGAACTGCTGCCACCTTGTGGCCGTTTCACACAACAGCAGCTTTAACCCCAGCGCTAATGGTCAGTGGATATTCAAAATCATTGCAGGCCTGCAAATGACACCTGCCCTGAAAACAAATCCTGGGGTCATATATCGACCAAAAAATTCAAAAGACGTCCATATTTCAAAACGACAGTTTCAAGAGGCATATTTTACGCCCATTAGTGTTCTGCCTCTTTTTCTTTCTTTTTTGTTAAAAAAACGGGAATGGAAAAAGGCAACCCTCAGAATGGGCGATAATATTTGCAAACGAATCAATGGACAAAGGTTTAATCTCCAATATATATAAACAGCTCATGCAGCTTAATATTAAAAAAAAACAAACAACCCAATACAAAACTGGGCAGAAGATCTAAATAGACGTTTCTTCAAAGAAGACACAGAGATGGTCAAGACGCACATGAAAAGCTGCTCAACATCACTAATTATTACAGAAATGCAAATCAAAACTACAATGAGGTATCACCTCACACCTGTTAGAATCGGCATCATCAGAAAATCTACAAACAACAAATTCTGCGGAGGGTGTGGACAAAAGGAACCCTCTTCCACTCTTGGTGGGAATGAAAATGGATACAGTCACTATGGAGAACAGTATGGAGGCTCCTTAAAAAACTAAAAATAGAATTACCATATGATCCAGCAATCCCACTTCTGGGCATATACCCAGAGAAAACCATAAATCAAAAAGACACATTCACCACAATGTTCATTGCAGCCACTATTTACGATAGCCAGGTAATGGAAGCAACCTAAGTGCCCACAGACAGACGAATGGATAAAGATGTGGTACATATATAAAATGGAATATTACTCAGCCATAAAAAGGAATGAAACTGGGTCATTTGTAGAGACGTCGATGGATCTCGAGACTGTCATACAGAGTGAAGTAAGTCAGAAAGAGAAAAACAAATATTGGATATTAATGCATATATGTGGAACCTAGAAAAATGGTACAGATGAACCAGTTTGCAGGGCAGAAATAGAGACACAGAGGTAGAGAACAAACGTATGGACACCAAGTGGGGGAAGACATGGGGTGGTGGTGGTGGGATGAGTTGGGTGATTGGGATTGATCTGTATAAAAGTATATGCATAAAATAGATAACTAATAATAACCTGCTGTATAAAAAAATAAAATTAAATTTCAAAATTTTTAAAAATAAAATTTAAAAATGAAACAGAAAAAATGTCTTCCCTTCACACAGATGTATTTATATGAATGAATTGTTTCCATGCTTATATCTATAAATACATAAAAGAGGAATAAAATCTAACTTGAACCAAAAAAAAAAAAAAAACCTGAACCCACCAGTTATACAATGGAAAACCCTATCAGGGAACTTGTTCCAGCGGTAAACAATTCTGAAATTGGTCAGAGGTGGGGAATCATCTCCCATACAGCCAGCAGCGCCCCCCCAACCCCCGCGAGGAGTGTCCTCATTGCAAAGCTAGGGGACCGTGCCGAGGCGTCTGTGAGTAAACGTGAGCTGAGCCCCAGGCCAGCTGCTGCTGGACCGTTCCCACCCTTCCCAGGTAAAACACCTGAATATGTACAAGGACTTGAAAGCCTAGAGGAAGGGCCGTGGAGCCACACCAGCGACAGCATGCAGGCCAACTTGGTGCCTGCAGGCCAGCCAGGATGGTCATGGCCCCGGGCGTTTTACTGGAAGCTTTCCATTTCCCTGCCTGAGACACCCCTCCTGTCCCGGCCCCCACTGCTTTTTTCCTTCCTCACCTCTGCCCAGAGAGAAATTCCAGCGGAAGGTATGGGTGACACATCCTCTTCTTTAGCAGGTGGCAGCCTGGCAACTCCTGCAGAAAGTCCAGCAGAGCCCCACTCACACCAGGCCACCCACAAAGCCATGGCACCACACTCCCTCCCACCCGCACAGCCCCGAGACTGCTGATGGGGCAGAGAATATGGCGTCAGGCACAGCTGCAGGGGCTCTTGCTGCCTGGAGCGCTGTTTATATTGACCTCAACCCAGGCACACATGGGGAGGGCTGGCCGGCATGGTCAGGCTGCCGAGTTCAGCCAATCCTCACCCCTCAGGAACTCACATTGCAGAAAATGGACCTCGCTGAACCGGCCAGGTCCAAGGAACAGGTGTGGGCTCCTGAGAGTCAGAATAGTCAAGGGGCTGCAGCTCCGGCTTGTTTTCTAAACATTTTATCTGGCCCATGAGTGGGAGACAACTTCAAGAAGACCCTCTCCTAATGAGAGGAAGCCAGGAGTCAGGGAGAGGAGGGGTGATGGGTGGAGACACAGGCCTGGTGCCCCGGCTGCAGTGGAAGTCTCTGGAAGACCAGGCAGAGGGAGGCTGCACAGAGTGATGCACAGGGTCACAGACCTGTCGGAGCTGCTGTTTGTTAGTTCAAGTCCCGCTCGGAGGTGCTCTGTGTCAGCTCTGAGTGACAGGAGATCTGGGGTGCTCTGAAATGAGGGCTATGTGCACAGTTCCTGTGTGCCCAGCCCTGCAGGGGTACCTGTCCAGGGGAGCTCCGTATCCTGGGAGGGGCCTGACCACGAGAGCCCCATGGGCTGCTGGGTAGTTACACAGGTGAGCTCCATATCCTGGGAGTGGCCTGACCACGAGAGCCCCGTGGGCTGCTGAGGACCTGGTAAAGGATGTCAGGACAGTCAGTGAAGCCACCAAGGATATACATCCAGTAGTTCCTAATTCCTACACCCTGCTGGTCATTCTACCATCCACCAGGACATGGTATTCTGCGTTAGACTTCAATGGTGCCTTCTTCTGTATTCCATTCGTCCCACAAATGCTCTGCTGCCCTGGTAACCATATTTGGGAATGGAGAAATGCTGCCGCCTTGTGGCCGTTTCCCACAACAGCAGCTTTAAACCCAGTGCTAATGGTCACTAAATATTCACACTCATTTCAGCCTGTAGATGACACCTGCCCTCAAAAACAATCCTGGGGTCGAAAATTGACCAAAAAATTCAAAAGAGGGCAACCATCCAAGAAGACAATTTCAAGAGGTTAATTGTACTCTCCGTTTTTTTCTGTTTTTCTGTACCAGAAATTTAAAATGGCATGGAAAAATGCTGAACATTAAGAATAATTAAAGATATGCAAATCCAAATTGCAAAAACCTATCAGCTCACACCAGTCACAATGGCCAGCGGCAAAAATTCTGCAAACAATAAATGCTGAAGGGGTTTTGGAGAAATGCCTACCCTTGGTTCAACGTGGGACATGGTAAGAGCCAGTAATGAAAACAAAAATAAGGTGCCTTGTAAAGGTAAATACAGAGCTACCATTCAATCAAGCATACCCACTGCTGGGCCTTTCACCTGAGGGGATGAGAATCAAAAGGACACAGGCTGGGCCTCACTGGTGGCGCAGTGGTTCAGAGTCCGCCTGCCAATGCAGGGGACACGGGTTCATGCACCGGGTCGGGAAGATGCCACATGCCATGGAGCGGCTGGTCCCGTGAGCTATGGCTGCTGGGACTGTGCATCCGGAGCCTGTGTCCTGCAATGGGAGAGTCCACGGCAGTGAGAGGTCCATGTACCGCAAAAAAAAAAAGACACCGGCTGGCAATCCTGTACTCCAGAAATATTTACCATAGCCAACACTTGGAAGCTACGAAAATCTCCATCAACCCAGGAATGCACAAAGAAGAAGTGGTCCATGTACACAATGGAATATGACTCCAATAAAAAAATATAAATTCAATTTATAAAACAAACATAAGTAAGGACACATTGGCTTTGGTGGGCACATTCCACTCTAATATATAACTGAGGAACACCACTACCAGGATGGTCTGTTTCCCTAGTTACCAGATTGGGAAAAGCAGAAATGCTGCCGCCCTCTGGTCGTTACCTGCAACAGCAGCTTTAAAACCTGTGCTAAGGGTCACTTCATATGCACCAGTACTGGAGGGCTGTAAATGAAACGTGCCCTCAAAATGTCTTAAGGGAGGTAACGGCCAAAATATCTCTAAATGTCACACATACTTCACGAAAACAATTTGAAGAGGTAAGCTGTACTCACAGTTTGAAGAAAAAAAGGACATGCCAGAAAGCTCAATTTCAAGGGATTATGAGACACATGCAAATCCAACCACAAAGTGGTATCAGCTCACAATACTCAGAATAAACTTCAGCACATAAAACTACAAACAAAAAATGCTGAAGGTGTTGTGGAGAACTGCATACCGTCAACTTTAAGTGGGACGTAACCTGGTAAGAGCCACTAATGAGAACAGAATGGAGGTGCATCTACAAGGTAAACATTTTGCTACAATATGATTCAGGAGGGCCACTCCTGGGTCTATAAACTAAGAAGTCAGAATTGGAAAGACAGAGGCAGGCAAATGTGCATTGCCGCAGCATTACAGTAGCCATGACATGGAAACAACCAAAAAGTCCATCAACAGATGAGTGGACAAAGAAGAACTGGTACATGTACAGACAGAATATTAGCCAAGGATTAAAAGGACGCAATGCCATTTGCAGAACCGTAGATGAGTCTAGAGGTAATCACGTGACTTGTAGTAAGTCAGAAAGAGACAGACACATATCGTATGATATCACTTATAGGTGTTACCTAAACATTGATACCAGTTCAGATATTTACACAGGGAAGGGCAATGACAGATTCATTAAACAAACTTATGGCTCACCAATGGAAAGGTGTGAGGATTGGATCCATTAGGATATTGGGGTTAACAGACATATACAAACACAGGTGAAATATATCATCACCAAACACCTACGGAATACCACGAGAAGACTACTCAACATTCCGTCATGACGTACATGGGAAAAGGATCCCAGGAAGAACAGACATATGTATATGTGTAAAGGAAGCACATCTTGCACACCTACAGCAAGCCAAACATTGGAATCAAACTTGCTGTGATAAAAAATAAAAAATTAAATTTAAAAAACGAACAAGTAGTGAGACAAACTTAAGGGGCTTTCTCCTGGCACATTCCATTCTAAATGACAACCTAGAACACGACTTCCATTGAGGCTCTGTTCTCCTAGTAACCAGATTTGGTAAGGGAGAACTGCTGCCACCTTGTGGCCGTTTCACACAACAGCAGCTTTAACCCCAGCGCTAATGGTCAGTGGATATTCAAAATCATTGCAGGCCTGTAAATGACACCTGCCCTGAAAACAAATCCTGGGGTCATATATCGACCAAAAAATTCAAAAGACGTCCATATTTCAAAACGACAGTTTCAAGAGGCATATTTTACGCCCATTAGTGTTCTGCCTCTTTTTCTTTCTTTTTTGTTAAAAAAACGGGAATGGAAAAAGGCAACCCTCAGAATGGGCGATAATATTTGCAAACGAATCAATGGACAAAGGTTTAATCTCCAATATATATAAACAGCTCATGCAGCTTAATATTAAAAAAAAACAAACAACCCAATACAAAACTGGGCAGAAGATCTAAATAGACGTTTCTTCAAAGAAGACACAGAGATGGTCAAGACGCACATGAAAAGCTGCTCAACATCACTAATTATTACAGAAATGCAAATCAAAACTACAATGAGGTATCACCTCACACCTGTTAGAATCGGCATCATCAGAAAATCTACAAACAACAAATTCTGCGGAGGGTGTGGACAAAAGGAACCCTCTTCCACTCTTGGTGGGAATGAAAATGGATACAGTCACTATGGAGAACAGTATGGAGGCTCCTTAAAAAACTAAAAATAGAATTACCATATGATCCAGCAATCCCACTTCTGGGCATATACCCAGAGAAAACCCTAAATCAAAAAGACACATTCACCACAATGTTCATTGCAGCCACTATTTACGATAGCCAGGTAATGGAAGCAACCTAAGTGCCCACAGACAGACGAATGGATAAAGATGTGGTACATATATAAAATGGAATATTACTCAGCCATAAAAAGGAATGAAACTGGGTCATTTGTAGAGACGTCGATGGATCTCGAGACTGTCATACAGAGTGAAGTAAGTCAGAAAGAGAAAAACAAATATTGGATATTAATGCATATATGTGGAACCTAGAAAAATGGTACAGATGAACCAGTTTGCAGGGCAGAAATAGAGACACAGAGGTAGAGAACAAACGTATGGACACCAAGTGGGGGAAGACATGGGGTGGTGGTGGTGGGATGAGTTGGGTGATTGGGATTGATCTGTATAAAAGTATATGCATAAAATAGATAACTAATAATAACCTGCTGTATAAAAAAATAAAATTAAATTTCAAAATTTTTAAAAATAAAATTTAAAAATGAAACAGAAAAAATGTCTTCCCTTCACACAGATGTATTTATATGAATGAATTGTTTCCATGCTTATATCTATAAATACATAAAAGAGGAATAAAATCTAACTTGAACCAAAAAAAAAAAAAAAAACATGAACCCACCAGTTATACAATAGAAAACCCTATCAGGGAACTTGTTCCAGCGGTAAACAATTCTGAAATTGGTCAGAGGTGGGGAATCATCTCCCATACAGCCAGCAGCGCCCCCCCAACCCCCGCGAGGAGTGTCCTCATTGCAAAGCTAGGGGACCGTGCCGAGGCGTCTGTGAGTAAACGTGAGCTGAGCCCCAGGCCAGCTGCTGCTGGACCGTTCCCACCCTTCCCAGGTAAAACACCTGAATATGTACAAGGACTTGAAAGCCTAGAGGAAGGGCCGTGGAGCCACACCAGCGACAGCATGCAGGCCAACTTGGTGCCTGCAGGCCAGCCAGGATGGTCATGGCCCCGGGCGTTTTACTGGAAGCTTTCCATTTCCCTGCCTGAGACACCCCTCCTGTCCCGGCCCCCACTGCTTTTTTCCTTCCTCACCTCTGCCCAGAGAGAAATTCCAGCGGAAGGTATGGGTGACACATCCTCTTCTTTAGCAGGTGGCAGCCTGGCAACTCCTGCAGAAAGTCCAGCAGAGCCCCACTCACACCGGGCCACCCACAAAGCCATGGCCCCACACTCCCTCCCACCCGCACAGCCCCGAGACTGCTGATGGGGCAGAGAATATGGCGTCAGGCACAGCTGCAGGGGCTCTTGCTGCCTGGAGCGCTGTTTATATTGACCTCAACCCAGGCACACATGGGGAGGGCTGGCCGGCATGGTCAGGCTGCCGAGTTCAGCCAATCCTCACCCCTCAGGAACTCACATTGCAGAAAATGGACCTCGCTGAACCGGCCAGGTCCAAGGAACAGGTGTGGGCTCCTGAGAGTCAGAATAGTCAAGGGGCTGCAGCTCCGGCTTGTTTTCTAAACATTTTATATGGCCCATGAGTGGGAGACAACTTCAAGAAGACCCTCTCCTAATGAGAGGAAGCCAGGAGTCAGGGAGAGGAGGGGTGATGGGTGGAGACACAGGCCTGGTGCCCCGGCTGCAGTGGAAGTCTCTGGAAGACCAGGCAGAGGGAGGCTGCACAGAGTGATGCACAGGGTCACAGACCTGTCGGAGCTGCTGTTTGTTAGTTCAAGTCCCGCTCGGAGGTGCTCTGTGTCAGCTCTGAGTGACAGGAGATCTGGGGTGCTCTGAAATGAGGGCTATGTGCACAGTTCCTGTGTGCCCAGCCCTGCAGGGGTACCTGTCCACGGGAGCTCCGTATCCTGGGAGGGGCCTGACCACGAGAGCCCCATGGGCTGCTGGGTAGTTGCACAGGTGAGCTCCATATCCTGGGAGTGGCCTGACCACGAGAGCCCCGTGGGCTGCTGGGGACCTGGTAAAGGATGTCAGGACAGTCAGTGAAGCCACCAAGGATATACATCCAGTAGTTCCTAATTCCTACACCCTGCTGGTCATTCTACCATCCACCAGGACATGGTATTCTGCGTTAGACTTCAATGGTGCCTTCTTCTGTATTCCATTCGTCCCACAAATGCTCTGCTGCCCTGGTAACCATATTTGGGAATGGAGAAATGCTGCCGCCTTGTGGCCGTTTCCCACAACAGCAGCTTTAAACCCAGTGCTAATGGTCACTAAATATTCACACTCATTTCAGCCTGTAGATGACACCTGCCCTCAAAAACAATCCTGGGGTCGAAAATTGACCAAAAAATTCAAAAGAGGGCAACCATCCAAGAAGACAATTTCAAGAGGTTAATTGTACTCTCCGTTTTTTTCTGTTTTTCTGTACCAGAAATTTAAAATGGCATGGAAAAATGCTGAACATTAAGAATAATTAAAGATATGCAAATCCAAATTGCAAAAACCTATCAGCTCACACCAGTCAGAATGGCCAGCGGCAAAAATTCTGCAAACAATAAATGCTGAAGGGGTTTTGGAGAAATGCCTACACTTGGTTCAACGTGGGACATGGTAAGAGCCAGTAATGAAAACAAAAATGAGGTGCCTTGTAAAGGTAAATACAGAGCTACCATTCAATCAAGCATACCCACTGCTGGGCCTTTCACCTGAGGGGATGAGAATCAAAAGGACACAGGCTGGGCCTCACTGGTGGCGCAGTGGTTCAGAGTCCGCCTGCCAATGCAGGGGACACGGGTTCATGCACCGGGTCGGGAAGATGCCACATGCCATGGAGCGGCTGGTCCCGTGAGCTATGGCTGCTGGGACTGTGCATCCGGAGCCTGTGTCCTGCAATGGGAGAGTCCACGGCAGTGAGAGGTCCATGTACCGCAAAAAAAAAAAGACACCGGCTGGCAATCCTGTACTCCAGAAATATTTACCATAGCCAACACTTGGAAGCTACGAAAATCTCCATCAACCCAGGAATGCACAAAGAAGAAGTGGTCCATGTACACAATGGAATATGACTCCAATAAAAAAATATAAATTCAATTTATAAAACAAACATAAGTAAGGAGACATTGGCTTTGGTGGGCACATTCCACTCTAATATATAACTGAGGAACACCACTACCAGGATGGTCTGTTTCCCTAGTTACCAGATTGGGAAAAGCAGAAATGCTGCCGCCCTCTGGTCGTTACCTGCAACAGCAGCTTTCAAACCTGTGCTAAGGGTCACTTCATATGCACCAGTACTGGAGGGCTGTAAATGAAACGTGCCCTCAAAATGTCTTAAGGGAGGTAACGGCCAAAATATCTCTAAATGTCACACATACTTCACGAAAACAGTTTGAAGAGGTAAGCTGTACTCACAGTTTGAAGAAAAAAAGGACATGCCAGAAAGCTCAATTTCAAGGGATTATGAGACACATGCAAATCCAACCACAAAGTGGTATCAGCTCACAATACTCAGAATAAACTTCAGCACATAAAACTACAAACAAAAAATACTGAAGGTGTTGTGGAGAACTGCATACCGTCAACTTTAAGTGGGACGTAACCTGGTAAGAGCCACTAATGAGAACAGAATGGAGGTGCATCTACAAGGTAAACATTTTGCTACAATATGATTCAGGAGGGCCACTCCTGGGTCTATAAACTAAGAAGTCAGAATTGGAAAGACAGAGGCAGGCAAATGTGCATTGCCGCAGCATTACAGTAGCCATGACATGGAAACAACCAAAAAGTCCATCAACAGATGAGTGGACAAAGAAGAACTGGTACATGTACAGACAGAATATTAGCCAAGGATTAAAAGGACGCAATGCCATTTGCAGAACCGTAGATGAGACTAGAGGTAATCACGTGACTTGTAGTAAGTCAGAAAGAGACAGACACATATCGTATGATATCACTTATAGGTGTTACCTAAACATTGATACCAGTTCAGATATTTGCACAGGGAAGGGCAATGACAGATTCATTAAACAAACTTATGGCTCACCAATGGAAAGGTGTGAGGATTGGATCCATTAGGATATTGGGGTTAACAGACATATACAAACCCAGGTGAAATATATAATCACCAAAGACCTACGGAATACCACGAGAAGACTACTCAACATTCCGTCATGACGTACATGGGAAAAGGATCCCAGGAAGAACAGACATATGTATATGTGTAAAGGAACCACATCTTGCACACCTACAGCAAGCCAAACATTGGAATCAAACTTGCTGTGATAAAAAATAAAAAATTAAATTTAAAAAACGAACAAGTAGTGAGACAAACTTAAGGGGCTTTCTCCTGGCACATTCCATTCTAAATGACAACCTAGAACACGACTTCCATTGAGGCTCTGTTCTCCTAGTAACCAGATTTGGTAAGGGAGAACTGCTGCCACCTTGTGACCGTTTCACACAACAGCAGCTTTAACCCCAGCGCTAATGGTCAGTGGATATTCAAAATCATTGCAGGCCTGTAAATGACACCTGCCCTGAAGACAAATCCTGGGGTCATATATCGACCAAAAAATTCAAAAGACGTCCATATTTCAAAACGACAGTTTCAAGAGGCATATTTTACGCCCATTAGTGTTCTGCCTCTTTTTCTTTCTTTTTTGTTAAAAAAACGGGAATGGAAAAAGGCAACCCTCAGAATGGGCGATAATATTTGCAAACGAATCAATGGACAAAGGTTTAATCTCCAATATATATAAACAGCTCATGCAGCTTAATATTAAAAAAAAACAAACAACCCAATACAAAACTGGGCAGAAGATCTAAATAGACGTTTCTTCAAAGAAGACACAGAGATGGTCAAGACGCACATGAAAAGCTGCTCAACATCACTAATTATTACAGAAATGCAAATCAAAACTACAATGAGGTATCACCTCACACCTGTTAGAATCGGCATCATCAGAAAATCTACAAACAACAAATTCTGCCGAGGGTGTGGACAAAAGGAACCCTCTTCCACTCTTGGTGGGAATGAAAATGGATACAGTCACTATGGAGAACAGTATGGAGGCTCCTTAAAAAACTAAAAATAGAATTACCATATGATCCAGCAATCCCACTTCTGGGCATATACCCAGAGAAAACCATAAATCAAAAAGACACATTCACCACAATGTTCATTGCAGCCACTATTTATGATAGCCAGGTAATGGAAGCAACCTAAGTGCCCACAGACAGACGAATGGATAAAGATGTGGTACATATATAAAATGGAATATTACTCAGCCATAAAAAGGAATGAAACTGGGTCATTTGTAGAGACGTCGATGGATCTCGAGACTGTCATACAGAGTGAAGTAAGTCAGAAAGAGAAAAACAAATATTGGATATTAATGCATATATGTGGAACCTAGAAAAATGGTACAGATGAACCAGTTTGCAGGGCAGCAATAGAGACACAGAGGTAGAGAACAAACGTATGGACACCAAGTGGGGGAAGACATGGGGTGGTGGTGGTGGGATGAGTTGGGTGATTGGGATTGATCTGTATAAAAGTATATGCATAAAATAGATAACTAATAATAACCTGCTGTATAAAAAAATAAAATTAAATTTCAAAATTTTTAAAAATAAAATTTAAAAATGAAACAGAAAAAATGTCTTCCCTTCACACAGATGTATTTATATGAATGAATTGTTTCCATGCTTATATCTATAAATACATAAAAGAGGAATAAAATCTAACTTGAACCAAAAAAAAAAAAACCTGAACCCACCAGTTATACAATGGAAAACCCTATCAGGGAACTTGTTCCAGCGGTAAACAATTCTGAAATTGGTCAGAGGTGGGGAATCATCTCCCATACAGCCAGCAGCGCCCCCCCAACCCCCGCGAGGAGTGTCCTCATTGCAAAGCTAGGGGACCGTGCCGAGGCGTCTGTGAGTAAACGTGAGCTGAGCCCCAGGCCAGCTGCTGCTGGACCGTTCCCACCCTTCCCAGGTAAAACACCTGAATATGTACAAGGACTTGAAAGCCTAGAGGAAGGGCCGTGGAGCCACACCAGCGACAGCATGCAGGCCAACTTGGTGCCTGCAGGCCAGCCAGGATGGTCATGGCCCCGGGCATTTTACTGGAAGCTTTCCATTTCCCTGCCTGAGACACCCCTCCTGTCCCGGCCCCCACTGCTTTTTTCCTTCCTCACCTCTGCCCAGAGAGAAATTCCAGCGGAAGGTATGGGTGACGCATCCTCTTCTTTAGCAGGTGGCAGCCTGGCAACTCCTGCAGAAAGTCCAGCAGAGCCCCACTCACACCGGGCCACCCACAAAGCCGTGGCCCCACACTCCCTCCCACCCGCACAGCCCCGAGACTGCTGATGGGGCAGAGAATATGGCGTCAGGCACAGCTGCAGGGGCTCTTGCTGCCTGGAGCGCTGTTTATATTGACCTCAACCCAGGCACACATGGGGAGGGCTGGCCGGCATGGTCAGGCTGCCGAGTTCAGCCAATCCTCACCCCTCAGGAACTCACATTGCAGAAAATGGACCTCGCTGAACCGGTCAGGTCCAAGGAACAGGTGTGGGCTCCTGAGAGTCAGGATAGTCAAGGGGCTGCAGCTCCGGCTTGTTTTCTAAACATTTTATCTGGCCCATAAGTGGGAGACAACTTCAAGAAGACCCTCTCCTAATGAGAGGAAGCCAGGAGTCAGGGAGAGGAGGGGTGATGGGTGGAGACACAGGCCTGGTGCCCCGGCTGCAGTGGAAGTCTCTGGAAGACCAGGCAGAGGGAGGCTGCACAGAGTGATGCACAGGGTCACAGACCTGTCGGAGCTGCTGTTTGTTAGTTCAAGTCCCGCTCGGAGGTGCTCTGTGTCAGCTCTGAGTGACAGGAGATCTGGGGTGCTCTGAAATGAGGGCTATGTGCACGGTTCCTGTGTGCCCAGCCCTGCAGGGGTACCTGTCCAGGGGAGCTCCGTATCCTGGGAGGGGCCTGACCACGAGAGCCCCATGGGCTGCTGGGTAGTTGCACAGGTGAGCTCCATATCCTGGGAGTGGCCTGACCACGAGAGCCCCGTGGGCTGCTGGGGACCTGGTAAAGGATGTCAGGACAGTCAGTGAAGCCACCAAGGATATACATCCAGTAGTTCCTAATTCCTACACCCTGCTGGTCATTCTACCATCCACCAGGACATGGTATTCTGTGTTAGACTTCAATGGTGCCTTCTTCTGTATTCCATTCGTCCCACAAATGCTCTGCTGCCCTGGTAACCATATTTGGGAATGGAGAAATGCTGCCGCCTTGTGGCCGTTTCCCACAACAGCAGCTTTAAACCCAGTGCTAATGGTCACTAAATATTCACACTCATTTCAGCCTGTAGATGACACCTGCCCTCAAAAACAATCCTGGGGTCGAAAATTGACCAAAAAATGCAAAAGAGGGCAACCATCCAAGAAGACAATTTCAAGAGGTTAATTGTACTCTCCGTTTTTTTCTGTTTTTCTGTACCAGAAATTTAAAATGGCATGGAAAAATGCTGAACATTAAGAATAATTAAAGATATGCAAATCCAAATTACAAAAACCTATCAGCTCACACCAGTCAGAATGGCCAGCGGCAAAAATTCTGCAAACAATAAATGCTGAAGGGGTTTTGGAGAAACGCCTACCCTTGGTTCTACGTGGGACATGGTAAGAGCCAGTAATGAAAACAAAAATGAGGTGCCTTGTAAAGGTAAATACTGAGCTACCATTCAATCAAGCATACCCGCTGCTGGGCCTTTCACCTGAGGGGATGAGAATCAAAAGGACACAGGCTGGGCCTCACTGGTGGCGCAGTGGTTGACAGTCCGCCTGCCAATGCAGGGGACACGGGTTCATGCACCGGGTCGGGAAGATGCCACATGCCATGGAGCGGCTGGTCCCGTGAGCTATGGCTGCTGGGACTGCGCATCCGGACCCTGTGTCCTGCAATGGGAGACTCCACGGCAGTGAGAGGTCCATGTACCGCAAAAAAAAAAGACACCGGCTGGCAATCCTGTACTCCAGAAATATTTACCATAGCCAACACTTGGAAGCTACGAAAATCTCCATCAACCCAGGAATGCACAAAGAAGAAGTGGTCCATGTACACAATGGAATATGACTCCAATAAAAATATATAAATTCAATTTATAAAACAAACATAAGTAAGGACACATTGGCTTTGGTGGGCACATTCCACTCTAATATATAACTGAGGAACACCACTACCAGGATGGTCTGTTTCCCTAGTTACCAGATTGGGAAAAGCAGAAATGCTGCCGCCCTCTGGTCGTTACCTGCAACAGCAGCTTTAAAACCTGTGCTAAGGGTCACTTCATATGCACCAGTACTGGAGGGCTGTAAATGAAACATGCCCTCAAAATGTCTTAAGGGAGGTAACGGCCAAAATATCTCTAAATGTCACACATACTTCACGAAAACAATTTGAAGAGGTAAGCTGTACTCACAGTTTGAAGAAAAAAAGGACATGCCAGAAAGCTCAGTTTCAAGGGATTATGAGACACATGCAAATCCAACCACAAAGTGGTATCAGCTCACAATACTCAGAATAAACTTCAGCACATAAAACTACAAACAAAAAATGCTGAAGGTGTTGTGGAGAACTGCATACCGTCAACTTTAAGTGGGACGTAACCTGGTAAGAGCCACTAATGAGAACAGAATGGAGGTGCATCTACAAGGTAAACATTTTGCTACAATATGATTCAGGAGGGCCACTCCTGGGTCTATAAACTAAGAAGTCAGAATTGGAAAGACAGAGGCAGGCAAATGTGCATTGCCGCAGCATTACAATAGCCATGACATGGAAACAACCAAAAACTCCATCAACAGATGAGTGGACAAAGAAGAACTGGTACACGTAAAGACAGAATATTAGCCAAGGATTAAAAGGACGCAATGCCATTTGCAGAACCGTAGATGAGTCTAGAGGTAATCACGTGACTTGTAGTAAGTCAGAAAGAGACAGACACATATCGTATGATATCACTTATAGGTGTTACCTAAACATTGATACCAGTTCAGATATTTGCACAGGGAAGGGCAATGACAGATTCATTAAACAAACTTATGGCTCACCAATGGAAAGGTGTGAAGATTGGATCCATTAGGATATTGGGGTTAACAGACATATACAAACACAGGTGAAATATATAATCACCAAAGACCTATGGAATACCACGAGAAGACTGCTCAACATTCCGTCATAACGTACATGGGAAAAGGATCCCAGGAAGAACAGACATATGTATATGTGTAAAGGAACCACGTCTTGCACACCTACAGCAAGCCGAACATTGGAATCAATCTTGCTGTGATAAAAAATAAAAAATTAAATTTAAAAAACGAACAAGTAGTGAGACAAACTTAAGGGGCTTTCTCCTGGCACATTCCATTCTAAATGACAACCTAGAACACGACTTCCATTGAGGCTCTGTTCTCCTAGTAACCAGATTTGGTAAGGGAGAACTGCTGCCACCTTGTGGCCGTTTCACACAAAAGCAGCTTTAACCCCAGCGCTAATGGTCAGTGGATATTCAAAATCATTGCAGGCCTGTAAATGACACCTGCCCTGAAAACAAATCCTGGGGTCATATATCGACCAAAAAATTCAAAAGACGTCCGTATTTCAAAACGACAGTTTCAAGAGGCATATTTTACGCCCATTAGTGTTCTGCCTCTTTTTCTTTCTTTTTTGTTAAAAAAACGGGAATGGAAAAAGGCAAACCTCAGAATGGGCGAAAATATTTGCAAACGAATCAATGGACAAAGGTTTAATCTCCAATATATATAAACAGCTCATGCAGCTTAATATTAAAAAAAAACAAACAACCCAATACAAAAATGGGCAGAAGATCTAAATAGACGTTTCTTCAAAGAAGACACAGAGATGGTCAAGACACACATGAAAAGCTGCTCAACATCACTATTTATTACAGAAATGCAAATCAAAACTACAATGAGGTATCACCTCACACCTGTTAGAATCGGCATCATCAGAAAATCTACAAACAACAAATTCTGCAGAGGGTGTGGACAAAAGGAACCCTCTTCCACTCTTGGTGGGAATGAAAATGGATACAGTCACTATGGAGAACACTATGGAGGTTCCTTAAAAAACTAAAAATAGAATTACCATATGATCCAGCAATCCCACTTCTGGGCATATACCCAGAGAAAACCATAAATCAAAAAGACACATTCACCACAATGTTCATTGCAGCCACTATTTACAATAGCCAGGTAATGGAAGCAACCTAAGTGCCCACAGACAGACGAATGGATAAAGATGTGGTACATATATAAAATGGAATATTACTCAGCCATAAATAGGAATGAAACTGGGTCATTTGTAGAGACGTCGATGGATCTCGAGACTGTCATACAGAGTGAAGTAAGTCAGAAAGAGAAAAACAAATATTGGATATTAATGCATATATGTGGAACCTAGAAAAATGGTACAGATGAACCAGTCTGCAGGGCAGAAATAGAGACACAGAGGTAGAGAACAAACGTATGGACACCAAGTGGGGGAAGACATGGGGTGGTGGTGGTGGGATGAGTTGGGTGATTGGGATTGACCTGTATACATATATATGCATAAAATAGATAACTAATAATAACCTGCTGTATAAAAAAATAAAATTAAATTTCAAAATTTTTAAAAATAAAATTTAAAAATGAAACAGAAAAAATGTCTTCCCTTCACACAGATGTATTTATATGAATGAATTGTTTCCATGCTTATATCTATAAATACATAAAAGAGGAATAAAATCTAACTTGAACCAAAAAAAAAAAAAAAACCTGAACCCACCAGTTATACAATGGAAAACCCTATCAGGGAACTTGTTCCAGCGGTAAACAATTCTGAAATTGGTCAGAGGTGGGGAATCATCTCCCATACAGCCAGCAGCGCCCCCCCAACCCCCGCGAGGAGTGTCCTCATTGCAAAGCTAGGGGACCGTGCCGAGGCGTCTGTGAGTAAACGTGAGCTGAGCCCCAGGCCAGCTGCTGCTGGACCGTTCCCACCCTTCCCAGGTAAAACACCTGAATATGTACAAGGACTTGAAAGCCTAGAGGAAGGGCCGTGGAGCCACACCAGCGACAGCATGCAGGCCAACTTGGTGCCTGCAGGCCAGCCAGGATGGTCATGGCCCCGGGCGTTTTACTGGAAGCTTTCCATTTCCCTGCCTGAGACACCCCTCCTGTCCCGGCCCCCACTGCTTTTTTCCTTCCTCACCTCTGCCCAGAGAGAAATTCCAGCGGAAGGTATGGGTGACACATCCTCTTCTTTAGCAGGTGGCAGCCTGGCAACTCCTGCAGAAAGTCCAGCAGAGCCCCACTCACACCGGGCCACCCACAAAGCCATGGCCCCTCACTCCCTCCCTCCCGCACAGCCCCGAGACTGCTGATGGGGCAGAGAATATGGCGTCAGGCACAGCTGCAGGGGCTCTTGCTGCCTGGAGCGCTGTTTATATTGACCTCAACCCAGGCACACATGGGGAGGGCTGGCCGGCATGGTCAGGCTGCCGAGTTCAGCCAATCCTCACCCCTCAGGAACTCACATTGCAGAAAATGGACCTCGCTGAACCGGCCAGGTCCAAGGAACAGGTGTGGGCTCCTGAGAGTCAGGATAGTCAAGGGGCTGCAGCTCCAGCTTGTTTTCTAAACATTTTATCTGGCCCATGAGTGGGAGACAACTTCAAGAAGACCCTCTCCTAATGAGAGGAAGCCAGGAGTCAGGGAGAGGAGGGGTGATGGGTGGAGACACAGGCCTGGTGCCCCGGCTGCAGTGGAAGTCTCTGGAAGACCAGGCAGAGGGAGGCTGCACAGAGTGATGCACAGGGTCACAGACCTGTCGGAGCTGCTGTTTGTTAGTTCAAGTCCCGCTCGGAGGTGCTCTGTGTCAGCTCTGAGTGACAGGAAATCTGGGGTGCTCTGAAATGAGGGCTATGTGCACGGTTCCTGTGTGCCCAGCCCTGCAGGGGTACCTGTCCAGGGGAGCTCCGTATCCTGGGAGGGGCCTGACCACGAGAGCCCCATGGGCTGCTGGGTAGTTGCACAGGTGAGCTCCATATCCTGGGAGTGGCCTGACCACGAGAGCCCCGTGGGCTGCTGGGGACCTGGTAAAGGATGTCAGGACAGTCAGTGAAGCCACCAAGGATATACATCCAGTAGTTCCTAATTCCTACACCCTGCTGGTCATTCTACCATCCACCAGGACATGGTATTCTGTGTTAGACTTCAATGGTGCCTTCTTCTGTATTCCATTCGTCCCACAAATGCTCTGCTGCCCTGGTAACCATATTTGGGAATGGAGAAATGCTGCCGCCTCGTGGCCATTTCCCACAACAGCAGCTTTAAACCCAGTGCTAATGGTCACTAAATATTCACACTCATTTCAGCCTGTAGATGACACCTGCCCTCAAAAACAATCCTGGGGTCGAAAATTGACCAAAAAATGCAAAAGAGGGCAACCATCCAAGAAGACAATTTCAAGAGGTTAATTGTACTCTCCGTTTTTTTCTGTTTTTCTGTACCAGAAATTTAAAATGGCATGGAAAAATGCTGAACATTAAGAATAATTAAAGATATGCAAATCCAAATTACAAAAACCTATCAGCTCACACCAGTCAGAATGGCCAGCGGCAAAAATTCTGCAAACAATAAATGCTGAAGGGGTTTTGGAGAAACGCCTACCCTTGGTTCAACGTGGGACATGGTAAGAGCCAGTAATGAAAACAAAAATGAGGTGCCTTGTAAAGGTAAATACTGAGCTACCATTCAATCAAGCATACCCGCTGCTGGGCCTTTCACCTGAGGGGATGAGAATCAAAAGGACACAGGCTGGGCCTCACTGGTGGCGCAGTGGTTGAGAGTCCGCCTGCCAATGCAGGGGACACGGGTTCATGCACCGGGTCGGGAAGATGCCACATGCCATGGAGCGGCTGGTCCCGTGAGCTCTGGCTGCTGGGACTGCGCATCCGGAGCCTGTGTCCTGCAATGGGAGACTCCACGGCAGTGAGAGGTCCATGTACCGCAAAAAAAAAAGACACCGGCTGGCAATCCTGTACTCCAGAAATATTTACCATAGCCAACACTTGGAAGCTACGAAAATCTCCATCAACCCAGGAATGCACAAAGAAGAAGTGGTCCATGTACACAATGGAATATGACTCCAATAAAAAAATATAAATTCAATTTATAAAACAAACATAAGTAAGGACACATTGGCTTTGGTGGGCACATTCCACTCTAATATATAACTGAGGAACACCACTACCAGGATGGTCTGTTTCCCTAGTTACCAGATTGGGAAAAGCAGAAATGCTGCCGCACTCTGGTCGTTACCTGCAACAGCAGCTTTAAAACCTGTGCTAAGGGTCACTTCATATGCACCAGTACTGGAGGGCTGTAAATGAAACGTGCCCTCAAAATGTCTTAAGGGAGGTAACGGCCAAAATATCTCTAAATGTCACACATACTTCACAAAAACAATTTGAAGAGGTAAGCTGTACTCACAGTTTGAAGAAAAAAAGGACATGCCAGAAAGCTCAATTTCAAGGGATTATGAGACACATGCAAATCCAACCACAATGTGGTATCAGCTCACAATACTCAGAATAAACTTCAGCACATAAAACTACAAACAAAAAATTCTGAAGGTGTTGTGGAGAACTGCATACCGTCAACTTTAAGTGGGACGTAACCTGGTAAGAGCCACTAATGAGAACAGAATGGAGGTGCATCTACAAGGTAAACATTTTGCTACAATATGATTCAGGAGGGCCACTCCTGGGTCTATAAACTAAGAAGTCAGAATTGGAAAGACAGAGGCAGGCAAATGTGCATTGCCGCAGCATTACAATAGCCATGACATGGAAACAACCAAAGAGTCCATCAACAGATGAGTGGACAAAGAAGAACTGGTACATGGACAGACAGAATATTAGCCAAGGATTAAAAGGACGCAATGCCATTTGCAGAACCGTAGATGAGTCTAGAGGTAATCACGTGACTTGTAGTAAGTCAAAAAGAGACAGACACATATCGTATGATATCACTTATAGGTGTTACCTAAACATTGATACCAGTTCAGATATTTGCACAGGGAAGGGCAATGACAGATTCATTAAACAAACTTATGGCTCACCAATGGAAAGGTGTGAGGATTGGATCCATTAGGATATTGGGGTTAACAGACATATACAAACACAGGTGAAATATATAATCACCAAAGACCTATGGAATACCACGAGAAGACTACTAAACATTCCGTCATAACGTACATGGGAAAAGGATCCCAGGAAGAACAGACATATGTATATGTGTAAAGGAACCACATCTTGCACACCTACAGCAAGCCAAACATTGGAATCAAACTTGCTGTGATAAAAAAATAAAAAATTAAATTTAAAAAACGAACAAGTAGTGAGACAAACTTAAGGGGCTTTCTCCTGGCACATTCCATTCTAAATGTCAACCTAAAACACGACTTCCATTGAGGCTCTGTTCTCCTAGTAACCAGATTTGGTAAGGGAGAACTGCTGCCACCTTGTGGCCGTTTCACACAACAGCAGCTTTAACCCCAGCGCTAATGGTCAGTGGATATTCAAAATCATTGCAGGCCTGTAAATGACACCTGCCCTGAAAACAATTCCTGGGGTCATATATCGACCAAAAAATTCAAAAGACGTCCATATTTCAAAACGACAGTTTCAAGAGGCATATTTTACGCCCATTAGTGTTCTGCCTCTTTTTCTTTCTTTTTTGTTAAAAAAACGGGAATGGAAAAAGGCAAACCTCAGAATGGGCGAAAATATTTGCAAACGAATCAATGGACAAAGGTTTAATCTCCAATATATATAAACAGCTCATGCAGCTTAATATTTAAAAAAAAACAAACAAACCAATACAAAACTGGGCAGAAGATCTAAATAGACGTTTCTTCAAAGAAGACACAGAGATGGTCAAGACGCACATGAAAAGCTGCTCAACATCACTAATTATTACAGAAATGCAAATCAAAACTACAATGAGGTATCACCTCACACCTGTTAGAATCGGCATCATCAGAAAATCTACAAACAACAAATTCTGCGGAGGGTGTGGACAAAAGGAACCCTCTTCCACTCTTGGTGGGAATGAAAATGGATACAGTCACTATCGAGAAGAGCATGGAGGTTCCTTAAAAAACTAAAAATAGAATTACCATATGATCCAGCAATCCCACTTCTGGGCATATACCCAGAGAAAACCATAAATCAAAAAGACACATTCACCACAATGTTCATTGCAGCCACTATTTACAATAGCCAGGTAATGGAAGCAACCTAAGTGCCCACAGACAGACGAATGGATAAAGATGTGGTACATATATAAAATGGAATATTACTCAGCCATAAATAGGAATGAAACTGGGTCATTTGTAGAGATGTCGATGGATCTCGAGACTGTCATACAGAGTGAAGTAAGTCAGAAAGAGAAAAACAAATATTGGATATTAATGCATATATGTGGAACCTAGAAAAATGGTACAGATGAACCAGTTTGCAGGGCAGAAATAGAGACACAGAGGTAGAGAACAAACGTATGGACACCAAGTGGGGGAAGACATGGGGTGGTGGTGGTGGGATGAGTTGGGTGATTGGGATTGACCTGTATACATATATATGCATACAATAGATAACTAATAATAACCTGCTGTATAAAAAAATAAAATTAAATTTCAAAATTTTTAAAAATAAAATTTAAAAATGAAACAGAAAAAATGTCTTCCCTTCACACAGATGTATTTATATGAATGAATTGTTTCCATGCTTATATCTATAAATACATAAAAGAGGAATAAAATCTAACTTGAACCAAAAAAAAAAAAAAAACCTGAACCCACCAGTTATACAATGGAAAACCCTATCAGGGAACTTGTTCCAGCGGTAAACAATTCTGAAATTGGTCAGAGGTGGGGAATCATCTCCCATACAGCCAGCAGCGCCCCCCCAACCCCCGCGAGGAGTGTCCTCATTGCAAAGCTAGGGGACCGTGCCGAGGCGTCTGTGAGTAAACGTGAGCTGAGCCCCAGGCCAGCTGCTGCTGGACCGTTCCCACCCTTCCCAGGTAAAACACCTGAATATGTACAAGGACTTGAAAGCCTAGAGGAAGGGCCGTGGAGCCACACCAGCGACAGCATGCAGGCCAACTTGGTGCCTGCAGGCCAGCCAGGATGGTCATGGCCCCGGGCGTTTTACTGGAAGCTTTCCATTTCCCTGCCTGAGACACCCCTCCTGTCCCGGCCCCCACTGCTTTTTTCCTTCCTCACCTCTGCCCAGAGAGAAATTCCAGCGGAAGGTATGGGTGACACATCCTCTTCTTTAGCAGGTGGCAGCCTGGCAACTCCTGCAGAAAGTCCAGCAGAGCCCCACTCACACCGGGCCACCCACAAAGCCATGGCCCCTCACTCCCTCCCTCCCGCACAGCCCCGAGACTGCTGATGGGGCAGAGAATATGGCGTCAGGCACAGCTGCAGGGGCTCTTGCTGCCTGGAGCGCTGTTTATATTGACCTCAACCCAGGCACGCATGGGGAGGGCTGGCCGGCATGGTCAGGCTGCCGAGTTCAGCCAATCCTCACCCCTCAGGAACTCACATTGCAGAAAATGGACCTCGCTGAACCGGCCAGGTCCAAGGAACAGGTGTGGGCTCCTGAGAGTCAGGATAGTCAAGGGGCTGCAGCTCCAGCTTGTTTTCTAAACATTTTATCTGGCCCATGAGTGGGAGACAACTTCAAGAAGACCCTCTCCTAATGAGAGGAAGCCAGGAGTCAGGGAGAGGAGGGGTGATGGGTGGAGACACAGGCCTGGTGCCCCGGCTGCAGTGGAAGTCTCTGGAAGACCAGGCAGAGGGAGGCTGCACAGAGTGATGCACAGGGTCACAGACCTGTCGGAGCTGCTGTTTGTTAGTTCAAGTCCCGCTCGGAGGTGCTCTGTGTCAGCTCTGAGTGACAGGAAATCTGGGGTGCTCTGAAATGAGGGCTATGTGCACGGTTCCTGTGTGCCCAGCCCTGCAGGGGTACCTGTCCAGGGGAGCTCCGTATCCTGGGAGGGGCCTGACCACGAGAGCCCCATGGGCTGCTGGGTAGTTGCACAGGTGAGCTCCATATCCTGGGAGTGGCCTGACCACGAGAGCCCCGTGGGCTGCTGGGGACCTGGTAAAGGATGTCAGGACAGTCAGTGAAGCCACCAAGGATATACATCCAGTAGTTCCTAATTCCTACACCCTGCTGGTCATTCTACCATCCACCAGGACATGGTATTCTGTGTTAGACTTCAATGGTGCCTTCTTCTGTATTCCATTCGTCCCACAAATGCTCTGCTGCCCTGGTAACCATATTTGGGAATGGAGAAATGCTGCCGCCTCGTGGCCATTTCCCACAACAGCAGCTTTAAACCCAGTGCTAATGGTCACTAAATATTCACACTCATTTCAGCCTGTAGATGACACCTGCCCTCAAAAACAATCCTGGGGTCGAAAATTGACCAAAAAATGCAAAAGAGGGCAACCATCCAAGAAGACAATTTCAAGAGGTTAATTGTACTCTCCGTTTTTTTCTGTTTTTCTGTACCAGAAATTTAAAATGGCATGGAAAAATGCTGAACATTAAGAATAATTAAAGATATGCAAATCCAAATTACAAAAACCTATCAGCTCACACCAGTCAGAATGGCCAGCGGCAAAAATTCTGCAAACAATAAATGCTGAAGGGGTTTTGGAGAAACGCCTACCCTTGGTTCAACGTGGGACATGGTAAGAGCCAGTAATGAAAACAAAAATGAGGTGCCTTGTAAAGGTAAATACTGAGCTACCATTCAATCAAGCATACCCGCTGCTGGGCCTTTCACCTGAGGGGATGAGAATCAAAAGGACACAGGCTGGGCCTCACTGGTGGCGCAGTGGTTGAGAGTCCGCCTGCCAATGCAGGGGACACGGGTTCATGCACCGGGTCGGGAAGATGCCACATGCCATGGAGCGGCTGGTCCCGTGAGCTCTGGCTGCTGGGACTGCGCATCCGGAGCCTGTGTCCTGCAATGGGAGACTCCACGGCAGTGAGAGGTCCATGTACCGCAAAAAAAAAAGACACCGGCTGGCAATCCTGTACTCCAGAAATATTTACCATAGCCAACACTTGGAAGCTACGAAAATCTCCATCAACCCAGGAATGCACAAAGAAGAAGTGGTCCATGTACACAATGGAATATGACTCCAATAAAAAAATATAAATTCAATTTATAAAACAAACATAAGTAAGGACACATTGGCTTTGGTGGGCACATTCCACTCTAATATATAACTGAGGAACACCACTACCAGGATGGTCTGTTTCCCTAGTTACCAGATTGGGAAAAGCAGAAATGCTGCCGCACTCTGGTCGTTACCTGCAACAGCAGCTTTAAAACCTGTGCTAAGGGTCACTTCATATGCACCAGTACTGGAGGGCTGTAAATGAAACGTGCCCTCAAAATGTCTTAAGGGAGGTAACGGCCAAAATATCTCTAAATGTCACACATACTTCACAAAAACAATTTGAAGAGGTAAGCTGTACTCACAGTTTGAAGAAAAAAAGGACATGCCAGAAAGCTCAATTTCAAGGGATTATGAGACACATGCAAATCCAACCACAATGTGGTATCAGCTCACAATACTCAGAATAAACTTCAGCACATAAAACTACAAACAAAAAATTCTGAAGGTGTTGTGGAGAACTGCATACCGT
The DNA here is from genome assembly GCF_949752795.1 of Hyperoodon ampullatus. Classification (NCBI taxonomy): domain Eukaryota; kingdom Metazoa; phylum Chordata; class Mammalia; order Artiodactyla; family Ziphiidae; genus Hyperoodon; species Hyperoodon ampullatus. The sequence continues at coordinate 260,399 of NC_136917.1, read as the reverse complement.
CAACTTTAAGTGGGACGTAACCTGGTAAGAGCCACTAATGAGAACAGAATGGAGGTGCATCTACAAGGTAAACATTTTGCTACAATATGATTCAGGAGGGCCACTCCTGGGTCTATAAACTAAGAAGTCAGAATTGGAAAGACAGAGGCAGGCAAATGTGCATTGCCGCAGCATTACAATAGCCATGACATGGAAACAACCAAAGAGTCCATCAAAAGATGAGTGGACAAAGAAGAACTGGTACATGGACAGACAGAATATTAGCCAAGGATTAAAAGGACGCAATGCCATTTGCAGAACCGTAGATGAGTCTAGAGGTAATCACGTGACTTGTAGTAAGTCAAAAAGAGACAGACACATATCGTATGATATCACTTATAGGTGTTACCTAAACATTGATACCAGTTCAGATATTTGCACAGGGAAGGGCAATGACAGATTCATTAAACAAACTTATGGCTCACCAATGGAAAGGTGTGAGGATTGGATCCATTAGGATATTGGGGTTAACAGACATATACAAACACAGGTGAAATATATAATCACCAAAGACCTATGGAATACCACGAGAAGACTACTAAACATTCCGTCATAACGTACATGGGAAAAGGATCCCAGGAAGAACAGACATATGTATATGTGTAAAGGAACCACATCTTGCACACCTACAGCAAGCCAAACATTGGAATCAAACTTGCTGTGATAAAAAAATAAAAAATTAAATTTAAAAAACGAACAAGTAGTGAGACAAACTTAAGGGGCTTTCTCCTGGCACATTCCATTCTAAATGTCAACCTAAAACACGACTTCCATTGAGGCTCTGTTCTCCTAGTAACCAGATTTGGTAAGGGAGAACTGCTGCCACCTTGTGGCCGTTTCACACAACAGCAGCTTTAACCCCAGCGCTAATGGTCAGTGGATATTCAAAATCATTGCAGGCCTGTAAATGACACCTGCCCTGAAAACAAATCCTGGGGTCATATATCGACCAAAAAATTCAAAAGACGTCCATATTTCAAAACGACAGTTTCAAGAGGCATATTTTACGCCCATTAGTGTTCTGCCTCTTTTTCTTTCTTTTTTGTTAAAAAAACGGGAATGGAAAAAGGCAAACCTCAGAATGGGCGAAAATATTTGCAAACGAATCAATGGACAAAGGTTTAATCTCCAATATATATAAACAGCTCATGCAGCTTAATATTAAAAAAAAACAAACAACCCAATACAAAACTGGGCAGAAGATCTAAATAGACGTTTCTTCAAAGAAGACACAGAGATGGTCAAGACGCACATGAAAAGCTGCTCAACATCACTAATTATTACAGAAATGCAAATCAAAACTACAATGAGGTATCACCTCACACCTGTTAGAATCGGCATCATCAGAAAATCTACAAACAACAAATTCTGCGGAGGATGTGGACAAAAGGAACCCTCTTCCACTCTTAGTGGGAATGAAAATGAATACAGTCACTATGGAGAACAGTATGGAGGCTCCTTAAAAAACTAAAAATAGAATTACCATATGATCCAGCAATCCCACTTCTGGGCATATACCCAGAGAAAACCATAAATCAAAAAGACACATTCACCACAATGTTCATTGCAGCCACTATTTACGATAGCCAGGTAATGGAAGCAACCTAAGTGCCCACAGACAGACGAATGGATAAAGATGTGGTACATATATAAAATGGAATATTACTCAGCCATAAAAAGGAATGAAACTGGGTCATTTGTAGAGACGTCGATGGATCTCGAGACTGTCATACAGAGTGAAGTAAGTCAGAAAGAGACAAACAAATATTGGATATTAATGCATATATGTGGAACCTAGAAAAATGGTACAGATGAACCCGTTTGCAGGGCAGCAATAGAGACACAGAGGTAGAGAACAAACGTATGGACACCAAGTGGGGGAAGACATGGGGTGGTGGTGGTGGGATGAGTTGGGTGATTGGGATTGATCTGTATAAAAGTATATGCATAAAATAGATAACTAATAATAACCTGCTGTATAAAAAAATAAAATTAAATTTCAAAATTTTTAAAAATAAAATTTAAAAATGAAACAGAAAAAATGTCTTCCCTTCACACAGATGTATTTATATGAATGAATTGTTTCCATGCTTATATCTATAAATACATAAAAGAGGAATAAAATCTAACTTGAATCAAAAAAAAAAAAAACCTGAACCTACCAGTTATACAATGGAAAACCCTATCAGGGAACTTGTTCCAGCGGTAAACAATTCTGAAATTGGTCAGAGGTGGGGAATCATCTCCCATACAGCCAGCAGCGCCCCCCCAACCCCCGCGAGGAGTGTCCTCATTGCAAAGCTAGGGGACCGTGCCGAGGCGTCTGTGAGTAAACGTGAGCTGAGCCCCAGGCCAGCTGCTGCTGGACCGTTCCCACCCTTCCCAGGTAAAACACCTGAATATGTACAAGGACTTGAAAGCCTAGAGGAAGGGCCGTGGAGCCACACCAGCGACAGCATGCAGGCCAACTTGGTGCCTGCAGGCCAGCCAGGATGGTCATGGCCCCGGGCGTTTTACTGGAAGCTTTCCATTTCCCTGCCTGAGACACCCCTCCTGTCCCGGCCCCCACTGCTTTTTTCCTTCCTCACCTCTGCCCAGAGAGAAATTCCAGCGGAAGGTATGGGTGACGCAGCCTCTTCTTTAGCAGGTGGCAGCCTGGCAACTCCTGCAGAAAGTCCAGCAGAGCCCCACTCACACCGGGCCACCCACAAAGCCATGGCCCCACACTCCCTCCCACCCGCACAGCCCCGAGACTGCTGATGGGGCAGAGAATATGGCGTCAGGCACAGCTGCAGGGGCTCTTGCTGCCTGGAGCGCTGTTTATATTGACCTCAACCCAGGCACACATGGGGAGGGCTGGCCGGCATGGTCAGGCTGCCGAGTTCAGCCAATCCTCACCCCTCAGGAACTCACATTGCAGAAAATGGACCTCGCTGAACCGGCCAGGTCCAAGGAACAGGTGTGGGCTCCTGAGAGTCAGGATAGTCAAGGGGCTGCAGCTCCGGCTTGTTTTCTAAACATTTTATCTGGCCCATAAGTGGGAGACAACTTCAAGAAGACCCTCTCCTAATGAGAGGAAGCCAGGAGTCAGGGAGAGGAGGGGTGATGGGTGGAGACACAGGCCTGGTGCCCCGGCTGCAGTGGAAGTCTCTGGAAGACCAGGCAGAGGGAGGCTGCACAGAGTGATGCACAGGGTCACAGACCTGTCGGAGCTGCTGTTTGTTAGTTCAAGTCCCGCTCGGAGGTGCTCTGTGTCAGCTCTGAGTGACAGGAGATCTGGGGTGCTCTGAAATGAGGGCTATGTGCACGGTTCCTGTGTGCCCAGCCCTGCAGGGGTACCTGTCCAGGGGAGCTCCGTATCCTGGGAGGGGCCTGACCACGAGAGCCCCATGGGCTGCTGGGTAGTTGCACAGGTGAGCTCCATATCCTGGGAGTGGCCTGACCACGAGAGCCCCGTGGGCTGCTGGGGACCTGGTAAAGGATGTCAGGACAGTCAGTGAAGCCACCAAGGATATACATCCAGTAGTTCCTAATTCCTACACCCTGCTGGTCATTCTACCATCCACCAGGACATGGTATTCTGTGTTAGACTTCAATGGTGCCTTCTTCTGTATTCCATTCGTCCCACAAATGCTCTAGTGCCCTGGTAACCATATTTGGGAATGGAGAAATGCTGCCGCCTTGTGGCCGTTTCCCACAACAGCAGCTTTAAACCCAGTGCTAATGGTCACTAAATATTCACACTCATTTCAGCCTGTAGATGACACCTGCCCTCAAAAACAATCCTGGGGTCGAAAATTGACCAAAAAATGCAAAAGAGGGCAACCATCCAAGAAGACAATTTCAAGAGGTTAATTGTACTCTCCGTTTTTTTCTGTTTTTCTGTACCAGAAATTTAAAATGGCATGGAAAAATGCTGAACATTAAGAATAATTAAAGATATGCAAATCCAAATTACAAAAACCTATCAGCTCACACCAGTCAGAATGGCCAGCGGCAAAAATTCTGCAAACAATAAATGCTGAAGGGGTTTTGGAGAAACGCCTACCCTTGGTTCAACGTGGGACATGGTAAGAGCCAGTAATGAAAACAAAAATGAGGTGCCTTGTAAAGGTAAATACTGAGCTACCATTCAATCAAGCATACCCGCTGCTGGGCCTTTCACCTGAGGGGATGAGAATCAAAAGGACACAGGCTGGGCCTCACTGGTGGCGCAGTGGTTGACAGTCCGCCTGCCAATTCAGGGGACACGGGTTCATGCACCGGGTCGGGAAGATGCCACATGCCATGGAGCGGCTGGTCCCGTGAGCTCTGGCTGCTGGGACTGCGCATCCGGAGCCTGTGTCCTGCAATGGGAGACTCCACGGCAGTGAGAGGTCCATGTACCGCAAAAAAAAAAGACACCGGCTGGCAATCCTGTACTCCAGAAATATTTACCATAGCCAACACTTGGAAGCTACGAAAATCTCCATCAACCCAGGAATGCACAAAGAAGAAGTGGTCCATGTACACAATGGAATATGACTCCAATAAAAAAATATAAATTCAATTTATAAAACAAACATAAGTAAGGACACATTGGCTTTGGTGGGCACATTCCACTCTAATATATAACTGAGGAACACCACTTCCAGGATGGTCTGTTTCCCTAGTTACCAGATTGGGAAAAGCAGAAATGCTGCCGCACTCTGGTCGTTACCTGCAACAGCAGCTTTAAAACCTGTGCTAAGGGTCACTTCATATGCACCAGTACTGGAGGGCTGTAAATGAAACGTGCCCTCCAAATGTTTTAAGGGAGGTAACGGCCAAAATATCTCTAAATGTCACACATACTTCACGAAAACAATTTGAAGAGGTAAGCTGTACTCACAGTTTGAAGAAAAAAAGGACATGCCAGAAAGCTCAATTTCAAGGGATTATGAGACACATGCAAATCCAGCCACAAAGTGGTATCAGCTCACAATACTCAGAATAAACTTCAGCACATAAAACTACAAACAAAAAATGCTGAAGGTGTTGTGGAGAACTGCATACCGTCAACTTTAAGTGGGACGTAACCTGGTAAGAGCCACTATTGAGAACAGAATGGAGGTGCATCTACAAGGTAAACATTTTGCTACAATATGATTCAGGAGGGCCACTCCTGGGTCTATAAACTAAGAAGTCAGAATTGGAAAGACAGAGGCAGGCAAATGTGCATTGCCGCAGCATTACAATAGCCATGACATGGAAACAACCAAAAAGTCCATCAACAGATGAGTGGACAAAGAAGAACTGGTACATGTACAGACAGAATATTAGCCAAGGATTAAAAGGACGCAATGCCATTTGCAAAACCATAGATGAGTCTAGAGGTAATCACGTGACTTGTAGTAAGTCAGAAAGAGACAGACACATATCGTATGATATCACTTATAGGTGTTACCTAAACATTGATACCAGTTCAGATATTTGCACAGGGAAGGGCAATGACAGATTCATTAAACAAACTTATGGCTCACCAATGGAAAGGTGTGAGGATTGGATACATTAGGATATTGGGGTTAACAGACATATACAAACACAGGTGAAATATATAATCACCAAAGACCTACGGAATACCACGAGAAGACTGCTCAACATTCCGTCATAACGTACATGGGAAAAGGATCCCAGGAAGAACAGACATATGTATATGTGTAAAGGAACCACATCTTGCACACCTACAGCAAGCCAAACATTGGAATCAAACTTGCTGTGATAAAAAATAAAAAATTAAATTTAAAAAACGAACAAGTAGTGAGACAAACTTAAGGGGCTTTCTCCTGGCACATTACATTCTAAATGACAACCTAGAACACGACTTCCATTGAGGCTCTGTTCTCGTATTAACCAGATATGGTAAGGGAGAACTGCTGCCACCTTGTGGCCGTTTCACACAACAGCAGCTTTAACCCCAGCGCTAATGGTCAGTGGATATTCAAAATCATTGCAGGCCTGTAAATGACACCTGCCCTGAAAACAATTCCTGGGGTCATATATCGACCAAAAAATTCAAAAGACGTCCATATTTCAAAACGACAGTTTCAAGAGGCATATTTTACGCCCATTAGTGTTCTGCCTCTTTTTCTTTCTTTTTTGTTAAAAAAACGGGAATGGAAAAAGGCAACCCTCAGAATGGGCGAAAATATTTGCAAACGAATCAATGGACAAAGGTTTAATCTCCAATATATATAAACAGCTCATGCAGCATAATATTTAAAAAAAAACAAACAAACCAATACAAAAATGGGCAGAAGATCTAAATAGACGTTTCTTCAAAGAAGACACAGAGATGGTCAAGACGCACATGAAAAGCTGCTCAACATCACTAATTATTACAGAAATGCAAATCAAAACTACAATGAGGTATCACCTCACACCTGTTAGAATCGGCATCATCAGAAAATCTACAAACAACAAATTCTGCGGAGGGTGTGGACAAAAGGAACCCTCTTCCACTCTTGGTGGGAATGAAAATGGATACAGTCACTATCGAGAAGAGCATGGAGGTTCCTTAAAAAACTAAAAATAGAATTACCATATGATCCAGCAATCCCACTTCTGGGCATATACCCAGAGAAAACCATAAATCAAAAAGACACATTCACCACAATGTTCATTGCAGCCACTATTTACAATAGCCAGGTAATGGAAGCAACCTAAGTGCCCACAGACAGACGAATGGATAAAGATGTGGTACATATAGAAAATGGAATATTACTCAGCCATAAATAGGAATGAAACTGGGTCATTTGTAGAGACGTCGATGGATCTCGAGACTGTCATACAGAGTGAAGTAAGTCAGAAAGAGAAAAACAAATATTGGATATTAATGCATATATGTGGAACCTAGAAAAATGGTACAGATGAACCAGTTTGCAGGGCAGCAATAGAGACACAGAGGTAGAGAACAAACGTATGGACACCAAGTGGGGGAAGACATGGGGTGGTGGTGGTAGGATGAGTTGGGTGATTGGGATTGACCTGTATACATATATATGCATTAAATAGATAACTAATAATAACCTGCTGTATAAAAAAATAAAATTAAATTTCAAAATTTTTAAAAATAAAATTTAAAAATGAAACAGAAAAAATGTCTTCCCTTCACACAGATGTATTTATATGAATGAATTGTTTCCATGCTTATATCTATAAATACATAAAAGAGGAATAAAATCTAACTTGAATCAAAAAAAAAAAAAACCTGAACCCACCAGTTATACAATGGAAAACCCTATCAGGGAACTTGTTCCAGCGGTAAACAATTCTGAAATTGGTCAGAGGTGGGGAATCATCCCCCATACAGCCAGCAGCGCCCCCCCAACCCCCGCGAGGAGTGTCCTCATTGCAAAGCTAGGGGACCGTGCCGAGGCGTCTGTGAGTAAACGTGAGCTGAGCCCCAGGCCAGCTGCTGCTGGACCGTTCCCACCCTTCCCAGGTAAAACACCTGAATATGTACAAGGACTTGAAAGCCTAGAGGAAGGGCCGTGGAGCCACACCAGCGACAGCATGCAGGCCAACTTGGTGCCTGCAGGCCAGCCAGGATGGTCATGGCCCCGGGCGTTTTACTGGAAGCTTTCCATTTCCCTGCCTGAGACACCCCTCCTGTCCCGGCCCCCACTGCTTTTTTCCTTCCTCACCTCTGCCCAGAGAGAAATTCCAGCGGAAGGTATGGGTGACGCATCCTCTTCTTTAGCAGGTGGCAGCCTGGCAACTCCTGCAGAAAGTCCAGCAGAGCCCCACTCACACCGGGCCACCCACAAAGCCGTGGCCCCTCACTCCCTCCCTCCCGCACAGCCCCGAGACTGCTGATGGGGCAGAGAATATGGCGTCAGGCACAGCTGCAGGGGCTCTTGCTGCCTGGAGCGCTGTTTATATTGACCTCAACCCAGGCACACATGGGGAGGGCTGGCCGGCATGGTCAGGCTGCTGAGTTCAGCCAATCCTCACCCCTCAGGAACTCACATTGCAGAAAATGGACCTCGCTGAACCAGCCAGGTCCAAGGAACAGGTGTGGGCTCCTGAGAGTCAGGATAGTCAAGGGGCTGCAGCTCCGGCTTGTTTTCTAAACATTTTATCTGGCCCATGAGTGGGAGACAACTTCAAGAAGACCCTCTCCTAATGAGAGGAAGCCAGGAGTCAGGGAGAGGAGGGGTGATGGGTGGAGACACAGGCCTGGTGCCCCGGCTGCAGTGGAAGTCTCTGGAAGACCAGGCAGAGGGAGGCTGCACAGAGTGATGCACAGGGTCACAGACCTGTCGGAGCTGCTGTTTGTTAGTTCAAGTCCCGCTCGGAGGTGCTCTGTGTCAGCTCTGAGTGACAGGAGATCTGGGGTGCTCTGAAATGAGGGCTATGTGCACGGTTCCTGTGTGCCCAGCCCTGCAGGGGTACCTGTCCAGGGGAGCTCCGTATCCTGGGAGGGGCCTGACCACGAGAGCCCCATGGGCTGCTGGGTAGTTGCACAGGTGAGCTCCATATCCTGGGAGTGGCCTGACCACGAGAGCCCCGTGGGCTGCTGGGGACCTGGTAAAGGATGTCAGGACAGTCAGTGAAGCCACCAAGGATATACATCCAGTAGTTCCTAATTCCTACACCCTGCTGGTCATTCTACCATCCACCAGGACATGGTATTCTGCGTTAGACTTCAATGGTGCCTTCTTCTGTATTCCATTCGTCCCACAAATGCTCTGCTGCCCTGGTAACCATATTTGGGAATGGAGAAATGCTGCCGCCTTGTGGCCGTTTCCCACAACAGCAGCTTTAAACCCAGTGCTAATGGTCACTAAATATTCACACTCATTTCAGCCTGTAGATGACACCTGCCCTCAAAAACAATCCTGGGGTCGAAAATTGACCAAAAAATGCAAAAGAGGGCAACCATCCAAGAAGACAATTTCAAGAGGTTAATTGTACTCTCCGTTTTTTTCTGTTTTTCTGTACCAGAAATTTAAAATGGCATGGAAAAATGCTGAACATTAAGAATAATTAAAGATATGCAAATCCAAATTACAAAAACCTATCAGCTCACACCAGTCAGAATGGCCAGCGGCAAAAATTCTGCAAACAATAAATGCTGAAGGGGTTTTGGAGAAACGCCTACCCTTGGTTCAACGTGGGACATGGTAAGAGCCAGTAATGAAAACAAAAATGAGGTGCCTTCTAAAGGTAAATACTGAGCTACCATTCAATCAAGCATACCCGCTGCTGGGCCTTTCACCTGAGGGGATGAGAATCAAAAGGACACAGGCTGGGCCTCACTGGTGGCGCACTGGTTGAGAGTCCACCTGCCAATTCAGGGGACACGGGTTCATGCACCGGGTCGGGAAGATGCCACATGCCATGGAGCGGCTGGTCCCGTGAGCTATGGCTGCTGGGACTGCGCATCCGGAGCCTGTGTCCTGCAATGGGAGACTCCACGGCAGTGAGAGGTCCATGTACCGCAAAAAAAAAAGACACCGGCTGGCAATCCTGTACTCCAGAAATATTTACCATAGCCAACACTTGGAAGCTACGAAAATCTCCATCAACCCAGGAATGCACAAAGAAGAAGAGGTCCATGTACACAATGGAATATGACTCCAATAAAAAAATATAAATTCAATTTATAAAACAAACATAAGTAAGGACACATTGGCTTTGGTGGGCACATTCCACTCTAATATATAACTGAGGAACACCACTACCAGGATGGTCTGTTTCCCTAGTTACCAGATTAGGAAAAGCAGAAATGCTGCCGCACTCTGGTCGTTACCTGCAACAGCAGCTTTAAAACCTGTGCTAAGGGTCACTTCATATGCACCAGTACTGGAGGGCTGTAAATGAAACGTGCCCTCAAAATGTCTTAAAGGAGGTAACGGCCAAAATATCTCTAAATGTCACACATACTTCACGAAAACAATTTGAAGAGGTAAGCTGTACTCACAGTTTGAAGAAAAAAAGGACATGCCAGAAAGCTCAATTTCAAGGGATTATGAGACACATGCAAATCCAGCCACAAAGTGGTATCAGCTCACAATACTCAGAATAAACTTCAGCACATAAAACTACAAACAAAAAATGCTGAAGGTGTTGTGGAGAACTGCATACCGTCAACTTTAAGTGGGACGTAACCTGGTAAGAGCCACTATTGAGAACAGAATGGAGGTGCATCTACAAGGTAAACATTTTGCTACAATATGATTCAGGAGGGCCACTCCTGGGTCTATAAACTAAGAAGTCAGAATTGGAAAGACAGAGGCAGGCAAATGTGCATTGCCGCAGCATTACAATAGCCATGACATGGAAACAACCAAAAAGTCCATCAACAGATGAGTGGACAAAGAAGAACTGGTACATGTACAGACAGAATATTAGCCAAGGATTAAAAGGACGCAATGCCATTTGCAAAACCATAGATGAGTCTAGAGGTAATCACGTGACTTGTAGTAAGTCAGAAAGAGACAGACACATATCGTATGATATCACTTATAGGTGTTACCTAAACATTGATACCAGTTCAGATATTTGCACAGGGAAGGGCAATGACAGATTCATTAAACAAACTTATGGCTCACCAATGGAAAGGTGTGAGGATTGGATACATTAGGATATTGGGGTTAACAGACATATACAAACACAGGTGAAATATATAATCACCAAAGACCTACGGAATACCACGAGAAGACTGCTCAACATTCCGTCATAACGTACATGGGAAAAGGATCCCAGGAAGAACAGACATATGTATATGTGTAAAGGAACCACATCTTGCACACCTACAGCAAGCCAAACATTGGAATCAAACTTGCTGTGATAAAAAATAAAAAATTAAATTTAAAAAACGAACAAGTAGTGAGACAAACTTAAGGGGCTTTCTCCTGGCACATTCCATTCTAAATGACAACCTAGAACACGACTTCCATTGAGGCTCTGTTCTCCTAGTAACCAGATTTGGTAAGGGAGAACTGCTGCCACCTTGTGGCCGTTTCACACAACAGCAGCTTTAACCCCAGCGCTAATGGTCAGTGGATATTCAAAATCATTGCAGGCCTGTAAATGACACCTGCCCTGAAAACAATTCCTGGGGTCATATATCGACCAAAAAATTCAAAAGACGTCCATATTTCAAAACGACAGTTTCAAGAGGCATATTTTACGCCCATTAGTGTTCTGCCTCTTTTTCTTTCTTTTTTGTTAAAAAAACGGGAATGGAAAAAGGCAACCCTCAGAATGGGCGAAAATATTTGCAAACGAATCAATGGACAAAGGTTTAATCTCCAATATATATAAACAGCTCATGCAGCTTAATATTTTAAAAAAAAACAAACAAACCAATACAAAAATGGGCAGAAGATCTAAATAGACGTTTCTTCAAAGAAGACACAGAGATGGTCAAGACGCACATGAAAAGCTGCTCAACATCACTAATTATTACAGAAATGCAAATCAAAACTACAATGAGGTATCACCTCACACCTGTTAGAATCGGCATCATCAGAAAATCTACAAACAACAAATTCTGCGGAGGGTGTGGACAAAAGGAACCCTCTTCCACTCTTGGTGGGAATGAAAATGGATACAGTCACTATCGAGAAGAGCATGGAGGTTCCTTAAAAAACTAAAAATAGAATTACCATATGATCCAGCAATCCCACTTCTGGGCATATACCCAGAGAAAACCATAAATCAAAAAGACACATTCACCACAATGTTCATTGCAGCCACTATTTACAATAGCCAGGTAATGGAAGCAACCTAAGTGCCCACAGACAGACGAATGGATAAAGATGTGGTACATATAGAAAATGGAATATTACTCAGCCATAAATAGGAATGAAACTGGGTCATTTGTAGAGACGTCGATGGATCTCGAGACTGTCATACAGAGTGAAGTAAGTCAGAAAGAGAAAAACAAATATTGGATATTAATGCATATATGTGGAACCTAGAAAAATGGTACAGATGAACCAGTGTGCAGGGCAGAAATAGAGACACAGAGGTAGAGAACAAACGTATGGACACCAAGTGGGAGAAGACATGGGGTGGTGGTGGTGGGATGAGTTGGGTGATTGGGATTGACCTGTATACATATATATGCATAAAATAGATAACTAATAATAACCTGCTGTATAAAAAAATAAAATTAAATTTCAAAATTTTTAAAAATAAAATTTAAAAATGAAACAGAAAAAATGTCTTCCCTTCACACAGATGTATTTATATGAATGAATTGTTTCCATGCTTATATCTATAAATACATAAAAGAGGAATAAAATCTAACTTGAACCAAAAAAAAAAAAAAACCTGAACCCACCAGTTATACAATGGAAAACCCTATCAGGGAACTTGTTCCAGCGGTAAACAATTCTAAAATTGGTCAGAGGTGGGGAATCATCTCCCATACAGCCAGCAGCGCCCCCCCAACCCCCGCGAGGAGTGTCCTCATTGCAAAGCTAGGGGACCGTGCCGAGGCGTCTGTGAGTAAACGTGAGCTGAGCCCCAGGCCAGCTGCTGCTGGACCGTTCCCACCCTTCCCAGGTAAAACACCTGAATATGTACAAGGACTTGAAAGCCTAGAGGAAGGGCCGTGGAGCCACACCAGCGACAGCATGCAGGCCAACTTGGTGCCTGCAGGCCAGCCAGGATGGTCATGGCCCCGGGCGTTTTACTGGAAGCTTTCCATTTCCCTGCCTGAGACACCCCTCCTGTCCCGGCCCCCACTGCTTTTTTCCTTCCTCACCTCTGCCCAGAGAGAAATTCCAGCGGAAGGTATGGGTGACACATCCTCTTCTTTAGCAGGTGGCAGCCTGGCAACTCCTGCAGAAAGTCCAGCAGAGCCCCACTCACACCGGGCCACACACAAAGCCATGGCCCCTCACTCCCTCCCTCCTGCACAGCCCCGAGACTGCTGATGGGGCAGAGAATATGGCGTCAGGCACAGCTGCAGGGGCTCTTGCTGCCTGGAGCGCTGTTTATATTGACCTCAACCCAGGCACACATGGGGAGGGCTGGCCGGCATGGTCAGGCTGCCGAGTTCAGCCAATCCTCACCCCTCAGGAACTCACATTGCAGAAAATGGACCTCGCTGAACCAGCCAGGTCCAAGGAACAGGTGTGGGCTCCTGAGAGTCAGGATAGGCAAGGGGCTGCAGCTCCAGCTTGTTTTCTAAACATTTTATCTGGCCCATGAGTGGGAGACAACTTCAAGAAGACCCTCTCCTAATGAGACAAAGCCAGGAGTCAGGGAGAGGAGGGGTGATGGGTGGAGACACAGGCCTGGTGCCCCGGCTGCAGTGGAAGTCTCTGGAAGACCAGGCAGAGGGAGGCTGCACAGAGTGATGCACAGGGTCACAGACCTGTCGGAGCTGCTGTTTGTTAGTTCAAGTCCCGCTCGGAGGTGCTCTGTGTCAGCTCTGAGTGACAGGAGATCTGGGGTGCTCTGAAATGAGGGCTATGTGCACGGTTCCTGTGTGCCCAGCCCTGCAGGGGTACCTGTCCAGGGGAGCTCCGTATCCTGGGAGGGGCCTGACCACGAGAGCCCCATGGGCTGCTGGGTAGTTGCACAGGTGAGCTCCATATCCTGGGAGTGGCCTGACCACGAGAGCCCCGTGGGCTGCTGGGGACCTGGTAAAGGATGTCAGGACAGTCAGTGAAGCCACCAAGGATATACATCCAGTAGTTCCTAATTCCTACACCCTGCTGGTCATTCTACCATCCACCAGGACATGGTATTCTGTGTTAGACTTCAATGGTGCCTTCTTCTGTATTCCATTCGTCCCACAAATGCTCTGCTGCCCTGGTAACCATATTTGGGAATGGAGAAATGCTGCCGCCTTGTGGCCGTTTCCCACAACAGCAGCTTTAAACCCAGTGCTAATGGTCACTAAATATTCACACTCATTTCAGCCTGTAGATGACACCTGCCCTCAAAAACAATCCTGGGGTCGAAAATTGACCAAAAAATGCAAAAGAGGGCAACCATCCAAGAAGACAATTTCAAGAGGTTAATTGTACTCTCCGTTTTTTTCTGTTTTTCTGTACCAGAAATTTAAAATGGCATGGAAAAATGCTGAACATTAAGAATAATTAAAGATATGCAAATCCAAATTACAAAAACCTATCAGCTCACACCAGTCAGAATGGCCAGCGGCAAAAATTCTGCAAACAATAAATGCTGAAGGGGTTTTGGAGAAACGCCTACCCTTGGTTCTACGTGGGACATGGTAAGAGCCAGTAATGAAAACAAAAATGAGGTGCCTTGTAAAGGTAAATACTGAGCTACCATTCAATCAAGCATACCCGCTGCTGGGCCTTTCACCTGAGGGGATGAGAATCAAAAGGACACAGGCTGGGCCTCACTGGTGGCGCAGTGGTTGAGAGTCCGCCTGCCAATTCAGGGGACACGGGTTCATGCACCGGGTCGGGAAGATGCCACATGCCATGGAGCGGCTGGTCCCGTGAGCTATGGCTGCTGGGACTGCGCATCCGGAGCCTGTGTCCTGCAATGGGAGAGTCCACGGCAGTGAGAGGTCCATGTACCGCAAAAAAAAAAAGACACCGGCTGGCAATCCTGTACTCCAGAAATATTTACCATAGCCAACACTTGGAAGCTACGAAAATCTCCATCAACCCAGGAATGCACAAAGAAGAAGTGGTCCATGTACACAATGGAATATGACTCCAAAAAAATATATAAATTCAATTTATAAAACAAACATAAGTAAGGACACATTGGCTTTGGTGGGCACATTCCACTCTAATATATAACTGAGGAACACCACTACCAGGATGGTCTGTTTCCCTAGTTACCAGATTGGGAAAAGCAGAAATGCTGCCGCCCTCTGGTCGTTACCTGCAACAGCAGCTTTAAAACCTGTGCTAAGGGTCACTTCATATGCACCAGTACTGGAGGGCTGTAAATGAAACGTGCCCTCAAAATGTCTTAAGGGAGGTAACGGCCAAAATATCTCTAAATGTCACACATACTTCACGAAAACAATTTGAAGAGGTAAGCTGTACTCACAGTTTGAAGAAAAAAAGGACATGCCAGAAAGCTCAATTTCAAGGGATTATGAGACACATGCAAATCCAACCACAAAGTGGTATCAGCTCACAATACTCAGAATAAACTTCAGCACATAAAACTACAAACAAAAAATGCTGAAGGTGTTGTGGAGAACTGCATACCGTCAACTTTAAGTGGGACGTAACCTGGTAAGAGCCACTAATGAGAACAGAATGGAGGTGCATCTACAAGGTAAACATTTTGCTACAATATGATTCAGGAGGGCCACTCCTGGGTCTATAAACTAAGAAGTCAGAATTGGAAAGACAGAGGCAGGCAAATGTGCATTGCCGCAGCATTACAATAGCCATGACATGGAAACAACCAAAGAGTCCATCAACAGATGAGTGGACAAAGAAGAACTGGTACATGTACAGACAGAATATTAGCCAAGGATTAAAAGGACGCAATGCCATTTGCAGAACCGTAGATGAGTCTAGAGGTAATCACGTGACTTTTAGTAAGTCAAAAAGAGACAGACACATATCGTATGATATCACTTATCGGTGTTACCTAAACATTGATACCAGTTCAGATATTTGCACAGGGAAGGGCAATGACAGATTCATTAAACAAACTTATGGCTCACCAATGGAAAGGTGTGAGGATTGGATACATTAGGATATTGGGGTTAACAGACATATACAAACACAGGTGAAATATATAATCACCAAAGACCTACGGAATACCACGAGAATACTACTCAACATTCCGTCATAACGTACATGGGAAAAGGATCCCAGGAAGAACAGACATATGTATATGTGTAAAGGAACCACATCCTGCACACCTACAACAAGCCAAACATTGGAATCAAACTTGCTGTGATAAAAAATAAAAAATTAAATTTAAAAAACGAACAAGTAGTGAGACAAACTTAAGGGCCTTTCTCCTGGCACATTCCATTCTAAATGACAACCTAGAACACGACTTCCATTGAGGCTCTGTTCTCCTATTAACCAGATATGGTAAGGGAGAACTGCTGCCACCTTGTGGCCGTTTCACACAACAGCAGCTTTAACCCCAGCGCTAATGGTCAGTTGATATTCAAAATCATTGCAGTCCTGTAAATGACACCTGCCCTGAAAACAATTCCTGGGGTCATATATCGACCAAAAAATTCAAAAGACGTCCATATTTCAAAACGACAGTTTCAAGAGGCATATTTTACGCCCATTAGTGTTCTGCCTCTTTTTCTTTCTTTTTTGTTAAAAAAACGGGAATGGAAAAAGGCAACCCTCAGAATGGGCGAAAATATTTGCAAACGAATCAATGGACAAAGGTTTAATCTCCAATATATATAAACAGCTCATGCAGCTTAATATTTAAAAAAAAACAAACAAACCAATACAAAACTGGGCAGAAGATCTAAATAGACGTTTCTTCAAAGAAGACACAGAGATGGTCAAGACGCACATGAAAAGCTGCTCAACATCACTAATTATTACAGAAATGCAAATCAAAACTACAATGAGGTATCACCTCACACCTGTTAGAATCGGCATCATCAGAAAATCTACAAACAACAAATTCTGCGGAGGGTGTGGACAAAAGGAACCCTCTTCCACTCTTGGTGGGAATGAAAATGGATACAGTCACTATCGAGAAGAGCATGGAGGTTCCTTAAAAAACTAAAAATAGAATTACCATATGATCCAGCAATCCCACTTCTGGGCATATACCCAGAGAAAACCATAAATCAAAAAGACACATTCACCACAATGTTCATTGCAGCCACTATTTACAATAGCCAGGTAATGGAAGCAACCTAAGTGCCCACAGACAGACGAATGGATAAAGATGTGGTACATATAGAAAATGGAATATTACTCAGCCATAAATAGGAATGAAACTGGGTCATTTGTAGAGACGTCGATGGATCTCGAGACTGTCATACAGAGTGAAGTAAGTCAGAAAGAGAAAAACAAATATTGGATATTAATGCATATATGTGGAACCTAGAAAAATGGTACCGATGAACCAGTTTGCAGGGCAGAAATAGAGACACAGAGGTAGAGAACAAACGTATGGACACCAAGTGGGGGAAGACATGGGGTGGTGGTGGTGGGATGAGTTGGGTGATTGGGATTGACCTGTATACATATATATGCATAAAATAGATAACTAATAATAACCTGCTGTATAAAAAAATAAAATTAAATTTCAAAATTTTTAAAAATAAAATTTAAAAATGAAACAGAAAAAATGTCTTCCCTTCACACAGATGTATTTATATGAATGAATTGTTTCCATGCTTATATCTATAAATACATAAAAGAGGAATAAAATCTAACTTGAACCAAAAAAAAAAAAAAACCTGAACCCACCAGTTATACAATGGAAAACCCTATCAGGGAACTTGTTCCAGCGGTAAACAATTCTGAAATTGGTCAGAGGTGGGGAATCATCTCCCATACAGCCAGCAGCGCCCCCCCAACCCCCGCGAGGAGTGTCCTCATTGCAAAGCTAGGGGACCGTGCCGAGGCGTCTGTGAGTAAACGTGAGCTGAGCCCCAGGCCAGCTGCTGCTGGACCGTTCCCACCCTTCCCAGGTAAAACACCTGAATATGTACAAGGACTTGAAAGCCTAGAGGAAGGGCCGTGGAGCCACACCAGCGACAGCATGCAGGCCAACTTGGTGCCTGCAGGCCAGCCAGGATGGTCATGGCCCCGGGCGTTTTACTGGAAGCTTTCCATTTCCCTGCCTGAGACACCCCTCCTGCCCCGGCCCCCACTGCTTTTTTCCTTCCTCACCTCTGCCCAGAGAGAAATTCCAGCGGAAGGTATGGGTGACACATCCTCTTCTTTAGCAGGTGGCAGCCTGGCAACTCCTGCAGAAAGTCCAGCAGAGCCCCACTCACACCGGGCCACCCACAAAGCCATGGCCCCTCACTCCCTCCCTCCCGCACAGCCCCGAGACTGCTGATGGGGCAGAGAATATGGCGTCAGGCACAGCTGCAGGGGCTCTTGCTGCCTGGAGCGCTGTTTATATTGACCTCAACCCAGGCACACATGGGGAGGGTTGGCCGGCATGGTCAGGCTGCCGAGTTCAGCCAATCCTCACCCCTCAGGAACTCACATTGCAGAAAATGGACCTCGCTGAACCGGCCAGGTCCAAGGAACAGGTGTGGGCTCCTGAGAGTCAGGATAGTCAAGGGGCTGCAGCTCCAGCTTGTTTTCTAAACATTTTATCTGGCCCATGAGTGGGAGACAACTTCAAGAAGACCCTCTCCTAATGAGAGGAAGCCAGGAGTCAGGGAGAGGAGGGGTGATGGGTGGAGACACAGGCCTGGTGCCCCGGCTGCAGTGGAAGTCTCTGGAAGACCAGGCAGAGGGAGGCTGCACAGAGTGATGCACAGGGTCACAGACCTGTCGGAGCTGCTGTTTGTTAGTTCAAGTCCCGCTCGGAGGTGCTCTGTGTCAGCTCTGAGTGACAGGAGATCTGGGGTGCTCTGAAATGAGGGCTATGTGCACGGTTCCTGTGTGCCCAGCCCTGCAGGGGTACCTGTCCAGGGGAGCTCCGTATCCTGGGAGGGGCCTGACCACGAGAGCCCCATGGGCTGCTGGGTAGTTGCACAGGTGAGCTCCATATCCTGGGAGTGGCCTGACCACGAGAGCCCCGTGGGCTGCTGGGGACCTGGTAAAGGATGTCAGGACAGTCAGTGAAGCCACCAAGGATATACATCCAGTAGTTCCTAATTCCTACACCCTGCTGGTCATTCTACCATCCACCAGGACATGGTATTCTGTGTTAGACTTCAATGGTGCCTTCTTCTGTATTCCATTCGTCCCACAAATGCTCTGCTGCCCTGGTAACCATATTTGGGAATGGAAAAATGCTGCCGCCTCGTGGCCATTTCCCACAACAGCAGCTTTAAACCCAGTGCTAATGGTCACTAAATATTCACACTCATTTCAGCCTGTAGATGACACCTGCCCTCAAAAACAATCCTGGGGTCGAAAATTGACCAAAAAATGCAAAAGAGGGCAACCATCCAAGAAGACAATTTCAAGAGGTTAATTGTACTCTCCGTTTTTTTCTGTTTTTCTGTACCAGAAATTTAAAATGGCATGGAAAAATGCTGAACATTAAGAATAATTAAAGATATGCAAATCCAAATTACAAAAACCTATCAGCTCACACCAGTCAGAATGGCCAGCGGCAAAAATTCTGCAAACAATAAATGCTGAAGGGGTTTTGGAGAAACGCCTACCCTTGGTTCAACGTGGGACATGGTAAGAGCCAGTAATGAAAACAAAAATGAGGTGCCTCGTAAAGGTAAATACTGAGCTACCATTCAATCAAGCATACCCGCTGCTGGGCCTTTCACCTGAGGGGATGAGAATCAAAAGGACACAGGCTGGGCCTCACTGGTGGCGCAGTGGTTGAGAGTCCGCCTGCCAATGCAGGGGACACGGGTTCATGCACCGGGTCGGGAAGATGCCACATGCCATGGAGCGGCTGGTCCCGTGAGCTATGGCTGCTGGGACTGCGCATCCGGACCCTGTGTCCTGCAATGGGAGACTCCACGGCAGTGAGAGGTCCATGTACCGCAAAAAAAAAAGACACCGGCTGGCAATCCTGTACTCCAGAAATATTTACCATAGCCAACACTTGGAAGCTACGAAAATCTCCATCAACCCAGGAATGCACAAAGAAGAAGTGGTCCATGTACACAATGGAATATGACTCCAATAAAAATATATAAATTCAATTTATAAAACAAACATAAGTAAGGACACATTGGCTTTGGTGGTCACATTCCACTCTAATATATAACTGAGGAACACCACTACCAGGATGGTCTGTTTCCCTAGTTACCAGATTGGGAAAAGCAGAAATGCTGCCGCACTCTGGTCGTTACCTGCAACAGCAGCTTTAAAACCTGTGCTAAGGGTCACTTCATATGCACCAGTACTGGAGGGCTGTAAATGAAACGTGCCCTCAAAATGTCTTAAGGGAGGTAACGGCCAAAATATCTCTAAATGTCACACATACTTCACAAAAACAATTTGAAGAGGTAAGCTGTACTCACAGTTTGAAGAAAAAAAGGACATGCCAGAAAGCTCAATTTCAAGGGATTATGAGACACATGCAAATCCAACCACAATGTGGTATCAGCTCACAATACTCAGAATAAACTTCAGCACATAAAACTACAAACAAAAAATTCTGAAGGTGTTGTGGAGAACTGCATACCGTCAACTTTAAGTGGGACGTAACCTGGTAAGAGCCACTAATGAGAACAGAATGGAGGTGCATCTACAAGGTAAACATTTTGCTACAATATGATTCAGGAGGGCCACTCCTGGGTCTATAAACTAAGAAGTCAGAATTGGAAAGACAGAGGCAGGCAAATGTGCATTGCCGCAGCATTACAATAGCCATGACATGGAAACAACCAAAGAGTCCATCAACAGATGAGTGGACAAAGAAGAACTGGTACATGTACAGACAGAATATTAGCCAAGGATTAAAAGGACGCAATGCCATTTGCAGAACCGTAGATGAGTCTAGAGGTAATCACGTGACTTGTAGTAAGTCAAAAAGAGACAGACACATATCGTATGATATCACTTATAGGTGTTACCTAAACATTGATACCAGTTCAGATATTTGCACAGGGAAGGGCAATGACAGATTCATTAAACAAACTTATGGCTCACCAATGGAAAGGTGTGAGGATTGGATCCATTAGGATATTGGGGTTAACAGACATATACAAACACAGGTGAAATATATAATCACCAAAGACCTATGGAATACCACGAGAAGACTACTAAACATTCCGTCATAACGTACATGGGAAAAGGATCCCAGGAAGAACAGACATATGTATATGTGTAAAGGAACCACATCTTGCACACCTACAGCAAGCCAAACATTGGAATCAAACTTGCTGTGATAAAAAAATAAAAAATTAAATTTAAAAAACGAACAAGTAGTGAGACAAACTTAAGGGGCTTTCTCCTGGCACATTCCATTCTAAATGACAACCTAAAACACGACTTCCATTGAGGCTCTGTTCTCCTAGTAACCAGATTTGGTAAGGGAGAACTGCTGCCACCTTGTGGCCGTTTCACACAACAGCAGCTTTAACCCCAGCGCTAATGGTCAGTGGATATTCAAAATCATTGCAGGCCTGTAAATGACACCTGCCCTGAAAACAAATCCTGGGGTCATATATCGACCAAAAAATTCAAAAGACGTCCATATTTCAAAACGACAGTTTCAAGAGGCATATTTTACGCCCATTAGTGTTCTGCCTCTTTTTCTTTCTTTTTTGTTAAAAAAACGGGAATGGAAAAAGGCAAACCTCAGAATGGGCGAAAATATTTGCAAACGAATCAATGGACAAAGGTTTAATCTCCAATATATATAAACAGCTCATGCAGCTTAATATTAAAAAAAAACAAACAACCCAATACAAAACTGGGCAGAAGATCTAAATAGACGTTTCTTCAAAGAAGACACAGAGATGGTCAAGACGCACATGAAAAGCTGCTCAACATCACTAATTATTACAGAAATGCAAATCAAAACTACAATGAGGTATCACCTCACACCTGTTAGAATCGGCATCATCAGAAAATCTACAAACAACAAATTCTGCGGAGGGTGTGGACAAAAGGAACCCTCTTCCACTCTTGGTGGGAATGAAAATGGATACAGTCACTATGGAGAACAGTATGGAGGTTCCTTAAAAAACTAAAAATAGAATTACCATATGATCCAGCAATCCCACTTCTGGGCATATACCCAGAGAAAACCATAAATCAAAAAGACACATTCACCACAATGTTCATTGCAGCCACTATTTACAATAGCCAGGTAATGGAAGCAACCTAAGTGCCCACAGACAGACGAATGGATAAAGATGTGGTACATATATAAAATGGAATATTACTCAGCCATAAATAGGAATGAAACTGGGTCATTTGTAGAGACGTCGATGGATCTCGAGACTGTCATACAGAGTGAAGTAAGTCAGAAAGAGAAAAACAAATATTGGATATTAATGCATATATGTGGAACCTAGAAAAATGGTACAGATGAACCAGTTTGCAGGGCAGAAATAGAGACACAGAGGTAGAGAACAAACGTATGGACACCAAGTGGGGGAAGACATGGGGTGGTGGTGGTGGGATGAGTTGGGTGATTGGGATTGACCTGTATACATATATATGCATAAAATAGATAACTAATAATAACCTGCTGTATAAAAAAATAAAATTAAATTTCAAAATTTTTAAAAATAAAATTTAAAAATGAAACAGAAGAAATGTCTTCCCTTCACACAGATGTATTTATATGAATGAATTGTTTCCATGCTTATATCTATAAATACATAAAAGAGGAATAAAATCTAACTTGAACCAAAAAAAAAAAAAACCTGAACCCACCAGTTATACAATGGAAAACCCTATCAGGGAACTTGTTCCAGCGGTAAACAATTCTGAAATTGGTCAGAGGTGGGGAATCATCTCCCATACAGCCAGCAGCGCCCCCCCAACCCCCGCGAGGAGTGTCCTCATTGCAAAGCTAGGGGACCGTGCCGAGGTGTCTGTGAGTAAACGTGAGCTGAGCCCCAGGCCAGCTGCTGCTGGACCGTTCCCACCCTTCCCAGGTAAAACACCTGAATATGTACAAGGACTTGAAAGCCTAGAGGAAGGGCCGTGGAGCCACACCAGCGACAGCATGCAGGCCAACTTGGTGCCTGCAGGCCAGCCAGGATGGTCATGGCCCCGGGCGTTTTACTGGAAGCTTTCCATTTCCCTGCCTGAGACACCCCTCCTGTCCCGGCCCCCACTGCTTTTTTCCTTCCTCACCTCTGCCCAGAGAGAAATTCCAGCGGAAGGTATGGGTGACACATCCTCTTCTTTAGCAGGTGGCAGCCTGGCAACTCCTGCAGAAAGTCCAGCAGAGCCCCACTCACACCGGGCCACACACAAAGCCATGGCCCCTCACTCCCTCCCTCCTGCACAGCCCCGAGACTGCTGATGGGGCAGAGAATATGGCGTCAGGCACAGCTGCAGGGGCTCTTGCTGCCTGGAGCGCTGTTTATATTGACCTCAACCCAGGCACACATGGGGAGGGCTGGCCGGCATGGTCAGGCTGCCGAGTTCAGCCAATCCTCACCCCTCAGGAACTCACATTGCAGAAAATGGACCTCGCTGAACCGGCCAGGTCCAAGGAACAGGTGTGGGCTCCTGAGAGTCAGGATAGTCAAGGGGCTGCAGCTCCAGCTTGTTTTCTAAACATTTTATCTGGCCCATGAGTGGGAGACAACTTCAAGAAGACCCTCTCCTAATGAGACGAAGCCAGGAGTCAGGGAGAGGAGGGGTGATGGGTGGAGACACAGGCCTGGTGCCCCGGCTGCAGTGGAAGTCTCTGGAAGACCAGGCAGAGGGAGGCTGCACAGAGTGATGCACAGGGTCACAGACCTGTCGGAGCTGCTGTTTGTTAGTTCAAGTCCCGCTCGGAGGTGCTCTGTGTCAGCTCTGAGTGACAGGAGATCTGGGGTGCTCTGAAATGAGGGCTATGTGCACGGTTCCTGTGTGCCCAGCCCTGCAGGGGTACCTGTCCAGGGGAGCTCCGTATCCTGGGAGGGGCCTGACCACGAGAGCCCCATGGGCTGCTGGGTAGTTGCACAGGTGAGCTCCATATCCTGGGAGTGGCCTGACCACGAGAGCCCCGTGGGCTGCTGGGGACCTGGTAAAGGATGTCAGGACAGTCAGTGAAGCCACCAAGGATATACATCCAGTAGTTCCTAATTCCTACACCCTGCTGGTCATTCTACCATCCACCAGGACATGGTATTCTGTGTTAGACTTCAATGGTGCCTTCTTCTGTATTCCATTCGTCCCACAAATGCTCTAGTGCCCTGGTAACCATATTTGGGAATGGAGAAATGCTGCCGCCTTGTGGCCGTTTCCCACAACAGCAGCTTTAAACCCAGTGCTAATGGTCACTAAATATTCACACTCATTTCAGCCTGTAGATGACACCTGCCCTCAAAAACAATCCTGGGGTCGAAAATTGACCAAAAAATGCAAAAGAGGGCAACCATCCAAGAAGACAATTTCAAGAGGTTAATTGTACTCTCCGTTTTTTTCTGTTTTTCTGTACCAGAAATTTAAAATGGCATGGAAAAATGCTGAACATTAAGAATAATTAAAGATATGCAAATCCAAATTACAAAAACCTATCAGCTCACACCAGTCAGAATGGCCAGCGGCAAAAATTCTGCAAACAATAAATGCTGAAGGGGTTTTGGAGAAACGCCTACCCTTGGTTCTACGTGGGACATGGTAAGAGCCAGTAATGAAAACAAAAATGAGGTGCCTTGTAAAGGTAAATACTGAGCTACCATTCAATCAAGCATACCCGCTGCTGGGCCTTTCACCTGAGGGGATGAGAATCAAAAGGACACAGGCTGGGCCTCACTGGTGGCACAGTGGTTGACAGTCCGCCTGCCAATGCAGGGGACACGGGTTCATGCACCGGGTCGGGAAGATGCCACATGCCATGGAGCGGCTGGTCCCGTGAGCTATGGCTGCTGGGACTGCGCATCCGGAGCCTGTGTCCTGCAATGGGAGAGTCCACGGCAGTGAGAGGTCCATGTACCGCAAAAAAAAAAGACACCGGCTGGCAATCCTGTACTCCAGAAATATTTACCATAGCCAACACTTGGAAGCTACGAAAATCTCCATCAACCCAGGAATGCACAAAGAAGAAGTGGTCCATGTACACAATGGAATATGACTCCAAAAAAATATATAAATTCAATTTATAAAACAAACATAAGTAAGGACACATTGGCTTTGGTGGGCACATTCCACTCTAATATATAACTGAGGAACACCACTACCAGGATGGTCTGTTTCCCTAGTTACCAGATTGGGAAAAGCAGAAATGCTGCCGCCCTCTGGTCGTTACCTGCAACAGCAGCTTTAAAACCTGTGCTAAGGGTCACTTCATATGCACCAGTACTGGAGGGCTGTAAATGAAACGTGCCCTCAAAATGTCTTAAGGGAGGTAATGGCCAAAATATCTCTAAATGTCACACATACTTCACGAAAACAATTTGAAGAGGTAAGCTGTACTCACAGTTTGAAGAAAAAAAGGACATGCCAGAAAGCTCAATTTCAAGGGATTATGAGACACATGCAAATCCAACCACAAAGTGGTATCAGCTCACAATACTCAGAATAAACTTCAGCACATAAAACTACAAACAAAAAATGCTGAAGGTGTTGTGGAGAACTGCATACCGTCAACTTTAAGTGGGACGTAACCTGGTAAGAGCCACTAATGAGAACAGAATGGAGGTGCATCTACAAGGTAAACATTTTGCTACAATATGATTCAGGAGGGCCACTCCTGGGTCTATAAACTAAGAAGTCAGAATTGGAAAGACAGAGGCAGGCAAATGTGCATTGCCGCAGCATTACAATAGCCATGACATGGAAACAACCAAAGAGTCCATCAACAGATGAGTGGACAAAGAAGAACTGGTACATGTACAGACAGAATATTAGCCAAGGATTAAAAGGACGCAATGCCATTTGCAGAACCGTAGATGAGTCTAGAGGTAATCACGTGACTTTTAGTAAGTCAAAAAGAGACAGACACATATCGTATGATATCACTTATCGGTGTTACCTAAACATTGATACCAGTTCAGATATTTGCACAGGGAAGGGCAATGACAGATTCATTAAACAAACTTATGGCTCACCAATGGAAAGGTGTGAGGATTGGATACATTAGGATATTGGGGTTAACAGACATATACAAACACAGGTGAAATATATAATCACCAAAGACCTACGGAATACCACGAGAATACTACTCAACATTCCGTCATAACGTACATGGGAAAAGGATCCCAGGAAGAACAGACATATGTATATGTGTAAAGGAACCACATCCTGCACACCTACAACAAGCCAAACATTGGAATCAAACTTGCTGTGATAAAAAATAAAAAATTAAATTTAAAAAACGAACAAGTAGTGAGACAAACTTAAGGGGCTTTCTCCTGGCACATTACATTCTAAATGACAACCTAGAACACGACTTCCATTGAGGCTCTGTTCTCCTATTAACCAGATATGGTAAGGGATAACTGCTGCCACCTTGTGGCCGTTTCACACAACAGCAGCTTTAACCCCAGCGCTAATGGTCAGTTGATATTCAAAATCATTGCAGTCCTGTAAATGACACCTGCCCTGAAAACAATTCCTGGGGTCATATATCGACCAAAAAATTCAAAAGACGTCCATATTTCAAAACGACAGTTTCAAGAGGCATATTTTACGCCCATTAGTGTTCTGCCTCTTTTTCTTTCTTTTTTGTTAAAAAAACGGGAATGGAAAAAGGCAACCCTCAGAATGGGCGAAAATATTTGCAAACGAATCAATGGACAAAGGTTTAATCTCCAATATATATAAACAGCTCATGCAGCTTAATATTTAAAAAAAAAACAAACAACCCAATACAAAAATGGGCAGAAGATCTAAATAGACGTTTCTTCAAAGAAGACACAGAGATGGTCAAGACGCACATGAAAAGCTGCTCAACATCACTAATTATTACAGAAATGCAAATCAAAACTACAATGAGGTATCACCTCACACCTGTTAGAATCGGCATCATCAGAAAATCTACAAACAACAAATTCTGCGGAGGGTGTGGACAAAAGGAACCCTCTTCCACTCTTGGTGGGAATGAAAATGGATACAGTCACTATGGAGAACAGTATGGAGGTTCCTTAAAAAACTAAAAATAGAATTACCATATGATCCAGCAATCCCACTTCTGGGCATATACCCAGAGAAAACCATAAATCAAAAAGACACATTCACCACAATGTTCATTGCAGCCACTATTTACAATAGCCAGGTAATGGAAGCAACCTAAGTGCCCACAGACAGACGAATGGATAAAGATGTGGTACATATATAAAATGGAATATTACTCAGCCATAAATAGGAATGAAACTGGGTCATTTGTAGAGACGTCGATGGATCTCGAGACTGTCATACAGAGTGAAGTAAGTCAGAAAGAGAAAAACAAATATTGGATATTAATGCATATATGTGGAACCTAGAAAAATGGTACAGATGAACCAGTTTGCAGGGCAGAAATAGAGACACAGAGGTAGAGAACAAACGTATGGACACCAAGTGGGGGAAGACATGGGGTGGTGGTGGTGGGATGAGTTGGGTGATTGGGATTGACCTGTATACATATATATGCATACAATAGATAACTAATAATAACCTGCTGTATAAAAAAATAAAATTAAATTTCAAAATTTTTAAAAATAAAATTTAAAAATGAAACAGAAAAAATGTCTTCCCTTCACACAGATGTATTTATATGAATGAATTGTTTCCATGCTTATATCTATAAATACATAAAAGAGGAATAAAATCTAACTTGAACCAAAAAAAAAAAAAAAACCTGAACCCACCAGTTATACAGTGGAAAACCCTATCAGGGAACTTGTTCCAGCGGTAAACAATTCTGAAATTGGTCAGAGGTGGGGAATCATCTCCCATACAGCCAGCAGCGCCCCCCCAACCCCCGCGAGGAGTGTCCTAATTGCAAAGCTAGGGGACCGTGCCGAGGCGTCTGTGAGTAAACGTGAGCTGAGCCCCAGGCCAGCTGCTGCTGGACCGTTCCCACCCTTCCCAGGTAAAACACCTGAATATGTACAAGGACTTGAAAGCCTAGAGGAAGGGCCGTGGAGCCACACCAGCGACAGCATGCAGGCCAACTTGGTGCCTGCAGGCCAGCCAGGATGGTCATGGCCCCGGGCGTTTTACTGGAAGCTTTCCATTTCCCTGCCTGAGACACCCCTCCTGTCCCGGCCCCCACTGCTTTTTTCCTTCCTCACCTCTGCCCAGAGAGAAATTCCAGCGGAAGGTATGGGTGACACATCCTCTTCTTTAGCAGGTGGCAGCCTGGCAACTCCTGCAGAAAGTCCAGCAGAGCCCCACTCACACCGGGCCACCCACAAAGCCATGGCCCCTCACTCCCTCCCTCCCGCACAGCCCCGAGACTGCTGATGGGGCAGAGAATATGGCGTCAGGCACAGCTGCAGGGGCTCTTGCTGCCTGGAGCGCTGTTTATATTGACCTCAACCCAGGCACACATGGGGAGGGCTGGCTGGCATGGTCAGGCTGCCGAGTTCAGCCAATCCTCACCCCTCAGGAACTCACATTGCAGAAAATGGACCTCGCTGAACCGGCCAGGTCCAAGGAACAGGTGTGGGCTCCTGAGAGTCAGGATAGTCAAGGGGCTGCAGCTCCAGCTTGTTTTCTAAACATTTTATCTGGCCCATGAGTGGGAGACAACTTCAAGAAGACCCTCTCCTAATGAGAGGAAGCCAGGAGTCAGGGAGAGGAGGGGTGATGGGTGGAGACACAGGCCTGGTGCCCCGGCTGCAGTGGAAGTCTCTGGAAGACCAGGCAGAGGGAGGCTGCACAGAGTGATGCACAGGATCACAGACCTGTCGGAGCTGCTGTTTGTTAGTTCAAGTCCCGCTCGGAGGTGCTCTGTGTCAGCTCTGAGTGACAGGAGATCTGGGGTGCTCTGAAATGAGGGCTATGTGCACGGTTCCTGTGTGCCCAGCCCTGCAGGGGTACCTGTCCAGGGGAGCTCCGTATCCTGGGAGGGGCCTGACCACGAGAGCCCCATGGGCTGCTGGGTAGTTGCACAGGTGAGCTCCATATCCTGGGAGTGGCCTGACCACGAGAGCCCCGTGGGCTGCTGGGGACCTGGTAAAGGATGTCAGGACAGTCAGTGAAGCCACCAAGGATATACATCCAGTAGTTCCTAATTCCTACACCCTGCTGGTCATTCTACCATCCACCAGGACATGGTATTCTGTGTTAGACTTCAATGGTGCCTTCTTCTGTATTCCATTCGTCCCACAAATGCTCTGCTGCCCTGGTAACCATATTTGGGAATGGAGAAATGCTGCCGCCTTGTGGCCATCTCCCACAACAGCAGCTTTAAACCCAGTGCTAATGGTCACTAAATATTCACACTCATTTCAGCCTGTAGATGACACCTGCCCTCAAAAACAATCCTGGGGTCGAAAATTGACCAAAAAATTCAAAAGAGGGCAACCATCCAAGAAGACAATTTCAAGAGGTTAATTGTACTCTCCGTTTTTTTCTGTTTTTCTGTACCAGAAATTTAAAATGGCATGGAAAAATGCTGAACATTAAGAATAATTAAAGATATGCAAATCCAAATTACAAAAACCTATCAGCTCACACCAGTCAGAATGGCCAGCGGCAAAAATTCTGCAAACAATAAATGCTGAAGGGGTTTTGGAGAAACGCCTACCCTTGGTTCAACGTGGGACATGGTAAGAGCCAGTAATGAAAACAAAAATGAGGTGCCTTGTAAAGGTAAATACTGAGCTACCATTCAATCAAGCATACCCGCTGCTGGGCCTTTCACCTGAGGGGATGAGAATCAAAAGGACACAGGCTGGGCCTCACTGGTGGCGCAGTGGTTGAGAGTCCGCCTGCCAATGCAGGGGACACGGGTTCATGCACCGGGTCGGGAAGATGCCACATGCCATGGAGCGGCTGGTCCCGTGAGCTATGGCTGCTGGGACTGCGCATCCGGAGCCTGTGTCCTGCAATGGGAGAGTCCACGGCAGTGAGAGGTCCATGTACCGCAAAAAAAAAAGACACCGGCTGGCAATCCTGTACTCCAGAAATATTTACCATAGCCAACACTTGGAAGCTACGAAAATCTCCATCAACCCAGGAATGCACAAAGAAGAAGTGGTCCATGTACACAATGGAATATGACTCCAATAAAAAAATATAAATTCAATTTATAAAACAAACATAAGTAAGGACACATTGGCTTTGGTGGGCACATTCCACTCTAATATATAACTGAGGAACACCACTACCAGGATGGTCTGTTTCCCTAGTTACCAGATTGGGAAAAGCAGAAATGCTGCCGCCCTCTGGTCGTTACCTGCAACAGCAGCTTTAAAACCTGTGCTAAGGGTCACTTCATATGCACCAGTACTGGAGGGCTGTAAATGAAACGTGCCCTCAAAATGTCTTAAAGGAGGTAACGGCCAAAATATCTCTAAATGTCACACATACTTCACGAAAACAATTTGAAGAGGTAAGCTGTACTCACAGTTTGAAGAAAAAAAGGACATGCCAGAAAGCTCAATTTCAAGGGATTATGAGACACATGCAAATCCAACCACAAAGTGGTATCAGCTCACAATACTCAGAATAAACTTCAGCACATAAAACTACAAACAAAAAATGCTGAAGGTGTTGTGGAGAACTGCATACCGTCAACTTTAAGTGGGACGTAACCTGGTAAGAGCCACTATTGAGAACAGAATGGAGGTGCATCTACAAGGTAAACATTTTGCTACAATATGATTCAGGAGGGCCACTCCTGGGTCTATAAACTAAGAAGTCAGAATTGGAAAGACAGAGGCAGGCAAATGTGCATTGCCGCAGCATTACAATAGCCATGACATGGAAACAACCAAAAAGTCCATCAACAGATGAGTGGACAAAGAAGAACTGGTACATGTACAGACAGAATATTAGCCAAGGATTAAAAGGACGCAATGCCATTTGCAAAACCATAGATGAGTCTAGAGGTAATCACGTGACTTGTAGTAAGTCAGAAAGAGACAGACACATATCGTATGATATCACTTATCGGTGTTACCTAAACATTGATACCAGTTCAGATATTTGCACAGGGAAGGGCAATGACAGATTCATTAAACAAACTTATGGCTCACCAATGGAAAGGTGTGAGGATTGGATACATTAGGATATTGGGGTTAACAGACATATACAAACACAGGTGAAATATATAATCACCAAAGACCTACGGAATACCACGAGAAGACTGCTCAACATTCCGTCATAACGTACATGGGAAAAGGATCCCAGGAAGAACAGACATATGTATATGTGTAAAGGAACCACATCTTGCACACCTACAGCAAGCCAAACATTGGAATCAAACTTGCTGTGATAAAAAATAAAAAATTAAATTTAAAAAACGAACAAGTAGTGAGACAAACTTAAGGGGCTTTCTCCTGGCACATTCCATTCTAAATGACAACCTAGAACACGACTTCCATTGAGGCTCTGTTCTCGTATTAACCAGATATGGTAAGGGAGAACTGCTGCCACCTTGTGGCCGTTTCACACAACAGCAGCTTTAACCCCAGCGCTAATGGTCAGTGGATATTCAAAATCATTGCAGTCCTGTAAATGACACCTGCCCTGAAAACAATTCCTGGGGTCATATATCGACCAAAAAATTCAAAAGACGTCCATATTTCAAAACGACAGTTTCAAGAGGCATATTTTACGCCCATTAGTGTTCTGCCTCTTTTTCTTTCTTTTTTGTTAAAAAAACGGGAATGGAAAAAGGCAACCCTCAGAATGGGCGAAAATATTTGCAAACGAATCAATGGACAAAGGTTTAATCTCCAATATATATAAACAGCTCATGCAGCTTAATATTTAAAAAAAAAACAAACAAACCAATACAAAAATGGGCAGAAGATCTAAATAGACGTTTCTTCAAAGAAGACACAGAGATGGTCAAGACGCACATGAAAAGCTGCTCAACATCACTAATTATTACAGAAATGCAAATCAAAACTACAATGAGGTATCACCTCACACCTGTTAGAATCGGCATCATCAGAAAATCTACAAACAACAAATTCTGCGGAGGGTGTGGACAAAAGGAACCCTCTTCCACTCTTGGTGGGAATGAAAATGGATACAGTCACTATCGAGAAGAGCATGGAGGTTCCTTAAAAAACTAAAAATAGAATTACCATATGATCCAGCAATCCCACTTCTGGGCATATACCCAGAGAAAACCATAAATCAAAAAGACACATTCACCACAATGTTCATTGCAGCCACTATTTACAATAGCCAGGTAATGGAAGCAACCTAAGTGCCCACAGACAGACGAATGGATAAAGATGTGGTACATATAGAAAATGGAATATTACTCAGCCATAAATAGGAATGAAACTGGGTCATTTGTAGAGACGTCGATGGATCTCGAGACTGTCATACAGAGTGAAGTAAGTCAGAAAGAGAAAAACAAATATTGGATATTAATGCATATATGTGGAACCTAGAAAAATGGTACAGATGAACCAGTGTGCAGGGCAGAAATAGAGACACAGAGGTAGAGAACAAACGTATGGACACCAAGTGGGAGAAGACATGGGGTGGTGGTGGTGGGATGAGTTGGGTGATTGGGATTGACCTGTATACATATATATGCATAAAATAGATAACTAATAATAACCTGCTGTATAAAAAAATAAAATTAAATTTCAAAATTTTTAAAAATAAAATTTAAAAATGAAACAGAAAAAATGTCTTCCCTTCACACAGATGTATTTATATGAATGAATTGTTTCCATGCTTATATCTATAAATACATAAAAGAGGAATAAAATCTAACTTGAACCAAAAAAAAAAAAAAACCTGAACCCACCAGTTATACAATGGAAAACCCTATCAGGGAACTTGTTCCAGCGGTAAACAATTCTGAAATTGGTCAGAGGTGGGGAATCATCTCCCATACAGCCAGCAGCGCCCCCCCAACCCCCGCGAGGAGTGTCCTCATTGCAAAGCTAGGGGACCGTGCCGAGGCGTCTGTGAGTAAACGTGAGCTGAGCCCCAGGCCAGCTGCTGCTGGACCGTTCCCACCCTTCCCAGGTAAAACACCTGAATATGTACAAGGACTTGAAAGCCTAGAGGAAGGGCCGTGGAGCCACACCAGCGACAGCATGCAGGCCAACTTGGTGCCTGCAGGCCAGCCAGGATGGTCATGGCCCCGGGCGTTTTACTGGAAGCTTTCCATTTCCCTGCCTGAGACACCCCTCCTGTCCCGGCCCCCACTGCTTTTTTCCTTCCTCACCTCTGCCCAGAGAGAAATTCCAGCGGAAGGTATGGGTGACACATCCTCTTCTTTAGCAGGTGGCAGCCTGGCAACTCCTGCAGAAAGTCCAGCAGAGCCCCACTCACACCGGGCCACACACAAAGCCATGGCCCCTCACTCCCTCCCTCCTGCACAGCCCCGAGACTGCTGATGGGGCAGAGAATATGGCGTCAGGCACAGCTGCAGGGGCTCTTGCTGCCTGGAGCGCTGTTTATATTGACCTCAACCCAGGCACACATGGGGAGGGCTGGCCGGCATGGTCAGGCTGCCGAGTTCAGCCAATCCTCACCCCTCAGGAACTCACATTGCAGAAAATGGACCTCGCTGAACCGGCCAGGTCCAAGGAACAGGTGTGGGCTCCTGAGAGTCAGGATAGTCAAGAGGCTGCAGCTCCAGCTTGTTTTCTAAACATTTTATCTGGCCCATGAGTGGGAGACAACTTCAAGAAGACCCTCTCCTAATGAGACAAAGCCAGGAGTCAGGGAGAGGAGGGGTGATGGGTGGAGACACAGGCCTGGTGCCCCGGCTGCAGTGGAAGTCTCTGGAAGACCAGGCAGAGGGAGGCTGCACAGAGTGATGCACAGGGTCACAGACCTGTCGGAGCTGCTGTTTGTTAGTTCAAGTCCCGCTCGGAGGTGCTCTGTGTCAGCTCTGAGTGACAGGAGATCTGGGGTGCTCTGAAATGAGGGCTATGTGCACGGTTCCTGTGTGCCCAGCCCTGCAGGGGTACCTGTCCAGGGGAGCTCCGTATCCTGGGAGGGGCCTGACCACGAGAGCCCCATGGGCTGCTGGGTAGTTGCACAGGTGAGCTCCATATCCTGGGAGTGGCCTGACCACGAGAGCCCCGTGGGCTGCTGGGGACCTGGTAAAGGATGTCAGGACAGTCAGTGAAGCCACCAAGGATATACATCCAGTAGTTCCTAATTCCTACACCCTGCTGGTCATTCTACCATCCACCAGGACATGGTATTCTGTGTTAGACTTCAATGGTGCCTTCTGTATTCCATTCGTCCCACAAATGCTCTGCTGCCCTGGTAACCATATTTGGGAATGGAGAAATGCTGCCGCCTTGTGGCCGTTTCCCACAACAGCAGCTTTAAACCCAGTGCTAATGGTCACTAAATATTCACACTCATTTCAGCCTGTAGATGACACCTGCCCTCAAAAACAATCCTGGGGCCGAAAATTGACCAAAAAATGCAAAAGAGGGCAACCATCCAAGAAGACAATTTCAAGAGGTTAATTGTACTCTCCGTTTTTTTCTGTTTTTCTGTACCAGAAATTTAAAATGGCATGGAAAAATGCTGAACATTAAGAATAATTAAAGATATGCAAATCCAAATTACAAAAACCTATCAGCTCACACCAGTCAGAATGGCCAGCGGCAAAAATTCTGCAAACAATAAATGCTGAAGGGGTTTTGGAGAAACGCCTACCCTTGGTTCTACGTGGGACATGGTAAGAGCCAGTAATGAAAACAAAAATGAGGTGCCTTGTAAAGGTAAATACTGAGCTACCATTCAATCAAGCATACCCGCTGCTGGGCCTTTCACCTGAGGGGATGAGAATCAAAAGGACACAGGCTGGGCCTCACTGGTGGCGCAGTGGTTGAGAGTCCGCCTGCCAATGCAGGGGACACGGGTTCATGCACCGGGTCGGGAAGATGCCACATGCCATGGAGCGGCTGGTCCCGTGAGCTATGGCTGCTGGGACTGCGCATCCGGAGCCTGTGTCCTGCAATGGGAGAGTCCACGGCAGTGAGAGGTCCATGTACCGCAAAAAAAAAAGACACCGGCTGGCAATCCTGTACTCCAGAAATATTTACCATAGCCAACACTTGGAAGCTACGAAAATCTCCATCAACCCAGGAATGCACAAAGAAGAAGTGGTCCATGTACACAATGGAATATGACTCCAAAAAAATATATAAATTCAATTTATAAAACAAACATAAGTAAGGACACATTGGCTTTGGTGGGCACATTCCACTCTAATATATAACTGAGGAACACCACTACCAGGATGGTCTGTTTCCCTAGTTACCAGATTGGGAAAAGCAGAAATGCTGCCGCCCTCTGGTCGTTACCTGCAACAGCAGCTTTAAAACCTGTGCTAAGGGTCACTTCATATGCACCAGTACTGGAGGGCTGTAAATGAAACGTGCCCTCAAAATGTCTTAAGGGAGGTAACGGCCAAAATATCTCTAAATGTCACACATACTTCACGAAAACAATTTGAAGAGGTAAGCTGTACTCACAGTTTGAAGAAAAAAAGGACATGCCAGAAAGCTCAATTTCAAGGGATTATGAGACACATGCAAATCCAACCACAAAGTGGTATCAGCTCACAATACTCAGAATAAACTTCAGCACATAAAACTACAAACAAAAAATGCTGAAGGTGTTGTGGAGAACTGCATACCGTCAACTTTAAGTGGGACGTAACCTGGTAAGAGCCACTAATGAGAACAGAATGGAGGTGCATCTACAAGGTAAACATTTTGCTACAATATGATTCAGGAGGGCCACTCCTGGGTCTATAAACTAAGAAGTCAGAATTGGAAAGACAGAGGCAGGCAAATGTGCATTGCCGCAGCATTACAATAGCCATGACATGGAAACAACCAAAGAGTCCATCAACAGATGAGTGGACAAAGAAGAACTGGTACATGTACAGACAGAATATTAGCCAAGGATTAAAAGGACGCAATGCCATTTGCAGAACCGTAGATGAGTCTAGAGGTAATCACGTGACTTTTAGTAAGTCAAAAAGAGACAGACACATATCGTATGATATCACTTATCGGTGTTACCTAAACATTGATACCAGTTCAGATATTTGCACAGGGAAGGGCAATGACAGATTCATTAAACAAACTTATGGCTCACCAATGGAAAGGTGTGAGGATTGGATCCATTAGGATATTGGGGTTAACAGACATATACAAACACAGGTGAAATATATAATCACCAAAGACCTACGGAATACCACGAGAATACTACTCAACATTCCGTCATAACGTACATGGGAAAAGGATCCCAGGAAGAACAGACATATGTATATGTGTAAAGGAACCACATCCTGCACACCTACAACAAGCCAAACATTGGAATCAAACTTGCTGTGATAAAAAATAAAAAATTAAATTTAAAAAACGAACAAGTAGTGAGACAAACTTAAGGGCCTTTCTCCTGGCACATTCCATTCTAAATGACAACCTAGAACACGACTTCCATTGAGGCTCTGTTCTCCTATTAACCAGATATGGTAAGGGAGAACTGCTACCACCTTGTGGCCGTTTCACACAACAGCAGCTTTAACCCCAGCGCTAATGGTCAGTTGATATTCAAAATCATTGCAGTCCTGTAAATGACACCTGCCCTGAAAACAATTCCTGGGGTCATATATCGACCAAAAAATTCAAAAGACGTCCATATTTCAAAACGACAGTTTCAAGAGGCATATTTTACGCCCATTAGTGTTCTGCCTCTTTTTCTTTCTTTTTTGTTAAAAAAACGGGAATGGAAAAAGGCAACCCTCAGAATGGGCGAAAATATTTGCAAACGAATCAATGGACAAAGGTTTAATCTCCAATATATATAAACAGCTCATGCAGCTTAATATTTAAAAAAAAACAAACAAACCAATACAAAACTGGGCAGAAGATCTAAATAGACGTTTCTTCAAAGAAGACACAGAGATGGTCAAGACGCACATGAAAAGCTGCTCAACATCACTAATTATTACAGAAATGCAAATCAAAACTACAATGAGGTATCACCTCACACCTGTTAGAATCGGCATCATCAGAAAATCTACAAACAACAAATTCTGCGGAGGGTGTGGACAAAAGGAACCCTCTTCCACTCTTGGTGGGAATGAAAATGGATACAGTCACTATCGAGAAGAGCATGGAGGTTCCTTAAAAAACTAAAAATAGAATTACCATATGATCCAGCAATCCCACTTCTGGGCATATACCCAGAGAAAACCCTAAATCAAAAAGACACATTCACCACAATGTTCATTGCAGCCACTATTTACAATAGCCAGGTAATGGAAGCAACCTAAGTGCCCACAGACAGACGAATGGATAAAGCTGTGGTACATATAGAAAATGGAATATTACTCAGCCATAAATAGGAATGAAACTGGGTCATTTGTAGAGACGTCGATGGATCTCGAGACTGTCATACAGAGTGAAGTAAGTCAGAAAGAGAAAAACAAATATTGGATATTAATGCATATATGTGGAACCTAGAAAAATGGTACAGATGAACCAGTTTGCAGGGCAGAAATAGAGACACAGAGGTAGAGAACAAACGTATGGACACCAAGTGGGGGAAGACATGGGGTGGTGGTGGTGGGATGAGTTGGGTGATTGGGATTGACCTGTATACATATATATGCATAAAATAGATAACTAATAATAACCTGCTGTATAAAAAAATAAAATTAAATTTCAAAATTTTTAAAAATAAAATTTAAAAATGAAACAGAAAAAATGTCTTCCCTTCACACAGATGTATTTATATGAATGAATTGTTTCCATGCTTATATCTATAAATACATAAAAGAGGAATAAAATCTAACTTGAACCAAAAAAAAAAAAAAACCTGAACCCACCAGTTATACAATGGAAAACCCTATCAGGGAACTTGTTCCAGCGGTAAACAATTCTGAAATTGGTCAGAGGTGGGGAATCATCTCCCATACAGCCAGCAGCGCCCCCCCAACCCCCGCGAGGAGTGTCCTCATTGCAAAGCTAGGGGACCGTGCCGAGGCGTCTGTGAGTAAACGTGAGCTGAGCCCCAGGCCAGCTGCTGCTGGACCGTTCCCACCCTTCCCAGGTAAAACACCTGAATATGTACAAGGACTTGAAAGCCTAGAGGAAGGGCCGTGGAGCCACACCAGCGACAGCATGCAGGCCAACTTGGTGCCTGCAGGCCAGCCAGGATGGTCATGGCCCCGGGCGTTTTACTGGAAGCTTTCCATTTCCCTGCCTGAGACACCCCTCCTGCCCCGGCCCCCACTGCTTTTTTCCTTCCTCACCTCTGCCCAGAGAGAAATTCCAGCGGAAGGTATGGGTGACACATCCTCTTCTTTAGCAGGTGGCAGCCTGGCAACTCCTGCAGAAAGTCCAGCAGAGCCCCACTCACACCGGGCCACCCACAAAGCCATGGCCCCACACTCCCTCCCACCCGCACAGCCCCGAGACTGCTGATGGGGCAGAGAATATGGCGTCAGGCACAGCTGCAGGGGCTCTTGCTGCCTGGAGCGCTGTTTATATTGACCTCAACCCAGGCACACATGGGGAGGGTTGGCCGGCATGGTCAGGCTGCCGAGTTCAGCCAATCCTCACCCCTCAGGAACTCACATTGCAGAAAATGGACCTCGCTGAACCGGCCAGGTCCAAGGAACAGGTGTGGGCTCCTGAGAGTCAGGATAGTCAAGGGGCTGCAGCTCCAGCTTGTTTTCTAAACATTTTATCTGGCCCATGAGTGGGAGACAACTTCAAGAAGACCCTCTCCTAATGAGAGGAAGCCAGGAGTCAGGGAGAGGAGGGGTGATGGGTGGAGACACAGGCCTGGTGCCCCGGCTGCAGTGGAAGTCTCTGGAAGACCAGGCAGAGGGAGGCTGCACAGAGTGATGCACAGGGTCACAGACCTGTCGGAGCTGCTGTTTGTTAGTTCAAGTCCCGCTCGGAGGTGCTCTGTGTCAGCTCTGAGTGACAGGAGATCTGGGGTGCTCTGAAATGAGGGCTATGTGCACGGTTCCTGTGTGCCCAGCCCTGCAGGGGTACCTGTCCAGGGGAGCTCCGTATCCTGGGAGGGGCCTGACCACGAGAGCCCCATGGGCTGCTGGGTAGTTGCACAGGTGAGCTCCATATCCTGGGAGTGGCCTGACCACGAGAGCCCCGTGGGCTGCTGGGGACCTGGTAAAGGATGTCAGGACAGTCAGTGAAGCCACCAAGGATATACATCCAGTAGTTCCTAATTCCTACACCCTGCTGGTCATTCTACCATCCACCAGGACATGGTATTCTGTGTTAGACTTCAATGGTGCCTTCTTCTGTATTCCATTCGTCCCACAAATGCTCTGCTGCCCTGGTAACCATATTTGGGAATGGAAAAATGCTGCCGCCTCGTGGCCATTTCCCACAACAGCAGCTTTAAACCCAGTGCTAATGGTCACTAAATATTCACACTCATTTCAGCCTGTAGATGACACCTGCCCTCAAAAACAATCCTGGGGTCGAAAATTGACCAAAAAATGCAAAAGAGGGCAACCATCCAAGAAGACAATTTCAAGAGGTTAATTGTACTCTCCGTTTTTTTCTGTTTTTCTGTACCAGAAATTTAAAATGGCATGGAAAAATGCTGAACATTAAGAATAATTAAAGATATGCAAATCCAAATTACAAAAACCTATCAGCTCACACCAGTCAGAATGGCCAGCGGCAAAAATTCTGCAAACAATAAATGCTGAAGGGGTTTTGGAGAAACGCCTACCCTTGGTTCAACGTGGGACATGGTAAGAGCCAGTAATGAAAACAAAAATGAGGTGCCTCGTAAAGGTAAATACTGAGCTACCATTCAATCAAGCATACCCGCTGCTGGGCCTTTCACCTGAGGGGATGAGAATCAAAAGGACACAGGCTGGGCCTCACTGGTGGCGCAGTGGTTGAGAGTCCGCCTGCCAATGCAGGGGACACGGGTTCATGCACCGGGTCGGGAAGATGCCACATGCCATGGAGCGGCTGGTCCCGTGAGCTATGGCTGCTGGGACTGCGCATCCGGACCCTGTGTCCTGCAATGGGAGACTCCACGGCAGTGAGAGGTCCATGTACCGCAAAAAAAAAAGACACCGGCTGGCAATCCTGTACTCCAGAAATATTTACCATAGCCAACACTTGGAAGCTACGAAAATCTCCATCAACCCAGGAATGCACAAAGAAGAAGTGGTCCATGTACACAATGGAATATGACTCCAATAAAAATATATAAATTCAATTTATAAAACAAACATAAGTAAGGACACATTGGCTTTGGTGGGCACATTCCACTCTAATATATAACTGAGGAACACCACTACCAGGATGGTCTGTTTCCCTAGTTACCAGATTGGGAAAAGCAGAAATGCTGCCGCACTCTGGTCGTTACCTGCAACAGCAGCTTTAAAACCTGTGCTAAGGGTCACTTCATATGCACCAGTACTGGAGGGCTGTAAATGAAACGTGCCCTCAAAATGTCTTAAGGGAGGTAACGGCCAAAATATCTCTAAATGTCACACATACTTCACAAAAACAATTTGAAGAGGTAAGCTGTACTCACAGTTTGAAGAAAAAAAGGACATGCCAGAAAGCTCAATTTCAAGGGATTATGAGACACATGCAAATCCAACCACAATGTGGTATCAGCTCACAATACTCAGAATAAACTTCAGCACATAAAACTACAAACAAAAAATGCTGAAGGTGTTGTGGAGAACTGCATACCGTCAACTTTAAGTGGGACGTAACCTGGTAAGAGCCACTAATGAGAACAGAATGGAGGTGCATCTACAAGGTAAACATTTTGCTACAATATGATTCAGGAGGGCCACTCCTGGGTCTATAAACTAAGAAGTCAGAATTGGAAAGACAGAGGCAGGCAAATGTGCATTGCCGCAGCATTACAATAGCCATGACATGGAAACAACCAAAGAGTCCATCAACAGATGAGTGGACAAAGAAGAACTGGTACATGTACAGACAGAATATTAGCCAAGGATTAAAAGGACGCAATGCCATTTGCAGAACCGTAGATGAGTCTAGAGGTAATCACGTGACTTGTAGTAAGTCAAAAAGAGACAGACACATATCGTATGATATCACTTATAGGTGTTACCTAAACATTGATACCAGTTCAGATATTTGCACAGGGAAGGGCAATGACAGATTCATTAAACAAACTTATGGCTCACCAATGGAAAGGTGTGAGGATTGGATACATTAGGATATTGGGGTTAACAGGCATATACAAACACAGGTGAAATATATAATCACCAAAGACCTATGGAATACCACGAGAAGACTACTAAACATTCCGTCATAACGTACATGGGAAAAGGATCCCAGGAAGAACAGACATATGTATATGTGTAAAGGAACCACATCTTGCACACCTACAGCAAGCCAAACATTGGAATCAAACTTGCTGTGATAAAAAAATAAAAAATTAAATTTAAAAAACGAACAAGTAGTGAGACAAACTTAAGGGGCTTTCTCCTGGCACATTCCATTCTAAATGACAACCTAAAACACGACTTCCATTGAGGCTCTGTTCTCCTAGTAACCAGATTTGGTAAGGGAGAACTGCTGCCACCTTGTGGCCGTTTCACACAACAGCAGCTTTAACCCCAGCGCTAATGGTCAGTGGATATTCAAAATCATTGCAGGCCTGTAAATGACACCTGCCCTGAAAACAAATCCTGGGGTCATATATCGACCAAAAAATTCAAAAGACGTCCATATTTCAAAACGACAGTTTCAAGAGGCATATTTTACGCCCATTAGTGTTCTGCCTCTTTTTCTTTCTTTTTTGTTAAAAAAACGGGAATGGAAAAAGGCAAACCTCAGAATGGGCGAAAATATTTGCAAACGAATCAATGGACAAAGGTTTAATCTCCAATATATATAAACAGCTCATGCAGCTTAATATTAAAAAAAAACAAACAACCCAATACAAAACTGGGCAGAAGATCTAAATAGACGTTTCTTCAAAGAAGACACAGAGATGGTCAAGACGCACATG
Source organism: Hyperoodon ampullatus (assembly GCF_949752795.1). Lineage (NCBI taxonomy): Eukaryota > Metazoa > Chordata > Mammalia > Artiodactyla > Ziphiidae > Hyperoodon > Hyperoodon ampullatus. The sequence continues at coordinate 218,493 of NC_136917.1, read as the reverse complement.
AAAAGCTGCTCAACATCACTAATTATTACAGAAATGCAAATCAAAACTACAATGAGGTATCACCTCACACCTGTTAGAATCGGCATCATCAGAAAATCTACAAACAACAAATTCTGCGGAGGGTGTGGACAAAAGGAACCCTCTTCCACTCTTGGTGGGAATGAAAATGGATACAGTCACTATGGAGAACAGTATGGAGGTTCCTTAAAAAACTAAAAATAGAATTACCATATGATCCAGCAATCCCACTTCTGGGCATATACCCAGAGAAAACCATAAATCAAAAAGACACATTCACCACAATGTTCATTGCAGCCACTATTTACAATAGCCAGGTAATGGAAGCAACCTAAGTGCCCACAGACAGACGAATGGATAAAGATGTGGTACATATATAAAATGGAATATTACTCAGCCATAAATAGGAATGAAACTGGGTCATTTGTAGAGACGTCGATGGATCTCGAGACTGTCATACAGAGTGAAGTAAGTCAGAAAGAGAAAAACAAATATTGGATATTAATGCATATATGTGGAACCTAGAAAAATGGTACAGATGAACCAGTTTGCAGGGCAGAAATAGAGACACAGAGGTAGAGAACAAACGTATGGACACCAAGTGGGGGAAGACATGGGGTGGTGGTGGTGGGATGAGTTGGGTGATTGGGATTGACCTGTATACATATATATGCATAAAATAGATAACTAATAATAACCTGCTGTATAAAAAAATAAAATTAAATTTCAAAATTTTTAAAAATAAAATTTAAAAATGAAACAGAAGAAATGTCTTCCCTTCACACAGATGTATTTATATGAATGAATTGTTTCCATGCTTATATCTATAAATACATAAAAGAGGAATAAAATCTAACTTGAACCAAAAAAAAAAAAAACCTGAACCCACCAGTTATACAGTGGAAAACCCTATCAGGGAACTTGTTCCAGCGGTAAACAATTCTGAAATTGGTCAGAGGTGGGGAATCATCTCCCATACAGCCAGCAGCGCCCCCCCAACCCCCGCGAGGAGTGTCCTCATTGCAAAGCTAGGGGACCGTGCCGAGGCGTCTGTGAGTAAACGTGAGCTGAGCCCCAGGCCAGCTGCTGCTGGACCGTTCCCACCCTTCCCAGGTAAAACACCTGAATATGTACAAGGACTTGAAAGCCTAGAGGAAGGGCCGTGGAGCCACACCAGCGACAGCATGCAGGCCAACTTGGTGCCTGCAGGCCAGCCAGGATGGTCATGGCCCCGGGCGTTTTACTGGAAGCTTTCCATTTCCCTGCCTGAGACACCCCTCCTGTCCCGGCCCCCACTGCTTTTTTCCTTCCTCACCTCTGCCCAGAGAGAAATTCCAGCGGAAGGTATGGGTGACACATCCTCTTCTTTAGCAGGTGGCAGCCTGGCAACTCCTGCAGAAAGTCCAGCAGAGCCCCACTCACACCGGGCCACACACAAAGCCATGGCCCCTCACTCCCTCCCTCCTGCACAGCCCCGAGACTGCTGATGGGGCAGAGAATATGGCGTCAGGCACAGCTGCAGGGGCTCTTGCTGCCTGGAGCGCTGTTTATATTGACCTCAACCCAGGCACACATGGGGAGGGCTGGCCGGCATGGTCAGGCTGCCGAGTTCAGCCAATCCTCACCCCTCAGGAACTCACATTGCAGAAAATGGACCTCGCTGAACCGGCCAGGTCCAAGGAACAGGTGTGGGCTCCTGAGAGTCAGGATAGTCAAGGGGCTGCAGCTCCAGCTTGTTTTCTAAACATTTTATCTGGCCCATGAGTGGGAGACAACTTCAAGAAGACCCTCTCCTAATGAGACGAAGCCAGGAGTCAGGGAGAGGAGGGGTGATGGGTGGAGACACAGGCCTGGTGCCCCGGCTGCAGTGGAAGTCTCTGGAAGACCAGGCAGAGGGAGGCTGCACAGAGTGATGCACAGGGTCACAGACCTGTCGGAGCTGCTGTTTGTTAGTTCAAGTCCCGCTCGGAGGTGCTCTGTGTCAGCTCTGAGTGACAGGAGATCTGGGGTGCTCTGAAATGAGGGCTATGTGCACGGTTCCTGTGTGCCCAGCCCTGCAGGGGTACCTGTCCAGGGGAGCTCCGTATCCTGGGAGGGGCCTGACCACGAGAGCCCCATGGGCTGCTGGGTAGTTGCACAGGTGAGCTCCATATCCTGGGAGTGGCCTGACCACGAGAGCCCCGTGGGCTGCTGGGGACCTGGTAAAGGATGTCAGGACAGTCAGTGAAGCCACCAAGGATATACATCCAGTAGTTCCTAATTCCTACACCCTGCTGGTCATTCTACCATCCACCAGGACATGGTATTCTGTGTTAGACTTCAATGGTGCCTTCTTCTGTATTCCATTCGTCCCACAAATGCTCTAGTGCCCTGGTAACCATATTTGGGAATGGAGAAATGCTGCCGCCTTGTGGCCGTTTCCCACAACAGCAGCTTTAAACCCAGTGCTAATGGTCACTAAATATTCACACTCATTTCAGCCTGTAGATGACACCTGCCCTCAAAAACAATCCTGGGGTCGAAAATTGACCAAAAAATGCAAAAGAGGGCAACCATCCAAGAAGACAATTTCAAGAGGTTAATTGTACTCTCCGTTTTTTTCTGTTTTTCTGTACCAGAAATTTAAAATGGCATGGAAAAATGCTGAACATTAAGAATAATTAAAGATATGCAAATCCAAATTACAAAAACCTATCAGCTCACACCAGTCAGAATGGCCAGCGGCAAAAATTCTGCAAACAATAAATGCTGAAGGGGTTTTGGAGAAACGCCTACCCTTGGTTCTACGTGGGACATGGTAAGAGCCAGTAATGAAAACAAAAATGAGGTGCCTTGTAAAGGTAAATACTGAGCTACCATTCAATCAAGCATACCCGCTGCTGGGCCTTTCACCTGAGGGGATGAGAATCAAAAGGACACAGGCTGGGCCTCACTGGTGGCGCAGTGGTTGACAGTCCGCCTGCCAATGCAGGGGACACGGGTTCATGCACCGGGTCGGGAAGATGCCACATGCCATGGAGCGGCTGGTCCCGTGAGCTATGGCTGCTGGGACTGCGCATCCGGAGCCTGTGTCCTGCAATGGGAGAGTCCACGGCAGTGAGAGGTCCATGTACCGCAAAAAAAAAAGACACCGGCTGGCAATCCTGTACTCCAGAAATATTTACCATAGCCAACACTTGGAAGCTACGAAAATCTCCATCAACCCAGGAATGCACAAAGAAGAAGTGGTCCATGTACACAATGGAATATGACTCCAAAAAAATATATAAATTCAATTTATAAAACAAACATAAGTAAGGACACATTGGCTTTGGTGGGCACATTCCACTCTAATATATAACTGAGGAACACCACTACCAGGATGGTCTGTTTCCCTAGTTACCAGATTGGGAAAAGCAGAAATGCTGCCGCCCTCTGGTCGTTACCTGCAACAGCAGCTTTAAAACCTGTGCTAAGGGTCACTTCATATGCACCAGTACTGGAGGGCTGTAAATGAAACGTGCCCTCAAAATGTCTTAAGGGAGGTAACGGCCAAAATATCTCTAAATGTCACACATACTTCACGAAAACAATTTGAAGAGGTAAGCTGTACTCACAGTTTGAAGAAAAAAAGGACATGCCAGAAAGCTCAATTTCAAGGGATTATGAGACACATGCAAATCCAACCACAAAGTGGTATCAGCTCACAATACTCAGAATAAACTTCAGCACATAAAACTACAAACAAAAAATGCTGAAGGTGTTGTGGAGAACTGCATACCGTCAACTTTAAGTGGGACGTAACCTGGTAAGAGCCACTAATGAGAACAGAATGGAGGTGCATCTACAAGGTAAACATTTTGCTACAATATGATTCAGGAGGGCCACTCCTGGGTCTATAAACTAAGAAGTCAGAATTGGAAAGACAGAGGCAGGCAAATGTGCATTGCCGCAGCATTACAATAGCCATGACATGGAAACAACCAAAGAGTCCATCAACAGATGAGTGGACAAAGAAGAACTGGTACATGTACAGACAGAATATTAGCCAAGGATTAAAAGGACGCAATGCCATTTGCAGAACCGTAGATGAGTCTAGAGGTAATCACGTGACTTTTAGTAAGTCAAAAAGAGACAGACACATATCGTATGATATCACTTATCGGTGTTACCTAAACATTGATACCAGTTCAGATATTTGCACAGGGAAGGGCAATGACAGATTCATTAAACAAACTTATGGCTCACCAATGGAAAGGTGTGAGGATTGGATACATTAGGATATTGGGGTTAACAGACATATACAAACACAGGTGAAATATATAATCACCAAAGACCTACGGAATACCACGAGAATACTACTCAACATTCCGTCATAACGTACATGGGAAAAGGATCCCAGGAAGAACAGACATATGTATATGTGTAAAGGAACCACATCCTGCACACCTACAACAAGCCAAACATTGGAATCAAACTTGCTGTGATAAAAAATAAAAAATTAAATTTAAAAAACGAACAAGTAGTGAGACAAACTTAAGGGGCTTTCTCCTGGCACATTACATTCTAAATGACAACCTAGAACACGACTTCCATTGAGGCTCTGTTCTCCTATTAACCAGATATGGTAAGGGATAACTGCTGCCACCTTGTGGCCGTTTCACACAACAGCAGCTTTAACCCCAGCGCTAATGGTCAGTTGATATTCAAAATCATTGCAGTCCTGTAAATGACACCTGCCCTGAAAACAATTCCTGGGGTCATATATCGACCAAAAAATTCAAAAGACGTCCATATTTCAAAACGACAGTTTCAAGAGGCATATTTTACGCCCATTAGTGTTCTGCCTCTTTTTCTTTCTTTTTTGTTAAAAAAATGGGAATGGAAAAAGGCAACCCTCAGAATGGGCGAAAATATTTGCAAACGAATCAATGGACAAAGGTTTAATCTCCAATATATATAAACAGCTCATGCAGCTTAATATTTAAAAAAAAAACAAACAACCCAATACAAAAATGGGCAGAAGATCTAAATAGACGTTTCTTCAAAGAAGACACAGAGATGGTCAAGACGCACATGAAAAGCTGCTCAACATCACTAATTATTACAGAAATGCAAATCAAAACTACAATGAGGTATCACCTCACACCTGTTAGAATCGGCATCATCAGAAAATCTACAAACAACAAATTCTGCGGAGGGTGTGGACAAAAGGAACCCTCTTCCACTCTTGGTGGGAATGAAAATGGATACAGTCACTATGGAGAACAGTATGGAGGTTCCTTAAAAAACTAAAAATAGAATTACCATATGATCCAGCAATCCCACTTCTGGGCATATACCCAGAGAAAACCATAAATCAAAAAGACACATTCACCACAATGTTCATTGCAGCCACTATTTACAATAGCCAGGTAATGGAAGCAACCTAAGTGCCCACAGACAGACGAATGGATAAAGATGTGGTACATATATAAAATGGAATATTACTCAGCCATAAATAGGAATGAAACTGGGTCATTTGTAGAGACGTCGATGGATCTCGAGACTGTCATACAGAGTGAAGTAAGTCAGAAAGAGAAAAACAAATATTGGATATTAATGCATATATGTGGAACCTAGAAAAATGGTACAGATGAACCAGTTTGCAGGGCAGAAATAGAGACACAGAGGTAGAGAACAAACGTATGGACACCAAGTGGGGGAAGACATGGGGTGGTGGTGGTGGGATGAGTTGGGTGATTGGGATTGACCTGTATACATATATATGCATACAATAGATAACTAATAATAACCTGCTGTATAAAAAAATAAAATTAAATTTCAAAATTTTTAAAAATAAAATTTAAAAATGAAACAGAAAAAATGTCTTCCCTTCACACAGATGTATTTATATGAATGAATTGTTTCCATGCTTATATCTATAAATACATAAAAGAGGAATAAAATCTAACTTGAACCAAAAAAAAAAAAAAAACCTGAACCCACCAGTTATACAGTGGAAAACCCTATCAGGGAACTTGTTCCAGCGGTAAACAATTCTGAAATTGGTCAGAGGTGGGGAATCATCTCCCATACAGCCAGCAGCGCCCCCCCAACCCCCGCGAGGAGTGTCCTAATTGCAAAGCTAGGGGACCGTGCCGAGGCGTCTGTGAGTAAACGTGAGCTGAGCCCCAGGCCAGCTGCTGCTGGACCGTTCCCACCCTTCCCAGGTAAAACACCTGAATATGTACAAGGACTTGAAAGCCTAGAGGAAGGGCCGTGGAGCCACACCAGCGACAGCATGCAGGCCAACTTGGTGCCTGCAGGCCAGCCAGGATGGTCATGGCCCCGGGCGTTTTACTGGAAGCTTTCCATTTCCCTGCCTGAGACACCCCTCCTGTCCCGGCCCCCACTGCTTTTTTCCTTCCTCACCTCTGCCCAGAGAGAAATTCCAGCGGAAGGTATGGGTGACACATCCTCTTCTTTAGCAGGTGGCAGCCTGGCAACTCCTGCAGAAAGTCCAGCAGAGCCCCACTCACACCGGGCCACCCACAAAGCCATGGCCCCTCACTCCCTCCCTCCCGCACAGCCCCGAGACTGCTGATGGGGCAGAGAATATGGCGTCAGGCACAGCTGCAGGGGCTCTTGCTGCCTGGAGCGCTGTTTATATTGACCTCAACCCAGGCACACATGGGGAGGGCTGGCTGGCATGGTCAGGCTGCCGAGTTCAGCCAATCCTCACCCCTCAGGAACTCACATTGCAGAAAATGGACCTCGCTGAACCGGCCAGGTCCAAGGAACAGGTGTGGGCTCCTGAGAGTCAGGATAGTCAAGGGGCTGCAGCTCCAGCTTGTTTTCTAAACATTTTATCTGGCCCATGAGTGGGAGACAACTTCAAGAAGACCCTCTCCTAATGAGAGGAAGCCAGGAGTCAGGGAGAGGAGGGGTGATGGGTGGAGACACAGGCCTGGTGCCCCGGCTGCAGTGGAAGTCTCTGGAAGACCAGGCAGAGGGAGGCTGCACAGAGTGATGCACAGGATCACAGACCTGTCGGAGCTGCTGTTTGTTAGTTCAAGTCCCGCTCGGAGGTGCTCTGTGTCAGCTCTGAGTGACAGGAGATCTGGGGTGCTCTGAAATGAGGGCTATGTGCACGGTTCCTGTGTGCCCAGCCCTGCAGGGGTACCTGTCCAGGGGAGCTCCGTATCCTGGGAGGGGCCTGACCACGAGAGCCCCATGGGCTGCTGGGTAGTTGCACAGGTGAGCTCCATATCCTGGGAGTGGCCTGACCACGAGAGCCCCGTGGGCTGCTGGGGACCTGGTAAAGGATGTCAGGACAGTCAGTGAAGCCACCAAGGATATACATCCAGTAGTTCCTAATTCCTACACCCTGCTGGTCATTCTACCATCCACCAGGACATGGTATTCTGTGTTAGACTTCAATGGTGCCTTCTTCTGTATTCCATTCGTCCCACAAATGCTCTGCTGCCCTGGTAACCATATTTGGGAATGGAGAAATGCTGCCGCCTTGTGGCCATCTCCCACAACAGCAGCTTTAAACCCAGTGCTAATGGTCACTAAATATTCACACTCATTTCAGCCTGTAGATGACACCTGCCCTCAAAAACAATCCTGGGGTCGAAAATTGACCAAAAAATTCAAAAGAGGGCAACCATCCAAGAAGACAATTTCAAGAGGTTAATTGTACTCTCCGTTTTTTTCTGTTTTTCTGTACCAGAAATTTAAAATGGCATGGAAAAATGCTGAACATTAAGAATAATTAAAGATATGCAAATCCAAATTACAAAAACCTATCAGCTCACACCAGTCAGAATGGCCAGCGGCAAAAATTCTGCAAACAATAAATGCTGAAGGGGTTTTGGAGAAACGCCTACCCTTGGTTCAACGTGGGACATGGTAAGAGCCAGTAATGAAAACAAAAATGAGGTGCCTTGTAAAGGTAAATACTGAGCTACCATTCAATCAAGCATACCCGCTGCTGGGCCTTTCACCTGAGGGGATGAGAATCAAAAGGACACAGGCTGGGCCTCACTGGTGGCGCAGTGGTTGAGAGTCCGCCTGCCAATGCAGGGGACACGGGTTCATGCACCGGGTCGGGAAGATGCCACATGCCATGGAGCGGCTGGTCCCGTGAGCTATGGCTGCTGGGACTGCGCATCCGGAGCCTGTGTCCTGCAATGGGAGAGTCCACGGCAGTGAGAGGTCCATGTACCACAAAAAAAAAAGACACCGGCTGGCAATCCTGTACTCCAGAAATATTTACCATAGCCAACACTTGGAAGCTACGAAAATCTCCATCAACCCAGGAATGCACAAAGAAGAAGTGGTCCATGTACACAATGGAATATGACTCCAATAAAAAAATATAAATTCAATTTATAAAACAAACATAAGTAAGGACACATTGGCTTTGGTGGGCACATTCCACTCTAATATATAACTGAGGAACACCACTACCAGGATGGTCTGTTTCCCTAGTTACCAGATTGGGAAAAGCAGAAATGCTGCCGCACTCTGGTCGTTACCTGCAACAGCAGCTTTAAAACCTGTGCTAAGGGTCACTTCATATGCACCAGTACTGGAGGGCTGTAAATGAAACGTGCCCTCAAAATGTCTTAAAGGAGGTAACGGCCAAAATATCTCTAAATGTCACACATACTTCACGAAAACAATTTGAAGAGGTAAGCTGTACTCACAGTTTGAAGAAAAAAAGGACATGCCAGAAAGCTCAATTTCAAGGGATTATGAGACACATGCAAATCCAACCACAAAGTGGTATCAGCTCACAATACTCAGAATAAACTTCAGCACATAAAACTACAAACAAAAAATGCTGAAGGTGTTGTGGAGAACTGCATACCGTCAACTTTAAGTGGGACGTAACCTGGTAAGAGCCACTAATGAGAACAGAATGGAGGTGCATCTACAAGGTAAACATTTTGCTACAATATGATTCAGGAGGGCCACTCCTGGGTCTATAAACTAAGAAGTCAGAATTGGAAAGACAGAGGCAGGCAAATGTGCATTGCCGCAGCATTACAATAGCCATGACATGGAAACAACCAAAAAGTCCATCAACAGATGAGTGGACAAAGAAGAACTGGTACATGTACAGACAGAATATTAGCCAAGGATTAAAAGGACGCAATGCCATTTGCAAAACCATAGATGAGTCTAGAGGTAATCACGTGACTTGTAGTAAGTCAGAAAGAGACAGACACATATCGTATGATATCACTTATAGGTGTTACCTAAACATTGATACCAGTTCAGATATTTGCACAGGGAAGGGCAATGACAGATTCATTAAACAAACTTATGGCTCACCAATGGAAAGGTGTGAGGATTGGATACATTAGGATATTGGGGTTAACAGACATATACAAACACAGGTGAAATATATAATCACCAAAGACCTACGGAATACCACGAGAAGACTGCTCAACATTCCGTCATAACGTACATGGGAAAAGGATCCCAGGAAGAACAGACATATGTATATGTGTAAAGGAACCACATCTTGCACACCTACAGCAAGCCAAACATTGGAATCAAACTTGCTGTGATAAAAAATAAAAAATTAAATTTAAAAAACGAACAAGTAGTGAGACAAACTTAAGGGGCTTTCTCCTGGCACATTCCATTCTAAATGACAACCTAGAACACGACTTCCATTGAGGCTCTGTTCTCCTAGTAACCAGATTTGGTAAGGGAGAACTGCTGCCACCTTGTGGCCGTTTCACACAACAGCAGCTTTAACCCCAGCGCTAATGGTCAGTTGATATTCAAAATCATTGCAGGCCTGTAAATGACACCTGCCCTGAAAACAATTCCTGGGGTCATATATCGACCAAAAAATTCAAAAGACGTCCATATTTCAAAACGACAGTTTCAAGAGGCATATTTTACGCCCATTAGTGTTCTGCCTCTTTTTCTTTCTTTTTTGTTAAAAAAACGGGAATGGAAAAAGGCAACCCTCAGAATGGGCGAAAATATTTGCAAACGAATCAATGGACAAAGGTTTAATCTCCAATATATATAAACAGCTCATGCAGCATAATATTAAAAAAAAAACAAACAAACCAATACAAAAATGGGCAGAAGATCTAAATAGACGTTTCTTCAAAGAAGACACAGAGATGGTCAAGACGCACATGAAAAGCTGCTCAACATCACTAATTATTACAGAAATGCAAATCAAAACTACAATGAGGTATCACCTCACACCTGTTAGAATCGGCATCATCAGAAAATCTACAAACAACAAATTCTGCGGAGGGTGTGGACAAAAGGAACCCTCTTCCACTCTTGGTGGGAATGAAAATGGATACAGTCACTATCGAGAAGAGCATGGAGATTCCTTAAAAAACTAAAAATAGAATTACCATATGATCCAGCAATCCCACTTCTGGGCATATACCCAGAGAAAACCCTAAATCAAAAAGACACATTCACCACAATGTTCATTGCAGCCACTATTTACAATAGCCAGGTAATGGAAGCAACCTAAGTGCCCACAGACAGACGAATGGATAAAGCTGTGGTACATATAGAAAATGGAATATTACTCAGCCATAAATAGGAATGAAACTGGGTCATTTGTAGAGACGTCGATGGATCTCGAGACTGTCATACAGAGTGAAGTAAGTCAGAAAGAGAAAAACAAATATTGGATATTAATGCATATATGTGGAACCTAGAAAAATGGTACAGATGAACCAGTTTGCAGGGCAGAAATAGAGACACAGAGGTAGAGAACAAACGTATGGACACCAAGTGGGGGAAGACATGGGGTGGTGGTGGTGGGATGAGTTGGGTGATTGGGATTGACCTGTATACATATATATGCATTAAATAGATAACTAATAATAACCTGCTGTATAAAAAAATAAAATTAAATTTCAAAATTTTTAAAAATAAAATTTAAAAATGAAACAGAAAAAATGTCTTCCCTTCACACAGATGTATTTATATGAATGAATTGTTTCCATGCTTATATCTATAAATACATAAAAGAGGAATAAAATCTAACTTGAACCAAAAAAAAAAAAAAACCTGAACCCACCAGTTATACAATGGAAAACCCTATCAGGGAACTTGTTCCAGCGGTAAACAATTCTAAAATTGGTCAGAGGTGGGGAATCATCTCCCATACAGCCAGCAGCGCCCCCCCAACCCCCGCGAGGAGTGTCCTCATTGCAAAGCTAGGGGACCGTGCCGAGGCGTCTGTGAGTAAACGTGAGCTGAGCCCCAGGCCAGCTGCTGCTGGACCGTTCCCACCCTTCCCAGGTAAAACACCTGAATATGTACAAGGACTTGAAAGCCTAGAGGAAGGGCCGTGGAGCCACACCAGCGACAGCATGCAGGCCAACTTGGTGCCTGCAGGCCAGCCAGGATGGTCATGGCCCCGGGCGTTTTACTGGAAGCTTTCCATTTCCCTGCCTGAGACACCCCTCCTGTCCCGGCCCCCACTGCTTTTTTCCTTCCTCACCTCTGCCCAGAGAGAAATTCCAGCGGAAGGTATGGGTGACACATCCTCTTCTTTAGCAGGTGGCAGCCTGGCAACTCCTGCAGAAAGTCCAGCAGAGCCCCACTCACACCGGGCCACACACAAAGCCATGGCCCCTCACTCCCTCCCTCCTGCACAGCCCCGAGACTGCTGATGGGGCAGAGAATATGGCGTCAGGCACAGCTGCAGGGGCTCTTGCTGCCTGGAGCGCTGTTTATATTGACCTCAACCCAGGCACACATGGGGAGGGCTGGCCGGCATGGTCAGGCTGCCGAGTTCAGCCAATCCTCACCCCTCAGGAACTCACATTGCAGAAAATGGACCTCGCTGAACCGGTCAGGTCCAAGGAACAGGTGTGGGCTCCTGAGAGTCAGGATAGTCAAGGGGCTGCAGCTCCAGCTTGTTTTCTAAACATTTTATCTGGCCCATGAGTGGGAGACAACTTCAAGAAGACCCTCTCCTAATGAGAGGAAGCCAGGAGTCAGGGAGAGGAGGGGTGATGGGTGGAGACACAGGCCTGGTGCCCCGGCTGCAGTGGAAGTCTCTGGAAGACCAGGCAGAGGGAGGCTGCACAGAGTGATGCACAGGGTCACAGACCTGTCGGAGCTGCTGTTTGTTAGTTCAAGTCCCGCTCGGAGGTGCTCTGTGTCAGCTCTGAGTGACAGGAGATCTGGGGTGCTCTGAAATGAGGGCTATGTGCACGGTTCCTGTGTGCCCAGCCCTGCAGGGGTACCTGTCCAGGGGAGCTCCGTATCCTGGGAGGGGCCTGACCACGAGAGCCCCATGGGCTGCTGGGTAGTTGCACAGGTGAGCTCCATATCCTGGGAGTGGCCTGACCACGAGAGCCCCGTGGGCTGCTGGGGACCTGGTAAAGGATGTCAGGACAGTCAGTGAAGCCACCAAGGATATACATCCAGTAGTTCCTAATTCCTACACCCTGCTGGTCATTCTACCATCCACCAGGACATGGTATTCTGTGTTAGACTTCAATGGTGCCTTCTTCTGTATTCCATTCGTCCCACAAATGCTCTGCTGCCCTGGTAACCATATTTGGGAATGGAGAAATGCTGCCGCCTTGTGGCCGTTTCCCACAACAGCAGCTTTAAACCCAGTGCTAATGGTCACTAAATATTCACACTCATTTCAGCCTGTAGATGACACCTGCCCTCAAAAACAATCCTGGGGTCGAAAATTGACCAAAAAATGCAAAAGAGGGCAACCATCCAAGAAGACAATTTCAAGAGGTTAATTGTACTCTCCGTTTTTTTCTGTTTTTCTGTACCAGAAATTTAAAATGGCATGGAAAAATGCTGAACATTAAGAATAATTAAAGATATGCAAATCCAAATTACAAAAACCTATCAGCTCACACCAGTCAGAATGGCCAGCGGCAAAAATTCTGCAAACAATAAATGCTGAAGGGGTTTTGGAGAAACGCCTACCCTTGGTTCTACGTGGGACATGGTAAGAGCCAGTAATGAAAACAAAAATGAGGTGCCTTGTAAAGGTAAATACTGAGCTACCATTCAATCAAGCATACCCGCTGCTGGGCCTTTCACCTGAGGGGATGAGAATCAAAAGGACACAGGCTGGGCCTCACTGGTGGCGCAGTGGTTGAGAGTCCGCCTGCCAATTCAGGGGACACGGGTTCATGCACCGGGTCGGGAAGATGCCACATGCCATGGAGCGGCTGGTCCCGTGAGCTATGGCTGCTGGGACTGCGCATCCGGAGCCTGTGTCCTGCAATGGGAGAGTCCACGGCAGTGAGAGGTCCATGTACCGCAAAAAAAAAAGACACCGGCTGGCAATCCTGTACTCCAGAAATATTTACCATAGCCAACACTTGGAAGCTACGAAAATCTCCATCAACCCAGGAATGCACAAAGAAGAAGTGGTCCATGTACACAATGGAATATGACTCCAATAAAAAAATATAAATTCAATTTATAAAACAAACATAAGTAAGGACACATTGGCTTTGGTGGGCACATTCCACTCTAATATATAACTGAGGAACACCACTACCAGGATGGTCTGTTTCCCTAGTTACCAGATTGGGAAAAGCAGAAATGCTGCCGCACTCTGGTCGTTACCTGCAACAGCAGCTTTAAAACCTGTGCTAAGGGTCACTTCATATGCACCAGTACTGGAGGGCTGTAAATGAAACGTGCCCTCAAAATGTCTTAAAGGAGGTAACGGCCAAAATATCTCTAAATGTCACACATACTTCACGAAAACAATTTGAAGAGGTAAGCTGTACTCACAGTTTGAAGAAAAAAAGGACATGCCAGAAAGCTCAATTTCAAGGGATTATGAGACACATGCAAATCCAACCACAAAGTGGTATCAGCTCACAATACTCAGAATAAACTTCAGCACATAAAACTACAAACAAAAAATGCTGAAGGTGTTGTGGAGAACTGCATACCGTCAACTTTAAGTGGGACGTAACCTGGTAAGAGCCACTAATGAGAACAGAATGGAGGTGCATCTACAAGGTAAACATTTTGCTACAATATGATTCAGGAGGGCCACTCCTGGGTCTATAAACTAAGAAGTCAGAATTGGAAAGACAGAGGCAGGCAAATGTGCATTGCCGCAGCATTACAATAGCCATGACATGGAAACAACCAAAAAGTCCATCAACAGATGAGTGGACAAAGAAGAACTGGTACATGTACAGACAGAATATTAGCCAAGGATTAAAAGGACGCAATGCCATTTGCAAAACCATAGATGAGTCTAGAGGTAATCACGTGACTTGTAGTAAGTCAGAAAGAGACAGACACATATCGTATGATATCACTTATAGGTGTTACCTAAACATTGATACCAGTTCAGATATTTGCACAGGGAAGGGCAATGACAGATTCATTAAACAAACTTATGGCTCACCAATGGAAAGGTGTGAGGATTGGATACATTAGGATATTGGGGTTAACAGACATATACAAACACAGGTGAAATATATAATCACCAAAGACCTACGGAATACCACGAGAAGACTGCTCAACATTCCGTCATAACGTACATGGGAAAAGGATCCCAGGAAGAACAGACATATGTATATGTGTAAAGGAACCACATCTTGCACACCTACAGCAAGCCAAACATTGGAATCAAACTTGCTGTGATAAAAAATAAAAAATTAAATTTAAAAAACGAACAAGTAGTGAGACAAACTTAAGGGGCTTTCTCCTGGCACATTCCATTCTAAATGACAACCTAGAACACGACTTCCATTGAGGCTCTGTTCTCCTAGTAACCAGATTTGGTAAGGGGGAACTGCTGCCACCTTGTGGCCGTTTCACACAACAGCAGCTTTAACCCCAGCGCTAATGGTCAGTTGATATTCAAAATCATTGCAGGCCTGTAAATGACACCTGCCCTGAAAACAATTCCTGGGGTCATATATCGACCAAAAAATTCAAAAGACGTCCATATTTCAAAACGACAGTTTCAAGAGGCATATTTTACGCCCATTAGTGTTCTGCCTCTTTTTCTTTCTTTTTTGTTAAAAAAATGGGAATGGAAAAAGGCAACCCTCAGAATGGGCGAAAATATTTGCAAACGAATCAATGGACAAAGGTTTAATCTCCAATATATATAAACAGCTCATGCAGCATAATATTAAAAAAAAAACAAACAAACCAATACAAAAATGGGCAGAAGATCTAAATAGACGTTTCTTCAAAGAAGACACAGAGATGGTCAAGACGCACATGAAAAGCTGCTCAACATCACTAATTATTACAGAAATGCAAATCAAAACTACAATGAGGTATCACCTCACACCTGTTAGAATCGGCATCATCAGAAAATCTACAAACAACAAATTCTGCGGAGGGTGTGGACAAAAGGAACCCTCTTCCACTCTTGGTGGGAATGAAAATGGATACAGTCACTATCGAGAAGAGCATGGAGGTTCCTTAAAAAACTAAAAATAGAATTACCATATGATCCAGCAATCCCACTTCTGGGCATATACCCAGAGAAAACCATAAATCAAAAAGACACATTCACCACAATGTTCATTGCAGCCACTATTTACAATAGCCAGGTAATGGAAGCAACCTAAGTGCCCACAGACAGACGAATGGATAAAGATGTGGTACATATATAAAATGGAATATTACTCAGCCATAAATAGGAATGAAACTGGGTCATTTGTAGAGACGTCGATGGATCTCGAGACTGTCATACAGAGTGAAGTAAGTCAGAAAGAGAAAAACAAATATTGGATATTAATGCATATATGTGGAACCTAGAAAAATGGTACAGATGAACCAGTTTGCAGGGCAGAAATAGAGACACAGAGGTAGAGAACAAACGTATGGACACCAAGTGGGGGAAGACATGGGGTGGTGGTGGTGGGATGAGTTGGGTGATTGGGATTGACCTGTATACATATATATGCATTAAATAGATAACTAATAATAACCTGCTGTATAAAAAAATAAAATTAAATTTCAAAATTTTTAAAAATAAAATTTAAAAATGAAACAGAAAAAATGTCTTCCCTTCACACAGATGTATTTATATGAATGAATTGTTTCCATGCTTATATCTATAAATACATAAAAGAGGAATAAAATCTAACTTGAACCAAAAAAAAAAAAAAACCTGAACCCACCAGTTATACAATGGAAAACCCTATCAGGGAACTTGTTCCAGCGGTAAACAATTCTGAAATTGGTCAGAGGTGGGGAATCATCTCCCATACAGCCAGCAGCGCCCCCCCAACCCCCGCGAGGAGTGTCCTCATTGCAAAGCTAGGGGACCGTGCCGAGGCGTCTGTGAGTAAACGTGAGCTGAGCCCCAGGCCAGCTGCTGCTGGACCGTTCCCACCCTTCCCAGGTAAAACACCTGAATATGTACAAGGACTTGAAAGCCTAGAGGAAGGGCCGTGGAGCCACACCAGCGACAGCATGCAGGCCAACTTGGTGCCTGCAGGCCAGCCAGGATGGTCATGGCCCCGGGCGTTTTACTGGAAGCTTTCCATTTCCCTGCCTGAGACACCCCTCCTGTCCCGGCCCCCACTGCTTTTTTCCTTCCTCACCTCTGCCCAGAGAGAAATTCCAGCGGAAGGTATGGGTGACACATCCTCTTCTTTAGCAGGTGGCAGCCTGGCAACTCCTGCAGAAAGTCCAGCAGAGCCCCACTCACACCGGGCCACACACAAAGCCATGGCCCCTCACTCCCTCCCTCCTGCACAGCCCCGAGACTGCTGATGGGGCAGAGAATATGGCGTCAGGCACAGCTGCAGGGGCTCTTGCTGCCTGGAGCGCTGTTTATATTGACCTCAACCCAGGCACACATGGGGAGGGCTGGCCGGCATGGTCAGGCTGCCGAGTTCAGCCAATCCTCACCCCTCAGGAACTCACATTGCAGAAAATGGACCTCGCTGAACCGGTCAGGTCCAAGGAACAGGTGTGGGCTCCTGAGAGTCAGGATAGTCAAGGGGCTGCAGCTCCAGCTTGTTTTCTAAACATTTTATCTGGCCCATGAGTGGGAGACAACTTCAAGAAGACCCTCTCCTAATGAGAGGAAGCCAGGAGTCAGGGAGAGGAGGGGTGATGGGTGGAGACACAGGCCTGGTGCCCCGGCTGCAGTGGAAGTCTCTGGAAGACCAGGCAGAGGGAGGCTGCACAGAGTGATGCACAGGGTCACAGACCTGTCGGAGCTGCTGTTTGTTAGTTCAAGTCCCGCTCGGAGGTGCTCTGTGTCAGCTCTGAGTGACAGGAGATCTGGGGTGCTCTGAAATGAGGGCTATGTGCACGGTTCCTGTGTGCCCAGCCCTGCAGGGGTACCTGTCCAGGGGAGCTCCGTATCCTGGGAGGGGCCTGACCACGAGAGCCCCATGGGCTGCTGGGTAGTTGCACAGGTGAGCTCCATATCCTGGGAGTGGCCTGACCACGAGAGCCCCGTGGGCTGCTGGGGACCTGGTAAAGGATGTCAGGACAGTCAGTGAAGCCACCAAGGATATACATCCAGTAGTTCCTAATTCCTACACCCTGCTGGTCATTCTACCATCCACCAGGACATGGTATTCTGTGTTAGACTTCAATGGTGCCTTCTTCTGTATTCCATTCGTCCCACAAATGCTCTGCTGCCCTGGTAACCATATTTGGGAATGGAGAAATGCTGCCGCCTTGTGGCCGTTTCCCACAACAGCAGCTTTAAACCCAGTGCTAATGGTCACTAAATATTCACACTCATTTCAGCCTGTAGATGACACCTGCCCTCAAAAACAATCCTGGGGTCGAAAATTGACCAAAAAATGCAAAAGAGGGCAACCATCCAAGAAGACAATTTCAAGAGGTTAATTGTACTCTCCGTTTTTTTCTGTTTTTCTGTACCAGAAATTTAAAATGGCATGGAAAAATGCTGAACATTAAGAATAATTAAAGATATGCAAATCCAAATTACAAAAACCTATCAGCTCACACCAGTCAGAATGGCCAGCGGCAAAAATTCTGCAAACAATAAATGCTGAAGGGGTTTTGGAGAAACGCCTACCCTTGGTTCTACGTGGGACATGGTAAGAGCCAGTAATGAAAACAAAAATGAGGTGCCTTGTAAAGGTAAATACTGAGCTACCATTCAATCAAGCATACCCGCTGCTGGGCCTTTCACCTGAGGGGATGAGAATCAAAAGGACACAGGCTGGGCCTCACTGGTGGCGCAGTGGTTGACAGTCCGCCTGCCAATTCAGGGGACACGGGTTCATGCACCGGGTCGGGAAGATGCCACATGCCATGGAGCGGCTGGTCCCGTGAGCTATGGCTGCTGGGACTGCGCATCCGGAGCCTGTGTCCTGCAATGGGAGAGTCCACGGCAGTGAGAGGTCCATGTACCGCAAAAAAAAAAGACACCGGCTGGCAATCCTGTACTCCAGAAATATTTACCATAGCCAACACTTGGAAGCTACGAAAATCTCCATCAACCCAGGAATGCACAAAGAAGAAGTGGTCCATGTACACAATGGAATATGACTCCAAAAAAATATATAAATTCAATTTATAAAACAAACATAAGTAAGGACACATTGGCTTTGGTGGGCACATTCCACTCTAATATATAACTGAGGAACACCACTACCAGGATGGTCTGTTTCCCTAGTTACCAGATTGGGAAAAGCAGAAATGCTGCCGCCCTCTGGTCGTTACCTGCAACAGCAGCTTTAAAACCTGTGCTAAGGGTCACTTCATATGCACCAGTACTGGAGGGCTGTAAATGAAACGTGCCCTCCAAATGTCTTAAGGGAGGTAACGGCCAAAATATCTCTAAATGTCACACATACTTCACGAAAACAATTTGAAGAGGTAAGCTGTACTCACAGTTTGAAGAAAAAAAGGACATGCCAGAAAGCTCAATTTCAAGGGATTATGAGACACATGCAAATCCAACCACAAAGTGGTATCAGCTCACAATACTCAGAATAAACTTCAGCACATAAAACTACAAACAAAAAATGCTGAAGGTGTTGTGGAGAACTGCATACCGTCAACTTTAAGTGGGACGTAACCTGGTAAGAGCCACTAATGAGAACAGAATGGAGGTGCATCTACAAGGTAAACATTTTGCTACAATATGATTCAGGAGGGCCACTCCTGGGTCTATAAACTAAGAAGTCAGAATTGGAAAGACAGAGGCAGGCAAATGTGCATTGCCGCAGCATTACAATAGCCATGACATGGAAACAACCAAAGAGTCCATCAACAGATGAGTGGACAAAGAAGAACTGGTACATGTACAGACAGAATATTAGCCAAGGATTAAAAGGACGCAATGCCATTTGCAGAACCGTAGATGAGTCTAGAGGTAATCACGTGACTTTTAGTAAGTCAAAAAGAGACAGACACATATCGTATGATATCACTTATCGGTGTTACCTAAACATTGATACCAGTTCAGATATTTGCACAGGGAAGGGCAATGACAGATTCATTAAACAAACTTATGGCTCACCAATGGAAAGGTGTGAGGATTGGATACATTAGGATATTGGGGTTAACAGACATATACAAACACAGGTGAAATATATAATCACCAAAGACCTACGGAATACCACGAGAATACTACTCAACATTCCGTCATAACGTACATGGGAAAAGGATCCCAGGAAGAACAGACATATGTATATGTGTAAAGGAACCACATCCTGCACACCTACAACAAGCCAAACATTGGAATCAAACTTGCTGTGATAAAAAATAAAAAATTAAATTTAAAAAACGAACAAGTAGTGAGACAAACTTAAGGGGCTTTCTCCTGGCACATTCCATTCTAAATGACAACCTAGAACACGACTTCCATTGAGGCTCTGTTCTCCTATTAACCAGATATGGTAAGGGAGAACTGCTGCCACCTTGTGGCCGTTTCACACAACAGCAGCTTTAACCCCAGCGCTAATGGTCAGTTGATATTCAAAATCATTGCAGTCCTGTAAATGACACCTGCCCTGAAAACAATTCCTGGGGTCATATATCGACCAAAAAATTCAAAAGACGTCCATATTTCAAAACGACAGTTTCAAGAGGCATATTTTACGCCCATTAGTGTTCTGCCTCTTTTTATTTCTTTTTTGTTAAAAAAACGGGAATGGAAAAAGGCAACCCTCAGAATGGGCGAAAATATTTGCAAACGAATCAATGGACAAAGGTTTAATCTCCAATATATATAAACAGCTCATGCAGCTTAATATTTAAAAAAAAAACAAACAACCCAATACAAAAATGGGCAGAAGATCTAAATAGACGTTTCTTCAAAGAAGACACAGAGATGGTCAAGACGCACATGAAAAGGTGCTCAACATCACTAATTATTACAGAAATGCAAATCAAAACTACAATGAGGTATCACCTCACACCTGTTAGAATCGGCATCATCAGAAAATCTACAAACAACAAATTCTGCGGAGGGTGTGGACAAAAGGAACCCTCTTCCACTCTTGGTGGGAATGAAAATGGATACAGTCACTATTGAGAAGAGCATGGAGGTTCCTTAAAAAACTAAAAATAGAATTACCATATGATCCAGCAATCCCACTTCTGGGCATATACCCAGAGAAAACCATAAATCAAAAAGACACATTCACCACAATGTTCATTGCAGCCACTATTTACAATAGCCAGGTAATGGAAGCAACCTAAGTGCCCACAGACAGACGAATGGATAAAGATGTGGTACATATATAAAATGGAATATTACTCAGCCATAAATAGGAATGAAACTGGGTCATTTGTAGAGACGTCGATGGATCTCGAGACTGTCATACAGAGTGAAGTAAGTCAGAAAGAGAAAAACAAATATTGGATATTAATGCATATATGTGGAACCTAGAAAAATGGTACAGATGAACCAGTTTGCAGGGCAGAAATAGAGACACAGAGGTAGAGAACAAACGTATGGACACCAAGTGGGGGAAGACATGGGGTGGTGGTGGTGGGATGAGTTGGGTGATTGGGATTGACCTGTATACATATATATGCATTAAATAGATAACTAATAATAACCTGCTGTATAAAAAAATAAAATTAAATTTCAAAATTTTTAAAAATAAAATTTAAAAATGAAACAGAAAAAATGTCTTCCCTTCACACAGATGTATTTATATGAATGAATTGTTTCCATGCTTATATCTATAAATACATAAAAGAGGAATAAAATCTAACTTGAAACAAAAAAAAAAAAAACCTGAACCCACCAGTTATACAATGGAAAACCCTATCAGGGAACTTGTTCCAGCGGTAAACAATTCTGAAATTGGTCAGAGGTGGGGAATCATCTCCCATACAGCCAGCAGCGCCCCCCCAACCAACGCGAGGAGTGTCCTCATTGCAAAGCTAGGGGACCGTGCCGAGGCGTCTGTGAGTAAACGTGAGCTGAGCCCCAGGCCAGCTGCTGCTGGACCGTTCCCACCCTTCCCAGGTAAAACACCTGAATATGTACAAGGACTTGAAAGCCTAGAGGAAGGGCCGTGGAGCCACACCAGCGACAGCATGCAGGCCAACTTGGTGCCTGCAGGCCAGCCAGGATGGTCATGGCCCCGGGCGTTTTACTGGAAGCTTTCCATTTCCCTGCCTGAGACACCCCTCCTGTCCCGGCCCCCACTGCTTTTTTCCTTCCTCACCTCTGCCCAGAGAGAAATTCCAGCGGAAGGTATGGGTGACACATCCTCTTCTTTAGCAGGTGGCAGCCTGGCAACTCCTGCAGAAAGTCCAGCAGAGCCCCACTCACACCGGGCCACCCACAAAGCCATGGCCCCTCACTCCCTCCCTCCCGCACAGCCCCGAGACTGCTGATGGGGCAGAGAATATGGCGTCAGGCACAGCTGCAGGGGCTCTTGCTGCCTGGAGCGCTGTTTATATTGACCTCAACCCAGGCACACATGGGGAGGGCTGGCCGGCATGGTCAGGCTGCCGAGTTCAGCCAATCCTCACCCCTCAGGAACTCACATTGCAGAAAATGGACCTCACTGAACCGGCCAGGTCCAAGGAACAGGTGTGGGCTCCTGAGAGTCAGGATAGTCAAGGGGCTGCAGCTCCAGCTTGTTTTCTAAACATTTTATCTGGCCCATGAGTGGGAGACAACTTCAAGAAGACCCTCTCCTAATGAGAGGAAGCCAGGAGTCAGGGAGAGGAGGGGTGATGGGTGGAGACACAGGCCTGGTGCCCCGGCTGCAGTGGAAGTCTCTGGAAGACCAGGCAGAGGGAGGCTGCACAGAGTGATGCACAGGATCACAGACCTGTCGGAGATGCTGTTTGTTAGTTCAAGTCCCGCTCGGAGGTGCTCTGTGTCAGCTCTGAGTGACAGGAGATCTGGGGTGCTCTGAAATGAGGGCTATGTGCACGGTTCCTGTGTGCCCAGCCCTGCAGGGGTACCTGTCCAGGGGAGCTCCGTATCCTGGGAGGGGCCTGACCACGAGAGCCCCATGGGCTGCTGGGTAGTTGCACAGGTGAGCTCCATATCCTGGGAGTGGCCTGACCACGAGAGCCCCGTGGGCTGCTGGGGACCTGGTAAAGGATGTCAGGACAGTCAGTGAAGCCACC
The DNA here is from genome assembly GCF_949752795.1 of Hyperoodon ampullatus. Taxonomy (NCBI): domain Eukaryota; kingdom Metazoa; phylum Chordata; class Mammalia; order Artiodactyla; family Ziphiidae; genus Hyperoodon; species Hyperoodon ampullatus. The sequence continues at coordinate 195,933 of NC_136917.1, read as the reverse complement.
AAGGATATACATCCAGTAGTTCCTAATTCCTACACCCTGCTGGTCATTCTACCATCCACCAGGACATGGTATTCTGTGTTAGACTTCAATGGTGCCTTCTTCTGTATTCCATTCGTCCCACAAATGCTCTGCTGCCCTGGTAACCATATTTGGGAATGGAGAAATGCTGCCGCCTTGTGGCCGTTTCCCACAACAGCAGCTTTAAACCCAGTGCTAATGGTCACTAAATATTCACACTCATTTCAGCCTGTAGATGACACCTGCCCTCAAAAACAATCCTGGGGTCGAAAATTGACCAAAAAATGCAAAAGAGGGCAACCATCCAAGAAGACAATTTCAAGAGGTTAATTGTACTCTCCGTTTTTTTCTGTTTTTCTGTACCAGAAATTTAAAATGGCATGGAAAAATGCTGAACATTAAGAATAATTAAAGATATGCAAATCCAAATTACAAAAACCTATCAGCTCACACCAGTCAGAATGGCCAGCGGCAAAAATTCTGCAAACAATAAATGCTGAAGGGGTTTTGGAGAAACGCCTACCCTTGGTTCTACGTGGGACATGGTAAGAGCCAGTAATGAAAACAAAAATGAGGTGCCTTGTAAAGGTAAATACTGAGCTACCATTCAATCAAGCATACCCGCTGCTGGGCCTTTCACCTGAGGGGATGAGAATCAAAAGGACACAGGCTGGGCCTCACTGGTGGCACAGTGGTTGACAGTCCGCCTGCCAATGCAGGGGACACGGGTTCATGCACCGGGTCGGGAAGATGCCACATGCCATGGAGCGGCTGGTCCCGTGAGCTATGGCTGCTGGGACTGCGCATCCGGACCCTGTGTCCTGCAATGGGAGACTCCACGGCAGTGAGAGGTCCATGTACCGCAAAAAAAAAAGACACCGGCTGGCAATCCTGTACTCCAGAAATATTTACCATAGCCAACACTTGGAAGCTACGAAAATCTCCATCAACCCAGGAATGCACAAAGAAGAAGTGGTCCATGTACACAATGGAATATGACTCCAATAAAAATATATAAATTCAATTTATAAAACAAACATAAGTAAGGACACATTGGCTTTGGTGGGCACATTCCACTCTAATATATAACTGAGGAACACCACTACCATGATGGTCTGTTTCCCTAGTTACCAGATTGGGAAAAGCAGAAATGCTGCCGCCCTCTGGTCGTTACCTGCAACAGCAGCTTTAAAACCTGTGCTAAGGGTCACTTCATATGCACCAGTACTGGAGGGCTGTAAATGAAACATGCCCTCAAAATGTCTTAAGGGAGGTAACGGCCAAAATATCTCTAAATGTCACACATACTTCACAAAAACAATTTGAAGAGGTAAGCTGTACTCACAGTTTGAAGAAAAAAAGGACATGCCAGAAAGCTCAGTTTCAAGGGATTATGAGACACATGCAAATCCAACCACAAAGTGGTATCAGCTCACAATACTCAGAATAAACTTCAGCACATAAAACTACAAACAAAAAATGCTGAAGGTGTTGTGGAGAACTGCATACCGTCAACTTTAAGTGGGACGTAACCTGGTAAGAGCCACTAATGAGAACAGAATGGAGGTGCATCTACAAGGTAAACATTTTGCTACAATATGATTCAGGAGGGCCACTCCTGGGTCTATAAACTAAGAAGTCAGAATTGGAAAGACAGAGGCAGGCAAATGTGCATTGCCGCAGCATTACAATAGCCATGACCTGGAAACAACCAAAAAGTCCATCAACAGATGAGTGGACAAAGAAGAACTGGTACACGTAAAGACAGAATATTAGCCAAGGATTAAAAGGACGCAATGCCATTTGCAGAACCGTAGATGAGTCTAGAGGTAATCACGTGACTTGTAGTAAGTCAGAAAGAGACAGACACATATCGTATGATATCACTTATAGGTGTTACCTAAACATTGATACCAGTTCAGATATTTGCACAGGGAAGGGCAATGACAGATTCATTAAACAAACTTATGGCTCACCAATGGAAAGGTGTGAGGATTGGATACATTAGGATATTGGGGTTAACAGACATATACAAACACAGGTGAAATATATAATCACCAAAGACCTACGGAATACCACGAGAAGACTGCTCAACATTCCGTCATAACGTACATGGGAAAAGGATCCCAGGAAGAACAGACATATGTATATGTGTAAAGGAACCACGTCTTGCACACCTACAGCAAGCCGAACATTGGAATCAATCTTGCTGTGATAAAAAATAAAAAATTAAATTTAAAAAACGAACAAGTAGTGAGACAAACTTAAGGGGCTTTCTCCTGGCACATTCCATTCTAAATGACAACCTAGAACACGACTTCCATTGAGGCTCTGTTCTCCTAGTAACCAGATTTGGTAAGGGAGAACTGCTGCCACCTTGTGGCCGTTTCACACAAAAGCAGCTTTAACCCCAGCGCTAAAGGTCAGTTGATATTCAAAATCATTGCAGGCCTGTAAATGACACCTGCCCTGAAAACAAATCCTGGGGTCATATATCGACCAAAAAATTCAAAAGACGTCCGTATTTCAAAACGACAGTTTCAAGAGGCATATTTTACGCCCATTAGTGTTCTGCCTCTTTTTCTTTCTTTTTTGTTAAAAAAACGGGAATGGAAAAAGGCAAACCTCAGAATGGGCGAAAATATTTGCAAACGAATCAATGGACAAAGGTTTAATCTCCAATATATATAAACAGCTCATGCAGCTTAATATTAAAAAAAAACAAACAACCCAATACAAAAATGGGCAGAAGATCTAAATAGACGTTTCTTCAAAGAAGACACAGAGATGGTCAAGACACACATGAAAAGCTGCTCAACATCACTAATTATTACAGAAATGCAAATCAAAACTACAATGAGGTATCACCTCACACCTGTTAGAATCGGCATCATCAGAAAATCTACAAACAACAAATTCTGCAGAGGGTGTGGACAAAAGGAACCCTCTTCCACTCTTGGTGGGAATGAAAATGGATACAGTCACTATGGAGAACACTATGGAGGTTCCTTAAAAAACTAAAAATAGAATTACCATATGATCCAGCAATCCCACTTCTGGGCATATACCCAGAGAAAACCATAAATCAAAAAGACACATTCACCACAATGTTCATTGCAGCCACTATTTACAATAGCCAGGTAATGGAAGCAACCTAAGTGCCCACAGACAGACGAATGGATAAAGATGTGGTACATATAGAAAATGGAATATTACTCAGCCATAAATAGGAATGAAACTGGGTCATTTGTAGAGACGTCGATGGATCTCGAGACTGTCATACAGAGTGAAGTAAGTCAGAAAGAGAAAAACAAATATTGGATATTAATGCATATATGTGGAACCTAGAAAAATGGTACAGATGAACCAGTCTGCAGGGCAGAAATAGAGACACAGATGTAGAGAACAAACGTATGGACACCAAGTGGGGGAAGACATGGGGTGGTGGTGGTGGGATGAGTTGGGTGATTGGGATTGACCTGTATACATATATATGCATACAATAGATAACTAATAATAACCTGCTGTATAAAAAAATAAAATTAAATTTCAAAATTTTTAAAAATAAAATTTAGGGCTTCCCTGGTGGCGCAGTGGTTGAGAGTCCGCCTGCCGATGCAGGGGACACGGGTTCGTGCCCCGGTCTGGGAAGATCCCACATGCCGCGGAGCGGCTGGGCCCGTGAGCCATGGCCACTGAGCCTGTGCTCCGGAGCCTGTGCTCCGCAGGGGGAGAGGCCACAACAGTGAGAGGCCCGCCTAACGCAAAAAAAAAAAAAATAAAAAATAAAAAAAAAAATAAAATTTAAAAATGAAACAGAAAAAATGTCTTCCCTTCACACAGATGTATTTATATGAATGAATTGTTTCCATGCTTATATCTATAAATACATAAAAGAGGAATAAAATCTAACTTGAACCAAAAAAAAAAAAAAAAAACCTGAACCCACCAGTTATACAATGGAAAACCCTATCAGGGAACTTGTTCCAGCGGTAAACAATTCTGAAATTGGTCAGAGGTGGGGAATCATCTCCCATACAGCCAGCAGCGCCCCCCCAACCCCCGCGAGGAGTGTCCTCATTGCAAAGCTAGGGGACCGTGCCGAGGCGTCTGTGAGTAAACGTGAGCTGAGCCCCAGGCCAGCTGCTGCTGGACCGTTCCCACCCTTCCCAGGTAAAACACCTGAATATGTACAAGGACTTGAAAGCCTAGAGGAAGGGCCGTGGAGCCACACCAGCGACAGCATGCAGGCCAACTTGGTGCCTGCAGGCCAGCCAGGATGGTCATGGCCCCGGGCGTTTTACTGGAAGCTTTCCATTTCCCTGCCTGAGACACCCCTCCTGTCCCGGCCCCCACTGCTTTTTTCCTTCCTCACCTCTGCCCAGAGAGAAATTCCAGCGGAAGGTATGGGTGACACATCCTCTTCTTTAGCAGGTGGCAGCCTGGCAACTCCTGCAGAAAGTCCAGCAGAGCCCCACTCACACCGGGCCACCCACAAAGCCATGGCCCCTCACTCCCTCCCTCCCGCACAGCCCCGAGACTGCTGATGGGGCAGAGAATATGGCGTCAGGCACAGCTGCAGGGGCTCTTGCTGCCTGGAGCGCTGTTTATATTGACCTCAACCCAGGCACACATGGGGAGGGCTGGCCGGCATGGTCAGGCTGCCGAGTTCAGCCAATCCTCACCCCTCAGGAACTCACATTACAGAAAATGGACCTCGCTAAACCGGCCAGGTCCAAGGAACAGGTGTGGGCTCCTGAGAGTCAGGATAGTCAAGGGGCTGCAGCTCCAGCTTGTTTTCTAAACATTTTATCTGGCCCATGAGTGGGAGACAACTTCAAGAAGACCCTCTCCTAATGAGAGGAAGCCAGGAGTCAGGGAGAGGAGGGGTGATGGGTGGAGACACAGGCCTGGTGCCCCGGCTGCAGTGGAAGTCTCTGGAAGACCAGGCAGAGGGAGGCTGCACAGACTGATGCACAGGGTCACAGACCTGTCGGAGCTGCTGTTTGTTAGTTCAAGTCCCGCTCGGAGGTGCTCTGTGTCAGCTCTGAGTGACAGGAGATCTGGGGTGCTCTGAAATGAGGGCTATGTGCACGGTTCCTGTGTGCCCAGCCCTGCAGGGGTACCTGTCCAGGGGAGCTCCGTATCCTGGGAGGGGCCTGACCACGAGAGCCCCATGGGCTGCTGGGTAGTTGCACAGGTGAGCTCCATATCCTGGGAGTGGCCTGACCACGAGAGCCCCGTGGGCTGCTGGGGACCTGGTAAAGGATGTCAGGACAGTCAGTGAAGCCACCAAGGATATACATCCAGTAGTTCCTAATTCCTACACCCTGCTGGTCATTCTACCATCCACCAGGACATGGTATTCTGCGTTAGACTTCAATGGTGCCTTCTTCTGTATTCCATTCGTCCCACAAATGCTCTAGTGCCCTGGTAACCATATTTGGGAATGGAGAAATGCTGCCGCCTTGTGGCCGTTTCCCACAACAGCAGCTTTAAACCCAGTGCTAATGGTCACTAAATATTCACACTCATTTCAGCCTGTAGATGACACCTGCCCTCAAAAACAATCCTGGGGTCGAAAATTGACCAAAAAATGCAAAAGAGGGCAACCATCCAAGAAGACAATTTCAAGAGGTTAATTGTACTCTCCGTTTTTTTCTGTTTTTCTGTACCAGAAATTTAAAATGGCATGGAAAAATGCTGAACATTAAGAATAATTAAAGATATGCAAATCCAAATTACAAAAACCTATCAGCTCACACCAGTCAGAATGGCCAGCGGCAAAAATTCTGCAAACAATAAATGCTGAAGGGGTTTTGGAGAAACGCCTACCCTTGGTTCTACGTGGGACATGGTAAGAGCCAGTAATGAAAACAAAAATGAGGTGCCTTGTAAAGGTAAATACTGAGCTACCATTCAATCAAGCATACCCGCTGCTGGGCCTTTCACCTGAGGGGATGAGAATCAAAAGGACACAGGCTGGGCCTCACTGGTGGCGCAGTGGTTGAGAGTCCGCCTGCCAATGCAGGGGACACGGGTTCATGCACCGGGTCGGGAAGATGCCACATGCCATGGAGCGGCTGGTCCCGTGAGCTCTGGCTGCTGGGACTGCGCATCCGGAGCCTGTGTCCTGCAATGGGAGACTCCACGGCAGTGAGAGGTCCATGTACCGCAAAAAAAAAAGACACCGGCTGGCAATCCTGTACTCCAGAAATATTTACCATAGCCAACACTTGGAAGCTACGAAAATCTCCATCAACCCAGGAATGCACAAAGAAGAAGTGGTCCATGTACACAATGGAATATGACTCCAAAAAAATATATAAATTCAATTTATAAAACAAACATAAGTAAGGACACATTGGCTTTGGTGGGCACATTCCACTCTAATATATAACTGAGGAACACCACTACCAGGATGGTCTGTTTCCCTAGTTACCAGATTGGGAAAAGCAGAAATGCTGCCGCCCTCTGGTCGTTACCTGCAACAGCAGCTTTAAAACCTGTGCTAAGGGTCACTTCATATGCACCAGTACTGGAGGGCTGTAAATGAAACGTGCCCTCAAAATGTCTTAAGGGAGGTAACGGCCAAAATATCTCTAAATGTCACACATACTTCACGAAAACAATTTGAAGAGGTAAGCTGTACTCACAGTTTGAAGAAAAAAAGGACATGCCAGAAAGCTCAATTTCAAGGGATTATGAGACACATGCAAATCCAACCACAAAGTGGTATCAGCTCACAATACTCAGAATAAACTTCAGCACATAAAACTACAAACAAAAAATGCTGAAGGTGTTGTGGAGAACTGCATACCGTCAACTTTAAGTGGGACGTAACCTGGTAAGAGCCACTAATGAGAACAGAATGGAGGTGCATCTACAAGGTAAACATTTTGCTACAATATGATTCAGGAGGGCCACTCCTGGGTCTATAAACTAAGAAGTCAGAATTGGAAAGACAGAGGCAGGCAAATGTGCATTGCCGCAGCATTACAATAGCCATGACATGGAAACAACCAAAGAGTCCATCAACAGATGAGTGGACAAAGAAGAACTGGTACATGTACAGACAGAATATTAGCCAAGGATTAAAAGGACGCAATGCCATTTGCAGAACCGTAGATGAGTCTAGAGGTAATCACGTGACTTTTAGTAAGTCAAAAAGAGACAGACACATATCGTATGATATCACTTATCGGTGTTACCTAAACATTGATACCAGTTCAGATATTTGCACAGGGAAGGGCAATGACAGATTCATTAAACAAACTTATGGCTCACCAATGGAAAGGTGTGAGGATTGGATACATTAGGATATTGGGGTTAACAGACATATACAAACACAGGTGAAATATATAATCACCAAAGACCTACGGAATACCACGAGAATACTACTCAACATTCCGTCATAACGTACATGGGAAAAGGATCCCAGGAAGAACAGACATATGTATATGTGTAAAGGAACCACATCCTGCACACCTACAACAAGCCAAACATTGGAATCAAACTTGCTGTGATAAAAAATAAAAAATTAAATTTAAAAAACGAACAAGTAGTGAGACAAACTTAAGGGGCTTTCTCCTGGCACATTACATTCTAAATGACAACCTAGAACACGACTTCCATTGAGGCTCTGTTCTCCTATTAACCAGATATGGTAAGGGATAACTGCTGCCACCTTGTGGCCGTTTCACACAACAGCAGCTTTAACCCCAGCGCTAATGGTCAGTTGATATTCAAAATCATTGCAGTCCTGTAAATGACACCTGCCCTGAAAACAATTCCTGGGGTCATATATCGACCAAAAAATTCAAAAGACGTCCATATTTCAAAACGACAGTTTCAAGAGGCATATTTTACGCCCATTAGTGTTCTGCCTCTTTTTCTTTCTTTTTTGTTAAAAAAACGGGAATGGAAAAAGGCAACCCTCAGAATGGGCGAAAATATTTGCAAACGAATCAATGGACAAAGGTTTAATCTCCAATATATATAAACAGCTCATGCAGCTTAATATTTAAAAAAAAAACAAACAACCCAATACAAAAATGGGCAGAAGATCTAAATAGACGTTTCTTCAAAGAAGACACAGAGATGGTCAAGACGCACATGAAAAGCTGCTCAACATCACTAATTATTACAGAAATGCAAATCAAAACTACAATGAGGTATCACCTCACACCTGTTAGAATCGGCATCATCAGAAAATCTACAAACAACAAATTCTGCGGAGGGTGTGGACAAAAGGAACCCTCTTCCACTCTTGGTGGGAATGAAAATGGATACAGTCACTATGGAGAACAGTATGGAGGTTCCTTAAAAAACTAAAAATAGAATTACCATATGATCCAGCAATCCCACTTCTGGGCATATACCCAGAGAAAACCATAAATCAAAAAGACACATTCACCACAATGTTCATTGCAGCCACTATTTACAATAGCCAGGTAATGGAAGCAACCTAAGTGCCCACAGACAGACGAATGGATAAAGATGTGGTACATATATAAAATGGAATATTACTCAGCCATAAATAGGAATGAAACTGGGTCATTTGTAGAGACGTCGATGGATCTCGAGACTGTCATACAGAGTGAAGTAAGTCAGAAAGAGAAAAACAAATATTGGATATTAATGCATATATGTGGAACCTAGAAAAATGGTACAGATGAACCAGTTTGCAGGGCAGAAATAGAGACACAGAGGTAGAGAACAAACGTATGGACACCAAGTGGGGGAAGACATGGGGTGGTGGTGGTGGGATGAGTTGGGTGATTGGGATTGACCTGTATACATATATATGCATACAATAGATAACTAATAATAACCTGCTGTATAAAAAAATAAAATTAAATTTCAAAATTTTTAAAAATAAAATTTAAAAATGAAACAGAAAAAATGTCTTCCCTTCACACAGATGTATTTATATGAATGAATTGTTTCCATGCTTATATCTATAAATACATAAAAGAGGAATAAAATCTAACTTGAACCAAAAAAAAAAAAAAAACCTGAACCCACCAGTTATACAATGGAAAACCCTATCAGGGAACTTGTTCCAGCGGTAAACAATTCTGAAATTGGTCAGAGGTGGGGAATCATCTCCCATACAGCCAGCAGCGCCCCCCCAACCAACGCGAGGAGTGTCCTCATTGCAAAGCTAGGGGACCGTGCCGAGGCGTCTGTGAGTAAACGTGAGCTGAGCCCCAGGCCAGCTGCTGCTGGACCGTTCCCACCCTTCCCAGGTAAAACACCTGAATATGTACAAGGACTTGAAAGCCTAGAGGAAGGGCCGTGGAGCCACACCAGCGACAGCATGCAGGCCAACTTGGTGCCTGCAGGCCAGCCAGGATGGTCATGGCCCCGGGCATTTTACTGGAAGCTTTCCATTTCCCTGCCTGAGACACCCCTCCTGTCCCGGCCCCCACTGCTTTTTTCCTTCCTCACCTCTGCCCAGAGAGAAATTCCAGCGGAAGGTATGGGTGACGCATCCTCTTCTTTAGCAGGTGGCAGCCTGGCAACTCCTGCAGAAAGTCCAGCAGAGCCCCACTCACACCGGGCCACCCACAAAGCCGTGGCCCCACACTCCCTCCCACCCGCACAGCCCCGAGACTGCTGATGGGGCAGAGAATATGGCGTCAGGCACAGCTGCAGGGGCTCTTGCTGCCTGGAGCGCTGTTTATATTGACCTCAACCCAGGCACACATGGGGAGGGCTGGCCGGCATGGTCAGGCTGCCGAGTTCAGCCAATCCTCACCCCTCAGGAACTCACATTGCAGAAAATGGACCTCGCTGAACCGGTCAGGTCCAAGGAACAGGTGTGGGCTCCTGAGAGTCAGGATAGTCAAGGGGCTGCAGCTCCGGCTTGTTTTCTAAACATTTTATCTGGCCCATAAGTGGGAGACAACTTCAAGAAGACCCTCTCCTAATGAGAGGAAGCCAGGAGTCAGGGAGAGGAGGGGTGATGGGTGGAGACACAGGCCTGGTGCCCCGGCTGCAGTGGAAGTCTCTGGAAGACCAGGCAGAGGGAGGCTGCACAGAGTGATGCACAGGGTCACAGACCTGTCGGAGCTGCTGTTTGTTAGTTCAAGTCCCGCTCGGAGGTGCTCTGTGTCAGCTCTGAGTGACAGGAGATCTGGGGTGCTCTGAAATGAGGGCTATGTGCACGGTTCCTGTGTGCCCAGCCCTGCAGGGGTACCTGTCCAGGGGAGCTCCGTATCCTGGGAGGGGCCTGACCACGAGAGCCCCATGGGCTGCTGGGTAGTTGCACAGGTGAGCTCCATATCCTGGGAGTGGCCTGACCACGAGAGCCCCGTGGGCTGCTGGGGACCTGGTAAAGGATGTCAGGACAGTCAGTGAAGCCACCAAGGATATACATCCAGTAGTTCCTAATTCCTACACCCTGCTGGTCATTCTACCATCCACCAGGACATGGTATTCTGTGTTAGACTTCAATGGTGCCTTCTTCTGTATTCCATTCGTCCCACAAATGCTCTGCTGCCCTGGTAACCATATTTGGGAATGGAGAAATGCTGCCGCCTTGTGGCCGTTTCCCACAACAGCAGCTTTAAACCCAGTGCTAATGGTCACTAAATATTCACACTCATTTCAGCCTGTAGATGACACCTGCCCTCAAAAACAATCCTGGGGTCGAAAATTGACCAAAAAATGCAAAAGAGGGCAACCATCCAAGAAGACAATTTCAAGAGGTTAATTGTACTCTCCGTTTTTTTCTGTTTTTCTGTACCAGAAATTTAAAATGGCATGGAAAAATGCTGAACATTAAGAATAATTAAAGATATGCAAATCCAAATTACAAAAACCTATCAGCTCACACCAGTCAGAATGGCCAGCGGCAAAAATTCTGCAAACAATAAATGCTGAAGGGGTTTTGGAGAAACGCCTACCCTTGGTTCTACGTGGGACATGGTAAGAGCCAGTAATGAAAACAAAAATGAGGTGCCTTGTAAAGGTAAATACTGAGCTACCATTCAATCAAGCATACCCGCTGCTGGGCCTTTCACCTGAGGGGATGAGAATCAAAAGGACACAGGCTGGGCCTCACTGGTGGCGCAGTGGTTGACAGTCCGCCTGCCAATGCAGGGGACACGGGTTCATGCACCGGGTCGGGAAGATGCCACATGCCATGGAGCGGCTGGTCCCGTGAGCTATGGCTGCTGGGACTGCGCATCCGGACCCTGTGTCCTGCAATGGGAGACTCCACGGCAGTGAGAGGTCCATGTACCGCAAAAAAAAAAGACACCGGCTGGCAATCCTGTACTCCAGAAATATTTACCATAGCCAACACTTGGAAGCTACGAAAATCTCCATCAACCCAGGAATGCACAAAGAAGAAGTGGTCCATGTACACAATGGAATATGACTCCAATAAAAATATATAAATTCAATTTATAAAACAAACATAAGTAAGGACACATTGGCTTTGGTGGGCACATTCCACTCTAATATATAACTGAGGAACACCACTACCAGGATGGTCTGTTTCCCTAGTTACCAGATTGGGAAAAGCAGAAATGCTGCCGCCCTCTGGTCGTTACCTGCAACAGCAGCTTTAAAACCTGTGCTAAGGGTCACTTCATATGCACCAGTACTGGAGGGCTGTAAATGAAACATGCCCTCAAAATGTCTTAAGGGAGGTAACGGCCAAAATATCTCTAAATGTCACACATACTTCACAAAAACAATTTGAAGAGGTAAGCTGTACTCACAGTTTGAAGAAAAAAAGGACATGCCAGAAAGCTCAGTTTCAAGGGATTATGAGACACATGCAAATCCAACCACAAAGTGGTATCAGCTCACAATACTCAGAATAAACTTCAGCACATAAAACTACAAACAAAAAATGCTGAAGGTGTTGTGGAGAACTGCATACCGTCAACTTTAAGTGGGACGTAACCTGGTAAGAGCCACTAATGAGAACAGAATGGAGGTGCATCTACAAGGTAAACATTTTGCTACAATATGATTCAGGAGGGCCACTCCTGGGTCTATAAACTAAGAAGTCAGAATTGGAAAGACAGAGGCAGGCAAATGTGCATTGCCGCAGCATTACAATAGCCATGACATGGAAACAACCAAAGAGTCCATCAACAGATGAGTGGACAAAGAAGAACTGGTACACGTAAAGACAGAATATTAGCCAAGGATTAAAAGGACGCAATGCCATTTGCAGAACCGTAGATGAGTCTAGAGGTAATCACGTGACTTGTAGTAAGTCAGAAAGAGACAGACACATATCGTATGATATCACTTATAGGTGTTACCTAAACATTGATACCAGTTCAGATATTTGCACAGGGAAGGGCAATGACAGATTCATTAAACAAACTTATGGCTCACCAATGGAAAGGTGTGAGGATTGGATACATTAGGATATTGGGGTTAACAGACATATACAAACACAGGTGAAATATATAATCACCAAAGACCTATGGAATACCACGAGAAGACTGCTCAACATTCCGTCATAACGTACATGGGAAAAGGATCCCAGGAAGAACAGACATATGTATATGTGTAAAGGAACCACGTCTTGCACACCTACAGCAAGCCGAACATTGGAATCAATCTTGCTGTGATAAAAAATAAAAAATTAAATTTAAAAAACGAACAAGTAGTGAGACAAACTTAAGGGGCTTTCTCCTGGCACATTCCATTCTAAATGACAACCTAGAACACGACTTCCATTGAGGCTCTGTTCTCCTAGTAACCAGATTTGGTAAGGGAGAACTGCTGCCACCTTGTGGCCGTTTCACACAAAAGCAGCTTTAACCCCAGCGCTAAAGGTCAGTTGATATTCAAAATCATTGCAGGCCTGTAAATGACACCTGCCCTGAAAACAAATCCTGGGGTCATATATCGACCAAAAAATTCAAAAGACGTCCGTATTTCAAAACGACAGTTTCAAGAGGCATATTTTACGCCCATTAGTGTTCTGCCTCTTTTTCTTTCTTTTTTGTTAAAAAAACGGGAATGGAAAAAGGCAAACCTCAGAATGGGCGAAAATATTTGCAAACGAATCAATGGACAAAGGTTTAATCTCCAATATATATAAACAGCTCATGCAGCTTAATATTAAAAAAAAACAAACAACCCAATACAAAAATGGGCAGAAGATCTAAATAGACGTTTCTTCAAAGAAGACACAGAGATGGTCAAGACACACATGAAAAGCTGCTCAACATCACTAATTATTACAGAAATGCAAATCAAAACTACAATGAGGTATCACCTCACACCTGTTAGAATCGGCATCATCAGAAAATCTACAAACAACAAATTCTGCAGAGGGTGTGGACAAAAGGAACCCTCTTCCACTCTTGGTGGGAATGAAAATGGATACAGTCACTATGGAGAACACTATGGAGGTTCCTTAAAAAACTAAAAATAGAATTACCATATGATCCAGCAATCCCACTTCTGGGCATATACCCAGAGAAAACCATAAATCAAAAAGACACATTCACCACAATGTTCATTGCAGCCACTATTTACAATAGCCAGGTAATGGAAGCAACCTAAGTGCCCACAGACAGACGAATGGATAAAGATGTGGTACATATATAAAATGGAATATTACTCAGCCATAAATAGGAATGAAACTGGGTCATTTGTAGAGACGTCGATGGATCTCGAGACTGTCATACAGAGTGAAGTAAGTCAGAAAGAGAAAAACAAATATTGGATATTAATGCATATATGTGGAACCTAGAAAAATGGTACAGATGAACCAGTCTGCAGGGCAGAAATAGAGACACAGATGTAGAGAACAAACGTATGGACACCAAGTGGGGGAAGACATGGGGTGGTGGTGGTGGGATGAGTTGGGTGATTGGGATTGACCTGTATACATATATATGCATAAAATAGATAACTAATAATAACCTGCTGTATAAAAAAATAAAATTAAATTTCAAAATTTTTAAAAATAAAATTTAAAAATGAAACAGAAAAAATGTCTTCCCTTCACACAGATGTATTTATATGAATGAATTGTTTCCATGCTTATATCTATAAATACATAAAAGAGGAATAAAATCTAACTTGAACCAAAAAAAAAAAAAAAACCTGAACCCACCAGTTATACAGTGGAAAACCCTATCAGGGAACTTGTTCCAGCGGTAAACAATTCTGAAATTGGTCAGAGGTGGGGAATCATCTCCCATACAGCCAGCAGCGCCCCCCCAACCCCCGCGAGGAGTGTCCTCATTGCAAAGCTAGGGGACCGTGCCGAGGCGTCTGTGAGTAAACGTGAGCTGAGCCCCAGGCCAGCTGCTGCTGGACCGTTCCCACCCTTCCCAGGTAAAACACCTGAATATGTACAAGGACTTGAAAGCCTAGAGGAAGGGCCGTGGAGCCACACCAGCGACAGCATGCAGGCCAACTTGGTGCCTGCAGGCCAGCCAGGATGGTCATGGCCCCGGGCGTTTTACTGGAAGCTTTCCATTTCCCTGCCTGAGACACCCCTCCTGTCCCGGCCCCCACTGCTTTTTTCCTTCCTCACCTCTGCCCAGAGAGAAATTCCAGCGGAAGGTATGGGTGACACATCCTCTTCTTTAGCAGGTGGCAGCCTGGCAACTCCTGCAGAAAGTCCAGCAGAGCCCCACTCACACCGGGCCACCCACAAAGCCATGGCCCCTCACTCCCTCCCTCCCGCACAGCCCCGAGACTGCTGATGGGGCAGAGAATATGGCGTCAGGCACAGCTGCAGGGGCTCTTGCTGCCTGGAGCGCTGTTTATATTGACCTCAACCCAGGCACACATGGGGAGGGCTGGCCGGCATGGTCAGGCTGCCGAGTTCAGCCAATCCTCACCCCTCAGGAACTCACATTACAGAAAATGGACCTCGCTAAACCGGCCAGGTCCAAGGAACAGGTGTGGGCTCCTGAGAGTCAGGATAGTCAAGGGGCTGCAGCTCCAGCTTGTTTTCTAAACATTTTATCTGGCCCATGAGTGGGAGACAACTTCAAGAAGACCCTCTCCTAATGAGAGGAAGCCAGGAGTCAGGGAGAGGAGGGGTGATGGGTGGAGACACAGGCCTGGTGCCCCGGCTGCAGTGGAAGTCTCTGGAAGACCAGGCAGAGGGAGGCTGCACAGAGTGATGCACAGGGTCACAGACCTGTCGGAGCTGCTGTTTGTTAGTTCAAGTCCCGCTCGGAGGTGCTCTGTGTCAGCTCTGAGTGACAGGAGATCTGGGGTGCTCTGAAATGAGGGCTATGTGCACGGTTCCTGTGTGCCCAGCCCTGCAGGGGTACCTGTCCAGGGGAGCTCCGTATCCTGGGAGGGGCCTGACCACGAGAGCCCCATGGGCTGCTGGGTAGTTGCACAGGTGAGCTCCATATCCTGGGAGTGGCCTGACCACGAGAGCCCCGTGGGCTGCTGGGGACCTGGTAAAGGATGTCAGGACAGTCAGTGAAGCCACCAAGGATATACATCCAGTAGTTCCTAATTCCTACACCCTGCTGGTCATTCTACCATCCACCAGGACATGGTATTCTGTGTTAGACTTCAATGGTGCCTTCTTCTGTATTCCATTCGTCCCACAAATGCTCTAGTGCCCTGGTAACCATATTTGGGAATGGAGAAATGCTGCCGCCTTGTGGCCGTTTCCCACAACAGCAGCTTTAAACCCAGTGCTAATGGTCACTAAATATTCACACTCATTTCAGCCTGTAGATGACACCTGCCCTCAAAAACAATCCTGGGGTCGAAAATTGACCAAAAAATGCAAAAGAGGGCAACCATCCAAGAAGACAATTTCAAGAGGTTAATTGTACTCTCCGTTTTTTTCTGTTTTTCTGTACCAGAAATTTAAAATGGCATGGAAAAATGCTGAACATTAAGAATAATTAAAGATATGCAAATCCAAATTACAAAAACCTATCAGCTCACACCAGTCAGAATGGCCAGCGGCAAAAATTCTGCAAACAATAAATGCTGAAGGGGTTTTGGAGAAACGCCTACCCTTGGTTCTACGTGGGACATGGTAAGAGCCAGTAATGAAAACAAAAATGAGGTGCCTTGTAAAGGTAAATACTGAGCTACCATTCAATCAAGCATACCCGCTGCTGGGCCTTTCACCTGAGGGGATGAGAATCAAAAGGACACAGGCTGGGCCTCACTGGTGGCGCAGTGGTTGAGAGTCCGCCTGCCAATTCAGGGGACACGGGTTCATGCACCGGGTCGGGAAGATGCCACATGCCATGGAGCGGCTGGTCCCGTGAGCTATGGCTGCTGGGACTGCGCATCCGGAGCCTGTGTCCTGCAATGGGAGAGTCCACGGCAGTGAGAGGTCCATGTACCGCAAAAAAAAAAGACACCGGCTGGCAATCCTGTACTCCAGAAATATTTACCATAGCCAACACTTGGAAGCTACGAAAATCTCCATCAACCCAGGAATGCACAAAGAAGAAGTGGTCCATGTACACAATGGAATATGACTCCAAAAAAATATATAAATTCAATTTATAAAACAAACATAAGTAAGGACACATTGGCTTTGGTGGGCACATTCCACTCTAATATATAACTGAGGAACACCACTACCAGGATGGTCTGTTTCCCTAGTTACCAGATTGGGAAAAGCAGAAATGCTGCCGCCCTCTGGTCGTTACCTGCAACAGCAGCTTTAAAACCTGTGCTAAGGGTCACTTCATATGCACCAGTACTGGAGGGCTGTAAATGAAACGTGCCCTCAAAATGTCTTAAGGGAGGTAATGGCCAAAATATCTCTAAATGTCACACATACTTCACGAAAACAATTTGAAGAGGTAAGCTGTACTCACAGTTTGAAGAAAAAAAGGACATGCCAGAAAGCTCAATTTCAAGGGATTATGAGACACATGCAAATCCAACCACAAAGTGGTATCAGCTCACAATACTCAGAATAAACTTCAGCACATAAAACTACAAACAAAAAATGCTGAAGGTGTTGTGGAGAACTGCATACCGTCAACTTTAAGTGGGACGTAACCTGGTAAGAGCCACTAATGAGAACAGAATGGAGGTGCATCTACAAGGTAAACATTTTGCTACAATATGATTCAGGAGGGCCACTCCTGGGTCTATAAACTAAGAAGTCAGAATTGGAAAGACAGAGGCAGGCAAATGTGCATTGCCGCAGCATTACAATAGCCATGACATGGAAACAACCAAAGAGTCCATCAACAGATGAGTGGACAAAGAAGAACTGGTACATGTACAGACAGAATATTAGCCAAGGATTAAAAGGACGCAATGCCATTTGCAGAACCGTAGATGAGTCTAGAGGTAATCACGTGACTTTTAGTAAGTCAAAAAGAGACAGACACATATCGTATGATATCACTTATCGGTGTTACCTAAACATTGATACCAGTTCAGATATTTGCACAGGGAAGGGCAATGACAGATTCATTAAACAAACTTATGGCTCACCAATGGAAAGGTGTGAGGATTGGATACATTAGGATATTGGGGTTAACAGACATATACAAACACAGGTGAAATATATAATCACCAAAGACCTACGGAATACCACGAGAATACTACTCAACATTCCGTCATAACGTACATGGGAAAAGGATCCCAGGAAGAACAGACATATGTATATGTGTAAAGGAACCACATCCTGCACACCTACAACAAGCCAAACATTGGAATCAAACTTGCTGTGATAAAAAATAAAAAATTAAATTTAAAAAACGAACAAGTAGTGAGACAAACTTAAGGGGCTTTCTCCTGGCACATTCCATTCTAAATGACAACCTAGAACACGACTTCCATTGAGGCTCTGTTCTCCTATTAACCAGATATGGTAAGGGATAACTGCTGCCACCTTGTGGCCGTTTCACACAACAGCAGCTTTAACCCCAGCGCTAATGGTCAGTTGATATTCAAAATCATTGCAGTCCTGTAAATGACACCTGCCCTGAAAACAATTCCTGGGGTCATATATCGACCAAAAAATTCAAAAGACGTCCATATTTCAAAACGACAGTTTCAAGAGGCATATTTTACGCCCATTAGTGTTCTGCCTCTTTTTCTTTCTTTTTTGTTAAAAAAACGGGAATGGAAAAAGGCAACCCTCAGAATGGGCGAAAATATTTGCAAACGAATCAATGGACAAAGGTTTAATCTCCAATATATATAAACAGCTCATGCAGCTTAATATTTAAAAAAAAAACAAACAACCCAATACAAAAATGGGCAGAAGATCTAAATAGACGTTTCTTCAAAGAAGACACAGAGATGGTCAAGACGCACATGAAAAGCTGCTCAACATCACTAATTATTACAGAAATGCAAATCAAAACTACAATGAGGTATCACCTCACACCTGTTAGAATCGGCATCATCAGAAAATCTACAAACAACAAATTCTGCGGAGGGTGTGGACAAAAGGAACCCTCTTCCACTCTTGGTGGGAATGAAAATGGATACAGTCACTATGGAGAACAGTATGGAGGTTCCTTAAAAAACTAAAAATAGAATTACCATATGATCCAGCAATCCCACTTCTGGGCATATACCCAGAGAAAACCATAAATCAAAAAGACACATTCACCACAATGTTCATTGCAGCCACTATTTACAATAGCCAGGTAATGGAAGCAACCTAAGTGCCCACAGACAGACGAATGGATAAAGATGTGGTACATATATAAAATGGAATATTACTCAGCCATAAATAGGAATGAAACTGGGTCATTTGTAGAGACGTCGATGGATCTCGAGACTGTCATACAGAGTGAAGTAAGTCAGAAAGAGAAAAACAAATATTGGATATTAATGCATATATGTGGAACCTAGAAAAATGGTACAGATGAACCAGTTTGCAGGGCCGAAATAGAGACACAGAGGTAGAGAACAAACGTATGGACACCAAGTGGGGGAAGACATGGGGTGGTGGTGGTGGGATGAGTTGGGTGATTGGGATTGACCTGTATACATATATATGCATACAATAGATAACTAATAATAACCTGCTGTATAAAAAAATAAAATTAAATTTCAAAATTTTTAAAAATAAAATTTAAAAATGAAACAGAAAAAATGTCTTCCCTTCACACAGATGTATTTATATGAATGAATTGTTTCCATGCTTATATCTATAAATACATAAAAGAGGAATAAAATCTAACTTGAACCAAAAAAAAAAAAAAAACCTGAACCCACCAGTTATACAGTGGAAAACCCTATCAGGGAACTTGTTCCAGCGGTAAACAATTCTGAAATTGGTCAGAGGTGGGGAATCATCTCCCATACAGCCAGCAGCGCCCCCCCAACCCCCGCGAGGAGTGTCCTCATTGCAAAGCTAGGGGACCGTGCCGAGGCGTCTGTGAGTAAACGTGAGCTGAGCCCCAGGCCAGCTGCTGCTGGACCGTTCCCACCCTTCCCAGGTAAAACACCTGAATATGTACAAGGACTTGAAAGCCTAGAGGAAGGGCCGTGGAGCCACACCAGCGACAGCATGCAGGCCAACTTGGTGCCTGCAGGCCAGCCAGGATGGTCATGGCCCCGGGCGTTTTACTGGAAGCTTTCCATTTCCCTGCCTGAGACACCCCTCCTGTCCCGGCCCCCACTGCTTTTTTCCTTCCTCACCTCTGCCCAGAGAGAAATTCCAGCGGAAGGTATGGGTGACACATCCTCTTCTTTAGCAGGTGGCAGCCTGGCAACTCCTGCAGAAAGTCCAGCAGAGCCCCACTCACACCGGGCCACCCACAAAGCCATGGCCCCTCACTCCCTCCCTCCCGCACAGCCCCGAGACTGCTGATGGGGCAGAGAATATGGCGTCAGGCACAGCTGCAGGGGCTCTTGCTGCCTGGAGCGCTGTTTATATTGACCTCAACCCAGGCACACATGGGGAGGGCTGGCCGGCATGGTCAGGCTGCCGAGTTCAGCCAATCCTCACCCCTCAGGAACTCACATTGCAGAAAATGGACCTCACTGAACCGGCCAGGTCCAAGGAACAGGTGTGGGCTCCTGAGAGTCAGGATAGTCAAGGGGCTGCAGCTCCAGCTTGTTTTCTAAACATTTTATCTGGCCCATGAGTGGGAGACAACTTCAAGAAGACCCTCTCCTAATGAGAGGAAGCCAGGAGTCAGGGAGAGGAGGGGTGATGGGTGGAGACACAGGCCTGGTGCCCCGGCTGCAGTGGAAGTCTCTGGAAGACCAGGCAGAGGGAGGCTGCACAGAGTGATGCACAGGATCACAGACCTGTCGGAGCTGCTGTTTGTTAGTTCAAGTCCCGCTCGGAGGTGCTCTGTGTCAGCTCTGAGTGACAGGAGATCTGGGGTGCTCTGAAATGAGGGCTATGTGCACGGTTCCTGTGTGCCCAGCCCTGCAGGGGTACCTGTCCAGGGGAGCTCCGTATCCTGGGAGGGGCCTGACCACGAGAGCCCCATGGGCTGCTGGGTAGTTGCACAGGTGAGCTCCATATCCTGGGAGTGGCCTGACCACGAGAGCCCCGTGGGCTGCTGGGGACCTGGTAAAGGATGTCAGGACAGTCAGTGAAGCCACCAAGGATATACATCCAGTAGTTCCTAATTCCTACACCCTGCTGGTCATTCTACCATCCACCAGGACATGGTATTCTGTGTTAGACTTCAATGGTGCCTTCTTCTGTATTCCATTCGTCCCACAAATGCTCTGCTGCCCTGGTAACCATATTTGGGAATGGAGAAATGCTGCCGCCTTGTGGCCATTTCCCACAACAGCAGCTTTAAACCCAGTGCTAATGGTCACTAAATATTCACACTCATTTCAGCCTGTAGATGACACCTGCCCTCAAAAACAATCCTGGGGTCGAAAATTGACCAAAAAATTCAAAAGAGGGCAACCATCCAAGAAGACAATTTCAAGAGGTTAATTGTACTCTCCGTTTTTTTCTGTTTTTCTGTACCAGAAATTTAAAATGGCATGGAAAAATGCTGAACATTAAGAATAATTAAAGATATGCAAATCCAAATTACAAAAACCTATCAGCTCACACCAGTCAGAATGGCCAGCGGCAAAAATTCTGCAAACAATAAATGCTGAAGGGGTTTTGGAGAAACGCCTACCCTTGGTTCAACGTGGGACATGGTAAGAGCCAGTAATGAAAACAAAAATGAGGTGCCTTGTAAAGGTAAATACTGAGCTACCATTCAATCAAGCATACCCGCTGCTGGGCCTTTCACCTGAGGGGATGAGAATCAAAAGGACACAGGCTGGGCCTCACTGGTGGCGCAGTGGTTGAGAGTCCGCCTGCCAATGCAGGGGACACGGGTTCATGCACCGGGTCGGGAAGATGCCACATGCCATGGAGCGGCTGGTCCCGTGAGCTCTGGCTGCTGGGACTGCGCATCCGGAGCCTGTGACCTGCAATGGGAGAGTCCACGGCAGTGAGAGGTCCATGTACCGCAAAAAAAAAAGACACCGGCTGGCAATCCTGTACTCCAGAAATATTTACCATAGCCAACACTTGGAAGCTACGAAAATCTCCATCAACCCAGGAATGCACAAAGAAGAAGTGGTCCATGTACACAATGGAATATGACTCCAATAAAAAAATATAAATTCAATTTATAAAACAAACATAAGTAAGGACACATTGGCTTTGGTGGGCACATTCCACTCTAATATATAACTGAGGAACACCACTACCAGGATGGTCTGTTTCCCTAGTTACCAGATTGGGAAAAGCAGAAATGCTGCCGCACTCTGGTCGTTACCTGCAACAGCAGCTTTAAAACCTGTGCTAAGGGTCACTTCATATGCACCAGTACTGGAGGGCTGTAAATGAAACGTGCCCTCAAAATGTCTTAAAGGAGGTAACGGCCAAAATATCTCTAAATGTCACACATACTTCACGAAAACAATTTGAAGAGGTAAGCTGTACTCACAGTTTGAAGAAAAAAAGGACATGCCAGAAAGCTCAATTTCAAGGGATTATGAGACACATGCAAATCCAACCACAAAGTGGTATCAGCTCACAATACTCAGAATAAACTTCAGCACATAAAACTACAAACAAAAAATGCTGAAGGTGTTGTGGAGAACTGCATACCGTCAACTTTAAGTGGGACGTAACCTGGTAAGAGCCACTATTGAGAACAGAATGGAGGTGCATCTACAAGGTAAACATTTTGCTACAATATGATTCAGGAGGGCCACTCCTGGGTCTATAAACTAAGAAGTCAGAATTGGAAAGACAGAGGCAGGCAAATGTGCATTGCCGCAGCATTACAATAGCCATGACATGGAAACAACCAAAAAGTCCATCAACAGATGAGTGGACAAAGAAGAACTGGTACATGTACAGACAGAATATTAGCCAAGGATTAAAAGGACGCAATGCCATTTGCAAAACCATAGATGAGTCTAGAGGTAATCACGTGACTTGTAGTAAGTCAGAAAGAGACAGACACATATCGTATGATATCACTTATAGGTGTTACCTAAACATTGATACCAGTTCAGATATTTGCACAGGGAAGGGCAATGACAGATTCATTAAACAAACTTATGGCTCACCAATGGAAAGGTGTGAGGATTGGATACATTAGGATATTGGGGTTAACAGACATATACAAACACAGGTGAAATATATAATCACCAAAGACCTACGGAATACCACGAGAAGACTGCTCAACATTCCGTCATAACGTACATGGGAAAAGGATCCCAGGAAGAACAGACATATGTATATGTGTAAAGGAACCACATCTTGCACACCTACAGCAAGCCAAACATTGGAATCAAACTTGCTGTGATAAAAAATAAAAAATTAAATTTAAAAAACGAACAAGTAGTGAGACAAACTTAAGGGGCTTTCTCCTGGCACATTCCATTCTAAATGACAACCTAGAACACGACTTCCATTGAGGCTCTGTTCTCGTATTAACCAGATATGGTAAGGGAGAACTGCTGCCACCTTGTGGCCGTTTCACACAACAGCAGCTTTAACCCCAGCGCTAATGGTCAGTGGATATTCAAAATCATTGCAGTCCTGTAAATGACACCTGCCCTGAAAACAATTCCTGGGGTCATATATCGACCAAAAAATTCAAAAGACGTCCATATTTCAAAACGACAGTTTCAAGAGGCATATTTTACGCCCATTAGTGTTCTGCCTCTTTTTCTTTCTTTTTTGTTAAAAAAACGGGAATGGAAAAAGGCAACCCTCAGAATGGGCGAAAATATTTGCAAACGAATCAATGGACAAAGGTTTAATCTCCAATATATATAAACAGCTCATGCAGCATAATATTAAAAAAAAAACAAACAAACCAATACAAAAATGGGCAGAAGATCTAAATAGACGTTTCTTCAAAGAAGACACAGAGATGGTCAAGACGCACATGAAAAGCTGCTCAACATCACTAATTATTACAGAAATGCAAATCAAAACTACAATGAGGTATCACCTCACACCTGTTAGAATCGGCATCATCAGAAAATCTACAAACAACAAATTCTGCGGAGGGTGTGGACAAAAGGAACCCTCTTCCACTCTTGGTGGGAATGAAAATGGATACAGTCACTATGGAGAACAGTATGGAGGTTCCTTAAAAAACTAAAAATAGAATTACCATATGATCCAGCAATCCCACTTCTGGGCATATACCCAGAGAAAACCATAAATCAAAAAGACACATTCACCACAATGTTCATTGCAGCCACTATTTACAATAGCCAGGTAATGGAAGCAACCTAAGTGCCCACAGACAGACGAATGGATAAAGATGTGGTACATATATAAAATGGAATATTACTCAGCCATAAATAGGAATGAAACTGGGTCATTTGTAGAGACGTCGATGGATCTCGAGACTGTCATACAGAGTGAAGTAAGTCAGAAAGAGAAAAACAAATATTGGATATTAATGCATATATGTGGAACCTAGAAAAATGGTACAGATGAACCAGTTTGCAGGGCAGAAATAGAGACACAGAGGTAGAGAACAAACGTATGGACACCAAGTGGGGGAAGACATGGGGTGGTGGTGGTGGGATGAGTTGGGTGATTGGGATTGACCTGTATACATATATATGCATACAATAGATAACTAATAATAACCTGCTGTATAAAAAAATAAAATTAAATTTCAAAATTTTTAAAAATAAAATTTAAAAATGAAACAGAAAAAATGTCTTCCCTTCACACAGATGTATTTATATGAATGAATTGTTTCCATGCTTATATCTATAAATACATAAAAGAGGAATAAAATCTAACTTGAACCAAAAAAAAAAAAAAAAACCTGAACCCACCAGTTATACAGTGGAAAACCCTATCAGGGAACTTGTTCCAGCGGTAAACAATTCTGAAATTGGTCAGAGGTGGGGAATCATCTCCCATACAGCCAGCAGCGCCCCCCCAACCCCCGCGAGGAGTGTCCTCATTGCAAAGCTAGGGGACCGTGCCGAGGCGTCTGTGAGTAAACGTGAGCTGAGCCCCAGGCCAGCTGCTGCTGGACCGTTCCCACCCTTCCCAGGTAAAACACCTGAATATGTACAAGGACTTGAAAGCCTAGAGGAAGGGCCGTGGAGCCACACCAGCGACAGCATGCAGGCCAACTTGGTGCCTGCAGGCCAGCCAGGATGGTCATGGCCCCGGGCGTTTTACTGGAAGCTTTCCATTTCCCTGCCTGAGACACCCCTCCTGTCCCGGCCCCCACTGCTTTTTTCCTTCCTCACCTCTGCCCAGAGAGAAATTCCAGCGGAAGGTATGGGTGACACATCCTCTTCTTTAGCAGGTGGCAGCCTGGCAACTCCTGCAGAAAGTCCAGCAGAGCCCCACTCACACCGGGCCACACACAAAGCCATGGCCCCTCACTCCCTCCCTCCCGCACAGCCCCGAGACTGCTGATGGGGCAGAGAATATGGCGTCAGGCACAGCTGCAGGGGCTCTTGCTGCCTGGAGCGCTGTTTATATTGACCTCAACCCAGGCACACATGGGGAGGGCTGGCCGGCATGGTCAGGCTGCCGAGTTCAGCCAATCCTCACCCCTCAGGAACTCACATTGCAGAAAATGGACCTCGCTGAACCGGCCAGGTCCAAGGAACAGGTGTGGGCTCCTGAGAGTCAGGATAGTCAAGGGGCTGCAGCTCCAGCTTGTTTTCTAAACATTTTATCTGGCCCATGAGTGGGAGACAACTTCAAGAAGACCCTCTCCTAATGAGAGGAAGCCAGGAGTCAGGGAGAGGAGGGGTGATGGGTGGAGACACAGGCCTGGTGCCCCGGCTGCAGTGGAAGTCTCTGGAAGACCAGGCAGAGGGAGGCTGCACAGAGTGATGCACAGGATCACAGACCTGTCGGAGCTGCTGTTTGTTAGTTCAAGTCCCGCTCGGAGGTGCTCTGTGTCAGCTCTGAGTGACAGGAGATCTGGGGTGCTCTGAAATGAGGGCTATGTGCACGGTTCCTGTGTGCCCAGCCCTGCAGGGGTACCTGTCCAGGGGAGCTCCGTATCCTGGGAGGGGCCTGACCACGAGAGCCCCATGGGCTGCTGGGTAGTTGCACAGGTGAGCTCCATATCCTGGGAGTGGCCTGACCACGAGAGCCCCGTGGGCTGCTGGGGACCTGGTAAAGGATGTCAGGACAGTCAGTGAAGCCACCAAGGATATACATCCAGTAGTTCCTAATTCCTACACCCTGCTGGTCATTCTACCATCCACCAGGACATGGTATTCTGTGTTAGACTTCAATGGTGCCTTCTTCTGTATTCCATTCGTCCCACAAATGCTCTGCTGCCCTGGTAACCATATTTGGGAATGGAGAAATGCTGCCGCCTTGTGGCCATTTCCCACAACAGCAGCTTTAAACCCAGTGCTAATGGTCACTAAATATTCACACTCATTTCAGCCTGTAGATGACACCTGCCCTCAAAAACAATCCTGGGGTCGAAAATTGACCAAAAAATTCAAAAGAGGGCAACCATCCAAGAAGACAATTTCAAGAGGTTAATTGTACTCTCCGTTTTTTTCTGTTTTTCTGTACCAGAAATTTAAAATGGCATGGAAAAATGCTGAACATTAAGAATAATTAAAGATATGCAAATCCAAATTACAAAAACCTATCAGCTCACACCAGTCAGAATGGCCAGCGGCAAAAATTCTGCAAACAATAAATGCTGAAGGGGTTTTGGAGAAACGCCTACCCTTGGTTCAACGTGGGACATGGTAAGAGCCAGTAATGAAAACAAAAATGAGGTGCCTTGTAAAGGTAAATACTGAGCTACCATTCAATCAAGCATACCCGCTGCTGGGCCTTTCACCTGAGGGGATGAGAATCAAAAGGACACAGGCTGGGCCTCACTGGTGGCGCAGTGGTTGAGAGTCCGCCTGCCAATGCAGGGGACACGGGTTCATGCACCGGGTCGGGAAGATGCCACATGCCATGGAGCGGCTGGTCCTGTGAGCTCTGGCTGCTGGGACTGCGCATCCGGAGCCTGTGACCTGCAATGGGAGAGTCCACGGCAGTGAGAGGTCCATGTACCGCAAAAAAAAAAGACACCGGCTGGCAATCCTGTACTCCAGAAATATTTACCATAGCCAACACTTGGAAGCTACGAAAATCTCCATCAACCCAGGAATGCACAAAGAAGAAGTGGTCCATGTACACAATGGAATATGACTCCAATAAAAAAATATAAATTCAATTTATAAAACAAACATAAGTAAGGACACATTGGCTTTGGTGGGCACATTCCACTCTAATATATAACTGAGGAACACCACTACCAGGATGGTCTGTTTCCCTAGTTACCAGATTGGGAAAAGCAGAAATGCTGCCGCACTCTGGTCGTTACCTGCAACAGCAGCTTTAAAACCTGTGCTAAGGGTCACTTCATATGCACCAGTACTGGAGGGCTGTAAATGAAACGTGCCCTCAAAATGTCTTAAAGGAGGTAACGGCCAAAATATCTCTAAATGTCACACATACTTCACGAAAACAATTTGAAGAGGTAAGCTGTACTCACAGTTTGAAGAAAAAAAGGACATGCCAGAAAGCTCAATTTCAAGGGATTATGAGACACATGCAAATCCAACCACAAAGTGGTATCAGCTCACAATACTCAGAATAAACTTCAGCACATAAAACTACAAACAAAAAATGCTGAAGGTGTTGTGGAGAACTGCATACCGTCAACTTTAAGTGGGACGTAACCTGGTAAGAGCCACTATTGAGAACAGAATGGAGGTGCATCTACAAGGTAAACATTTTGCTACAATATGATTCAGGAGGGCCACTCCTGGGTCTATAAACTAAGAAGTCAGAATTGGAAAGACAGAGGCAGGCAAATGTGCATTGCCGCAGCATTACAATAGCCATGACATGGAAACAACCAAAAAGTCCATCAACAGATGAGTGGACAAAGAAGAACTGGTACATGTACAGACAGAATATTAGCCAAGGATTAAAAGGACGCAATGCCATTTGCAAAACCATAGATGAGTCTAGAGGTAATCACGTGACTTGTAGTAAGTCAGAAAGAGACAGACACATATCGTATGATATCACTTATAGGTGTTACCTAAACATTGATACCAGTTCAGATATTTGCACAGGGAAGGGCAATGACAGATTCATTAAACAAACTTATGGCTCACCAATGGAAAGGTGTGAGGATTGGATACATTAGGATATTGGGGTTAACAGACATATACAAACACAGGTGAAATATATAATCACCAAAGACCTACGGAATACCACGAGAAGACTGCTCAACATTCCGTCATAACGTACATGGGAAAAGGATCCCAGGAAGAACAGACATATGTATATGTGTAAAGGAACCACATCTTGCACACCTACAGCAAGCCAAACATTGGAATCAAACTTGCTGTGATAAAAAATAAAAAATTAAATTTAAAAAACGAACAAGTAGTGAGACAAACTTAAGGGGCTTTCTCCTGGCACATTCCATTCTAAATGACAACCTAGAACACGACTTCCATTGAGGCTCTGTTCTCGTATTAACCAGATATGGTAAGGGAGAACTGCTGCCACCTTGTGGCCGTTTCACACAACAGCAGCTTTAACCCCAGCGCTAATGGTCAGTGGATATTCAAAATCATTGCAGTCCTGTAAATGACACCTGCCCTGAAAACAATTCCTGGGGTCATATATCGACCAAAAAATTCAAAAGACGTCCATATTTCAAAACGACAGTTTCAAGAGGCATATTTTACGCCCATTAGTGTTCTGCCTCTTTTTCTTTCTTTTTTGTTAAAAAAACGGGAATGGAAAAAGGCAACCCTCAGAATGGGCGAAAATATTTGCAAACGAATCAATGGACAAAGGTTTAATCTCCAATATATATAAACAGCTCATGCAGCATAATATTAAAAAAAAAACAAACAAACCAATACAAAAATGGGCAGAAGATCTAAATAGACGTTTCTTCAAAGAAGACACAGAGATGGTCAAGACGCACATGAAAAGCTGCTCAACATCACTAATTATTACAGAAATGCAAATCAAAACTACAATGAGGTATCACCTCACACCTGTTAGAATCGGCATCATCAGAAAATCTACAAACAACAAATTCTGCGGAGGGTGTGGACAAAAGGAACCCTCTTCCACTCTTGGTGGGAATGAAAATGGATACAGTCGCTATCGAGAAGAGCATGGAGGTTCCTTAAAAAACTAAAAATAGAATTACCATATGATCCAGCAATCCCACTTCTGGGCATATACCCAGAGAAAACCATAAATCAAAAAGACACATTCACCACAATGTTCATTGCAGCCACTATTTACAATAGCCAGGTAATGGAAGCAACCTAAGTGCCCACAGACAGACGAATGGATAAAGATGTGGTACATATATAAAATGGAATATTACTCAGCCATAAATAGGAATGAAACTGGGTCATTTGTAGAGACGTCGATGGATCTCGAGACTGTCATACAGAGTGAAGTAAGTCAGAAAGAGAAAAACAAATATTGGATATTAATGCATATATGTGGAACCTAGAAAAATGGTACAGATGAACCAGTTTGCAGGGCAGAAATAGAGACACAGAGGTAGAGAACAAACGTATGGACACCAAGTGGGGGAAGACATGGGGTGGTGGTGGTGGGATGAGTTGGGTGATTGGGATTGACCTGTATACATATATATGCATTAAATAGATAACTAATAATAACCTGCTGTATAAAAAAATAAAATTAAATTTCAAAATTTTTAAAAATAAAATTTAAAAATGAAACAGAAAAAATGTCTTCCCTTCACACAGATGTATTTATATGAATGAATTGTTTCCATGCTTATATCTATAAATACATAAAAGAGGAATAAAATCTAACTTGAACCAAAAAAAAAAAAAACCTGAACCCACCAGTTATACAGTGGAAAACCCTATCAGGGAACTTGTTCCAGCGGTAAACAATTCTGAAATTGGTCAGAGGTGGGGAATCATCTCCCATACAGCCAGCAGCGCCCCCCCAACCCCCGCGAGGAGTGTCCTCATTGCAAAGCTAGGGGACCGTGCCGAGGCGTCTGTGAGTAAACGTGAGCTGAGCCCCAGGCCAGCTGCTGCTGGACCGTTCCCACCCTTCCCAGGTAAAACACCTGAATATGTACAAGGACTTGAAAGCCTAGAGGAAGGGCCGTGGAGCCACACCAGCGACAGCATGCAGGCCAACTTGGTGCCTGCAGGCCAGCCAGGATGGTCATGGCCCCGGGCGTTTTACTGGAAGCTTTCCATTTCCCTGCCTGAGACACCCCTCCTGTCCCGGCCCCCACTGCTTTTTTCCTTCCTC
Organism: Hyperoodon ampullatus; assembly: GCF_949752795.1. Lineage (NCBI taxonomy): Eukaryota > Metazoa > Chordata > Mammalia > Artiodactyla > Ziphiidae > Hyperoodon > Hyperoodon ampullatus. Next base: position 166,154 of record NC_136917.1, on the reverse strand, counting down.
ACCTCTGCCCAGAGAGAAATTCCAGCGGAAGGTATGGGTGACACATCCTCTTCTTTAGCAGGTGGCAGCCTGGCAACTCCTGCAGAAAGTCCAGCAGAGCCCCACTCACACCGGGCCACACACAAAGCCATGGCCCCTCACTCCCTCCCTCCTGCACAGCCCCGAGACTGCTGATGGGGCAGAGAATATGGCGTCAGGCACAGCTGCAGGGGCTCTTGCTGCCTGGAGCACTGTTTATATTGACCTCAACCCAGGCACACATGGGGAGGGCTGGCCGGCATGGTCAGGCTGCCGAGTTCAGCCAATCCTCACCCCTCAGGAACTCACATTGCAGAAAATGGACCTCGCTGAACCGGCCAGGTCCAAGGAACAGGTGTGGGCTCCTGAGAGTCAGGATAGTCAAGGGGCTGCAGCTCCAGCTTGTTTTCTAAACATTTTATCTGGCCCATGAGTGGGAGACAACTTCAAGAAGACCCTCTCCTAATGAGACGAAGCCAGGAGTCAGGGAGAGGAGGGGTGATGGGTGGAGACACAGGCCTGGTGCCCCGGCTGCAGTGGAAGTCTCTGGAAGACCAGGCAGAGGGAGGCTGCACAGAGTGATGCACAGGGTCACAGACCTGTCGGAGCTGCTGTTTGTTAGTTCAAGTCCCGCTCGGAGGTGCTCTGTGTCAGCTCTGAGTGACAGGAGATCTGGGGTGCTCTGAAATGAGGGCTATGTGCACGGTTCCTGTGTGCCCAGCCCTGAAGGGGTACCTGTCCAGGGGAGCTCCGTATCCTGGGAGGGGCCTGACCACGAGAGCCCCATGGGCTGCTGGGTAGTTGCACAGGTGAGCTCCATATCCTGGGAGTGGCCTGACCACGAGAGCCCCGTGGGCTGCTGGGGACCTGGTAAAGGATGTCAGGACAGTCAGTGAAGCCACCAAGGATATACATCCAGTAGTTCCTAATTCCTACACCCTGCTGGTCATTCTACCATCCACCAGGACATGGTATTCTGTGTTAGACTTCAATGGTGCCTTCTTCTGTATTCCATTCGTCCCACAAATGCTCTGCTGCCCTGGTAACCATATTTGGGAATGGAGAAATGCTGCCGCCTTGTGGCCGTTTCCCACAACAGCAGCTTTAAACCCAGTGCTAATGGTCACTAAATATTCACACTCATTTCAGCCTGTAGATGACACCTGCCCTCAAAAACAATCCTGGGGTCGAAAATTGACCAAAAAATGCAAAAGAGGGCAACCATCCAAGAAGACAATTTCAAGAGGTTAATTGTACTCTCCGTTTTTTTCTGTTTTTCTGTACCAGAAATTTAAAATGGCATGGAAAAATGCTGAACATTAAGAATAATTAAAGATATGCAAATCCAAATTACAAAAACCTATCAGCTCACACCAGTCAGAATGGCCAGCGGCAAAAATTCTGCAAACAATAAATGCTGAAGGGGTTTTGGAGAAACGCCTACCCTTGGTTCAACGTGGGACATGGTAAGAGCCAGTAATGAAAACAAAAATGAGGTGCCTTGTAAAGGTAAATACTGAGCTACCATTCAATCAAGCATACCCGCTGCTGGGCCTTTCACCTGAGGGGATGAGAATCAAAAGGACACAGGCTGGGCCTCACTGGTGGCGCAGTGGTTGACAGTCCGCCTGCCAATGCAGGGGACACGGGTTCATGCACCGGGTCGGGAAGATGCCACATGCCATGGAGCGGCTGGTCCCGTGAGCTCTGGCTGCTGGGACTGCGCATCCGGAGCCTGTGTCCTGCAATGGGAGACTCCACGGCAGTGAGAGGTCCATGTACCGCAAAAAAAAAAGACACCGGCTGGCAATCCTGTACTCCAGAAATATTTACCATAGCCAACACTTGGAAGCTACGAAAATCTCCATCAACCCAGGAATGCACAAAGAAGAAGTGGTCCATGTACACAATGGAATATGACTCCAATAAAAAAATATAAATTCAATTTATAAAACAAACATAAGTAAGGACACATTGGCTTTGGTGGGCACATTCCACTCTAATATATAACTGAGGAACACCACTACCAGGATGGTCTGTTTCCCTAGTTACCAGATTGGGAAAAGCAGAAATGCTGCCGCACTCTGGTCGTTACCTGCAACAGCAGCTTTAAAACCTGTGCTAAGGGTCACTTCATATGCACCAGTACTGGAGGGCTGTAAATGAAACGTGCCCTCAAAATGTCTTAAAGGAGGTAACGGCCAAAATATCTCTAAATGTCACACATACTTCACGAAAACAATTTGAAGAGGTAAGCTGTACTCACAGTTTGAAGAAAAAAAGGACATGCCAGAAAGCTCAATTTCAAGGGATTATGAGACACATGCAAATCCAACCACAAAGTGGTATCAGCTCACAATACTCAGAATAAACTTCAGCACATAAAACTACAAACAAAAAATGCTGAAGGTGTTGTGGAGAACTGCATACCGTCAACTTTAAGTGGGACGTAACCTGGTAAGAGCCACTAATGAGAACAGAATGGAGGTGCATCTACAAGGTAAACATTTTGCTACAATATGATTCAGGAGGGCCACTCCTGGGTCTATAAACTAAGAAGTCAGAATTGGAAAGACAGAGGCAGGCAAATGTGCATTGCCGCAGCATTACAATAGCCATGACATGGAAACAACCAAAAAGTCCATCAACAGATGAGTGGACAAAGAAGAACTGGTACATGTACAGACAGAATATTAGCCAAGGATTAAAAGGACGCAATGCCATTTGCAAAACCATAGATGAGTCTAGAGGTAATCACGTGACTTGTAGTAAGTCAGAAAGAGACAGACACATATCGTATGATATCACTTATAGGTGTTACCTAAACATTGATACCAGTTCAGATATTTGCACAGGGAAGGGCAATGACAGATTCATTAAACAAACTTATGGCTCACCAATGGAAAGGTGTGAGGATTGGATACATTAGGATATTGGGGTTAACAGACATATACAAACACAGGTGAAATATATAATCACCAAAGACCTACGGAATACCACGAGAAGACTGCTCAACATTCCGTCATAACGTACATGGGAAAAGGATCCCAGGAAGAACAGACATATGTATATGTGTAAAGGAACCACATCTTGCACACCTACAGCAAGCCAAACATTGGAATCAAACTTGCTGTGATAAAAAATAAAAAATTAAATTTAAAAAACGAACAAGTAGTGAGACAAACTTAAGGGGCTTTCTCCTGGCACATTCCATTCTAAATGACAACCTAGAACACGACTTCCATTGAGGCTCTGTTCTCCTAGTAACCAGATTTGGTAAGGGAGAACTGCTGCCACCTTGTGGCCGTTTCACACAACAGCAGCTTTAACCCCAGCGCTAATGGTCAGTTGATATTCAAAATCATTGCAGTCCTGTAAATGACACCTGCCCTGAAAACAATTCCTGGGGTCATATATCGACCAAAAAATTCAAAAGACGTCCATATTTCAAAACGACAGTTTCAAGAGGCATATTTTACGCCCATTAGTGTTCTGCCTCTTTTTCTTTCTTTTTTGTTAAAAAAATGGGAATGGAAAAAGGCAACCCTCAGAATGGGCGAAAATATTTGCAAACGAATCAATGGACAAAGGTTTAATCTCCAATATATATAAACAGCTCATGCAGCATAATATTAAAAAAAAAAACAAACAAACCAATACAAAAATGGGCAGAAGATCTAAATAGACGTTTCTTCAAAGAAGACACAGAGATGGTCAAGACGCACATGAAAAGCTGCTCAACATCACTAATTATTACAGAAATGCAAATCAAAACTACAATGAGGTATCACCTCACACCTGTTAGAATCGGCATCATCAGAAAATCTACAAACAACAAATTCTGCGGAGGGTGTGGACAAAAGGAACCCTCTTCCACTCTTGGTGGGAATGAAAATGGATACAGTCACTATGGAGAACACTATGGAGGTTCCTTAAAAAACTAAAAATAGAATTACCATATGATCCAGCAATCCCACTTCTGGGCATATACCCAGAGAAAACCATAAATCAAAAAGACACATTCACCACAATGTTCATTGCAGCCACTATTTACAATAGCCAGGTAATGGAAGCAACCTAAGTGCCCACAGACAGACGAATGGATAAAGATGTGGTACATATATAAAATGGAATATTACTCAGCCATAAATAGGAATGAAACTGGGTCATTTGTAGAGACGTCGATGGATCTCGAGACTGTCATACAGAGTGAAGTAAGTCAGAAAGAGAAAAACAAATATTGGATATTAATGCATATATGTGGAACCTAGAAAAATGGTACAGATGAACCAGTTTGCAGGGCAGAAATAGAGACACAGAGGTAGAGAACAAACGTATGGACACCAAGTGGGGGAAGACATGGGGTGGTGGTGGTGGGATGAGTTGGGTGATTGGGATTGACCTGTATACATATATATGCATAAAATAGATAACTAATAATAACCTGCTGTATAAAAAAATAAAATTAAATTTCAAAATTTTTAAAAATAAAATTTAAAAATGAAACAGAAAAAATGTCTTCCCTTCACACAGATGTATTTATATGAATGAATTGTTTCCATGCTTATATCTATAAATACATAAAAGAGGAATAAAATCTAACTTGAACCAAAAAAAAAAAAAAAACCTGAACCCACCAGTTATACAATGGAAAACCCTATCAGGGAACTTGTTCCAGCGGTAAACAATTCTGAAATTGGTCAGAGGTGGGGAATCATCTCCCATACAGCCAGCAGCGCCCCCCCAACCCCCGCGAGGAGTGTCCTCATTGCAAAGCTAGAGGACCGTGCCGAGGCGTCTGTGAGTAAACGTGAGCTGAGCCCCAGGCCAGCTGCTGCTGGACCGTTCCCACCCTTCCCAGGTAAAACACCTGAATATGTACAAGGACTTGAAAGCCTAGAGGAAGGGCCGTGGAGCCACACCAGCGACAGCATGCAGGCCAACTTGGTGCCTGCAGGCCAGCCAGGATGGTCATGGCCCCGGGCATTTTACTGGAAGCTTTCCATTTCCCTGCCTGAGACACCCCTCCTGTCCCGGCCCCCACTGCTTTTTTCCTTCCTCACCTCTGCCCAGAGAGAAATTCCAGCGGAAGGTATGGGTGACGCATCCTCTTCTTTAGCAGGTGGCAGCCTGGCAACTCCTGCAGAAAGTCCAGCAGAGCCCCACTCACACCGGGCCACCCACAAAGCCGTGGCCCCACACTCCCTCCCACCCGCACAGCCCCGAGACTGCTGATGGGGCAGAGAATATGGCGTCAGGCACAGCTGCAGGGGCTCTTGCTGCCTGGAGCGCTGTTTATATTGACCTCAACCCAGGCACACATGGGGAGGGCTGGCCGGCATGGTCAGGCTGCCGAGTTCAGCCAATCCTCACCCCTCAGGAACTCACATTGCAGAAAATGGACCTCGCTGAACCGGTCAGGTCCAAGGAACAGGTGTGGGCTCCTGAGAGTCAGGATAGTCAAGGGGCTGCAGCTCCAGCTTGTTTTCTAAACATTTTATCTGGCCCATAAGTGGGAGACAACTTCAAGAAGACCCTCTCCTAATGAGAGGAAGCCAGGAGTCAGGGAGAGGAAGGGTGATGGGTGGAGACACAGGCCTGGTGCCCCGGCTGCAGTGGAAGTCTCTGGAAGACCAGGCAGAGGGAGGCTGCACAGAGTGATGCACAGGGTCACAGACCTGTCGGAGCTGCTGTTTGTTAGTTCAAGTCCCGCTCGGAGGTGCTCTGTGTCAGCTCTGAGTGACAGGAGATCTGGGGTGCTCTGAAATGAGGGCTATGTGCACGGTTCCTGTGTGCCCAGCCCTGCAGGGGTACCTGTCCAGGGGAGCTCCGTATCCTGGGAGGGGCCTGACCACGAGAGCCCCATGGGCTGCTGGGTAGTTGCACAGGTGAGCTCCATATCCTGGGAGTGGCCTGACCACGAGAGCCCCGTGGGCTGCTGGGGACCTGGTAAAGGATGTCAGGACAGTCAGTGAAGCCACCAAGGATATACATCCAGTAGTTCCTAATTCCTACACCCTGCTGGTCATTCTACCATCCACCAGGACATGGTATTCTGTGTTAGACTTCAATGGTGCCTTCTTCTGTATTCCATTCGTCCCACAAATGCTCTGCTGCCCTGGTAACCATATTTGGGAATGGAGAAATGCTGCCGCCTTGTGGCCGTTTCCCACAACAGCAGCTTTAAACCCAGTGCTAATGGTCACTAAATATTCACACTCATTTCAGCCTGTAGATGACACCTGCCCTCAAAAACAATCCTGGGGTCGAAAATTGACCAAAAAATGCAAAAGAGGGCAACCATCCAAGAAGACAATTTCAAGAGGTTAATTGTACTCTCCGTTTTTTTCTGTTTTTCTGTACCAGAAATTTAAAATGGCATGGAAAAATGCTGAACATTAAGAATAATTAAAGATATGCAAATCCAAATTACAAAAACCTATCAGCTCACACCAGTCAGAATGGCCAGCGGCAAAAATTCTGCAAACAATAAATGCTGAAGGGGTTTTGGAGAAACGCCTACCCTTGGTTCTACGTGGGACATGGTAAGAGCCAGTAATGAAAACAAAAATGAGGTGCCTTGTAAAGGTAAATACTGAGCTACCATTCAATCAAGCATACCCGCTGCTGGGCCTTTCACCTGAGGGGATGAGAATCAAAAGGACACAGGCTGGGCCTCACTGGTGGCGCAGTGGTTGACAGTCCGCCTGCCAATGCAGGGGACACGGGTTCATGCACCGGGTCGGGAAGATGCCACATGCCATGGAGCGGCTGGTCCCGTGAGCTATGGCTGCTGGGACTGCGCATCCGGACCCTGTGTCCTGCAATGGGAGACTCCACGGCAGTGAGAGGTCCATGTACCGCAAAAAAAAAAGACACCGGCTGGCAATCCTGTACTCCAGAAATATTTACCATAGCCAACACTTGGAAGCTACGAAAATCTCCATCAACCCAGGAATGCACAAAGAAGAAGTGGTCCATGTACACAATGGAATATGACTCCAATAAAAATATATAAATTCAATTTATAAAACAAACATAAGTAAGGACACATTGGCTTTGGTGGGCACATTCCACTCTAATATATAACTGAGGAACACCACTACCAGGATGGTCTGTTTCCCTAGTTACCAGATTGGGAAAAGCAGAAATGCTGCCGCCCTCTGGTCGTTACCTGCAACAGCAGCTTTAAAACCTGTGCTAAGGGTCACTTCATATGCACCAGTACTGGAGGGCTGTAAATGAAACATGCCCTCAAAATGTCTTAAGGGAGGTAACGGCCAAAATATCTCTAAATGTCACACATACTTCACAAAAACAATTTGAAGAGGTAAGCTGTACTCACAGTTTGAAGAAAAAAAGGACATGCCAGAAAGCTCAGTTTCAAGGGATTATGAGACACATGCAAATCCAACCACAAAGTGGTATCAGCTCACAATACTCAGAATAAACTTCAGCACATAAAACTACAAACAAAAAATGCTGAAGGTGTTGTGGAGAACTGCATACCGTCAACTTTAAGTGGGACGTAACCTGGTAAGAGCCACTAATGAGAACAGAATGGAGGTGCATCTACAAGGTAAACATTTTGCTACAATATGATTCAGGAGGGCCACTCCTGGGTCTATAAACTAAGAAGTCAGAATTGGAAAGACAGAGGCAGGCAAATGTGCATTGCCGCAGCATTACAATAGCCATGACATGGAAACAACCAAAAAGTCCATCAACAGATGAGTGGACAAAGAAGAACTGGTACACGTAAAGACAGAATATTAGCCAAGGATTAAAAGGACGCAATGCCATTTGCAGAACCGTAGATGAGTCTAGAGGTAATCACGTGACTTGTAGTAAGTCAGAAAGAGACAGACACATATCGTATGATATCACTTATAGGTGTTACCTAAACATTGATACCAGTTCAGATATTTGCACAGGGAAGGGCAATGACAGATTCATTAAACAAACTTATGGCTCACCAATGGAAAGGTGTGAGGATTGGATACATTAGGATATTGGGGTTAACAGACATATACAAACACAGGTGAAATATATAATCACCAAAGACCTATGGAATACCACGAGAAGACTGCTCAACATTCCGTCATAACGTACATGGGAAAAGGATCCCAGGAAGAACAGACATATGTATATGTGTAAAGGAACCACGTCTTGCACACCTACAGCAAGCCGAACATTGGAATCAATCTTGCTGTGATAAAAAATAAAAAATTAAATTTAAAAAACGAACAAGTAGTGAGACAAACTTAAGGGGCTTTCTCCTGGCACATTCCATTCTAAATGACAACCTAGAACACGACTTCCATTGAGGCTCTGTTCTCCTAGTAACCAGATTTGGTAAGGGAGAACTGCTGCCACCTTGTGGCCGTTTCACACAAAAGCAGCTTTAACCCCAGCGCTAAAGGTCAGTTGATATTCAAAATCATTGCAGGCCTGTAAATGACACCTGCCCTGAAAACAAATCCTGGGGTCATATATCGACCAAAAAATTCAAAAGACGTCCGTATTTCAAAACGACAGTTTCAAGAGGCATATTTTACGCCCATTAGTGTTCTGCCTCTTTTTCTTTCTTTTTTGTTAAAAAAACGGGAATGGAAAAAGGCAAACCTCAGAATGGGCGAAAATATTTGCAAACGAATCAATGGACACAGGTTTAATCTCCAATATATATAAACAGCTCATGCAGCTTAATATTAAAAAAAAACAAACAACCCAATACAAAAATGGGCAGAAGATCTAAATAGACGTTTCTTCAAAGAAGACACAGAGATGGTCAAGACACACATGAAAAGCTGCTCAACATCACTAATTATTACAGAAATGCAAATCAAAACTACAATGAGGTATCACCTCACACCTGTTAGAATCGGCATCATCAGAAAATCTACAAACAACAAATTCTGCAGAGGGTGTGGACAAAAGGAACCCTCTTCCACTCTTGGTGGGAATGAAAATGGATACAGTCACTATGGAGAACACTATGGAGGTTCCTTAAAAAACTAAAAATAGAATTACCATATGATCCAGCAATCCCACTTCTGGGCATATACCCAGAGAAAACCATAAATCAAAAAGACACATTCACCACAATGTTCATTGCAGCCACTATTTACAATAGCCAGGTAATGGAAGCAACCTAAGTGCCCACAGACAGACGAATGGATAAAGATGTGGTACATATATAAAATGGAATATTACTCAGCCATAAATAGGAATGAAACTGGGTCATTTGTAGAGACGTCGATGGATCTCGAGACTGTCATACAGAGTGAAGTAAGTCAGAAAGAGAAAAACAAATATTGGATATTAATGCATATATGTGGAACCTAGAAAAATGGTACAGATGAACCAGTCTGCAGGGCAGAAATAGAGACACAGATGTAGAGAACAAACGTATGGACACCAAGTGGGGGAAGACATGGGGTGGTGGTGGTGGGATGAGTTGGGTGATTGGGATTGACCTGTATACATATATATGCATAAAATAGATAACTAATAATAACCTGCTGTATAAAAAAATAAAATTAAATTTCAAAATTTTTAAAAATAAAATTTAAAAATGAAACAGAAAAAATGTCTTCCCTTCACACAGATGTATTTATATGAATGAATTGTTTCCATGCTTATATCTATAAATACATAAAAGAGGAATAAAATCTAACTTGAACCAAAAAAAAAAAAAAAACCTGAACCCACCAGTTATACAATGGAAAACCCTATCAGGGAACTTGTTCCAGCGGTAAACAATTCTGAAATTGGTCAGAGGTGGGGAATCATCTCCCATACAGCCAGCAGCGCCCCCCCAACCCCCGCGAGGAGTGTCCTCATTGCAAAGCTAGGGGACCGTGCCGAGGCGTCTGTGAGTAAACGTGAGCTGAGCCCCAGGCCAGCTGCTGCTGGACCGTTCCCACCCTTCCCAGGTAAAACACCTGAATATGTACAAGGACTTGAAAGCCTAGAGGAAGGGCCGTGGAGCCACACCAGCGACAGCATGCAGGCCAACTTGGTGCCTGCAGGCCAGCCAGGATGGTCATGGCCCCGGGCGTTTTACTGGAAGCTTTCCATTTCCCTGCCTGAGACACCCCTCCTGTCCCGGCCCCCACTGCTTTTTTCCTTCCTCACCTCTGCCCAGAGAGAAATTCCAGCGGAAGGTATGGGTGACACATCCTCTTCTTTAGCAGGTGGCAGCCTGGCAACTCCTGCAGAAAGTCCAGCAGAGCCCCACTCACACCGGGCCACCCACAAAGCCATGGCCCCTCACTCCCTCCCTCCCGCACAGCCCCGAGACTGCTGATGGGGCAGAGAATATGGCGTCAGGCACAGCTGCAGGGGCTCTTGCTGCCTGGAGCGCTGTTTATATTGACCTCAACCCAGGCACACATGGGGAGGGCTGGCCGGCATGGTCAGGCTGCCGAGTTCAGCCAATCCTCACCCCTCAGGAACTCACATTACAGAAAATGGACCTCGCTAAACCGGCCAGGTCCAAGGAACAGGTGTGGGCTCCTGAGAGTCAGGATAGTCAAGGGGCTGCAGCTCCAGCTTGTTTTCTAAACATTTTATCTGTCCCATGAGTGGGAGACAACTTCAAGAAGACCCTCTCCTAATGAGAGGAAGCCAGGAGTCAGGGAGAGGAGGGGTGATGGGTGGAGACACAGGCCTGGTGCCCCGGCTGCAGTGGAAGTCTCTGGAAGACCAGGCAGAGGGAGGCTGCACAGAGTGATGCACAGGGTCACAGACCTGTCGGAGCTGCTGTTTGTTAGTTCAAGTCCCGCTCGGAGGTGCTCTGTGTCAGCTCTGAGTGACAGGAGATCTGGGGTGCTCTGAAATGAGGGCTATGTGCACGGTTCCTGTGTGCCCAGCCCTGCAGGGGTACCTGTCCAGGGGAGCTCCGTATCCTGGGAGGGGCCTGACCACGAGAGCCCCATGGGCTGCTGGGTAGTTGCACAGGTGAGCTCCATATCCTGGGAGTGGCCTGACCACGAGAGCCCCGTGGGCTGCTGGGGACCTGGTAAAGGATGTCAGGACAGTCAGTGAAGCCACCAAGGATATACATCCAGTAGTTCCTAATTCCTACACCCTGCTGGTCATTCTACCATCCACCAGGACATGGTATTCTGCGTTAGACTTCAATGGTGCCTTCTTCTGTATTCCATTCGTCCCACAAATGCTCTAGTGCCCTGGTAACCATATTTGGGAATGGAGAAATGCTGCCGCCTTGTGGCCGTTTCCCACAACAGCAGCTTTAAACCCAGTGCTAATGGTCACTAAATATTCACACTCATTTCAGCCTGTAGATGACACCTGCCCTCAAAAACAATCCTGGGGTCGAAAATTGACCAAAAAATGCAAAAGAGGGCAACCATCCAAGAAGACAATTTCAAGAGGTTAATTGTACTCTCCGTTTTTTTCTGTTTTTCTGTACCAGAAATTTAAAATGGCATGGAAAAATGCTGAACATTAAGAATAATTAAAGATATGCAAATCCAAATTACAAAAACCTATCAGCTCACACCAGTCAGAATGGCCAGCGGCAAAAATTCTGCAAACAATAAATGCTGAAGGGGTTTTGGAGAAACGCCTACACTTGGTTCTACGTGGGACATGGTAAGAGTCAGTAATGAAAACAAAAATGAGGTGCCTTGTAAAGGTAAATACTGAGCTACCATTCAATCAAGCATACCCGCTGCTGGGCCTTTCACCTGAGGGGATGAGAATCAAAAGGACACAGGCTGGGCCTCACTGGTGGCGCAGTGGTTGACAGTCCGCCTGCCAATGCAGGGGACACGGGTTCATGCACCGGGTCGGGAAGATGCCACATGCCATGGAGCGGCTGGTCCCGTGAGCTATGGCTGCTGGGACTGCGCATCCGGAGCCTGTGTCCTGCAATGGGAGACTCCACGGCAGTGAGAGGTCCATGTACCGCAAAAAAAAAAGACACCGGCTGGCAATCCTGTACTCCAGAAATATTTACCATAGCCAACACTTGGAAGCTACGAAAATCTCCATCAACCCAGGAATGCACAAAGAAGAAGTGGTCCATGTACACAATGGAATATGACTCCAATAAAATATATAAATTCAATTTATAAAACAAACATAAGTAAGGACACATTGGCTTTGGTGGGCACATTCCACTCTAATATATAACTGAGGAACACCACTACCAGGATGGTCTGTTTCCCTAGTTACCAGATTGGGAAAAGCAGAAATGCTGCCGCCCTCTGGTCGTTACCTGCAACAGCAGCTTTAAAACCTGTGCTAAGGGTCACTTCATATGCACCAGTACTGGAGGGCTGTAAATGAAACGTGCCCTCAAAATGTCTTAAGGGAGGTAATGGCCAAAATATCTCTAAATGTCACACATACTTCACGAAAACAATTTGAAGAGGTAAGCTGTACTCACAGTTTGAAGAAAAAAAGGACATGCCAGAAAGCTCAATTTCAAGGGATTATGAGACACATGCAAATCCAACCACAAAGTGGTATCAGCTCACAATACTCAGAATAAACTTCAGCACATAAAACTACAAACAAAAAATGCTGAAGGTGTTGTGGAGAACTGCATACCGTCAACTTTAAGTGGGACGTAACCTGGTAAGAGCCACTAATGAGAACAGAATGGAGGTGCATCTACAAGGTAAACATTTTGCTACAATATGATTCAGGAGGGCCACTCCTGGGTCTATAAACTAAGAAGTCAGAATTGGAAAGACAGAGGCAGGCAAATGTGCATTGCCGCAGCATTACAATAGCCATGACATGGAAACAACCAAAGAGTCCATCAACAGATGAGTGGACAAAGAAGAACTGGTACATGTACAGACAGAATATTAGCCAAGGATTAAAAGGACGCAATGCCATTTGCAGAACCGTAGATGAGTCTAGAGGTAATCACGTGACTTTTAGTAAGTCAAAAAGAGACAGACACATATCGTATGATATCACTTATCGGTGTTACCTAAACATTGATACCAGTTCAGATATTTGCACAGGGAAGGGCAATGACAGATTCATTAAACAAACTTATGGCTCACCAATGGAAAGGTGTGAGGATTGGATACATTAGGATATTGGGGTTAACAGACATATACAAACACAGGTGAAATATATAATCACCAAAGACCTACGGAATACCACGAGAATACTACTCAACATTCCGTCATAACGTACATGGGAAAAGGATCCCAGGAAGAACAGACATATGTATATGTGTAAAGGAACCACATCCTGCACACCTACAACAAGCCAAACATTGGAATCAAACTTGCTGTGATAAAAAATAAAAAATTAAATTTAAAAAACGAACAAGTAGTGAGACAAACTTAAGGGGCTTTCTCCTGGCACATTCCATTCTAAATGACAACCTAGAACACGACTTCCATTGAGGCTCTGTTCTCCTATTAACCAGATATGGTAAGGGATAACTGCTGCCACCTTGTGGCCGTTTCACACAACAGCAGCTTTAACCCCAGCGCTAATGGTCAGTTGATATTCAAAATCATTGCAGTCCTGTAAATGACACCTGCCCTGAAAACAATTCCTGGGGTCATATATCGACCAAAAAATTCAAAAGACGTCCATATTTCAAAACGACAGTTTCAAGAGGCATATTTTACGCCCATTAGTGTTCTGCCTCTTTTTCTTTCTTTTTTGTTAAAAAAACGGGAATGGAAAAAGGCAACCCTCAGAATGGGCGAAAATATTTGCAAACGAATCAATGGACAAAGGTTTAATCTCCAATATATATAAACAGCTCATGCAGCTTAATATTTAAAAAAAAAACAAAAAACCCAATACAAAAATGGGCAGAAGATCTAAATAGACGTTTCTTCAAAGAAGACACAGAGATGGTCAAGACGCACATGAAAAGCTGCTCAACATCACTAATTATTACAGAAATGCAAATCAAAACTACAATGAGGTATCACCTCACACCTGTTAGAATCGGCATCATCAGAAAATCTACAAACAACAAATTCTGCGGAGGGTGTGGACAAAAGGAACCCTCTTCCACTCTTGGTGGGAATGAAAATGGATACAGTCACTATGGAGAACAGTATGGAGGTTCCTTAAAAAACTAAAAATAGAATTACCATATGATCCAGCAATCCCACTTCTGGGCATATACCCAGAGAAAACCATAAATCAAAAAGACACATTCACCACAATGTTCATTGCAGCCACTATTTACAATAGCCAGGTAATGGAAGCAACCTAAGTGCCCACAGACAGACGAATGGATAAAGATGTGGTACATATATAAAATGGAATATTACTCAGCCATAAATAGGAATGAAACTGGGTCATTTGTAGAGATGTCGATGGATCTCGAGACTGTCATACAGAGTGAAGTAAGTCAGAAAGAGAAAAACAAATATTGGATATTAATGCATATATGTGGAACCTAGAAAAATGGTACAGATGAACCAGTTTGCAGGGCAGAAATAGAGACACAGAGGTAGAGAACAAACGTATGGACACCAAGTGGGGGAAGACATGGGGTGGTGGTGGTGGGATGAGTTGGGTGATTGGGATTGACCTGTATACATATATATGCATACAATAGATAACTAATAATAACCTGCTGTATAAAAAAATAAAATTAAATTTCAAAATTTTTAAAAATAAAATTTAAAAATGAAACAGAAAAAATGTCTTCCCTTCACACAGATGTATTTATATGAATGAATTGTTTCCATGCTTATATCTATAAATACATAAAAGAGGAATAAAATCTAACTTGAACCAAAAAAAAAAAAAAAACCTGAACCCACCAGTTATACAATGGAAAACCCTATCAGGGAACTTGTTCCAGCGGTAAACAATTCTGAAATTGGTCAGAGGTGGGGAATCATCTCCCATACAGCCAGCAGCGCCCCCCCAACCCCCGCGAGGAGTGTCCTCATTGCAAAGCTAGGGGACCGTGCCGAGGCGTCTGTGAGTAAACGTGAGCTGAGCCCCAGGCCAGCTGCTGCTGGACCGTTCCCACCCTTCCCAGGTAAAACACCTGAATATGTACAAGGACTTGAAAGCCTAGAGGAAGGGCCGTGGAGCCACACCAGCGACAGCATGCAGGCCAACTTGGTGCCTGCAGGCCAGCCAGGATGGTCATGGCCCCGGGCGTTTTACTGGAAGCTTTCCATTTCCCTGCCTGAGACACCCCTCCTGTCCCGGCCCCCACTGCTTTTTTCCTTCCTCACCTCTGCCCAGCGAGAAATTCCAGCGGAAGGTATGGGTGACACATCCTCTTCTTTAGCAGGTGGCAGCCTGGCAACTCCTGCAGAAAGTCCAGCAGAGCCCCACTCACACCGGGCCACCCACAAAGCCATGGCCCCTCACTCCCTCCCTCCCGCACAGCCCCGAGACTGCTGATGGGGCAGAGAATATGGCGTCAGGCACAGCTGCAGGGGCTCTTGCTGCCTGGAGCGCTGTTTATATTGACCTCAACCCAGGCACACATGGGGAGGGCTGGCCGGCATGGTCAGGCTGCCGAGTTCAGCCAATCCTCACCCCTCAGGAACTCACATTGCAGAAAATGGACCTCGCTGAACCGGCCAGGTCCAAGGAACAGGTGTGGGCTCCTGAGAGTCAGGATAGTCAAGGGGCTGCAGCTCCAGCTTGTTTTCTAAACATTTTATCTGGCCCATGAGTGGGAGACAACTTCAAGAAGACCCTCTCCTAATGAGAGGAAGCCAGGAGTCAGGGAGAGGATGGGTGATGGGTGGAGACACAGGCCTGGTGCCCCGGCTGCAGTGGAAGTCTCTGGAAGACCAGGCAGAGGGAGGCTGCACAGAGTGATGCACAGGGTCACAGACCTGTCGGAGCTGCTGTTTGTTAGTTCAAGTCCCGCTCGGAGGTGCTCTGTGTCAGCTCTGAGTGACAGGAGATCTGGGGTGCTCTGAAATGAGGGCTATGTGCACGGTTCCTGTGTGCCCAGCCCTGCAGGGGTACCTGTCCAGGGGAGCTCCGTATCCTGGGAGGGGCCTGACCACGAGAGCCCCATGGGCTGCTGGGTAGTTGCACAGGTGAGCTCCATATCCTGGGAGTGGCCTGACCACGAGAGCCCCGTGGGCTGCTGGGGACCTGGTAAAGGATGTCAGGACAGTCAGTGAAGCCACCAAGGATATACATCCAGTAGTTCCTAATTCCTACACCCTGCTGGTCATTCTACCATCCACCAGGACATGGTATTCTGTGTTAGACTTCAATGGTGCCTTCTTCTGTATTCCATTCGTCCCACAAATGCTCTGCTGCCCTGGTAACCATATTTGGGAATGGAGAAATGCTGCCGCCTTGTGGCCGTTTCCCACAACAGCAGCTTTAAACCCAGTGCTAATGGTCACTAAATATTCACACTCATTTCAGCCTGTAGATGACACCTGCCCTCAAAAACAATCCTGGGGTCGAAAATTGACCAAAAAATGCAAAAGAGGGCAACCATCCAAGAAGACAATTTCAAGAGGTTAATTGTACTCTCCGTTTTTTTCTGTTTTTCTGTACCAGAAATTTAAAATGGCATGGAAAAATGCTGAACATTAAGAATAATTAAAGATATGCAAATCCAAATTACAAAAACCTATCAGCTCACACCAGTCAGAATGGCCAGCGGCAAAAATTCTGCAAACAATAAATGCTGAAGGGGTTTTGGAGAAACGCCTACCCTTGGTTCTACGTGGGACATGGTAAGAGCCAGTAATGAAAACAAAAATGAGGTGCCTTGTAAAGGTAAATACTGAGCTACCATTCAATCAAGCATACCCGCTGCTGGGCCTTTCACCTGAGGGGATGAGAATCAAAAGGACACAGGCTGGGCCTCACTGGTGGCGCAGTGGTTGACAGTCCGCCTGCCAATGCAGGGGACACGGGTTCATGCACCGGGTCGGGAAGATGCCACATGCCATGGAGCGGCTGGTCCCGTGAGCTCTGGCTGCTGGGACTGCGCATCCGGAGCCTGTGTCCTGCAATGGGAGACTCCACGGCAGTGAGAGGTCCATGTACCGCAAAAAAAAAAGACACCGGCTGGCAATCCTGTACTCCAGAAATATTTACCATAGCCAACACTTGGAAGCTACGAAAATCTCCATCAACCCAGGAATGCACAAAGAAGAAGTGGTCCATGTACACAATGGAATATGACTCCAATAAAATATATAAATTCAATTTATAAAACAAACATAAGTAAGGACACATTGGCTTTGGTGGGCACATTCCACTCTAATATATAACTGAGGAACACCACTACCAGGATGGTCTGTTTCCCTAGTTACCAGATTGGGAAAAGCAGAAATGCTGCCGCACTCTGGTCGTTACCTGCAACAGCAGCTTTAAAACCTGTGCTAAGGGTCACTTCATATGCACCAGTACTGGAGGGCTGTAAATGAAACGTGCCCTCAAAATGTCTTAAGGGAGGTAACGGCCAAAATATCTCTAAATGTCACACATACTTCACGAAAACAATTTGAAGAGGTAAGCTGTACTCACAGTTTGAAGAAAAAAAGGACATGCCAGAAAGCTCAATTTCAAGGGATTATGAGACACATGCAAATCCAACCACAAAGTGGTATCAGCTCACAATACTCAGAATAAACTTCAGCACATAAAACTACAAACAAAAAATGCTGAAGGTGTTGTGGAGAACTGCATACCGTCAACTTTAAGTGGGACGTAACCTGGTAAGAGCCACTAATGAGAACAGAATGGAGGTGCATCTACAAGGTAAACATTTTGCTACAATATGATTCAGGAGGGCCACTCCTGGGTCTATAAACTAAGAAGTCAGAATTGGAAAGACAGAGGCAGGCAAATGTGCATTGCCACAGCATTACAGTAGCCATGACATGGAGACAACCAAAAAGTCCATCAACAGATGAGTGGACAAAGAAGAACTGGTACACGTAAAGACAGAATATTAGCCAAGGATTAAAAGGACGCAATGCCATTTGCAGAACCGTAGATGAGTCTAGAGGTAATCACGTGACTTTTAGTAAGTCAGAAAGAGACAGACACATATCGTATGATACCACTTATAGGTGTTACCTAAACATTGATACCAGTTCAGATATTTGCACAGGGAAGGGCAATGACAGATTCATTAAACAAACTTATGGCTCACCAATGGAAAGGTGTGAGGATTGGATACATTAGGATATTGGGGTTAACAGACATATACAAACACAGGTGAAATATATAATCACCAAAGACCTACGGAATACCACGAGAATACTACTCAACATTCCGTCATAACGTACATGGGAAAAGGATCCCAGGAAGAACAGACATATGTATATGTGTAAAGGAACCACATCCTGCACACCTACAGCAAGCCAAACATTGGAATCAAACTTGCTGTGATAAAAAATAAAAAATTAAATTTAAAAAACGAACAAGTAGTGAGACAAACTTAAGGGGCTTTCTCCTGGCACATTCCATTCTAAATGACAACCTAGAACACGACTTCCATTGAGGCTCTGTTCTCCTATTAACCAGATATGGTAAGGGATAACTGCTGCCACCTTGTGGCCGTTTCACACAACAGCAGCTTTAACCCCAGCGCTAATGGTCAGTTGATATTCAAAATCATTGCAGTCCTGTAAATGACACCTGCCCTGAAAACAATTCCTGGGGTCATATATCGACCAAAAAATTCAAAAGACGTCCATATTTCAAAACGACAGTTTCAAGAGGCATATTTTACGCCCATTAGTGTTCTGCCTCTTTTTCTTTCTTTTTTGTTAAAAAAACGGGAATGGAAAAAGGCAACCCTCAGAATGGGCGAAAATATTTGCAAACGAATCAATGGACAAAGGTTTAATCTCCAATATATATAAACAGCTCATGCAGCTTAATATTTAAAAAAAAAACAAACAACCCAATACAAAACTGGGCAGAAGATCTAAATAGACGTTTCTTCAAAGAAGACACAGAGATGGTCAAGACGCACATGAAAAGCTGCTCAACATCACTAATTATTACAGAAATGCAAATCAAAACTACAATGAGGTATCACCTCACACCTGTTAGAATCGGCATCATCAGAAAATCTACAAACAACAAATTCTGCGGAGGGTGTGGACAAAAGGAACCCTCTTCCACTCTTGGTGGGAATGAAAATGGATACAGTCACTATGGAGAACAGTATGGAGGTTCCTTAAAAAACTAAAAATAGAATTACCATATGATCCAGCAATCCCACTTCTGGGCATATACCCAGAGAAAACCATAAATCAAAAAGACACATTCACCACAATGTTCATTGCAGCCACTATTTACAATAGCCAGGTAATGGAAGCAACCTAAGTGCCCACAGACAGACGAATGGATAAAGATGTGGTACATATATAAAATGGAATATTACTCAGCCATAAATAGGAATGAAACTGGGTCATTTGTAGAGACGTCGATGGATCTCGAGACTGTCATACAGAGTGAAGTAAGTCAGAAAGAGAAAAACAAATATTGGATATTAATGCATATATGTGGAACCTAGAAAAATGGTACAGATGAACCAGTTTGCAGGGCAGAAATAGAGACACAGAGGTAGAGAACAAACGTATGGACACCAAGTGGGGGAAGACATGGGGTGGTGGTGGTGGGATGAGTTGGGTGATTGGGATTGACCTGTATACATATATATGCATAAAATAGATAACTAATAATAACCTGCTGTATAAAAAAATAAAATTAAATTTCAAAATTTTTAAAAATAAAATTTAAAAATGAAACAGAAGAAATGTCTTCCCTTCACACAGATGTATTTATATGAATGAATTGTTTCCATGCTTATATCTATAAATACATAAAAGAGGAATAAAATCTAACTTGAACCAAAAAAAAAAAAAACCTGAACCCACCAGTTATACAATGGAAAACCCTATCAGGGAACTTGTTCCAGCGGTAAACAATTCTGAAATTGGTCAGAGGTGGGGAATCATCTCCCATACAGCCAGCAGCGCCCCCCCAACCCCCGCGAGGAGTGTCCTCATTGCAAAGCTAGGGGACCGTGCCGAGGCGTCTGTGAGTAAACGTGAGCTGAGCCCCAGGCCAGCTGCTGCTGGACCGTTCCCACCCTTCCCAGGTAAAACACCTGAATATGTACAAGGACTTGAAAGCCTAGAGGAAGGGCCGTGGAGCCACACCAGCGACAGCATGCAGGCCAACTTGGTGCCTGCAGGCCAGCCAGGATGGTCATGGCCCCGGGCATTTTACTGGAAGCTTTCCATTTCCCTGCCTGAGACACCCCTCCTGTCCCGGCCCCCACTGCTTTTTTCCTTCCTCACCTCTGCCCAGAGAGAAATTCCAGCGGAAGGTATGGGTGACGCATCCTCTTCTTTAGCAGGTGGCAGCCTGGCAACTCCTGCAGAAAGTCCAGCAGAGCCCCACTCACACCGGGCCACCCACAAAGCCGTGGCCCCACACTCCCTCCCACCCGCACAGCCCCGAGACTGCTGATGGGGCAGAGAATATGGCGTCAGGCACAGCTGCAGGGGCTCTTGCTGCCTGGAGCGCTGTTTATATTGACCTCAACCCAGGCACACATGGGGAGGGCTGGCCGGCATGGTCAGGCTGCCGAGTTCAGCCAATCCTCACCCCTCAGGAACTCACATTGCAGAAAATGGACCTCGCTGAACCGGTCAGGTCCAAGGAACAGGTGTGGGCTCCTGAGAGTCAGGATAGTCAAGGGGCTGCAGCTCCAGCTTGTTTTCTAAACATTTTATCTGGCATATAAGTGGGAGACAACTTCAAGAAGACCCTCTCCTAATGAGAGGAAGCCAGGAGTCAGGGAGAGGAAGGGTGATGGGTGGAGACACAGGCCTGGTGCCCCGGCTGCAGTGGAAGTCTCTGGAAGACCAGGCAGAGGGAGGCTGCACAGAGTGATGCACAGGGTCACAGACCTGTCGGAGCTGCTGTTTGTTAGTTCAAGTCCCGCTCGGAGGTGCTCTGTGTCAGCTCTGAGTGACAGGAGATCTGGGGTGCTCTGAAATGAGGGCTATGTGCACGGTTCCTGTGTGCCCAGCCCTGCAGGGGTACCTGTCCAGGGGAGCTCCGTATCCTGGGAGGGGCCTGACCACGAGAGCCCCATGGGCTGCTGGGTAGTTGCACAGGTGAGCTCCATATCCTGGGAGTGGCCTGACCACGAGAGCCCCGTGGGCTGCTGGGGACCTGGTAAAGGATGTCAGGACAGTCAGTGAAGCCACCAAGGATATACATCCAGTAGTTCCTAATTCCTACACCCTGCTGGTCATTCTACCATCCACCAGGACATGGTATTCTGTGTTAGACTTCAATGGTGCCTTCTTCTGTATTCCATTCGTCCCACAAATGCTCTGCTGCCCTGGTAACCATATTTGGGAATGGAGAAATGCTGCCGCCTTGTGGCCGTTTCCCACAACAGCAGCTTTAAACCCAGTGCTAATGGTCACTAAATATTCACACTCATTTCAGCCTGTAGATGACACCTGCCCTCAAAAACAATCCTGGGGTCGAAAATTGACCAAAAAATGCAAAAGAGGGCAACCATCCAAGAAGACAATTTCAAGAGGTTAATTGTACTCTCCGTTTTTTTCTGTTTTTCTGTACCAGAAATTTAAAATGGCATGGAAAAATGCTGAACATTAAGAATAATTAAAGATATGCAAATCCAAATTACAAAAACCTATCAGCTCACACCAGTCAGAATGGCCAGCGGCAAAAATTCTGCAAACAATAAATGCTGAAGGGGTTTTGGAGAAACGCCTACCCTTGGTTCTACGTGGGACATGGTAAGAGCCAGTAATGAAAACAAAAATGAGGTGCCTTGTAAAGGTAAATACTGAGCTACCATTCAATCAAGCATACCCGCTGCTGGGCCTTTCACCTGAGGGGATGAGAATCAAAAGGACACAGGCTGGGCCTCACTGGTGGCGCAGTGGTTGACAGTCCGCCTGCCAATGCAGGGGACACGGGTTCATGCACCGGGTCGGGAAGATGCCACATGCCATGGAGCGGCTGGTCCCGTGAGCTATGGCTGCTGGGACTGCGCATCCGGACCCTGTGTCCTGCAATGGGAGACTCCACGGCAGTGAGAGGTCCATGTACCGCAAAAAAAAAAGACACCGGCTGGCAATCCTGTACTCCAGAAATATTTACCATAGCCAACACTTGGAAGCTACGAAAATCTCCATCAACCCAGGAATGCACAAAGAAGAAGTGGTCCATGTACACAATGGAATATGACTCCAATAAAAATATATAAATTCAATTTATAAAACAAACATAAGTAAGGACACATTGGCTTTGGTGGGCACATTCCACTCTAATATATAACTGAGGAACACCACTACCAGGATGGTCTGTTTCCCTAGTTACCAGATTGGGAAAAGCAGAAATGCTGCCGCCCTCTGGTCGTTACCTGCAACAGCAGCTTTAAAACCTGTGCTAAGGGTCACTTCATATGCACCAGTACTGGAGGGCTGTAAATGAAACATGCCCTCAAAATGTCTTAAGGGAGGTAACGGCCAAAATATCTCTAAATGTCACACATACTTCACAAAAACAATTTGAAGAGGTAAGCTGTACTCACAGTTTGAAGAAAAAAAGGACATGCCAGAAAGCTCAGTTTCAAGGGATTATGAGACACATGCAAATCCAACCACAAAGTGGTATCAGCTCACAATACTCAGAATAAACTTCAGCACATAAAACTACAAACAAAAAATGCTGAAGGTGTTGTGGAGAACTGCATACCGTCAACTTTAAGTGGGACGTAACCTGGTAAGAGCCACTAATGAGAACAGAATGGAGGTGCATCTACAAGGTAAACATTTTGCTACAATATGATTCAGGAGGGCCACTCCTGGGTCTATAAACTAAGAAGTCAGAATTGGAAAGACAGAGGCAGGCAAATGTGCATTGCCGCAGCATTACAATAGCCATGACATGGAAACAACCAAAAAGTCCATCAACAGATGAGTGGACAAAGAAGAACTGGTACACGTAAAGACAGAATATTAGCCAAGGATTAAAAGGACGCAATGCCATTTGCAGAACCGTAGATGAGTCTAGAGGTAATCACGTGACTTGTAGTAAGTCAGAAAGAGACAGACACATATCGTATGATATCACTTATAGGTGTTACCTAAACATTGATACCAGTTCAGATATTTGCACAGGGAAGGGCAATGACAGATTCATTAAACAAACTTATGGCTCACCAATGGAAAGGTGTGAGGATTGGATACATTAGGATATTGGGGTTAACAGACATATACAAACACAGGTGAAATATATAATCACCAAAGACCTACGGAATACCACGAGAAGACTGCTCAACATTCCGTCATAACGTACATGGGAAAAGGATCCCAGGAAGAACAGACATATGTATATGTGTAAAGGAACCACGTCTTGCACACCTACAGCAAGCCGAACATTGGAATCAATCTTGCTGTGATAAAAAATAAAAAATTAAATTTAAAAAACGAACAAGTAGTGAGACAAACTTAAGGGGCTTTCTCCTGGCACATTCCATTCTAAATGACAACCTAGAACACGACTTCCATTGAGGCTCTGTTCTCCTAGTAACCAGATTTGGTAAGGGAGAACTGCTGCCACCTTGTGGCCGTTTCACACAAAAGCAGCTTTAACCCCAGCGCTAAAGGTCAGTTGATATTCAAAATCATTGCAGGCCTGTAAATGACACCTGCCCTGAAAACAAATCCTGGGGTCATATATCGACCAAAAAATTCAAAAGACGTCCGTATTTCAAAACGACAGTTTCAAGAGGCATATTTTACGCCCATTAGTGTTCTGCCTCTTTTTCTTTCTTTTTTGTTAAAAAAACGGGAATGGAAAAAGGCAAACCTCAGAATGGGCGAAAATATTTGCAAACGAATCAATGGACAAAGGTTTAATCTCCAATATATATAAACAGCTCATGCAGCTTAATATTAAAAAAAAACAAACAACCCAATACAAAAATGGGCAGAAGATCTAAATAGACGTTTCTTCAAAGAAGACACAGAGATGGTCAAGACACACATGAAAAGCTGCTCAACATCACTAATTATTACAGAAATGCAAATCAAAACTACAATGAGGTATCACCTCACACCTGTTAGAATCGGCATCATCAGAAAATCTACAAACAACAAATTCTGCGGAGGGTGTGGACAAAAGGAACCCTCTTCCACTCTTGGTGGGAATGAAAATGGATACAGTCACTATGGAGAACACTATGGAGGTTCCTTAAAAAACTAAAAATAGAATTACCATATGATCCAGCAATCCCACTTCTGGGCATATACCCAGAGAAAACCATAAATCAAAAAGACACATTCACCACAATGTTCATTGCAGCCACTATTTACAATAGCCAGGTAATGGAAGCAACCTAAGTGCCCACAGACAGACGAATGGATAAAGATGTGGTACATATATAAAATGGAATATTACTCAGCCATAAATAGGAATGAAACTGGGTCATTTGTAGAGACGTCGATGGATCTCGAGACTGTCATACAGAGTGAAGTAAGTCAGAAAGAGAAAAACAAATATTGGATATTAATGCATATATGTGGAACCTAGAAAAATGGTACAGATGAACCAGTCTGCAGGGCAGAAATAGAGACACAGATGTAGAGAACAAACGTATGGACACCAAGTGGGGGAAGACATGGGGTGGTGGTGGTGGGATGAGTTGGGTGATTGGGATTGACCTGTATACATATATATGCATACAATAGATAACTAATAATAACCTGCTGTATAAAAAAATAAAATTAAATTTCAAAATTTTTAAAAATAAAATTTAGGGCTTCCCTGGTGGCGCAGTGGTTGAGAGTCCGCCTGCCGATGCAGGGGACACGGGTTCGTGCCCCGGTCTGGGAAGATCCCACATGCCGCGGAGCGGCTGGGCCCGTGAGCCATGGCCACTGAGCCTGTGCTCCGGAGCCTGTGCTCCGCAGGGGGAGAGGCCACAACAGTGAGAGGCCCGCCTACCGCAAAAAAAAAATAAAATAAAATAAAATAAAATAAAATAAAATTTAAAAATGAAACAGAAAAAATGTCTTCCCTTCACACAGATGTATTTATATGAATGAATTGTTTCCATGCTTATATCTATAAATACATAAAAGAGGAATAAAATCTAACTTGAACCAAAAAAAAAAAAAAAAAACCTGAACCCACCAGTTATACAATGGAAAACCCTATCAGGGAACTTGTTCCAGCGGTAAACAATTCTGAAATTGGTCAGAGGTGGGGAATCATCTCCCATACAGCCAGCAGCGCCCCCCCAACCCCCGCGAGGAGTGTCCTCATTGCAAAGCTAGGGGACCGTGCCGAGGCGTCTGTGAGTAAACGTGAGCTGAGCCCCAGGCCAGCTGCTGCTGGACCGTTCCCACCCTTCCCAGGTAAAACACCTGAATATGTACAAGGACTTGAAAGCCTAGAGGAAGGGCCGTGGAGCCACACCAGCGACAGCATGCAGGCCAACTTGGTGCCTGCAGGCCAGCCAGGATGGTCATGGCCCCGGGCGTTTTACTGGAAGCT
Organism: Hyperoodon ampullatus; assembly: GCF_949752795.1. Taxonomy (NCBI): domain Eukaryota; kingdom Metazoa; phylum Chordata; class Mammalia; order Artiodactyla; family Ziphiidae; genus Hyperoodon; species Hyperoodon ampullatus. Next base: position 140,591 of record NC_136917.1, on the reverse strand, counting down.
TTCCATTTCCCTGCCTGAGACACCCCTCCTGTCCCGGCCCCCACTGCTTTTTTCCTTCCTCACCTCTGCCCAGAGAGAAATTCCAGCGGAAGGTATGGGTGACACATCCTCTTCTTTAGCAGGTGGCAGCCTGGCAACTCCTGCAGAAAGTCCAGCAGAGCCCCACTCACACCGGGCCACCCACAAAGCCATGGCCCCTCACTCCCTCCCTCCCGCACAGCCCCGAGACTGCTGATGGGGCAGAGAATATGGCGTCAGGCACAGCTGCAGGGGCTCTTGCTGCCTGGAGCGCTGTTTATATTGACCTCAACCCAGGCACACATGGGGAGGGCTGGCCGGCATGGTCAGGCTGCCGAGTTCAGCCAATCCTCACCCCTCAGGAACTCACATTACAGAAAATGGACCTCGCTAAACCGGCCAGGTCCAAGGAACAGGTGTGGGCTCCTGAGAGTCAGGATAGTCAAGGGGCTGCAGCTCCAGCTTGTTTTCTAAACATTTTATCTGTCCCATGAGTGGGAGACAACTTCAAGAAGACCCTCTCCTAATGAGAGGAAGCCAGGAGTCAGGGAGAGGAGGGGTGATGGGTGGAGACACAGGCCTGGTGCCCCGGCTGCAGTGGAAGTCTCTGGAAGACCAGGCAGAGGGAGGCTGCACAGAGTGATGCACAGGGTCACAGACCTGTCGGAGCTGCTGTTTGTTAGTTCAAGTCCCGCTCGGAGGTGCTCTGTGTCAGCTCTGAGTGACAGGAGATCTGGGGTGCTCTGAAATGAGGGCTATGTGCACGGTTCCTGTGTGCCCAGCCCTGCAGGGGTACCTGTCCAGGGGAGCTCCGTATCCTGGGAGGGGCCTGACCACGAGAGCCCCATGGGCTGCTGGGTAGTTGCACAGGTGAGCTCCATATCCTGGGAGTGGCCTGACCACGAGAGCCCCGTGGGCTGCTGGGGACCTGGTAAAGGATGTCAGGACAGTCAGTGAAGCCACCAAGGATATACATCCAGTAGTTCCTAATTCCTACACCCTGCTGGTCATTCTACCATCCACCAGGACATGGTATTCTGCGTTAGACTTCAATGGTGCCTTCTTCTGTATTCCATTCGTCCCACAAATGCTCTGCTGCCCTGGTAACCATATTTGGGAATGGAGAAATGCTGCCGCCTTGTGGCCGTTTCCCACAACAGCAGCTTTAAACCCAGTGCTAATGGTCACTAAATATTCACACTCATTTCAGCCTGTAGATGACACCTGCCCTCAAAAACAATCCTGGGGTCGAAAATTGACCAAAAAATGCAAAAGAGGGCAACCATCCAAGAAGACAATTTCAAGAGGTTAATTGTACTCTCCGTTTTTTTCTGTTTTTCTGTACCAGAAATTTAAAATGGCATGGAAAAATGCTGAACATTAAGAATAATTAAAGATATGCAAATCCAAATTACAAAAACCTATCAGCTCACACCAGTCAGAATGGCCAGCGGCAATAATTCTGCAAACAATAAATGCTGAAGGGGTTTTGGAGAAACGCCTACCCTTGGTTCTACGTGGGACATGGTAAGAGTCAGTAATGAAAACAAAAATGAGGTGCCTTGTAAAGGTAAATACTGAGCTACCATTCAATCAAGCATACCCGCTGCTGGGCCTTTCACCTGAGGGGATGAGAATCAAAAGGACACAGGCTGGGCCTCACTGGTGGCGCAGTGGTTGAGAGTCCGCCTGCCAATGCAGGGGACACGGGTTCATGCACCGGGTCGGGAAGATGCCACATGCCATGGAGCGGCTGGTCCCGTGAGCTCTGGCTGCTGGGGCTGCGCATCCGGAGCCTGTGTCCTGCAATGGGAGACTCCACGGCAGTGAGAGGTCCATGTACCGCAAAAAAAAAAGACACCGGCTGGCAATCCTGTACTCCAGAAATATTTACCATAGCCAACACTTGGAAGCTACGAAAATCTCCATCAACCCAGGAATGCACAAAGAAGAAGTGGTCCATGTACACAATGGAATATGACTCCAAAAAAATATATAAATTCAATTTATAAAACAAACATAAGTAAGGACACATTGGCTTTGGTGGGCACATTCCACTCTAATATATAACTGAGGAACACCACTACCAGGATGGTCTGTTTCCCTAGTTACCAGATTGGGAAAAGCAGAAATGCTGCCGCCCTCTGGTCGTTACCTGCAACAGCAGCTTTAAAACCTGTGCTAAGGGTCACTTCATATGCACCAGTACTGGAGGGCTGTAAATGAAACGTGCCCTCAAAATGTCTTAAGGGAGGTAACGGCCAAAATATCTCTAAATGTCACACATACTTCACGAAAACAATTTGAAGAGGTAAGCTGTACTCACAGTTTGAAGAAAAAAAGGACATGCCAGAAAGCTCAATTTCAAGGGATTATGAGACACATGCAAATCCAACCACAAAGTGGTATCAGCTCACAATACTCAGAATAAACTTCAGCACATAAAACTACAAACAAAAAATGCTGAAGGTGTTGTGGAGAACTGCATACCGTCAACTTTAAGTGGGACGTAACCTGGTAAGAGCCACTAATGAGAACAGAATGGAGGTGCATCTACAAGGTAAACATTTTGCTACAATATGATTCAGGAGGGCCACTCCTGGGTCTATAAACTAAGAAGTCAGAATTGGAAAGACAGAGGCAGGCAAATGTGCATTGCCGCAGCATTACAATAGCCATGACATGGAAACAACCAAAGAGTCCATCAACAGATGAGTGGACAAAGAAGAACTGGTACATGTACAGACAGAATATTAGCCAAGGATTAAAAGGACGCAATGCCATTTGCAGAACCGTAGATGAGTCTAGAGGTAATCACGTGACTTTTAGTAAGTCAAAAAGAGACAGACACATATCGTATGATATCACTTATCGGTGTTACCTAAACATTGATACCAGTTCAGATATTTGCACAGGGAAGGGCAATGACAGATTCATTAAACAAACTTATGGCTCACCAATGGAAAGGTGTGAGGATTGGATACATTAGGATATTGGGGTTAACAGACATATACAAACACAGGTGAAATATATAATCACCAAAGACCTACGGAATACCACGAGAATACTACTCAACATTCCGTCATAACGTACATGGGAAAAGGATCCCAGGAAGAACAGACATATGTATATGTGTAAAGGAACCACATCCTGCACACCTACAACAAGCCAAACATTGGAATCAAACTTGCTGTGATAAAAAATAAAAAATTAAATTTAAAAAACGAACAAGTAGTGAGACAAACTTAAGGGGCTTTCTCCTGGCACATTCCATTCTAAATGACAACCTAGAACACGACTTCCATTGAGGCTCTGTTCTCCTATTAACCAGATATGGTAAGGGATAACTGCTGCCACCTTGTGGCCGTTTCACACAACAGCAGCTTTAACCCCAGCGCTAATGGTCAGTTGATATTCAAAATCATTGCAGTCCTGTAAATGACACCTGCCCTGAAAACAATTCCTGGGGTCATATATCGACCAAAAAATTCAAAAGACGTCCATATTTCAAAACGACAGTTTCAAGAGGCATATTTTACGCCCATTAGTGTTCTGCCTCTTTTTCTTTCTTTTTTGTTAAAAAAACGGGAATGGAAAAAGGCAACCCTCAGAATGGGCGAAAATATTTGCAAACGAATCAATGGACAAAGGTTTAATCTCCAATATATATAAACAGCTCATGCAGCTTAATATTTAAAAAAAAAACAAACAACCCAATACAAAAATGGGCAGAAGATCTAAATAGACGTTTCTTCAAAGAAGACACAGAGATGGTCAAGACGCACATGAAAAGCTGCTCAACATCACTAATTATTACAGAAATGCAAATCAAAACTACAATGAGGTATCACCTCACACCTGTTAGAATCGGCATCATCAGAAAATCTACAAACAACAAATTCTGCGGAGGGTGTGGACAAAAGGAACCCTCTTCCACTCTTGGTGGGAATGAAAATGGATACAGTCACTATGGAGAACACTATGGAGGTTCCTTAAAAAACTAAAAATAGAATTACCATATGATCCAGCAATCCCACTTCTGGGCATATACCCAGAGAAAACCATAAATCAAAAAGACACATTCACCACAATGTTCATTGCAGCCACTATTTACAATAGCCAGGTAATGGAAGCAACCTAAGTGCCCACAGACAGACGAATGGATAAAGATGTGGTACATATATAAAATGGAATATTACTCAGCCATAAATAGGAATGAAACTGGGTCATTTGTAGAGACGTCGATGGATCTCGAGACTGTCATACAGAGTGAAGTAAGTCAGAAAGAGAAAAACAAATATTGGATATTAATGCATATATGTGGAACCTAGAAAAATGGTACAGATGAACCAGTTTGCAGGGCAGAAATAGAGACACAGAGGTAGAGAACAAACGTATGGACACCAAGTGGGGGAAGACATGGGGTGGTGGTGGTGGGATGAGTTGGGTGATTGGGATTGACCTGTATACATATATATGCATACAATAGATAACTAATAATAACCTGCTGTATAAAAAAATAAAATTAAATTTCAAAATTTTTAAAAATAAAATTTAAAAATGAAACAGAAAAAATGTCTTCCCTTCACACAGATGTATTTATATGAATGAATTGTTTCCATGCTTATATCTATAAATACATAAAAGAGGAATAAAATCTAACTTGAACCAAAAAAAAAAAAAAAACCTGAACCCACCAATTATACAATGGAAAACCCTATCAGGGAACTTGTTCCAGCGGTAAACAATTCTGAAATTGGTCAGAGGTGGGGAATCATCTCCCATACAGCCAGCAGCGCCCCCCCAACCCCCGCGAGGAGTGTCCTCATTGCAAAGCTAGAGGACCGTGCCGAGGCGTCTGTGAGTAAACGTGAGCTGAGCCCCAGGCCAGCTGCTGCTGGACCGTTCCCACCCTTCCCAGGTAAAACACCTGAATATGTACAAGGACTTGAAAGCCTAGAGGAAGGGCCGTGGAGCCACACCAGCGACAGCATGCAGGCCAACTTGGTGCCTGCAGGCCAGCCAGGATGGTCATGGCCCCGGGCATTTTACTGGAAGCTTTCCATTTCCCTGCCTGAGACACCCCTCCTGTCCCGGCCCCCACTGCTTTTTTCCTTCCTCACCTCTGCCCAGAGAGAAATTCCAGCGGAAGGTATGGGTGACGCATCCTCTTCTTTAGCAGGTGGCAGCCTGGCAACTCCTGCAGAAAGTCCAGCAGAGCCCCACTCACACCGGGCCACCCACAAAGCCGTGGCCCCACACTCCCTCCCACCCGCACAGCCCCGAGACTGCTGATGGGGCAGAGAATATGGCGTCAGGCACAGCTGCAGGGGCTCTTGCTGCCTGGAGCGCTGTTTATATTGACCTCAACCCAGGCACACATGGGGAGGGCTGGCCGGCATGGTCAGGCTGCCGAGTTCAGCCAATCCTCACCCCTCAGGAACTCACATTGCAGAAAATGGACCTCGCTGAACCGGTCAGGTCCAAGGAACAGGTGTGGGCTCCTGAGAGTCAGGATAGTCAAGGGGCTGCAGCTCCAGCTTGTTTTCTAAACATTTTATCTGGCCCATAAGTGGGAGACAACTTCAAGAAGACCCTCTCCTAATGAGAGGAAGCCAGGAGTCAGGGAGAGGAAGGGTGATGGGTGGAGACACAGGCCTGGTGCCCCGGCTGCAGTGGAAGTCTCTGGAAGACCAGGCAGAGGGAGGCTGCACAGAGTGATGCACAGGGTCACAGACCTGTCGGAGCTGCTGTTTGTTAGTTCAAGTCCCGCTCGGAGGTGCTCTGTGTCAGCTCTGAGTGACAGGAGATCTGGGGTGCTCTGAAATGAGGGCTATGTGCACGGTTCCTGTGTGCCCAGCCCTGCAGGGGTACCTGTCCAGGGGAGCTCCGTATCCTGGGAGGGGCCTGACCACGAGAGCCCCATGGGCTGCTGGGTAGTTGCACAGGTGAGCTCCATATCCTGGGAGTGGCCTGACCACGAGAGCCCCGTGGGCTGCTGGGGACCTGGTAAAGGATGTCAGGACAGTCAGTGAAGCCACCAAGGATATACATCCAGTAGTTCCTAATTCCTACACCCTGCTGGTCATTCTACCATCCACCAGGACATGGTATTCTGCGTTAGACTTCAATGGTGCCTTCTTCTGTATTCCATTCGTCCCACAAATGCTCTAGTGCCCTGGTAACCATATTTGGGAATGGAGAAATGCTGCCGCCTTGTGGCCGTTTCCCACAACAGCAGCTTTAAACCCAGTGCTAATGGTCACTAAATATTCACACTCATTTCAGCCTGTAGATGACACCTGCCCTCAAAAACAATCCTGGGGTCGAAAATTGACCAAAAAATGCAAAAGAGGGCAACCATCCAAGAAGACAATTTCAAGAGGTTAATTGTACTCTCCGTTTTTTTCTGTTTTTCTGTACCAGAAATTTAAAATGGCATGGAAAAATGCTGAACATTAAGAATAATTAAAGATATGCAAATCCAAATTACAAAAACCTATCAGCTCACACCAGTCAGAATGGCCAGCGGCAAAAATTCTGCAAACAATAAATGCTGAAGGGGTTTTGGAGAAACGCCTACACTTGGTTCTACGTGGGACATGGTAAGAGTCAGTAATGAAAACAAAAATGAGGTGCCTTGTAAAGGTAAATACTGAGCTACCATTCAATCAAGCATACCCGCTGCTGGGCCTTTCACCTGAGGGGATGAGAATCAAAAGGACACAGGCTGGGCCTCACTGGTGGCGCAGTGGTTGAGAGTCCGCCTGCCAATGCAGGGGACACGGGTTCATGCACCGGGTCGGGAAGATGCCACATGCCATGGAGCGGCTGGTCCCGTGAGCTATGGCTGCTGGGACTGCGCATCCGGACCCTGTGTCCTGCAATGGGAGACTCCACGGCAGTGAGAGGTCCATGTACCGCAAAAAAAAAAGACACCGGCTGGCAATCCTGTACTCCAGAAATATTTACCATAGCCAACACTTGGAAGCTACGAAAATCTCCATCAACCCAGGAATGCACAAAGAAGAAGTGGTCCATGTACACAATGGAATATGACTCCAATAAAATATATAAATTCAATTTATAAAACAAACATAAGTAAGGACACATTGGCTTTGGTGGGCACATTCCACTCTAATATATAACTGAGGAACACCACTACCAGGATGGTCTGTTTCCCTAGTTACCAGATTGGGAAAAGCAGAAATGCTGCCGCCCTCTGGTCGTTACCTGCAACAGCAGCTTTAAAACCTGTGCTAAGGGTCACTTCATATGCACCAGTACTGGAGGGCTGTAAATGAAACGTGCCCTCAAAATGTCTTAAGGGAGGTAATGGCCAAAATATCTCTAAATGTCACACATACTTCACGAAAACAATTTGAAGAGGTAAGCTGTACTCACAGTTTGAAGAAAAAAAGGACATGCCAGAAAGCTCAATTTCAAGGGATTATGAGACACATGCAAATCCAACCACAAAGTGGTATCAGCTCACAATACTCAGAATAAACTTCAGCACATAAAACTACAAACAAAAAATGCTGAAGGTGTTGTGGAGAACTGCATACCGTCAACTTTAAGTGGGACGTAACCTGGTAAGAGCCACTAATGAGAACAGAATGGAGGTGCATCTACAAGGTAAACATTTTGCTACAATATGATTCAGGAGGGCCACTCCTGGGTCTATAAACTAAGAAGTCAGAATTGGAAAGACAGAGGCAGGCAAATGTGCATTGCCGCAGCATTACAATAGCCATGACATGGAAACAACCAAAGAGTCCATCAACAGATGAGTGGACAAAGAAGAACTGGTACATGTACAGACAGAATATTAGCCAAGGATTAAAAGGACGCAATGCCATTTGCAGAACCGTAGATGAGTCTAGAGGTAATCACGTGACTTTTAGTAAGTCAAAAAGAGACAGACACATATCGTATGATATCACTTATCGGTGTTACCTAAACATTGATACCAGTTCAGATATTTGCACAGGGAAGGGCAATGACAGATTCATTAAACAAACTTATGGCTCACCAATGGAAAGGTGTGAGGATTGGATACATTAGGATATTGGGGTTAACAGACATATACAAACACAGGTGAAATATATAATCACCAAAGACCTACGGAATACCACGAGAATACTACTCAACATTCCGTCATAACGTACATGGGAAAAGGATCCCAGGAAGAACAGACATATGTATATGTGTAAAGGAACCACATCCTGCACACCTACAACAAGCCAAACATTGGAATCAAACTTGCTGTGATAAAAAATAAAAAATTAAATTTAAAAAACGAACAAGTAGTGAGACAAACTTAAGGGGCTTTCTCCTGGCACATTCCATTCTAAATGACAACCTAGAACACGACTTCCATTGAGGCTCTGTTCTCCTATTAACCAGATATGGTAAGGGATAACTGCTGCCACCTTGTGGCCGTTTCACACAACAGCAGCTTTAACCCCAGCGCTAATGGTCAGTTGATATTCAAAATCATTGCAGTCCTGTAAATGACACCTGCCCTGAAAACAATTCCTGGGGTCATATATCGACCAAAAAATTCAAAAGACGTCCATATTTCAAAACGACAGTTTCAAGAGGCATATTTTACGCCCATTAGTGTTCTGCCTCTTTTTCTTTCTTTTTTGTTAAAAAAACGGGAATGGAAAAAGGCAACCCTCAGAATGGGCGAAAATATTTGCAAACGAATCAATGGACAAAGGTTTAATCTCCAATATATATAAACAGCTCATGCAGCTTAATATTTAAAAAAAAAACAAAAAACCCAATACAAAAATGGGCAGAAGATCTAAATAGACGTTTCTTCAAAGAAGACACAGAGATGGTCAAGACGCACATGAAAAGCTGCTCAACATCACTAATTATTACAGAAATGCAAATCAAAACTACAATGAGGTATCACCTCACACCTGTTAGAATCGGCATCATCAGAAAATCTACAAACAACAAATTCTGCGGAGGGTGTGGACAAAAGGAACCCTCTTCCACTCTTGGTGGGAATGAAAATGGATACAGTCACTATGGAGAACAGTATGGAGGTTCCTTAAAAAACTAAAAATAGAATTACCATATGATCCAGCAATCCCACTTCTGGGCATATACCCAGAGAAAACCATAAATCAAAAAGACACATTCACCACAATGTTCATTGCAGCCACTATTTACAATAGCCAGGTAATGGAAGCAACCTAAGTGCCCACAGACAGACGAATGGATAAAGATGTGGTACATATATAAAATGGAATATTACTCAGCCATAAATAGGAATGAAACTGGGTCATTTGTAGAGATGTCGATGGATCTCGAGACTGTCATACAGAGTGAAGTAAGTCAGAAAGAGAAAAACAAATATTGGATATTAATGCATATATGTGGAACCTAGAAAAATGGTACAGATGAACCAGTTTGCAGGGCAGAAATAGAGACACAGAGGTAGAGAACAAACGTATGGACACCAAGTGGGGGAAGACATGGGGTGGTGGTGGTGGGATGAGTTGGGTGATTGGGATTGACCTGTATACATATATATGCATACAATAGATAACTAATAATAACCTGCTGTATAAAAAAATAAAATTAAATTTCAAAATTTTTAAAAATAAAATTTAAAAATGAAACAGAAAAAATGTCTTCCCTTCACACAGATGTATTTATATGAATGAATTGTTTCCATGCTTATATCTATAAATACATAAAAGAGGAATAAAATCTAACTTGAACCAAAAAAAAAAAAAAAACCTGAACCCACCAGTTATACAATGGAAAACCCTATCAGGGAACTTGTTCCAGCGGTAAACAATTCTGAAATTGGTCAGAGGTGGGGAATCATCTCCCATACAGCCAGCAGCGCCCCCCCAACCCCCGCGAGGAGTGTCCTCATTGCAAAGCTAGGGGACCGTGCCGAGGCGTCTGTGAGTAAACGTGAGCTGAGCCCCAGGCCAGCTGCTGCTGGACCGTTCCCACCCTTCCCAGGTAAAACACCTGAATATGTACAAGGACTTGAAAGCCTAGAGGAAGGGCCGTGGAGCCACACCAGCGACAGCATGCAGGCCAACTTGGTGCCTGCAGGCCAGCCAGGATGGTCATGGCCCCGGGCGTTTTACTGGAAGCTTTCCATTTCCCTGCCTGAGACACCCCTCCTGTCCCGGCCCCCACTGCTTTTTTCCTTCCTCACCTCTGCCCAGCGAGAAATTCCAGCGGAAGGTATGGGTGACACATCCTCTTCTTTAGCAGGTGGCAGCCTGGCAACTCCTGCAGAAAGTCCAGCAGAGCCCCACTCACACCGGGCCACCCACAAAGCCATGGCCCCTCACTCCCTCCCTCCCGCACAGCCCCGAGACTGCTGATGGGGCAGAGAATATGGCGTCAGGCACAGCTGCAGGGGCTCTTGCTGCCTGGAGCGCTGTTTATATTGACCTCAACCCAGGCACACATGGGGAGGGCTGGCCGGCATGGTCAGGCTGCCGAGTTCAGCCAATCCTCACCCCTCAGGAACTCACATTGCAGAAAATGGACCTCGCTGAACCGGCCAGGTCCAAGGAACAGGTGTGGGCTCCTGAGAGTCAGGATAGTCAAGGGGCTGCAGCTCCAGCTTGTTTTCTAAACATTTTATCTGGCCCATGAGTGGGAGACAACTTCAAGAAGACCCTCTCCTAATGAGAGGAAGCCAGGAGTCAGGGAGAGGATGGGTGATGGGTGGAGACACAGGCCTGGTGCCCCGGCTGCAGTGGAAGTCTCTGGAAGACCAGGCAGAGGGAGGCTGCACAGAGTGATGCACAGGGTCACAGACCTGTCGGAGCTGCTGTTTGTTAGTTCAAGTCCCGCTCGGAGGTGCTCTGTGTCAGCTCTGAGTGACAGGAGATCTGGGGTGCTCTGAAATGAGGGCTATGTGCACGGTTCCTGTGTGCCCAGCCCTGCAGGGGTACCTGTCCAGGGGAGCTCCGTATCCTGGGAGGGGCCTGACCACGAGAGCCCCATGGGCTGCTGGGTAGTTGCACAGGTGAGCTCCATATCCTGGGAGTGGCCTGACCACGAGAGCCCCGTGGGCTGCTGGGGACCTGGTAAAGGATGTCAGGACAGTCAGTGAAGCCACCAAGGATATACATCCAGTAGTTCCTAATTCCTACACCCTGCTGGTCATTCTACCATCCACCAGGACATGGTATTCTGTGTTAGACTTCAATGGTGCCTTCTTCTGTATTCCATTCGTCCCACAAATGCTCTGCTGCCCTGGTAACCATATTTGGGAATGGAGAAATGCTGCCGCCTTGTGGCCGTTTCCCACAACAGCAGCTTTAAACCCAGTGCTAATGGTCACTAAATATTCACACTCATTTCAGCCTGTAGATGACACCTGCCCTCAAAAACAATCCTGGGGTCGAAAATTGACCAAAAAATGCAAAAGAGGGCAACCATCCAAGAAGACAATTTCAAGAGGTTAATTGTACTCTCCGTTTTTTTCTGTTTTTCTGTACCAGAAATTTAAAATGGCATGGAAAAATGCTGAACATTAAGAATAATTAAAGATATGCAAATCCAAATTACAAAAACCTATCAGCTCACACCAGTCAGAATGGCCAGCGGCAAAAATTCTGCAAACAATAAATGCTGAAGGGGTTTTGGAGAAACGCCTACCCTTGGTTCTACGTGGGACATGGTAAGAGCCAGTAATGAAAACAAAAATGAGGTGCCTTGTAAAGGTAAATACTGAGCTACCATTCAATCAAGCATACCCGCTGCTGGGCCTTTCACCTGAGGGGATGAGAATCAAAAGGACACAGGCTGGGCCTCACTGGTGGCGCAGTGGTTGACAGTCCGCCTGCCAATGCAGGGGACACGGGTTCATGCACCGGGTCGGGAAGATGCCACATGCCATGGAGCGGCTGGTCCCGTGAGCTCTGGCTGCTGGGACTGCGCATCCGGAGCCTGTGTCCTGCAATGGGAGACTCCACGGCAGTGAGAGGTCCATGTACCGCAAAAAAAAAAGACACCGGCTGGCAATCCTGTACTCCAGAAATATTTACCATAGCCAACACTTGGAAGCTACGAAAATCTCCATCAACCCAGGAATGCACAAAGAAGAAGTGGTCCATGTACACAATGGAATATGACTCCAATAAAATATATAAATTCAATTTATAAAACAAACATAAGTAAGGACACATTGGCTTTGGTGGGCACATTCCACTCTAATATATAACTGAGGAACACCACTACCAGGATGGTCTGTTTCCCTAGTTACCAGATTGGGAAAAGCAGAAATGCTGCCGCACTCTGGTCGTTACCTGCAACAGCAGCTTTAAAACCTGTGCTAAGGGTCACTTCATATGCACCAGTACTGGAGGGCTGTAAATGAAACGTGCCCTCAAAATGTCTTAAGGGAGGTAACGGCCAAAATATCTCTAAATGTCACACATACTTCACGAAAACAATTTGAAGAGGTAAGCTGTACTCACAGTTTGAAGAAAAAAAGGACATGCCAGAAAGCTCAATTTCAAGGGATTATGAGACACATGCAAATCCAACCACAAAGTGGTATCAGCTCACAATACTCAGAATAAACTTCAGCACATAAAACTACAAACAAAAAATGCTGAAGGTGTTGTGGAGAACTGCATACCGTCAACTTTAAGTGGGACGTAACCTGGTAAGAGCCACTAATGAGAACAGAATGGAGGTGCATCTACAAGGTAAACATTTTGCTACAATATGATTCAGGAGGGCCACTCCTGGGTCTATAAACTAAGAAGTCAGAATTGGAAAGACAGAGGCAGGCAAATGTGCATTGCCACAGCATTACAGTAGCCATGACATGGAGACAACCAAAAAGTCCATCAACAGATGAGTGGACAAAGAAGAACTGGTACACGTAAAGACAGAATATTAGCCAAGGATTAAAAGGACGCAATGCCATTTGCAGAACCGTAGATGAGTCTAGAGGTAATCACGTGACTTTTAGTAAGTCAGAAAGAGACAGACACATATCGTATGATACCACTTATAGGTGTTACCTAAACATTGATACCAGTTCAGATATTTGCACAGGGAAGGGCAATGACAGATTCATTAAACAAACTTATGGCTCACCAATGGAAAGGTGTGAGGATTGGATACATTAGGATATTGGGGTTAACAGACATATACAAACACAGGTGAAATATATAATCACCAAAGACCTACGGAATACCACGAGAATACTACTCAACATTCCGTCATAACGTACATGGGAAAAGGATCCCAGGAAGAACAGACATATGTATATGTGTAAAGGAACCACATCCTGCACACCTACAGCAAGCCAAACATTGGAATCAAACTTGCTGTGATAAAAAATAAAAAATTAAATTTAAAAAACGAACAAGTAGTGAGACAAACTTAAGGGGCTTTCTCCTGGCACATTCCATTCTAAATGACAACCTAGAACACGACTTCCATTGAGGCTCTGTTCTCCTATTAACCAGATATGGTAAGGGATAACTGCTGCCACCTTGTGGCCGTTTCACACAACAGCAGCTTTAACCCCAGCGCTAATGGTCAGTTGATATTCAAAATCATTGCAGTCCTGTAAATGACACCTGCCCTGAAAACAATTCCTGGGGTCATATATCGACCAAAAAATTCAAAAGACGTCCATATTTCAAAACGACAGTTTCAAGAGGCATATTTTACGCCCATTAGTGTTCTGCCTCTTTTTCTTTCTTTTTTGTTAAAAAAACGGGAATGGAAAAAGGCAACCCTCAGAATGGGCGAAAATATTTGCAAACGAATCAATGGACAAAGGTTTAATCTCCAATATATATAAACAGCTCATGCAGCTTAATATTTAAAAAAAAAACAAACAACCCAATACAAAACTGGGCAGAAGATCTAAATAGACGTTTCTTCAAAGAAGACACAGAGATGGTCAAGACGCACATGAAAAGCTGCTCAACATCACTAATTATTACAGAAATGCAAATCAAAACTACAATGAGGTATCACCTCACACCTGTTAGAATCGGCATCATCAGAAAATCTACAAACAACAAATTCTGCGGAGGGTGTGGACAAAAGGAACCCTCTTCCACTCTTGGTGGGAATGAAAATGGATACAGTCACTATGGAGAACAGTATGGAGGTTCCTTAAAAAACTAAAAATAGAATTACCATATGATCCAGCAATCCCACTTCTGGGCATATACCCAGAGAAAACCATAAATCAAAAAGACACATTCACCACAATGTTCATTGCAGCCACTATTTACAATAGCCAGGTAATGGAAGCAACCTAAGTGCCCACAGACAGACGAATGGATAAAGATGTGGTACATATATAAAATGGAATATTACTCAGCCATAAATAGGAATGAAACTGGGTCATTTGTAGAGACGTCGATGGATCTCGAGACTGTCATACAGAGTGAAGTAAGTCAGAAAGAGAAAAACAAATATTGGATATTAATGCATATATGTGGAACCTAGAAAAATGGTACAGATGAACCAGTTTGCAGGGCAGAAATAGAGACACAGAGGTAGAGAACAAACGTATGGACACCAAGTGGGGGAAGACATGGGGTGGTGGTGGTGGGATGAGTTGGGTGATTGGGATTGACCTGTATACATATATATGCATAAAATAGATAACTAATAATAACCTGCTGTATAAAAAAATAAAATTAAATTTCAAAATTTTTAAAAATAAAATTTAAAAATGAAACAGAAGAAATGTCTTCCCTTCACACAGATGTATTTATATGAATGAATTGTTTCCATGCTTATATCTATAAATACATAAAAGAGGAATAAAATCTAACTTGAACCAAAAAAAAAAAAAACCTGAACCCACCAGTTATACAATGGAAAACCCTATCAGGGAACTTGTTCCAGCGGTAAACAATTCTGAAATTGGTCAGAGGTGGGGAATCATCTCCCATACAGCCAGCAGCGCCCCCCCAACCCCCGCGAGGAGTGTCCTCATTGCAAAGCTAGGGGACCGTGCCGAGGCGTCTGTGAGTAAACGTGAGCTGAGCCCCAGGCCAGCTGCTGCTGGACCGTTCCCACCCTTCCCAGGTAAAACACCTGAATATGTACAAGGACTTGAAAGCCTAGAGGAAGGGCCGTGGAGCCACACCAGCGACAGCATGCAGGCCAACTTGGTGCCTGCAGGCCAGCCAGGATGGTCATGGCCCCGGGCATTTTACTGGAAGCTTTCCATTTCCCTGCCTGAGACACCCCTCCTGTCCCGGCCCCCACTGCTTTTTTCCTTCCTCACCTCTGCCCAGAGAGAAATTCCAGCGGAAGGTATGGGTGACGCATCCTCTTCTTTAGCAGGTGGCAGCCTGGCAACTCCTGCAGAAAGTCCAGCAGAGCCCCACTCACACCGGGCCACCCACAAAGCCGTGGCCCCACACTCCCTCCCACCCGCACAGCCCCGAGACTGCTGATGGGGCAGAGAATATGGCGTCAGGCACAGCTGCAGGGGCTCTTGCTGCCTGGAGCGCTGTTTATATTGACCTCAACCCAGGCACACATGGGGAGGGCTGGCCGGCATGGTCAGGCTGCCGAGTTCAGCCAATCCTCACCCCTCAGGAACTCACATTGCAGAAAATGGACCTCGCTGAACCGGTCAGGTCCAAGGAACAGGTGTGGGCTCCTGAGAGTCAGGATAGTCAAGGGGCTGCAGCTCCAGCTTGTTTTCTAAACATTTTATCTGGCATATAAGTGGGAGACAACTTCAAGAAGACCCTCTCCTAATGAGAGGAAGCCAGGAGTCAGGGAGAGGAAGGGTGATGGGTGGAGACACAGGCCTGGTGCCCCGGCTGCAGTGGAAGTCTCTGGAAGACCAGGCAGAGGGAGGCTGCACAGAGTGATGCACAGGGTCACAGACCTGTCGGAGCTGCTGTTTGTTAGTTCAAGTCCCGCTCGGAGGTGCTCTGTGTCAGCTCTGAGTGACAGGAGATCTGGGGTGCTCTGAAATGAGGGCTATGTGCACGGTTCCTGTGTGCCCAGCCCTGCAGGGGTACCTGTCCAGGGGAGCTCCGTATCCTGGGAGGGGCCTGACCACGAGAGCCCCATGGGCTGCTGGGTAGTTGCACAGGTGAGCTCCATATCCTGGGAGTGGCCTGACCACGAGAGCCCCGTGGGCTGCTGGGGACCTGGTAAAGGATGTCAGGACAGTCAGTGAAGCCACCAAGGATATACATCCAGTAGTTCCTAATTCCTACACCCTGCTGGTCATTCTACCATCCACCAGGACATGGTATTCTGTGTTAGACTTCAATGGTGCCTTCTTCTGTATTCCATTCGTCCCACAAATGCTCTGCTGCCCTGGTAACCATATTTGGGAATGGAGAAATGCTGCCGCCTTGTGGCCGTTTCCCACAACAGCAGCTTTAAACCCAGTGCTAATGGTCACTAAATATTCACACTCATTTCAGCCTGTAGATGACACCTGCCCTCAAAAACAATCCTGGGGTCGAAAATTGACCAAAAAATGCAAAAGAGGGCAACCATCCAAGAAGACAATTTCAAGAGGTTAATTGTACTCTCCGTTTTTTTCTGTTTTTCTGTACCAGAAATTTAAAATGGCATGGAAAAATGCTGAACATTAAGAATAATTAAAGATATGCAAATCCAAATTACAAAAACCTATCAGCTCACACCAGTCAGAATGGCCAGCGGCAAAAATTCTGCAAACAATAAATGCTGAAGGGGTTTTGGAGAAACGCCTACCCTTGGTTCTACGTGGGACATGGTAAGAGCCAGTAATGAAAACAAAAATGAGGTGCCTTGTAAAGGTAAATACTGAGCTACCATTCAATCAAGCATACCCGCTGCTGGGCCTTTCACCTGAGGGGATGAGAATCAAAAGGACACAGGCTGGGCCTCACTGGTGGCGCAGTGGTTGACAGTCCGCCTGCCAATGCAGGGGACACGGGTTCATGCACCGGGTCGGGAAGATGCCACATGCCATGGAGCGGCTGGTCCCGTGAGCTATGGCTGCTGGGACTGCGCATCCGGACCCTGTGTCCTGCAATGGGAGACTCCACGGCAGTGAGAGGTCCATGTACCGCAAAAAAAAAAGACACCGGCTGGCAATCCTGTACTCCAGAAATATTTACCATAGCCAACACTTGGAAGCTACGAAAATCTCCATCAACCCAGGAATGCACAAAGAAGAAGTGGTCCATGTACACAATGGAATATGACTCCAATAAAAATATATAAATTCAATTTATAAAACAAACATAAGTAAGGACACATTGGCTTTGGTGGGCACATTCCACTCTAATATATAACTGAGGAACACCACTACCAGGATGGTCTGTTTCCCTAGTTACCAGATTGGGAAAAGCAGAAATGCTGCCGCCCTCTGGTCGTTACCTGCAACAGCAGCTTTAAAACCTGTGCTAAGGGTCACTTCATATGCACCAGTACTGGAGGGCTGTAAATGAAACATGCCCTCAAAATGTCTTAAGGGAGGTAACGGCCAAAATATCTCTAAATGTCACACATACTTCACAAAAACAATTTGAAGAGGTAAGCTGTACTCACAGTTTGAAGAAAAAAAGGACATGCCAGAAAGCTCAGTTTCAAGGGATTATGAGACACATGCAAATCCAACCACAAAGTGGTATCAGCTCACAATACTCAGAATAAACTTCAGCACATAAAACTACAAACAAAAAATGCTGAAGGTGTTGTGGAGAACTGCATACCGTCAACTTTAAGTGGGACGTAACCTGGTAAGAGCCACTAATGAGAACAGAATGGAGGTGCATCTACAAGGTAAACATTTTGCTACAATATGATTCAGGAGGGCCACTCCTGGGTCTATAAACTAAGAAGTCAGAATTGGAAAGACAGAGGCAGGCAAATGTGCATTGCCGCAGCATTACAATAGCCATGACATGGAAACAACCAAAAAGTCCATCAACAGATGAGTGGACAAAGAAGAACTGGTACACGTAAAGACAGAATATTAGCCAAGGATTAAAAGGACGCAATGCCATTTGCAGAACCGTAGATGAGTCTAGAGGTAATCACGTGACTTGTAGTAAGTCAGAAAGAGACAGACACATATCGTATGATATCACTTATAGGTGTTACCTAAACATTGATACCAGTTCAGATATTTGCACAGGGAAGGGCAATGACAGATTCATTAAACAAACTTATGGCTCACCAATGGAAAGGTGTGAGGATTGGATACATTAGGATATTGGGGTTAACAGACATATACAAACACAGGTGAAATATATAATCACCAAAGACCTACGGAATACCACGAGAAGACTGCTCAACATTCCGTCATAACGTACATGGGAAAAGGATCCCAGGAAGAACAGACATATGTATATGTGTAAAGGAACCACGTCTTGCACACCTACAGCAAGCCGAACATTGGAATCAATCTTGCTGTGATAAAAAATAAAAAATTAAATTTAAAAAACGAACAAGTAGTGAGACAAACTTAAGGGGCTTTCTCCTGGCACATTCCATTCTAAATGACAACCTAGAACACGACTTCCATTGAGGCTCTGTTCTCCTAGTAACCAGATTTGGTAAGGGAGAACTGCTGCCACCTTGTGGCCATTTCACACAAAAGCAGCTTTAACCCCAGCGCTAAAGGTCAGTTGATATTCAAAATCATTGCAGGCCTGTAAATGACACCTGCCCTGAAAACAAATCCTGGGGTCATATATCGACCAAAAAATTCAAAAGACGTCCGTATTTCAAAACGACAGTTTCAAGAGGCATATTTTACGCCCATTAGTGTTCTGCCTCTTTTTCTTTCTTTTTTGTTAAAAAAACGGGAATGGAAAAAGGCAAACCTCAGAATGGGCGAAAATATTTGCAAACGAATCAATGGACAAAGGTTTAATCTCCAATATATATAAACAGCTCATGCAGCTTAATATTAAAAAAAAACAAACAACCCAATACAAAAATGGGCAGAAGATCTAAATAGACGTTTCTTCAAAGAAGACACAGAGATGGTCAAGACACACATGAAAAGCTGCTCAACATCACTAATTATTACAGAAATGCAAATCAAAACTACAATGAGGTATCACCTCACACCTGTTAGAATCGGCATCATCAGAAAATCTACAAACAACAAATTCTGCGGAGGGTGTGGACAAAAGGAACCCTCTTCCACTCTTGGTGGGAATGAAAATGGATACAGTCACTATGGAGAACACTATGGAGGTTCCTTAAAAAACTAAAAATAGAATTACCATATGATCCAGCAATCCCACTTCTGGGCATATACCCAGAGAAAACCATAAATCAAAAAGACACATTCACCACAATGTTCATTGCAGCCACTATTTACAATAGCCAGGTAATGGAAGCAACCTAAGTGCCCACAGACAGACGAATGGATAAAGATGTGGTACATATATAAAATGGAATATTACTCAGCCATAAATAGGAATGAAACTGGGTCATTTGTAGAGACGTCGATGGATCTCGAGACTGTCATACAGAGTGAAGTAAGTCAGAAAGAGAAAAACAAATATTGGATATTAATGCATATATGTGGAACCTAGAAAAATGGTACAGATGAACCAGTCTGCAGGGCAGAAATAGAGACACAGATGTAGAGAACAAACGTATGGACACCAAGTGGGGGAAGACATGGGGTGGTGGTGGTGGGATGAGTTGGGTGATTGGGATTGACCTGTATACATATATATGCATACAATAGATAACTAATAATAACCTGCTGTATAAAAAAATAAAATTAAATTTCAAAATTTTTAAAAATAAAATTTAGGGCTTCCCTGGTGGCGCAGTGGTTGAGAGTCCGCCTGCCGATGCAGGGGACACGGGTTCGTGCCCCGGTCTGGGAAGATCCCACATGCCGCGGAGCGGCTGGGCCCGTGAGCCATGGCCACTGAGCCTGTGCTCCGGAGCCTGTGCTCCGCAGGGGGAGAGGCCACAACAGTGAGAGGCCCGCCTACCGCAAAAAAAAAATAAAATAAAATAAAATAAAATAAAATAAAATTTAAAAATGAAACAGAAAAAATGTCTTCCCTTCACACAGATGTATTTATATGAATGAATTGTTTCCATGCTTATATCTATAAATACATAAAAGAGGAATAAAATCTAACTTGAACCAAAAAAAAAAAAAAAAAACCTGAACCCACCAGTTATACAATGGAAAACCCTATCAGGGAACTTGTTCCAGCGGTAAACAATTCTGAAATTGGTCAGAGGTGGGGAATCATCTCCCATACAGCCAGCAGCGCCCCCCCAACCCCCGCGAGGAGTGTCCTCATTGCAAAGCTAGGGGACCGTGCCGAGGCGTCTGTGAGTAAACGTGAGCTGAGCCCCAGGCCAGCTGCTGCTGGACCGTTCCCACCCTTCCCAGGTAAAACACCTGAATATGTACAAGGACTTGAAAGCCTAGAGGAAGGGCCGTGGAGCCACACCAGCGACAGCATGCAGGCCAACTTGGTGCCTGCAGGCCAGCCAGGATGGTCATGGCCCCGGGCGTTTTACTGGAAGCTTTCCATTTCCCTGCCTGAGACACCCCTCCTGTCCCGGCCCCCACTGCTTTTTTCCTTCCTCACCTCTGCCCAGAGAGAAATTCCAGCGGAAGGTATGGGTGACACATCCTCTTCTTTAGCAGGTGGCAGCCTGGCAACTCCTGCAGAAAGTCCAGCAGAGCCCCACTCACACCGGGCCACCCACAAAGCCATGGCCCCTCACTCCCTCCCTCCCGCACAGCCCCGAGACTGCTGATGGGGCAGAGAATATGGCGTCAGGCACAGCTGCAGGGGCTCTTGCTGCCTGGAGCGCTGTTTATATTGACCTCAACCCAGGCACACATGGGGAGGGCTGGCCGGCATGGTCAGGCTGCCGAGTTCAGCCAATCCTCACCCCTCAGGAACTCACATTACAGAAAATGGACCTCGCTAAACCGGCCAGGTCCAAGGAACAGGTGTGGGCTCCTGAGAGTCAGGATAGTCAAGGGGCTGCAGCTCCAGCTTGTTTTCTAAACATTTTATCTGTCCCATGAGTGGGAGACAACTTCAAGAAGACCCTCTCCTAATGAGAGGAAGCCAGGAGTCAGGGAGAGGAGGGGTGATGGGTGGAGACACAGGCCTGGTGCCCCGGCTGCAGTGGAAGTCTCTGGAAGACCAGGCAGAGGGAGGCTGCACAGAGTGATGCACAGGGTCACAGACCTGTCGGAGCTGCTGTTTGTTAGTTCAAGTCCCGCTCGGAGGTGCTCTGTGTCAGCTCTGAGTGACAGGAGATCTGGGGTGCTCTGAAATGAGGGCTATGTGCACGGTTCCTGTGTGCCCAGCCCTGCAGGGGTACCTGTCCAGGGGAGCTCCGTATCCTGGGAGGGGCCTGACCACGAGAGCCCCATGGGCTGCTGGGTAGTTGCACAGGTGAGCTCCATATCCTGGGAGTGGCCTGACCACGAGAGCCCCGTGGGCTGCTGGGGACCTGGTAAAGGATGTCAGGACAGTCAGTGAAGCCACCAAGGATATACATCCAGTAGTTCCTAATTCCTACACCCTGCTGGTCATTCTACCATCCACCAGGACATGGTATTCTGCGTTAGACTTCAATGGTGCCTTCTTCTGTATTCCATTCGTCCCACAAATGCTCTGCTGCCCTGGTAACCATATTTGGGAATGGAGAAATGCTGCCGCCTTGTGGCCGTTTCCCACAACAGCAGCTTTAAACCCAGTGCTAATGGTCACTAAATATTCACACTCATTTCAGCCTGTAGATGACACCTGCCCTCAAAAACAATCCTGGGGTCGAAAATTGACCAAAAAATGCAAAAGAGGGCAACCATCCAAGAAGACAATTTCAAGAGGTTAATTGTACTCTCCGTTTTTTTCTGTTTTTCTGTACCAGAAATTTAAAATGGCATGGAAAAATGCTGAACATTAAGAATAATTAAAGATATGCAAATCCAAATTACAAAAACCTATCAGCTCACACCAGTCAGAATGGCCAGCGGCAATAATTCTGCAAACAATAAATGCTGAAGGGGTTTTGGAGAAACGCCTACCCTTGGTTCTACGTGGGACATGGTAAGAGTCAGTAATGAAAACAAAAATGAGGTGCCTTGTAAAGGTAAATACTGAGCTACCATTCAATCAAGCATACCCGCTGCTGGGCCTTTCACCTGAGGGGATGAGAATCAAAAGGACACAGGCTGGGCCTCACTGGTGGCGCAGTGGTTGAGAGTCCGCCTGCCAATGCAGGGGACACGGGTTCATGCACCGGGTCGGGAAGATGCCACATGCCATGGAGCGGCTGGTCCCGTGAGCTCTGGCTGCTGGGGCTGCGCATCCGGAGCCTGTGTCCTGCAATGGGAGACTCCACGGCAGTGAGAGGTCCATGTACCGCAAAAAAAAAAGACACCGGCTGGCAATCCTGTACTCCAGAAATATTTACCATAGCCAACACTTGGAAGCTACGAAAATCTCCATCAACCCAGGAATGCACAAAGAAGAAGTGGTCCATGTACACAATGGAATATGACTCCAAAAAAATATATAAATTCAATTTATAAAACAAACATAAGTAAGGACACATTGGCTTTGGTGGGCACATTCCACTCTAATATATAACTGAGGAACACCACTACCAGGATGGTCTGTTTCCCTAGTTACCAGATTGGGAAAAGCAGAAATGCTGCCGCCCTCTGGTCGTTACCTGCAACAGCAGCTTTAAAACCTGTGCTAAGGGTCACTTCATATGCACCAGTACTGGAGGGCTGTAAATGAAACGTGCCCTCAAAATGTCTTAAGGGAGGTAACGGCCAAAATATCTCTAAATGTCACACATACTTCACGAAAACAATTTGAAGAGGTAAGCTGTACTCACAGTTTGAAGAAAAAAAGGACATGCCAGAAAGCTCAATTTCAAGGGATTATGAGACACATGCAAATCCAACCACAAAGTGGTATCAGCTCACAATACTCAGAATAAACTTCAGCACATAAAACTACAAACAAAAAATGCTGAAGGTGTTGTGGAGAACTGCATACCGTCAACTTTAAGTGGGACGTAACCTGGTAAGAGCCACTAATGAGAACAGAATGGAGGTGCATCTACAAGGTAAACATTTTGCTACAATATGATTCAGGAGGGCCACTCCTGGGTCTATAAACTAAGAAGTCAGAATTGGAAAGACAGAGGCAGGCAAATGTGCATTGCCGCAGCATTACAATAGCCATGACATGGAAACAACCAAAGAGTCCATCAACAGATGAGTGGACAAAGAAGAACTGGTACATGTACAGACAGAATATTAGCCAAGGATTAAAAGGACGCAATGCCATTTGCAGAACCGTAGATGAGTCTAGAGGTAATCACGTGACTTTTAGTAAGTCAAAAAGAGACAGACACATATCGTATGATATCACTTATCGGTGTTACCTAAACATTGATACCAGTTCAGATATTTGCACAGGGAAGGGCAATGACAGATTCATTAAACAAACTTATGGCTCACCAATGGAAAGGTGTGAGGATTGGATACATTAGGATATTGGGGTTAACAGACATATACAAACACAGGTGAAATATATAATCACCAAAGACCTACGGAATACCACGAGAATACTACTCAACATTCCGTCATAACGTACATGGGAAAAGGATCCCAGGAAGAACAGACATATGTATATGTGTAAAGGAACCACATCCTGCACACCTACAACAAGCCAAACATTGGAATCAAACTTGCTGTGATAAAAAATAAAAAATTAAATTTAAAAAACGAACAAGTAGTGAGACAAACTTAAGGGGCTTTCTCCTGGCACATTCCATTCTAAATGACAACCTAGAACACGACTTCCATTGAGGCTCTGTTCTCCTATTAACCAGATATGGTAAGGGATAACTGCTGCCACCTTGTGGCCGTTTCACACAACAGCAGCTTTAACCCCAGCGCTAATGGTCAGTTGATATTCAAAATCATTGCAGTCCTGTAAATGACACCTGCCCTGAAAACAATTCCTGGGGTCATATATCGACCAAAAAATTCAAAAGACGTCCATATTTCAAAACGACAGTTTCAAGAGGCATATTTTACGCCCATTAGTGTTCTGCCTCTTTTTCTTTCTTTTTTGTTAAAAAAACGGGAATGGAAAAAGGCAACCCTCAGAATGGGCGAAAATATTTGCAAACGAATCAATGGACAAAGGTTTAATCTCCAATATATATAAACAGCTCATGCAGCTTAATATTTAAAAAAAAAACAAACAACCCAATACAAAAATGGGCAGAAGATCTAAATAGACGTTTCTTCAAAGAAGACACAGAGATGGTCAAGACGCACATGAAAAGCTGCTCAACATCACTAATTATTACAGAAATGCAAATCAAAACTACAATGAGGTATCACCTCACACCTGTTAGAATCGGCATCATCAGAAAATCTACAAACAACAAATTCTGCGGAGGGTGTGGACAAAAGGAACCCTCTTCCACTCTTGGTGGGAATGAAAATGGATACAGTCACTATGGAGAACACTATGGAGGTTCCTTAAAAAACTAAAAATAGAATTACCATATGATCCAGCAATCCCACTTCTGGGCATATACCCAGAGAAAACCATAAATCAAAAAGACACATTCACCACAATGTTCATTGCAGCCACTATTTACAATAGCCAGGTAATGGAAGCAACCTAAGTGCCCACAGACAGACGAATGGATAAAGATGTGGTACATATATAAAATGGAATATTACTCAGCCATAAATAGGAATGAAACTGGGTCATTTGTAGAGACGTCGATGGATCTCGAGACTGTCATACAGAGTGAAGTAAGTCAGAAAGAGAAAAACAAATATTGGATATTAATGCATATATGTGGAACCTAGAAAAATGGTACAGATGAACCAGTTTGCAGGGCAGAAATAGAGACACAGAGGTAGAGAACAAACGTATGGACACCAAGTGGGGGAAGACATGGGGTGGTGGTGGTGGGATGAGTTGGGTGATTGGGATTGACCTGTATACATATATATGCATACAATAGATAACTAATAATAACCTGCTGTATAAAAAAATAAAATTAAATTTCAAAATTTTTAAAAATAAAATTTAAAAATGAAACAGAAAAAATGTCTTCCCTTCACACAGATGTATTTATATGAATGAATTGTTTCCATGCTTATATCTATAAATACATAAAAGAGGAATAAAATCTAACTTGAACCAAAAAAAAAAAAAAAACCTGAACCCACCAATTATACAATGGAAAACCCTATCAGGGAACTTGTTCCAGCGGTAAACAATTCTGAAATTGGTCAGAGGTGGGGAATCATCTCCCATACAGCCAGCAGCGCCCCCCCAACCCCCGCGAGGAGTGTCCTCATTGCAAAGCTAGAGGACCGTGCCGAGGCGTCTGTGAGTAAACGTGAGCTGAGCCCCAGGCCAGCTGCTGCTGGACCGTTCCCACCCTTCCCAGGTAAAACACCTGAATATGTACAAGGACTTGAAAGCCTAGAGGAAGGGCCGTGGAGCCACACCAGCGACAGCATGCAGGCCAACTTGGTGCCTGCAGGCCAGCCAGGATGGTCATGGCCCCGGGCATTTTACTGGAAGCTTTCCATTTCCCTGCCTGAGACACCCCTCCTGTCCCGGCCCCCACTGCTTTTTTCCTTCCTCACCTCTGCCCAGAGAGAAATTCCAGCGGAAGGTATGGGTGACGCATCCTCTTCTTTAGCAGGTGGCAGCCTGGCAACTCCTGCAGAAAGTCCAGCAGAGCCCCACTCACACCGGGCCACCCACAAAGCCGTGGCCCCACACTCCCTCCCACCCGCACAGCCCCGAGACTGCTGATGGGGCAGAGAATATGGCGTCAGGCACAGCTGCAGGGGCTCTTGCTGCCTGGAGCGCTGTTTATATTGACCTCAACCCAGGCACACATGGGGAGGGCTGGCCGGCATGGTCAGGCTGCCGAGTTCAGCCAATCCTCACCCCTCAGGAACTCACATTGCAGAAAATGGACCTCGCTGAACCGGTCAGGTCCAAGGAACAGGTGTGGGCTCCTGAGAGTCAGGATAGTCAAGGGGCTGCAGCTCCAGCTTGTTTTCTAAACATTTTATCTGGCCCATAAGTGGGAGACAACTTCAAGAAGACCCTCTCCTAATGAGAGGAAGCCAGGAGTCAGGGAGAGGAAGGGTGATGGGTGGAGACACAGGCCTGGTGCCCCGGCTGCAGTGGAAGTCTCTGGAAGACCAGGCAGAGGGAGGCTGCACAGAGTGATGCACAGGGTCACAGACCTGTCGGAGCTGCTGTTTGTTAGTTCAAGTCCCGCTCGGAGGTGCTCTGTGTCAGCTCTGAGTGACAGGAGATCTGGGGTGCTCTGAAATGAGGGCTATGTGCACGGTTCCTGTGTGCCCAGCCCTGCAGGGGTACCTGTCCAGGGGAGCTCCGTATCCTGGGAGGGGCCTGACCACGAGAGCCCCATGGGCTGCTGGGTAGTTGCACAGGTGAGCTCCATATCCTGGGAGTGGCCTGACCACGAGAGCCCCGTGGGCTGCTGGGGACCTGGTAAAGGATGTCAGGACAGTCAGTGAAGCCACCAAGGATATACATCCAGTAGTTCCTAATTCCTACACCCTGCTGGTCATTCTACCATCCACCAGGACATGGTATTCTGTGTTAGACTTCAATGGTGCCTTCTTCTGTATTCCATTCGTCCCACAAATGCTCTGCTGCCCTGGTAACCATATTTGGGAATGGAGAAATGCTGCCGCCTTGTGGCCGTTTCCCACAACAGCAGCTTTAAACCCAGTGCTAATGGTCACTAAATATTCACACTCATTTCAGCCTGTAGATGACACCTGCCCTCAAAAACAATCCTGGGGTCGAAAATTGACCAAAAAATGCAAAAGAGGGCAACCATCCAAGAAGACAATTTCAAGAGGTTAATTGTACTCTCCGTTTTTTTCTGTTTTTCTGTACCAGAAATTTAAAATGGCATGGAAAAATGCTGAACATTAAGAATAATTAAAGATATGCAAATCCAAATTACAAAAACCTATCAGCTCACACCAGTCAGAATGGCCAGCGGCAAAAATTCTGCAAACAATAAATGCTGAAGGGGTTTTGGAGAAACGCCTACCCTTGGTTCTACGTGGGACATGGTAAGAGCCAGTAATGAAAACAAAAATGAGGTGCCTTGTAAAGGTAAATACTGAGCTACCATTCAATCAAGCATACCCGCTGCTGGGCCTTTCACCTGAGGGGATGAGAATCAAAAGGACACAGGCTGGGCCTCACTGGTGGCGCAGTGGTTGACAGTCCGCCTGCCAATGCAGGGGACACGGGTTCATGCACCGGGTCGGGAAGATGCCACATGCCATGGAGCGGCTGGTCCCGTGAGCTATGGCTGCTGGGACTGCGCATCCGGACCCTGTGTCCTGCAATGGGAGACTCCACGGCAGTGAGAGGTCCATGTACCGCAAAAAAAAAAGACACCGGCTGGCAATCCTGTACTCCAGAAATATTTACCATAGCCAACACTTGGAAGCTACGAAAATCTCCATCAACCCAGGAATGCACAAAGAAGAAGTGGTCCATGTACACAATGGAATATGACTCCAATAAAAATATATAAATTCAATTTATAAAACAAACATAAGTAAGGACACATTGGCTTTGGTGGGCACATTCCACTCTAATATATAACTGAGGAACACCACTACCAGGATGGTCTGTTTCCCTAGTTACCAGATTGGGAAAAGCAGAAATGCTGCCGCCCTCTGGTCGTTACCTGCAACAGCAGCTTTAAAACCTGTGCTAAGGGTCACTTCATATGCACCAGTACTGGAGGGCTGTAAATGAAACATGCCCTCAAAATGTCTTAAGGGAGGTAACGGCCAAAATATCTCTAAATGTCACACATACTTCACAAAAACAATTTGAAGAGGTAAGCTGTACTCACAGTTTGAAGAAAAAAAGGACATGCCAGAAAGCTCAGTTTCAAGGGATTATGAGACACATGCAAATCCAACCACAAAGTGGTATCAGCTCACAATACTCAGAATAAACTTCAGCACATAAAACTACAAACAAAAAATGCTGAAGGTGTTGTGGAGAACTGCATACCGTCAACTTTAAGTGGGACGTAACCTGGTAAGAGCCACTAATGAGAACAGAATGGAGGTGCATCTACAAGGTAAACATTTTGCTACAATATGATTCAGGAGGGCCACTCCTGGGTCTATAAACTAAGAAGTCAGAATTGGAAAGACAGAGGCAGGCAAATGTGCATTGCCGCAGCATTACAATAGCCATGACATGGAAACAACCAAAAAGTCCATCAACAGATGAGTGGACAAAGAAGAACTGGTACACGTAAAGACAGAATATTAGCCAAGGATTAAAAGGACGCAATGCCATTTGCAGAACCGTAGATGAGTCTAGAGGTAATCACGTGACTTGTAGTAAGTCAGAAAGAGACAGACACATATCGTATGATATCACTTATAGGTGTTACCTAAACATTGATACCAGTTCAGATATTTGCACAGGGAAGGGCAATGACAGATTCATTAAACAAACTTATGGCTCACCAATGGAAAGGTGTGAGGATTGGATACATTAGGATATTGGGGTTAACAGACATATACAAACACAGGTGAAATATATAATCACCAAAGACCTATGGAATACCACGAGAAGACTGCTCAACATTCCGTCATAACGTACATGGGAAAAGGATCCCAGGAAGAACAGACATATGTATATGTGTAAAGGAACCACGTCTTGCACACCTACAGCAAGCCGAACATTGGAATCAATCTTGCTGTGATAAAAAATAAAAAATTAAATTTAAAAAACGAACAAGTAGTGAGACAAACTTAAGGGGCTTTCTCCTGGCACATTCCATTCTAAATGACAACCTAGAACACGACTTCCATTGAGGCTCTGTTCTCCTAGTAACCAGATTTGGTAAGGGAGAACTGCTGCCACCTTGTGGCCGTTTCACACAAAAGCAGCTTTAACCCCAGCGCTAAAGGTCAGTTGATATTCAAAATCATTGCAGGCCTGTAAATGACACCTGCCCTGAAAACAAATCCTGGGGTCATATATCGACCAAAAAATTCAAAAGACGTCCGTATTTCAAAATGACAGTTTCAAGAGGCATATTTTACGCCCATTAGTGTTCTGCCTCTTTTTCTTTCTTTTTTGTTAAAAAAACGGGAATGGAAAAAGGCAAACCTCAGAATGGGCGAAAATATTTGCAAACGAATCAATGGACACAGGTTTAATCTCCAATATATATAAACAGCTCATGCAGCTTAATATTAAAAAAAAACAAACAACCCAATACAAAAATGGGCAGAAGATCTAAATAGACGTTTCTTCAAAGAAGACACAGAGATGGTCAAGACACACATGAAAAGCTGCTCAACATCACTAATTATTACAGAAATGCAAATCAAAACTACAATGAGGTATCACCTCACACCTGTTAGAATCGGCATCATCAGAAAATCTACAAACAACAAATTCTGCAGAGGGTGTGGACAAAAGGAACCCTCTTCCACTCTTGGTGGGAATGAAAATGGATACAGTCACTATGGAGAACACTATGGAGGTTCCTTAAAAAACTAAAAATAGAATTACCATATGATCCAGCAATCCCACTTCTGGGCATATACCCAGAGAAAACCATAAATCAAAAAGACACATTCACCACAATGTTCATTGCAGCCACTATTTACAATAGCCAGGTAATGGAAGCAACCTAAGTGCCCACAGACAGACGAATGGATAAAGATGTGGTACATATATAAAATGGAATATTACTCAGCCATAAATAGGAATGAAACTGGGTCATTTGTAGAGACGTCGATGGATCTCGAGACTGTCATACAGAGTGAAGTAAGTCAGAAAGAGAAAAACAAATATTGGATATTAATGCATATATGTGGAACCTAGAAAAATGGTACAGATGAACCAGTCTGCAGGGCAGAAATAGAGACACAGATGTAGAGAACAAACGTATGGACACCAAGTGGGGGAAGACATGGGGTGGTGGTGGTGGGATGAGTTGGGTGATTGGGATTGACCTGTATACATATATATGCATAAAATAGATAACTAATAATAACCTGCTGTATAAAAAAATAAAATTAAATTTCAAAATTTTTAAAAATAAAATTTAAAAATGAAACAGAAAAAATGTCTTCCCTTCACACAGATGTATTTATATGAATGAATTGTTTCCATGCTTATATCTATAAATACATAAAAGAGGAATAAAATCTAACTTGAACCAAAAAAAAAAAAAAAACCTGAACCCACCAGTTATACAATGGAAAACCCTATCAGGGAACTTGTTCCAGCGGTAAACAATTCTGAAATTGGTCAGAGGTGGGGAATCATCTCCCATACAGCCAGCAGCGCCCCCCCAACCCCCGCGAGGAGTGTCCTCATTGCAAAGCTAGGGGACCGTGCCGAGGCGTCTGTGAGTAAACGTGAGCTGAGCCCCAGGCCAGCTGCTGCTGGACCGTTCCCACCCTTCCCAGGTAAAACACCTGAATATGTACAAGGACTTGAAAGCCTAGAGGAAGGGCCGTGGAGCCACACCAGCGACAGCATGCAGGCCAACTTGGTGCCTGCAGGCCAGCCAGGATGGTCATGGCCCCGGGCGTTTTACTGGAAGCTTTCCATTTCCCTGCCTGAGACACCCCTCCTGTCCCGGCCCCCACTGCTTTTTTCCTTCCTCACCTCTGCCCAGAGAGAAATTCCAGCGGAAGGTATGGGTGACACATCCTCTTCTTTAGCAGGTGGCAGCCTGGCAACTCCTGCAGAAAGTCCAGCAGAGCCCCACTCACACCGGGCCACCCACAAAGCCATGGCCCCTCACTCCCTCCCTCCCTCACAGCCCCGAGACTGCTGATGGGGCAGAGAATATGGCGTCAGGCACAGCTGCAGGGGCTCTTGCTGCCTGGAGCGCTGTTTATATTGACCTCAACCCAGGCACACATGGGGAGGGCTGGCCGGCATGGTCAGGCTGCCGAGTTCAGCCAATCCTCACCCCTCAGGAACTCACATTACAGAAAATGGACCTCGCTAAACCGGCCAGGTCCAAGGAACAGGTGTGGGCTCCTGAGAGTCAGGATAGTCAAGGGGCTGCAGCTCCAGCTTGTTTTCTAAACATTTTATCTGTCCCATGAGTGGGAGACAACTTCAAGAAGACCCTCTCCTAATGAGAGGAAGCCAGGAGTCAGGGAGAGGAGGGGTGATGGGTGGAGACACAGGCCTGGTGCCCCGGCTGCAGTGGAAGTCTCTGGAAGACCAGGCAGAGGGAGGCTGCACAGAGTGATGCACAGGGTCACAGACCTGTCGGAGCTGCTGTTTGTTAGTTCAAGTCCCGCTCGGAGGTGCTCTGTGTCAGCTCTGAGTGACAGGAGATCTGGGGTGCTCTGAAATGAGGGCTATGTGCACGGTTCCTGTGTGCCCAGCCCTGCAGGGGTACCTGTCCAGGGGAGCTCCGTATCCTGGGAGGGGCCTGACCACGAGAGCCCCATGGGCTGCTGGGTAGTTGCACAGGTGAGCTCCATATCCTGGGAGTGGCCTGACCACGAGAGCCCCGTGGGCTGCTGGGGACCTGGTAAAGGATGTCAGGACAGTCAGTGAAGCCACCAAGGATATACATCCAGTAGTTCCTAATTCCTACACCCTGCTGGTCATTCTACCATCCACCAGGACATGGTATTCTGCGTTAGACTTCAATGGTGCCTTCTTCTGTATTCCATTCGTCCCACAAATGCTCTAGTGCCCTGGTAACCATATTTGGGAATGGAGAAATGCTGCCGCCTTGTGGCCGTTTCCCACAACAGCAGCTTTAAACCCAGTGCTAATGGTCACTAAATATTCACACTCATTTCAGCCTGTAGATGACACCTGCCCTCAAAAACAATCCTGGGGTCGAAAATTGACCAAAAAATGCAAAAGAGGGCAACCATCCAAGAAGACAATTTCAAGAGGTTAATTGTACTCTCCGTTTTTTTCTGTTTTTCTGTACCAGAAATTTAAAATGGCATGGAAAAATGCTGAACATTAAGAATAATTAAAGATATGCAAATCCAAATTACAAAAACCTATCAGCTCACACCAGTCAGAATGGCCAGCGGCAAAAATTCTGCAAACAATAAATGCTGAAGGGGTTTTGGAGAAACGCCTACCCTTGGTTCTACGTGGGACATGGTAAGAGTCAGTAATGAAAACAAAAATGAGGTGCCTTGTAAAGGTAAATACTGAGCTACCATTCAATCAAGCATACCCGCTGCTGGGCCTTTCACCTGAGGGGATGAGAATCAAAAGGACACAGGCTGGGCCTCACTGGTGGCGCAGTGGTTGAGAGTCCGCCTGCCAATGCAGGGGACACGGGTTCATGCACCGGGTCGGGAAGATGCCACATGCCATGGAGCGGCTGGTCCCGTGAGCTATGGCTGCTGGGACTGCGCATCCGGAGCCTGTGTCATGCAATGGGAGAGTCCACGGCAGTGAGAGGTCCATGTACCGCAAAAAAAAAAGACACCGGCTGGCAATCCTGTACTCCAGAAATATTTACCATAGCCAACACTTGGAAGCTACGAAAATCTCCATCAACCCAGGAATGCACAAAGAAGAAGTGGTCCATGTACACAATGGAATATGACTCCAAAAAAATATATAAATTCAATTTATAAAACAAACATAAGTAAGGACACATTGGCTTTGGTGGGCACATTCCACTCTAATATATAACTGAGGAACACCACTACCAGGATGGTCTGTTTCCCTAGTTACCAGATTGGGAAAAGCAGAAATGCTGCCGCCCTCTGGTCGTTACCTGCAACAGCAGCTTTAAAACCTGTGCTAAGGGTCACTTCATATGCACCAGTACTGGAGGGCTGTAAATGAAACGTGCCCTCAAAATGTCTTAAGGGAGGTAATGGCCAAAATATCTCTAAATGTCACACATACTTCACGAAAACAATTTGAAGAGGTAAGCTGTACTCACAGTTTGAAGAAAAAAAGGACATGCCAGAAAGCTCAATTTCAAGGGATTATGAGACACATGCAAATCCAACCACAAAGTGGTATCAGCTCACAATACTCAGAATAAACTTCAGCACATAAAACTACAAACAAAAAATGCTGAAGGTGTTGTGGAGAACTGCATACCGTCAACTTTAAGTGGGACGTAACCTGGTAAGAGCCACTAATGAGAACAGAATGGAGGTGCATCTACAAGGTAAACATTTTGCTACAATATGATTCAGGAGGGCCACTCCTGGGTCTATAAACTAAGAAGTCAGAATTGGAAAGACAGAGGCAGGCAAATGTGCATTGCCGCAGCATTACAATAGCCATGACATGGAAACAACCAAAGAGTCCATCAACAGATGAGTGGACAAAGAAGAACTGGTACATGTACAGACAGAATATTAGCCAAGGATTAAAAGGACGCAATGCCATTTGCAGAACCGTAGATGAGTCTAGAGGTAATCACGTGACTTTTAGTAAGTCAAAAAGAGACAGACACATATCGTATGATATCACTTATCGGTGTTACCTAAACATTGATACCAGTTCAGATATTTGCACAGGGAAGGGCAATGACAGATTCATTAAACAAACTTATGGCTCACCAATGGAAAGGTGTGAGGATTGGATACATTAGGATATTGGGGTTAACAGACATATACAAACACAGGTGAAATATATAATCACCAAAGACCTACGGAATACCACGAGAATACTACTCAACACTCCGTCATAACGTACATGGGAAAAGGATCCCAGGAAGAACAGACATATGTATATGTGTAAAGGAACCACATCCTGCACACCTACAACAAGCCAAACATTGGAATCAAACTTGCTGTGATAAAAAATAAAAAATTAAATTTAAAAAACGAACAAGTAGTGAGACAAACTTAAGGGGCTTTCTCCTGGCACATTACATTCTAAATGACAACCTAGAACACGACTTCCATTGAGGCTCTGTTCTCCTATTAACCAGATATGGTAAGGGATAACTGCTGCCACCTTGTGGCCGTTTCACACAACAGCAGCTTTAACCCCAGCGCTAATGGTCAGTTGATATTCAAAATCATTGCAGTCCTGTAAATGACACCTGCCCTGAAAACAATTCCTGGGGTCATATATCGACCAAAAAATTCAAAAGACGTCCATATTTCAAAACGACAGTTTCAAGAGGCATATTTTACGCCCATTAGTGTTCTGCCTCTTTTTCTTTCTTTTTTGTTAAAAAAACGGGAATGGAAAAAGGCAACCCTCAGAATGGGCGAAAATATTTGCAAACGAATCAATGGACAAAGGTTTAATCTCCAATATATATAAACAGCTCATGCAGCTTAATATTTAAAAAAAAAACAAAAAACCCAATACAAAAATGGGCAGAAGATCTAAATAGACGTTTCTTCAAAGAAGACACAGAGATGGTCAAGACGCACATGAAAAGCTGCTCAACATCACTAATTATTACAGAAATGCAAATCAAAACTACAATGAGGTATCACCTCACACCTGTTAGAATCGGCATCATCAGAAAATCTACAAACAACAAATTCTGCGGAGGGTGTGGACAAAAGGAACCCTCTTCCACTCTTGGTGGGAATGAAAATGGATACAGTCACTATGGAGAACAGTATGGAGGTTCCTTAAAAAACTAAAAATAGAATTACCATATGATCCAGCAATCCCACTTCTGGGCATATACCCAGAGAAAACCATAAATCAAAAAGACACATTCACCACAATGTTCATTGCAGCCACTATTTACAATAGCCAGGTAATGGAAGCAACCTAAGTGCCCACAGACAGACGAATGGATAAAGATGTGGTACATATATAAAATGGAATATTACTCAGCCATAAATAGGAATGAAACTGGGTCATTTGTAGAGATGTCGATGGATCTCGAGACTGTCATACAGAGTGAAGTAAGTCAGAAAGAGAAAAACAAATATTGGATATTAATGCATATATGTGGAACCTAGAAAAATGGTACAGATGAACCAGTTTGCAGGGCAGAAATAGAGACACAGAGGTAGAGAACAAACGTATGGACACCAAGTGGGGGAAGACATGGGGTGGTGGTGGTGGGATGAGTTGGGTGATTGGGATTGACCTGTATACATATATATGCATACAATAGATAACTAATAATAACCTGCTGTATAAAAAAATAAAATTAAATTTCAAAATTTTTAAAAATAAAATTTAAAAATGAAACAGAAAAAATGTCTTCCCTTCACACAGATGTATTTATATGAATGAATTGTTTCCATGCTTATATCTATAAATACATAAAAGAGGAATAAAATCTAACTTGAACCAAAAAAAAAAAAAAAACCTGAACCCACCAGTTATACAATGGAAAACCCTATCAGGGAACTTGTTCCAGCGGTAAACAATTCTGAAATTGGTCAGAGGTGGGGAATCATCTCCCATACAGCCAGCAGCGCCCCCCCAACCCCCGCGAGGAGTGTCCTCATTGCAAAGCTAGGGGACCGTGCCGAGGCGTCTGTGAGTAAACGTGAGCTGAGCCCCAGGCCAGCTGCTGCTGGACCGTTCCCACCCTTCCCAGGTAAAACACCTGAATATGTACAAGGACTTGAAAGCCTAGAGGAAGGGCCGTGGAGCCACACCAGCGACAGCATGCAGGCCAACTTGGTGCCTGCAGGCCAGCCAGGATGGTCATGGCCCCGGGCGTTTTACTGGAAGCTTTCCATTTCCCTGCCTGAGACACCCCTCCTGTCCCGGCCCCCACTGCTTTTTTCCTTCCTCACTTCTGCCCAGCGAGAAATTCCAGCGGAAGGTATGGGTGACACATCCTCTTCTTTAGCAGGTGGCAGCCTGGCAACTCCTGCAGAAAGTCCAGCAGAGCCCCACTCACACCGGGCCACCCACAAAGCCATGGCCCCTCACTCCCTCCCTCCCGCACAGCCCCGAGACTGCTGATGGGGCAGAGAATATGGCGTCAGGCACAGCTGCAGGGGCTCTTGCTGCCTGGAGCGCTGTTTATATTGACCTCAACCCAGGCACACATGGGGAGGGCTGGCCGGCATGGTCAGGCTGCCGAGTTCAGCCAATCCTCACCCCTCAGGAACTCACATTGCAGAAAATGGACCTCGCTGAACCGGCCAGGTCCAAGGAACAGGTGTGGGCTCCTGAGAGTCAGGATAGTCAAGGGGCTGCAGCTCCAGCTTGTTTTCTAAACATTTTATCTGGCCCATGAGTGGGAGACAACTTCAAGAAGACCCTCTCCTAATGAGAGGAAGCCAGGAGTCAGGGAGAGGATGGGTGATGGGTGGAGACACAGGCCTGGTGCCCCGGCTGCAGTGGAAGTCTCTGGAAGACCAGGCAGAGGGAGGCTGCACAGAGTGATGCACAGGGTCACAGACCTGTCGGAGCTGCTGTTTGTTAGTTCAAGTCCCGCTCGGAGGTGCTCTGTGTCAGCTCTGAGTGACAGGAGATCTGGGGTGCTCTGAAATGAGGGCTATGTGCACGGTTCCTGTGTGCCCAGCCCTGCAGGGGTACCTGTCCAGGGGAGCTCCGTATCCTGGGAGGGGCCTGACCACGAGAGCCCCATGGGCTGCTGGGTAGTTGCACAGGTGAGCTCCATATCCTGGGAGTGGCCTGACCACGAGAGCCCCGTGGGCTGCTGGGGACCTGGTAAAGGATGTCAGGACAGTCAGTGAAGCCACCAAGGATATACATCCAGTAGTTCCTAATTCCTACACCCTGCTGGTCATTCTACCATCCACCAGGACATGGTATTCTGCGTTAGACTTCAATGGTGCCTTCTTCTGTATTCCATTCGTCCCACAAATGCTCTGCTGCCCTGGTAACCATATTTGGGAATGGAGAAATGCTGCCGCCTTGTGGCCGTTTCCCACAACAGCAGCTTTAAACCCAGTGCTAATGGTCACTAAATATTCACACTCATTTCAGCCTGTAGATGACACCTGCCCTCAAAAACAATCCTGGGGTCGAAAATTGACCAAAAAATGCAAAAGAGGGCAACCATCCAAGAAGACAATTTCAAGAGGTTAATTGTACTCTCCGTTTTTTTCTGTTTTTCTGTACCAGAAATTTAAAATGGCATGGAAAAATGCTGAACATTAAGAATAATTAAAGATATGCAAATCCAAATTACAAAAACCTATCAGCTCACACCAGTCAGAATGGCCAGCGGCAAAAATTCTGCAAACAATAAATGCTGAAGGGGTTTTGGAGAAACGCCTACCCTTGGTTCTACGTGGGACATGGTAAGAGCCAGTAATGAAAACAAAAATGAGGTGCCTTGTAAAGGTAAATACTGAGCTACCATTCAATCAAGCATACCCGCTGCTGGGCCTTTCACCTGAGGGGATGAGAATCAAAAGGACACAGGCTGGGCCTCACTGGTGGCGCAGTGGTTGACAGTCCGCCTGCCAATGCAGGGGACACGGGTTCATGCACCGGGTCGGGAAGATGCCACATGCCATGGAGCGGCTGGTCCCGTGAGCTCTGGCTGCTGGGACTGCGCATCCGGAGCCTGTGTCCTGCAATGGGAGACTCCAC
The DNA here is from genome assembly GCF_949752795.1 of Hyperoodon ampullatus. Taxonomy (NCBI): domain Eukaryota; kingdom Metazoa; phylum Chordata; class Mammalia; order Artiodactyla; family Ziphiidae; genus Hyperoodon; species Hyperoodon ampullatus. The sequence goes on along the minus strand of NC_136917.1, from coordinate 102,972 downwards.
GGCAGTGAGAGGTCCATGTACCGCAAAAAAAAAAGACACCGGCTGGCAATCCTGTACTCCAGAAATATTTACCATAGCCAACACTTGGAAGCTACGAAAATCTCCATCAACCCAGGAATGCACAAAGAAGAAGTGGTCCATGTACACAATGGAATATGACTCCAATAAAATATATAAATTCAATTTATAAAACAAACATAAGTAAGGACACATTGGCTTTGGTGGGCACATTCCACTCTAATATATAACTGAGGAACACCACTACCAGGATGGTCTGTTTCCCTAGTTACCAGATTGGGAAAAGCAGAAATGCTGCCGCCCTCTGGTCGTTACCTGCAACAGCAGCTTTAAAACCTGTGCTAAGGGTCACTTCATATGCACCAGTACTGGAGGGCTGTAAATGAAACGTGCCCTCAAAATGTCTTAAGGGAGGTAACGGCCAAAATATCTCTAAATGTCACACATACTTCACGAAAACAATTTGAAGAGGTAAGCTGTACTCACAGTTTGAAGAAAAAAAGGACATGCCAGAAAGCTCAATTTCAAGGGATTATGAGACACATGCAAATCCAACCACAAAGTGGTATCAGCTCACAATACTCAGAATAAACTTCAGCACATAAAACTACAAACAAAAAATGCTGAAGGTGTTGTGGAGAACTGCATACCGTCAACTTTAAGTGGGACGTAACCTGGTAAGAGCCACTAATGAGAACAGAATGGAGGTGCATCTACAAGGTAAACATTTTGCTACAATATGATTCAGGAGGGCCACTCCTGGGTCTATAAACTAAGAAGTCAGAATTGGAAAGACAGAGGCAGGCAAATGTGCATTGCCACAGCATTACAGTAGCCATGACATGGAGACAACCAAAAAGTCCATCAACAGATGAGTGGACAAAGAAGAACTGGTACATGTACAGACAGAATATTAGCCAAGGATTAAAAGGACGCAATGCCATTTGCAGAACCGTAGATGAGACTAGAGGTAATCACGTGACTTTTAGTAAGTCAGAAAGAGACAGACACATATCGTATGATATCACTTATAGGTGTTACCTAAACATTGATACCAGTTCAGATATTTGCACAGGGAAGGGCAATGACAGATTCATTAAACAAACTTATGGCTCACCAATGGAAAGGTGTGAGGATTGGATACATTAGGATATTGGGGTTAACAGACATATACAAACACAGGTGAAATATATAATCACCAAAGACCTACGGAATACCACGAGAATACTACTCAACATTCCGTCATAACGTACATGGGAAAAGGATCCCAGGAAGAACAGACATATGTATATGTGTAAAGGAACCACATCCTGCACACCTACAGCAAGCCAAACATTGGAATCAAACTTGCTGTGATAAAAAATAAAAAATTAAATTTAAAAAACGAACAAATAGTGAGACAAACTTAAGGGGCTTTCTCCTGGCACATTACATTCTAAATGACAACCTAGAACACGACTTCCATTGAGGCTCTGTTCTCCTATTAACCAGATATGGTAAGGGATAACTGCTGCCACCTTGTGGCCGTTTCACACAACAGCAGCTTTAACCCCAGCGCTAATGGTCAGTTGATATTCAAAATCATTGCAGTCCTGTAAATGACACCTGCCCTGAAAACAATTCCTGGGGTCATATATCGACCAAAAAATTCAAAAGACGTCCATATTTCAAAACGACAGTTTCAAGAGGCATATTTTACGCCCATTAGTGTTCTGCCTCTTTTTCTTTCTTTTTTGTTAAAAAAACGGGAATGGAAAAAGGCAACCCTCAGAATGGGCGAAAATATTTGCAAACGAATCAATGGACAAAGGTTTAATCTCCAATATATATAAACAGCTCATGCAGCTTAATATTTAAAAAAAAAACAAACAACCCAATACAAAAATGGGCAGAAGATCTAAATAGACGTTTCTTCAAAGAAGACACAGAGATGGTCAAGACGCACATGAAAAGCTGCTCAACATCACTAATTATTACAGAAATGCAAATCAAAACTACAATGAGGTATCACCTCACACCTGTTAGAATCGGCATCATCAGAAAATCTACAAACAACAAATTCTGCGGAGGGTGTGGACAAAAGGAACCCTCTTCCACTCTTGGTGGGAATGAAAATGGATACAGTCACTATGGAGAACAGTATGGAGGTTCCTTAAAAAACTAAAAATAGAATTACCATATGATCCAGCAATCCCACTTCTGGGCATATACCCAGAGAAAACAATAAATCAAAAAGACACATTCACCACAATGTTCATTGCAGCCACTATTTACAATAGCCAGGTAATGGAAGCAACCTAAGTGCCCACAGACAGACGAATGGATAAAGATGTGGTACATATATAAAATGGAATATTACTCAGCCATAAATAGGAATGAAACTGGGTCATTTGTAGAGACGTCGATGGATCTCGAGACTGTCATACAGAGTGAAGTAAGTCAGAAAGAGAAAAACAAATATTGGATATTAATGCATATATGTGGAACCTAGAAAAATGGTACAGATGAACCAGTTTGCAGGGCAGAAATAGAGACACAGAGGTAGAGAACAAACGTATGGACACCAAGTGGGGGAAGACATGGGGTGGTGGTGGTGGGATGAGTTGGGTGATTGGGATTGACCTGTATACATATATATGCATAAAATAGATAACTAATAATAACCTGCTGTATAAAAAAATAAAATTAAATTTCAAAATTTTTAAAAATAAAATTTAAAAATGAAACAGAAGAAATGTCTTCCCTTCACACAGATGTATTTATATGAATGAATTTTTTCCATGCTTATATCTATAAATACATAAAAGAGGAATAAAATCTAACTTGAACCAAAAAAAAAAAAAAACCTGAACCCACCAGTTATACAATGGAAAACCCTATCAGGGAACTTGTTCCAGCGGTAAACAATTCTGAAATTGGTCAGAGGTGGGGAATCATCTCCCATACAGCCAGCAGCGCCCCCCCAACCCCCGCGAGGAGTGTCCTCATTGCAAAGCTAGGGGACCGTGCCGAGGCGTCTGTGAGTAAACGTGAGCTGAGCCCCAGGCCAGCTGCTGCTGGACCGTTCCCACCCTTCCCAGGTAAAACACCTGAATATGTACAAGGACTTGAAAGCCTAGAGGAAGGGCCGTGGAGCCACACCAGCGACAGCATGCAGGCCAACTTGGTGCCTGCAGGCCAGCCAGGATGGTCATGGCCCCGGGCGTTTTACTGGAAGCTTTCCATTTCCCTGCCTGAGACACCCCTCCTGTCCCGGCCCCCACTGCTTTTTTCCTTCCTCACCTCTGCCCAGAGAGAAATTCCAGCGGAAGGTATGGGTGACACATCCTCTTCTTTAGCAGGTGGCAGCCTGGCAACTCCTGCAGAAAGTCCAGCAGAGCCCCACTCACACCGGGCCACACACAAAGCCATGGCCCCTCACTCCCTCCCTCCTGCACAGCCCCGAGACTGCTGATGGGGCAGAGAATATGGCGTCAGGCACAGCTGCAGGGGCTCTTGCTGCCTGGAGCGCTGTTTATATTGACCTCAACCCAGGCACACATGGGGAGGGCTGGCCGGCATGGTCAGGCTGCCGAGTTCAGCCAATCCTCACCCCTCAGGAACTCACATTGCAGAAAATGGACCTCGCTGAACCGGCCAGGTCCAAGGAACAGGTGTGGGCTCCTGAGAGTCAGGATAGTCAAGGGGCTGCAGCTCCAGCTTGTTTTCTAAACATTTTATCTGGCCCATGAGTGGGAGACAACTTCAAGAAGACCCTCTCCTAATGAGACGAAGCCAGGAGTCAGGGAGAGGAGGGGTGATGGGTGGAGACACAGGCCTGGTGCCCCGGCTGCAGTGGAAGTCTCTGGAAGACCAGGCAGAGGGAGGCTGCACAGAGTGATGCACAGGGTCACAGACCTGTCGGAGCTGCTGTTTGTTAGTTCAAGTCCCGCTCGGAGGTGCTCTGTGTCAGCTCTGAGTGACAGGAGATCTGGGGTGCTCTGAAATGAGGGCTATGTGCACGGTTCCTGTGTGCCCAGCCCTGCAGGGGTACCTGTCCAGGGGAGCTCCGTATCCTGGGAGGGGCCTGACCACGAGAGCCCCATGGGCTGCTGGGTAGTTGCACAGGTGAGCTCCATATCCTGGGAGTGGCCTGACCACGAGAGCCCCGTGGGCTGCTGGGGACCTGGTAAAGGATGTCAGGACAGTCAGTGAAGCCACCAAGGATATACATCCAGTAGTTCCTAATTCCTACACCCTGCTGGTCATTCTACCATCCACCAGGACATGGTATTCTGTGTTAGACTTCAATGGTGCCTTCTTCTGTATTCCATTCGTCCCACAAATGCTCTAGTGCCCTGGTAACCATATTTGGGAATGGAGAAATGCTGCCGCCTTGTGGCCGTTTCCCACAACAGCAGCTTTAAACCCAGTGCTAATGGTCACTAAATATTCACACTCATTTCAGCCTGTAGATGACACCTGCCCTCAAAAACAATCCTGGGGTCGAAAATTGACCAAAAAATGCAAAAGAGGGCAACCATCCAAGAAGACAATTTCAAGAGGTTAATTGTACTCTCCGTTTTTTTCTGTTTTTCTGTACCAGAAATTTAAAATGGCATGGAAAAATGCTGAACATTAAGAATAATTAAAGATATGCAAATCCAAATTACAAAAACCTATCAGCTCACACCAGTCAGAATGGCCAGCGGCAAAAATTCTGCAAACAATAAATGCTGAAGGGGTTTTGGAGAAACGCCTACCCTTGGTTCTACGTGGGACATGGTAAGAGCCAGTAATGAAAACAAAAATGAGGTGCCTTGTAAAGGTAAATACTGAGCTACCATTCAATCAAGCATACCCGCTGCTGGGCCTTTCACCTGAGGGGATGAGAATCAAAAGGACACAGGCTGGGCCTCACTGGTGGCACAGTGGTTGACAGTCCGCCTGCCAATGCAGGGGACACGGGTTCATGCACCGGGTCGGGAAGATGCCACATGCCATGGAGCGGCTGGTCCCGTGAGCTATGGCTGCTGGGACTGCGCATCCGGAGCCTGTGTCCTGCAATGGGAGAGTCCACGGCAGTGAGAGGTCCATGTACCGCAAAAAAAAAAAGACACCGGCTGGCAATCCTGTACTCCAGAAATATTTACCATAGCCAACACTTGGAAGCTACGAAAATCTCCATCAACCCAGGAATGCACAAAGAAGAAGTGGTCCATGTACACAATGGAATATGACTCCAAAAAAATATATAAATTCAATTTATAAAACAAACATAAGTAAGGACACATTGGCTTTGGTGGGCACATTCCACTCTAATATATAACTGAGGAACACCACTACCAGGATGGTCTGTTTCCCTAGTTACCAGATTGGGAAAAGCAGAAATGCTGCCGCCCTCTGGTCGTTACCTGCAACAGCAGCTTTAAAACCTGTGCTAAGGGTCACTTCATATGCACCAGTACTGGAGGGCTGTAAATGAAACGTGCCCTCAAAATGTCTTAAGGGAGGTAATGGCCAAAATATCTCTAAATGTCACACATACTTCACGAAAACAATTTGAAGAGGTAAGCTGTACTCACAGTTTGAAGAAAAAAAGGACATGCCAGAAAGCTCAATTTCAAGGGATTATGAGACACATGCAAATCCAACCACAAAGTGGTATCAGCTCACAATACTCAGAATAAACTTCAGCACATAAAACTACAAACAAAAAATGCTGAAGGTGTTGTGGAGAACTGCATACCGTCAACTTTAAGTGGGACGTAACCTGGTAAGAGCCACTAATGAGAACAGAATGGAGGTGCATCTACAAGGTAAACATTTTGCTACAATATGATTCAGGAGGGCCACTCCTGGGTCTATAAACTAAGAAGTCAGAATTGGAAAGACAGAGGCAGGCAAATGTGCATTGCCGCAGCATTACAATAGCCATGACATGGAAACAACCAAAGAGTCCATCAACAGATGAGTGGACAAAGAAGAACTGGTACATGTACAGACAGAATATTAGCCAAGGATTAAAAGGACGCAATGCCATTTGCAGAACCGTAGATGAGTCTAGAGGTAATCACGTGACTTTTAGTAAGTCAAAAAGAGACAGACACATATCGTATGATATCACTTATCGGTGTTACCTAAACATTGATACCAGTTCAGATATTTGCACAGGGAAGGGCAATGACAGATTCATTAAACAAACTTATGGCTCACCAATGGAAAGGTGTGAGGATTGGATACATTAGGATATTGGGGTTAACAGACATATACAAACACAGGTGAAATATATAATCACCAAAGACCTACGGAATACCACGAGAATACTACTCAACATTCCGTCATAACGTACATGGGAAAAGGATCCCAGGAAGAACAGACATATGTATATGTGTAAAGGAACCACATCCTGCACACCTACAACAAGCCAAACATTGGAATCAAACTTGCTGTGATAAAAAATAAAAAATTAAATTTAAAAAACGAACAAGTAGTGAGACAAACTTAAGGGGCTTTCTCCTGGCACATTACATTCTAAATGACAACCTAGAACACGACTTCCATTGAGGCTCTGTTCTCCTATTAACCAGATATGGTAAGGGAGAACTGCTGCCACCTTGTGGCCGTTTCACACAACAGCAGCTTTAACCCCAGCGCTAATGGTCAGTTGATATTCAAAATCATTGCAGTCCTGTAAATGACACCTGCCCTGAAAACAATTCCTGGGGTCATATATCGACCAAAAAATTCAAAAGACGTCCATATTTCAAAACGACAGTTTCAAGAGGCATATTTTACGCCCATTAGTGTTCTGCCTCTTTTTCTTTCTTTTTTGTTAAAAAAACGGGAATGGAAAAAGGCAACCCTCAGAATGGGCGAAAATATTTGCAAACGAATCAATGGACAAAGGTTTAATCTCCAATATATATAAACAGCTCATGCAGCTTAATATTTAAAAAAAAAACAAAAAACCCAATACAAAAATGGGCAGAAGATCTAAATAGACGTTTCTTCAAAGAAGACACAGAGATGGTCAAGACGCACATGAAAAGCTGCTCAACATCACTAATTATTACAGAAATGCAAATCAAAACTACAATGAGGTATCACCTCACACCTGTTAGAATCGGCATCATCAGAAAATCTACAAACAACAAATTCTGCGGAGGGTGTGGACAAAAGGAACCCTCTTCCACTCTTGGTGGGAATGAAAATGGATACAGTCACTATGGAGAACAGTATGGAGGTTCCTTAAAAAACTAAAAATAGAATTACCATATGATCCAGCAATCCCACTTCTGGGCATATACCCAGAGAAAACCATAAATCAAAAAGACACATTCACCACAATGTTCATTGCAGCCACTATTTACAATAGCCAGGTAATGGAAGCAACCTAAGTGCCCACAGACAGACGAATGGATAAAGATGTGGTACATATATAAAATGGAATATTACTCAGCCATAAATAGGAATGAAACTGGGTCATTTGTAGAGACGTCGATGGATCTCGAGACTGTCATACAGAGTGAAGTAAGTCAGAAAGAGAAAAACAAATATTGGATATTAATGCATATATGTGGAACCTAGAAAAATGGTACAGATGAACCAGTTTGCAGGGCAGAAATAGAGACACAGAGGTAGAGAACAAACGTATGGACACCAAGTGGGGGAAGACATGGGGTGGTGGTGGTGGGATGAGTTGGGTGATTGGGATTGACCTGTATACATATATATGCATACAATAGATAACTAATAATAACCTGCTGTATAAAAAAATAAAATTAAATTTCAAAATTTTTAAAAATAAAATTTAAAAATGAAACAGAAGAAATGTCTTCCCTTCACACAGATGTATTTATATGAATGAATTGTTTCCATGCTTATATCTATAAATACATAAAAGAGGAATAAAATCTAACTTGAACCAAAAAAAAAAAAAACCTGAACCCACCAGTTATACAGTGGAAAACCCTATCAGGGAACTTGTTCCAGCGGTAAACAATTCTGAAATTGGTCAGAGGTGGGGAATCATCTCCCATACAGCCAGCAGCGCCCCCCCAACCCCCGCGAGGAGTGTCCTCATTGCAAAGCTAGGGGACCGTGCCGAGGCGTCTGTGAGTAAACGTGAGCTGAGCCCCAGGCCAGCTGCTGCTGGACCGTTCCCACCCTTCCCAGGTAAAACACCTGAATATGTACAAGGACTTGAAAGCCTAGAGGAAGGGCCGTGGAGCCACACCAGCGACAGCATGCAGGCCAACTTGGTGCCTGCAGGCCAGCCAGGATGGTCATGGCCCCGGGCGTTTTACTGGAAGCTTTCCATTTCCCTGCCTAAAACACCCCTCCTGTCCCGGCCCCCACTGCTTTTTTCCTTCCTCACCTCTGCCCAGAGAGAAATTCCAGCGGAAGGTATGGGTGACGCATCCTCTTCTTTAGCAGGTGGCAGCCTGGCAACTCCTGCAGAAAGTCCAGCAGAGCCCCACTCACACCGGGCCACCCACAAAGCCATGGCCCCACACTCCCTCCCACCCGCACAGCCCCGAGACTGCTGATGGGGCAGAGAATATGGCGTCAGGCACAGCTGCAGGGGCTCTTGCTGCCTGGAGCGCTGTTTATATTGACCTCAACCCAGGCACACATGGGGAGGGCTGGCCGGCATGGTCAGGCTGCCGAGTTCAGCCAATCCTCATCCCTCAGGAACTCACATTGCAGAAAATGGACCTCGCTGAACCGGCCAGGTCCAAGGAACAGGTGTGGGCTCCTGAGAGTCAGGATAGTCAAGGGGCTGCAGCTCCGGCTAGTTTTCTAAACATTTTATCTGGCCCATGAGTGGGAGACAACTTCAAGAAGACCCTCTCCTAATGAGAGGAAGCCAGGAGTCAGGGAGAGGAGGGGTGATGGGTGGAGACACAGGCCTGGTGCCCCGGCTGCAGTGGAAGTCTCTGGAAGACCAGGCAGAGGGAGGCTGCACAGAGTGATGCACAGGGTCACAGACCTGTCGGAGCTGCTGTTTGTTAGTTCAAGTCCCGCTCGGAGGTGCTCTGTGTCAGCTCTGAGTGACAGGAGATCTGGGGTGCTCTGAAATGAGGGCTATGTGCACGGTTCCTGTGTGCCCAGCCCTGCAGGGGTACCTGTCCAGGGGAGCTCCGTATCCTGGGAGGGGCCTGACCACGAGAGCCCCATGGGCTGCTGGGTAGTTGCACAGGTGAGCTCCATATCCTGGGAGTGGCCTGACCACGAGAGCCCCGTGGGCTGCTGGGGACCTGGTAAAGGATGTCAGGACAGTCAGTGAAGCCACCAAGGATATACATCCAGTAGTTCCTAATTCCTACACCCTGCTGGTCATTCTACCATCCACCAGGACATGGTATTCTGTGTTAGACTTCAATGGTGCCTTCTTCTGTATTCCATTCGTCCCACAAATGCTCTGCTTCCCTGGTAACCATATTTGGGAATGGAGAAATGCTGCCGCCTTCCGGCCGTTTCCCACAACAGCAGCTTTAAACCCAGTGCTAATGGTCACTAAATATTCACACTCATTTCAGCCTGTAGATGACACCTGCCCTCAAAAACAATCCTGGGGTCGAAAATTGACCAAAAAATTCAAAAGAGGGCAACCATCCAAGAAGACAATTTCAAGAGGTTAATTGTACTCTCCGTTTTTTTCTGTTTTTCTGTACCAGAAATTTAAAATGGCATGGAAAAATGCTGAACATTAAGAATAATTAAAGAGATGCAAATCCAAATTACAAAAACCTATCAGCTCACACCAGTCAGAATGGCCAGCGGCAAAAATTCTGCAAACAATAAATGCTGAAGGGGTTTTGGAGAAATGCCTACCCTTGGTTCAACGTGGGACATGGTAAGAGCCAGTAATGAAAACAAAAATGAGGTGCCTTGTAAAGGTAAATACTGAGCTACCATTCAATCAAGCATACCCGCTGCTGGGCTTTTCACCTGAGGGGATGAGAATCAAAAGGACACAGGCTGGGCCTCACTGGTGGTGCAGTGGTTGAGAGTCCGCCTGCCAATGCAGGGGACACGGGTTCATGCACCGGGTCGGGAAGATGCCACATGCCATGGAGCGGCTGGTCCCGTGAGCTATGGCTGCTGGGACTGCGCATCCGGAGCCTGTGTCCTGCAATGGGAGAGTCCACGGCAGTGAGAGGTCCATGTACCGCAAAAAAAAAAAGGACACCGGCTGGCAATCCTGTACTCCAGAAATATTTACCATAGCCAACACTTGGAAGCTACGAAAATCTCCATCAACCCAGGAATGCACAAAGAAGAAGTGGTCCATGTACACAATGGAATATGACTCCAATAAAAAAATATAAATTCAATTTATAAAACAAACATAAGTAAGGACACATTGGCTTTGGTGGGCACATTCCACTCTAATATATAACTGAGGAACACCACTACCAGGATGGTCTGTTTCCCTAGTCACCAGATTGGGAAAAGCAGAAATGCTGCCGCCCTCTGGTCGTTACCTGCAACAGCAGCTTTAAAACCTGTGCTAAGGGTCACTTCATATGCACCAGTACTGGAGGGCTGTAAATGAAACGTGCCCTCAAAATGTCTTAAGGGAGGTAACGGCCAAAATATCTCTAAATGTCACACATACTTCACGAAAACAATTTGAAGAGGTAAGCTGTACTCACAGTTTGAAGAAAAAAAGGACATGCCAGAAAGCTCAATTTCAAGGGATTATGAGACACATGCAAATCCAACCACAAAGTGGTATCAGCTCACAATACTCAGAATAAACTTCAGCACATAAAACTACAAACAAAAAATGCTGAAGGTGTTGTGGAGAACTGCATACCGTCAACTTTAAGTGGGACGTAACCTGGTAAGAGCCACTAATGAGAACAGAATGGAGGTGCATCTACAAGGTAAACATTTTGCTACAATATGATTCAGGAGGGCCACTCCTGGGTCTATAAACTAAGAAGTCAGAATTGGAAAGACAGAGGCAGGCAAATGTGCATTGCCGCAGCATTACAGTAGCCATGACATGGAAACAACCAAAAAGTCCATCAACAGATGAGTGGACAAAGAAGAACTGGTACATGTACAGACAGAATATTAGCCAAGGATTAAAAGGACGCAATGCCATTTGCAGAACCGTAGATGAGTCTAGAGGTAATCACGTGACTTGTAGTAAGTCAGAAAGAGACAGACACATATCATATGATATCACTTATAGGTGTTACCTAAACATTGATACCAGTTCAGATATTTGCACAAGGAAGGGCAATGACAGATTCATTAAACAAACTTATGGCTCACCAATGGAAAGGTGTGAGGATTGGATCCATTAGGATATTGGGGTTAACAGACATATACAAACACAGGTGAAATATATAATCACCAAAGACCTACGGAATACCACGAGAAGACTACTCAACATTCCGTCATAACGTACATGGGAAAAGGATCCCAGGAAGAACAGACATATGTATATGTGTAAAGGAACCACATCTTGCACACCTACAGCAAGCCAAACATTGGAATCAAACTTGCTGTGATAAAAAATAAAAAATTAAATTTAAAAAACGAACAAGTAGTGAGACAAACTTAAGGGGCTTTCTCCTGGCACATTCCATTCTAAATGACAACCTAGAACACGACTTCCATTGAGGCTCTGTTCTCCTAGTAACCAGATTTGGTAAGGGAGAACTGCTGCCACCTTGTGGCCGTTTCACACAACAGCAGCTTTAACCCCAGCGCTAATGGTCAGTGGATATTCAAAATCATTGCAGGCCTGTAAATGACACCTGCCCTGAAAACAAATCCTGGGGTCATATATCGACCAAAAAATTCAAAAGACGTCCATATTTCAAAACGACAGTTTCAAGAGGCATATTTTACGCCCATTAGTGTTCTGCCTCTTTTTCTTTCTTTTTTGTTAAAAAAACGGGAATGGAAAAAGGCAACCCTCAGAATGGGCGAAAATATTTGCAAACGAATCAATGGACAAAGGTTTAATCTCCAATATATATAAACAGCTCATGCAGCTTAATATTAAAAAAAAACAAACAACCCAATACAAAACTGGGCAGAAGATCTAAATAGACGTTTCTTCAAAGAAGACACAGAGATGGTCAAGACGCACATGAAAAGCTGCTCAACATCACTAATTATTACAGAAATGCAAATCAAAACTACAATGAGGTATCACCTCACACCTGTTAGAATCGGCATCATCAGAAAATCTACAAACAACAAATTCTGCGGAGGGTGTGGACAAAAGGAACCCTCTTCCACACTTGGTGGGAATGAAAATGGATACAGTCACTATGGAGAACAGTATGGAGGCTCCTTAAAAAACTAAAAATAGAATTACCATATGATCCAGCAATCCCACTTCTGGGCATATACCCAGAGAAAACCATAAATCAAAAAGACACATTCACCACAATGTTCATTGCAGCCCCTATTTACGATAGCCAGGTAATGGAAGCAACCTAAGTGCCCACAGACAGACGAATGGATAAAGATGTGCTACATATATAAAATGGAATATTACTCAGCCATAAAAAGGAATGAAACTGGGTCATTTGTAGAGACGTCGATGGATCTCGAGACTGTCATACAGAGTGAAGTAAGTCAGAAAGAGAAAAACAAATATTGGATATTAATGCATATATGTGGAACCTAGAAAAATGGTACAGATGAACCAGTTTGCAGGGCAGAAATAGAGACACAGAGGTAGAGAACAAACGTATGGACACCAAGTGGGGGAAGACATGGGGTGGTGGTGGTGGGATGAGTTGGGTGATTGGGATTGATCTGTATAAAAGTATATGCATAAAATAGATAACTAATAATAACCTGCTGTATAAAAAAATAAAATTAAATTTCAAAATTTTTAAAAATAAAATTTAAAAATGAAACAGAAAAAATGTCTTCCCTTCACACAGATGTATTTATATGAATGAATTGTTTCCATGCTTATATCTATAAATACATAAAAGAGGAATAAAATCTAACTTGAACCAAAAAAAAAAAAAAAAAACCTGAACCCACCAGTTATACAATGGAAAACCATATCAGGGAACTTGTTCCAGCGGTAAACAATTCTGAAATTGGTCAGAGGTGGGGAATCATCTCCCATACAGCCAGCAGCGACCCCCCAACCCCCGCGAGGAGTGTCCTCATTGCAAAGCTAGGGGACCGTGCCGAGGCATCTGTGAGTAAACGTGAGCTGAGCCCCAGGCCAGCTGCTGCTGGACCGTTCCCACCCTTCCCAGGTAAAACACCTGAATATGTACAAGGACTTGAAAGCCTAGAGGAAGGGCCGTGGAGCCACACCAGCGACAGCATGCAGGCCAACTTGGTGCCTGCAGGCCAGCCAGGATGGTCATGGCCCCGGGCGTTTTACTGGAAGCTTTCCATTTCCCTGCCTGAGACACCCCTCCTGTCCCGGCCCCCACTGCTTTTTTCCTTCCTCACCTCTGCCCAGAGAGAAATTCCAGCGGAAGGTATGGGTGACACATCCTCTTCTTTAGCAGGTGGCAGCCTGGCAACTCCTGCAGAAAGTCCAGCAGAGCCCCACTCACACCGGGCCACCCACAAAGCCGTGGCCCCACACTCCCTCCCACCCGCACAGCCCCGAGACTGCTGATGGGGCAGAGAATATGGCGTCAGGCACAGCTGCAGGGGCTCTTGCTGCCTGGAGCGCTGTTTATATTGACCTCAACCCAGGCACACATGGGGAGGGCTGGCCGGCATGGTCAGGCTGCCGAGTTCAGCCAATCCTCACCCCTCAGGAACTCACATTGCAGAAAATGGACCTCGCTGAACCGGCCAGGTCCAAGGAACAGGTGTGGGCTCCTGAGAGTCAGGATAGTCAAGGGGCTGCAGCTCCGGCTTGTTTTCTAAACATTTTATCTGGCCCATGAGTGGGAGACAACTTCAAGAAGACCCTCTCCTAATGAGAGGAAGCCAGGAGTCAGGGAGAGGAGGGGTGATGGGTGGAGACACAGGCCTGGTGCCCCGGCTGCAGTGGAAGTCTCTGGAAGACCAGGCAGAGGGAGGCTGCACAGAGTGATGCACAGGGTCACAGACCTGTCGGAGCTACTGTTTGTTAGCTCAAGTCCTGCTCGGAGGTGCTCTGTGTCAGCTCTGAGTGACAGGAGATCTGGGGTGCTCTGAAATGAGGGCTATGTGCACGGTTCCTGTGTGCCCAGCCCTGCAGGAGTACCTGTCCAGGGGAGCTCCATATCCTGGGAGGGGCCTGACCACGAGAGCCCCATGGGCTGCTGGGTAGTTGCACAGGTGAGCTCCATATCCTGGGTGTGGCTTGACCACGAGAGCCCCGTGGGCTGCTGGGGACCTGGTAAAGGATGTCAGGACAGTCAGTGAAGCCACCAAGGATATACATCCAGTAGTTCCTAATTCCTACACCCTGCTGGTCATTCTACCATCCACCAGGACATGGTATTCTGCGTTAGACTTCAATGGTGCCTTCTTCTGTGTTACATTCGTCCCACAAATGCTCTGCTGCCCTGGTAACCATATTTGGGAATGGAGAAATGCTGCCGCCTTGTGGCCGTTTCCCACAACAGCAGCTTTAAACCCAGTGCTAATGGTCACTAAATATTCACACTCATTTCAGCCTGTAGATGACACCTGCCCTCAAAAACAATCCTGGGGTCGAAAATTGACCAAAAAATGCAAAAGAGGGCAACCATCCAAGAAGACAATTTCAAGAGGTTAATTGTACTCTCCGTTTTTTTCTGTTTTTCTGTACCAGAAATTTAAAATGGCATGGAAAAATGCTGAACATTAAGAATAATTAAATATATGCAAATAAAAATTACAAAAACCTATCAGCTCACACCAGTCAGAATGGCCAGCGGCAAAAATTCTGCAAACAATAAATGCTGAAGGGGTTTTGGAGAAATGCCTAACCTTGGTTCAACGTGGGACATGGTAAGAGCCAGTAATGAAAACAAAAATGAGGTGCCTTGTAAAGGTAAATACTGAGCTACCATTCAATCAAGCATACCCGCTGCTGGGCCTTTCACCTGAGGGGATGAGAATCAAAAGGACACAGGCTGGGCCTCACTGGTGGCGCAGTGGTTGAGAGTCCGCCTGCCAATGCAGGGGACACGGGTTCATGCACCGGGTCGGGAAGATGCCACATGCCATGGAGCGGCTGGTCCCGTGAGCTATGGCTGCTGGGACTGCGCATCCGGAGCCTGTGTCCTGCAATGGGAGCGTCCACGGCAGTGAGAGGTCCATGTACCGCAAAATAAAAAAAGGACACCGGCTGGCAATCCTGTACTCCAGAAATATTTACCATAGCCAACATTTGGAAGCTACGAAAATCTCCATCAACCCAGGAATGCACAAAGAAGAAGTGGTCCATGTACACAATGGAATATGACTCCAATAAAAAAATATAAATTCAATTTTTAAAACAAACATAAGTAAGGAGACATTGGCTTTGGTGGGCACATTCCACTCTAATATATAACTGAGGAACACCACTACCAGGATGGTCTGTTTCCCTAGTTACCAGATTGGGAAAAGCAGAAATGCTGCCGCCCTCTGGTCGTTACCTGCAACAGCAGCTTTAAAACCTGTGCTAAGGGTCACTTCATATGCACCAGTACTGGAGGGCTGTAAATGAAACGTGCCCTCAAAATGTCTTAAGGGAGGTAACGGCCAAAATATCTCTAAATGTCACACATACTTCACGAAAACAATTTGAAGAGGTAAGCTGTACTCACAGTTTGAAGAAAAAAAGGACATGCCAGAAAGCTCAATTTCAAGGGATTATGAGACACATGCAAATCCAACCACAAAGTGGTATCAGCTCACAATACTCAGAATAAACTTCAGCACATAAAACTACAAACAAAAAATGCTGAAGCTGTTGTGGAGAACTGCATACCATCAACTTTAAGTGCGACGTAACCTGGTAAGAGCCACTAATGAGAACAGAATGGAGGTGCATCTACAAGGTAAACATTTTGCTACAATATGATTCAGGAGGGCCACTCCTGGGTCTATAAACTAAGAAGTCAGAATTGGAAAGACAGAGGCAGGCAAATGTGCATTGCCGCAACATTACAATAGCCATGACATGGAAACAACCAAAGAGTCCATCAACAGATGAGTGGACAAAGAAGAACTGGTACGTGTACAGACAGAATATTAGCCAAGGATTAAAAGGACGCAATGCCATTTGCAGAACCGTAGATGAGTCTAGAGGTAATCACGTGACTTGTAGTAAGTCAGAAAGAGACAGACACATATCGTATGATATCACTTATTGGTGTTACCTAAACATTGATACCAGGTCAGATATTTGCACAGGGAAGGGCAATGACAGATTCATTAAACAAACTTATGGCTCACCAATGGAAAGGTGTGAGGATTGGATCCATTAGGATATTGGGGTTAACAGACATATACAAACACAGGTGAAATATATAATCACCAAAGACCTACGGAATACCACGAGAAGACTACTCAACATTCCGTCATAACGTACATGGGAAAAGGATCCCAGGAAGAACAGACATATGTATATGTGTAAAGGAACCACATCTTGCACACCTACAGCAAGCCAAACATTGGAATCAAACTTGCTGTGATAAAAAATAAAAAATTAAATTTAAAAAACGAACAAGTAGTGAGACAAACTTAAGGGGCTTTCTCCTGGCACATTCCATTCTAAATGACAACCTAGAACACGACTTCCATTGAGGCTCTGTTCTCCTAGTAACCAGATTTGGTAAGGGAGAACTGCTGCCACCTTGTGGCCGTTTCACACAACAGCAGCTTTAACCCCAACGCTAATGGTCAGTGGATATTCAAAATCATTGCAGGCCTGTAAATGAGACCTACCCTGAAAACAAATCCTGGGATCATATATCGACCAAAAAATTCAAAAGACGTCCATATTTCAAAACGACAGTTTCAAGAGGCATATTTTACGCCCATTAGTGTTCTGCCTCTTTTTCTTTCTTTTTTGTTAAAAAAACGGGAATGGAAAAAGGCAACCCTCAGAATGGGCGAAAATATTTGCAAACGAATCAATGGACAAAGGTTTAATCTCCAATATATATAAACAGCTCATGCAGCTTAATATTAAAAAAAAACAAACAACCCAATACAAAACTGGGCAGAAGTTCTAAATAGACGTTTCTTCAAAGAAGACACAGAGATGGTCAAGACACACATGAAAAGCTGCTCAACATCACTAATTATTACAGAAATGCAAATCAAAACTACAATGAGGTATCACCTCACACCTGTTAGAATCGGCATCATCAGAAAATCTACAAACAACAAATTCTGCGGAGGGTGTGGACCAAAGGATCCCTCTTCCACTCTTGGTGGGAATGAAAATGGATACAGTCTCTATGGAGAACAGTATGGAGGTTCCTTATAAAACTAAAAATAGAATTACCATATGATCCAGCAATCCCACTTCTTGGCATATACCCAGAGAAAACCATAAATCAAAAAGACACATTCACCACAATGTTCATTGCAGCCACTATTTACGATAGCCAGGTAATGGAAGCAACCTAAGTGCCCACAGACAGACGAATGGATAAAGATGTGGTACATATATAAAATGGAATATTACTCAGCCATAAAAAGGAATGAACCTGGGTCATTTGTAGAGACGTCGATGGATCTCCAGACTGTCATACAGAGTGAAGTAAGTCAGAAAGAGAAAAACAAATATTGTATATTAATGCATATATGTGGAACCTAGAAAAATGGTACAGATGAACCAGTTTGCAGGGCAGAAATAGAGACACAGAGGTAGAGAACAAACGTATGGACACCAAGTGGGGGAAGACATGGGGTGGTGGTGGTGGGATGAGTTGGGTGATCGGGATTGACCTGTATACAATTATATGCATAAAATAGATAACTAATAATAACCTGCTGTATAAAAAAATAAAATTAAATTTCAAAATTTTTAAAAATAAAATTTAAAAATGAAACAGAATAAATGTCTTCCCTTCACACAGATGTATTTATATGAATGAATTGTTTCCATCCTTATATCTATAAATACATAAAAGAGGAATAAAATCTAACTTGAATCAAAAAAAAAAAAACCTGAACCCAACAGTTATACAATGGAAAACCCTATCAGGGATCTTGTTCCAGAGGTAAACAATTCTGAAATTGGTCAGAGGTGGGGAATCATCTCCCATACAGCCAGCAGCACCCCCCCCAACCCCCGCGAGGAGTGTCCTCATTGCAAAGCTAGGGGACCGTGCCGAGGCGTCTGTGAGTAAACGTGAGCTGAGCCCCAGGCCAGCTGCTGCTGGACCGTTCCCACCCTTCCCAGGTAAAACACCTGAATATGTACAAGGACTTGAAAGCCTAGAGGAAGGGCCGTGGAGCCACACCAGCGACAGCATGCAGGCCAACTTGGTGCCTGCAGGCCAGCCAGGATGGTCATGGCCCCGGGCGTTTTACTGGAAGCTTTCCATTTCCCTGCCTGAGACACCCCTCCTGTCCCGGCCCCCACTGCTTTTTTCCTTCCTCACCTCTGCCCAGAGAGAAATTCCAGCGGAAGTCATGGGTGACGCAGCCTCTTCTTTAGCAGGTGGCAGGCTGGCAACTACTGCAGAAAGTCCAGCAGAGCCCCACTCACACCGGGCCACCCACAAAGCCGTGGCCCCACACTCCCTCCCACCCGCACAGCCCCGAGACTGCTGATGGGGCAGAGAATATGGCGTCAGGCACAGCTGCAGGGGCTCTTGCTGCCTGGAGCGCTGTTTATATTGACCTCAACCCAGGCACACATGGGGAGGGCTGGCCGGCATGGTCAGGCTGCCGAGTTCAGCCAATCCTCACCCCTCAGGAACTCACATTGCAGAAAATGGACCTCGCTGAACCGGCCAGGTCCAAGGAACAGGTGTGGGCTCCTGAGAGTCAGGATAGTCAAGGGGCTGCAGCTCCGGCTTGTTTTCTAAACATTTTATCTGGCCCATGAGTGGGAGACAACTTCAAGAAGACCCTCTCCTAATGAGAGGAAGCCAGGAGTCAGGGAGAGGAGGGGTGATGGGTGGAGACACAGGCCTGGTGCCCCGGCTGCAGTGGAAGTCTCTGGAAGACCAGGCAGAGGGAGGCTGCACAGAGTGATGCACAGGGTCACAGACCTGTCGGAGCTGCTGTTTGTTAGTTCAAGTCCTGCTCGGAGGTGCTCTGTGTCAGCTCTGAGTGACAGGAGATCTGGGGTGCTCTGAAATGAGGGCTATGTGCACGGTTCCTGTGTGCCCAGCCCTGCAGGGGTACCTGTCCAGTGGGACCTCCGTATCCCGGGAGGGGCCTGACCACGAGAGCCCCATGGGCTGCTGGGTAGTTGCACAGGTGAGCTCCATATCCTGGGAGTGGCCTGACCACGAGAGCCCCGTGGGCTGCTGGGGACCTGGTAAAGGATGTCAGGACAGTCAGTGAAGCCACCAAGGATATACATCCAGTAGTTCCTAATTCCTACACCCTGCTGGTCATTCTACCATCCACCAGGACATGGTATTCTGTGTTAGACTTCAATGGTGCCTTCTTCTGTATTCCATTCGTCCCACAAATGCTCTGCTGCCCTGGTAACCATATTTGGGAATGGAGAAATGCTGCCGCCTTGTGGCCGTTTCCCACAACAGCAGCTTTAAACCCAGTGCTAATGGTCACTAAATATTCACACTCATTTCAGCCTGTAGATGACACCTGCCCTCAAAAACAATCCTGGGGTCGAAAATTGACCAAAAAATTCAAAAGAGGGCAACCATCCAAGAAGACAATTTCAAGAGGTTAATTGTACACTCCGTTTTTTTCTGTTTTTCTGTACCAGAAATTTAAAATGGCATGGAAAATTGCTGAACATTAAGAATAATTAAAGATATGCAAATCCAAATTACAAAAACCTATCAGCTCACACCAGTCAGAATGGCCAGCGGCAAAAATTCTGCAAACAATAAATGCTGAAGGGGTTTTGGAGAAATGCATACCCTTGGTTCTACGTGGGACATGGTAAGAGCCAGTAATGAAAACAAAAATGAGGTGCCTTGTAAAGGTAAATACAGAGCTACCATTCAATCAAGCATACCCGCTGCTGGGCCTTTCACCTGAGGGGATGAGAATCAAAAGGACACAGGCTGGGCCTCACTGGTGGCGCAGTGGTAGAGAGTCCGCCTGCCAATGCAGGGGACACGGGTTCATGCACCGGGTCGGGAAGATGCCACATGCCATGGAGCGGCTGGTCCCGTGAGCTATGGCTGCTGGGACTGCGCATCCGGAGGCTGTGTCCTGCAATGGGAGAGTTCACGGCAGTGAGAGGTCCATGTACCGCAAAAAAAAAGACACCGGCTGGCAATCCTGTACTCCAGAAATATTTACCATAGCCAACACTTGGAAGCTACGAAAATCTCCATCAACCCAGGAATGCACAAAGAAGAAGTGGTCCATGTACACAATGGAATATGACTCCAATAAAATAATATAAATTCAATTTATAAAACAAACATAAGTAAGGAGACATTGGCTTTGGTGGGCACATTCCACTCTAATATATAACTGAGGAACACCACTACCAGGATGGTCTGTTTCCCTAGTTACCAGATTGGGAAAAGCAGAAATGCTGCCGCCCTCTGGTCGTTACCTGCAACAGCAGCTTTCAAACCTGTGCTAAGGGTCACTTCATATGCACCAGTACTGGAGGGCTGTAAATGAAACGTGCCCTCAAAATGTCTTAAGGGAGGTAACGGCCAAAATATCTCTAAATGTCACACATACTTCACGAAAACAATTTGAAGAGGTAAGCTGTACTCACAGTTTGAAGAAAAAAAGGACATGCCAGAAAGCTCAATTTCAAGGGATTATGAGACACATGCAAATCCAACCACAAAGTGGTATCAGCTCACAATACTCAGAATAAACTTCAGCACATAAAACTACAAACAAAAAATGCTGAAGGTGTTGTGGAGAACTGCATACCGTCAACTTTAAGTGGGACGTAACCTGGTAAGAGCCACTAATGAGAACAGAATGGAGGTGCATCTACAAGGTAAACATTTTGCTACAATATGATTCAGGAGGGCCACTCCTGGGTCTATAAACTAAGAAGTCAGAATTGGAAAGACAGAGGCAGGCAAATGTGCATTGCTGCAGCATTACAGTAGCCATGACATGGAAACAACCAAAAAGTCCATCAACAGATGAGTGGACAAAGAAGAACTGGTACATGTACAGACAGAATATTAGCCAAGGATTAAAAGGACGCAATGCCATTTGCAGAACCGTAGATGAGTCTAGAGGTAATCACGTGACTTGTAGTAAGTCAGAAAGAGACAGACACATATCGTATGATATCACTTATAGGTGTTACCTAAACATTGATACCAGTTCAGATATTTGCACAGGGAAGGGCAATGACAGATTCATTAAACAAACTTATGGCTCACCAATGGAAAGGTGTGAGGATTGGATCCATTAGGATATTGGGGTTAACAGACATATACAAACACAGGTGAAATATATAATCACCAAAGACCTACGGAATACCACGAGAAGACTGCTCAACATTCCGTCATGACGTACATGGGAAAAGGATCCCAGGAAGAACAGACATATGTATATGTGTAAAGGAACCACATCTTGCACACCTACAGCAAGCCAAACATTGGAATCAAACTTGCTGTGATAAAAAATAAAAAATTAAATTTAAAAAACGAACAAGTAGTGAGACAAACTTAAGGGGCTTTCTCCTGGCACATTCCATTCTAAATGACAACCTAGAACACGACTTCCATTGAGGCTCTGTTCTCCTAGTAACCAGATTTGGTAAGGGAGAACTGCTGCCACCTTGTGGCCGTTTCACACAACAGCAGCTTTAACCCCAGCGCTAATGGTCAGTGGATATTCAAAATCATTGCAGGCCTGTAAATGACACCTGCCCTGAAAACAAATCCTGGGGTCATATATCGACCAAAAAATTCAAAAGACGTCCATATTTCAAAACGACAGTTTCAAGAGGCATATTTTATGCCCATTAGTGTTCTGCCTCTTTTTCTTTCTTTTTTGTTAAAAAAACGGGAATGGAAAAAGGCAACCCTCAGAATGGGCGAAAATATTTGCAAACGAATCAATGGACAAAGGTTTAATCTCCAATATATATAAACAGCTCATGCAGCTTAATATTAAAAAAAAACAAACAACCCAATACAAAACTGGGCAGAAGATCTAAATAGACGTTTCTTCAAAGAAGACACAGAGATGGTCAAGACGCACATGAAAAGCTGCTCAACATCACTAATTATTACAGAAATGCAAATCAAAACTACAACGAGGTATCACGTCACACCTGTTAGAATCGGCATCATCAGAAAATCTACAAACAACAAATTCTGCGGAGGGTGTGGACAAAAGGAACCCTCTTCCACTCTTGGTGGGAATGAAAATGGATACAGTCACTATGGAGAACAGTATGGAGGTTCCTTAAAAAACTAAAAATAGAATTACCATATGATCCAGCAATCCCACTTCTGGGCATATACCCAGAGAAAACCGTAAATCAAAAAGACACATTCACCACAACGTTCATTGCAGCCACTATTTACGATAGCCAGGTAATGGAAGCAACCTAAGTGCCCACAGACAGACGAATGGATAAAGATGTGGTACATATATAAAATGGAATGTTACTCAGCCATAAAAAGGAATGAAACGGGGTCATTTGTAGAGACGTCGATGGATCTCGAGACTGTCATACAGAGTGAAGTAAGTCAGAAAGAGAAAAACAAATATTGGATATTAATGCATATATGTGGAACCTAGAAAAATGGTACAGATGAACCAGTTTGCAGGGCAGAAATAGAGACACAGAGGTAGAGAACAAACGTATGGACACCAAGTGGGGGAAGACATGGGGTGGTGGTGGTGGGATGAGTTGGGTGATTGGGATTGACCTGTATACAAGTATATGCATAAAATAGATAACTAATAATAACCTGCTATATAAAAAAATAAAATTAAATTTCAAAGTTTTTAAAAATAAAATTTAAAAATGAAACAGAAAAAATGTCTTCCCTTCACACAGATGTATTTATATGAATGAATTGTTTCCATGCTTATATCTATAAATACATAAAAGAGGAATAAAATCTAACTTGAACCAAAAAAAAAAAAACCTGAACCCACCAGTTATACAATGGAAAACCCTATCAGGGAACTTGTTCCAGCGGTAAACAATTCTGAAATTGGTCAGAGGTGGGGAATCATCTCCCATACAGCCAGCAGCGCCCCCCCAACCCCCGCGAGGAGTGTCCTCATTGCAAAGCTAGGGGACCGTGCCGAGGCGTCTGTGAGTAAACGTGAGCTGAGCCCCAGGCCAGCTGCTGCTGGACCGTTCCCACCCTTCCCAGGTAAAACACCTGAATATGTACAAGGACTTGAAAGCCTAGAGGAAGGGCCGTGGAGCCACACCAGCGACAGCATGCAGGCCAACTTGGTGCCTGCAGGCCAGCCAGGATGGTCATGGCCCCGGGCGTTTTACTGGAAGCTTTCCATTTCCCTGCCTAAAACACCCCTCCTGTCCCGGCCCCCACTGCTTTTTTCCTTCCTCACCTCTGCCCAGAGAGAAATTCCAGCGGAAGGTATGGGTGACGCATCCTCTTCTTTAGCAGGTGGCAGCCTGGCAACTCCTGCAGAAAGTCCAGCAGAGCCCCACTCACACCGGGCCACCCACAAAGCCATGGCCCCACACTCCCTCCCACCCGCACAGCCCCGAGACTGCTGATGGGGCAGAGAATATGGCGTCAGGCACAGCTGCAGGGGCTCTTGCTGCCTGGAGCGCTGTTTATATTGACCTCAACCCAGGCACACATGGGGAGGGCTGGCCGGCATGGTCAGGCTGCCGAGTTCAGCCAATCCTCATCCCTCAGGAACTCACATTGCAGAAAATGGACCTCGCTGAACCGGCCAGGTCCAAGGAACAGGTGTGGGCTCCTGAGAGTCAGGATAGTCAAGGGGCTGCAGCTCCGGCTAGTTTTCTAAACATTTTATCTGGCCCATGAGTGGGAGACAACTTCAAGAAGACCCTCTCCTAATGAGAGGAAGCCAGGAGTCAGGGAGAGGAGGGGTGATGGGTGGAGACACAGGCCTGGTGCCCCGGCTGCAGTGGAAGTCTCTGGAAGACCAGGCAGAGGGAGGCTGCACAGAATGATGCACAGGGTCACAGACCTGTCGGAGCTGCTGTTTGTTAGTTCAAGTCCCGCTCGGAGGTGCTCTGTGTCAGCTCTGAGTGACAGGAGATCTGGGGTGCTCTGAAATGAGGGCTATGTGCACGGTTCCTGTGTGCCCAGCCCTGCAGGGGTACCTGTCCAGGGGAGCTCCGTATCCTGGGAGGGGCCTGACCACGAGAGCCCCATGGGCTGCTGGGTAGTTGCACAGGTGAGCTCCATATCCTGGGAGTGGCCTGACCACGAGAGCCCCGTGGGCTGCTGGGGACCTGGTAAAGGATGTCAGGACAGTCAGTGAAGCCACCAAGGATATACATCCAGTAGTTCCTAATTCCTACACCCTGCTGGTCATTCTACCATCCACCAGGACATGGTATTCTGTGTTAGACTTCAATGGTGCCTTCTTCTGTATTCCATTCGTCCCACAAATGCTCTGCTGCCCTGGTAACCATATTTGGGAATGGAGAAATGCTGCCGCCTTGTGGCCGTTTCCCACAACAGCAGCTTTAAACCCAGTGCTAATGGTCACTAAATATTCACACTCATTTCAGCCTGTAGATGACACCTGCCCTCAAAAACAATCCTGGGGTCGAAAATTGACCAAAAAATTCAAAAGAGGGCAACCATCCAAGAAGACAATTTCAAGAGGTTAATTGTACTCTCCGTTTTTTTCTGTTTTTCTGTACCAGAAATTTAAAATGGCATGGAAAAATGCTGAACATTAAGAATAATTAAAGATATGCAAATCCAAATTGCAAAAACCTATCAGCTCACACCAGTCAGAATGGCCAGCGGCAAAAATTCTGCAAACAATAAATGCTGAAGGGGTTTTGGAGACATGCCTACCCTTGGTTCAACGTGGGACATGGTAAGAGCCAGTAATGAAAACAAAAATGAGGTGCCTTGTAAAGGTAAATACAGAGCTACCATTCAATCAAGCATACCCGCTGCTGGGCCTTTCACCTGAGGGGATGAGAATCAAAAGGACACAGGCTGGGCCTCACTGGTGGCGCAGTGGTTGAGAGTCCGCCTGCCAATGCAGGGGACACGGGTTCATGCACCGGGTCGGGAAGATGCCACATGCCATGGAGCGGCTGGTCCCGTGAGCTATGGCTGCTGGGACTGCGCATCCGGAGCCTGTGTCCTGCAATGGGAGCGTCCACGGCAGTGAGAGGTCCATGTACCGCAAAAAAAAAAAAGGACACCGGCTGGCAATCCTGTACTCCAGAAATATTTACCATAGCCAACATTTGGAAGCTACGAAAATCTCCATCAACCCAGGAATGCACAAAGAAGAAGTGGTCCATGTACACAATGGAATATGACTCCAATAAAAAAATATAAATTCAATTTATAAAACAAACATAAGTAAGGAGACATTGGCTTTGGTGGGCACATTCCACTCTAATATATAACTGAGGAACACCACTACCAGGATGGTCTGTTTCCCTAGTTACCAGATTGGGAAAAGCAGAAATGCTGCCGCCCTCTGGTCGTTACCTGCAACAGCAGCTTTAAAACCTGTGCTAAGGGTCACTTCATATGCACCAGTACTGGAGGGCTGTAAATGAAACGTGCCCTCAAAATGTCTTAAGGGAGGTAACGGCCAAAATATCTCTAAATGTCACACATACTTCACGAAAACAATTTGAAGAGGTAAGCTGTACTCACAGTTTGAAGAAAAAAAGGACATGCCAGAAAGCTCAATTTCAAGGGATTATGAGACACATGCAAATCCAACCACAAAGTGGTATCAGCTCACAATACTCAGAATAAACTTCAGCACATAAAACTACAAACAAAAAATGCTGAAGGTGTTGTGGAGAACTGCATACCGTCAACTTTAAGTGGGATGTAACCTGGTAAGAGCCACTAATGAGAACAGAATGGAGGTGCATCTACAAGGTAAACATTTTGCTACAATATGATTCAGGAGGGCCACTCCTGGGTCTATAAACTAAGAAGTCAGAATTGGAAAGACAGAGGCAGGCAAATGTGCATTGCCGCAGCATTACAATAGCCATGACATGGAAACAACCAAAGAGTCCATCAACAGATGAGTGGACAAAGAAGAACTGGTACATGTACAGACAGAATATTAGCCAAGGATTAAAAGGACGCAATGCCATTTGCAGAACCGTAGATGAGTCTAGAGGTAATCACGTGACTTGTAGTAAGTCAGAAAGAGACAGACACATATCGTATGATATCACTTATAGGTGTTACCTAAACATTGATACCAGTTCAGATATTTGCACAGGGAAGGGCAATGACAGATTCATTAAACAAACTTATGGCTCACCAATGGAAAGGTGTGAGGATTGGATCCATTAGGATATTGGGGTTAACAGACATATACAAACACAGGTGAAATATATAATCACCAAAGACCTACGGAATACCACGAGAAGACTACTCAACATTCCGTCATGACGTACATGGGAAAAGGATCCCAGGAAGAACAGACATATGTATATGTGTAAAGGAACCACATCTTGCACACCTACAGCAAGCCAAACATTGGAATCAAACTTGCTGTGATAAAAAATAAAAAATTAAATTTAAAAAACGAACAAGTAGTGAGACAAACTTAAGGGGCTTTCTCCTGGCACATTCCATTCTAAATGACAACCTAGAACACGACTTCCATTGAGGCTCTGTTCTCCTAGTAACCAGATTTGGTAAGGGAGAACTGCTGCCACCTTGTGGCCGTTTCACACAACAGCAGCTTTAACCCCAGCGCTAATGGTCAGTAGATATTCAAAATCATTGCAGGCCTGTAAATGACACCTGCCCTGAAAACAAATCCGGGGGCCATATATCGACCAAAAAATTCAAAAGACGTCCATATTTCAAAACGACAGTTTCAAGAGGCATATTTTACGCCCATTAGTGTTCTGCCTCTTTTTCTTTCTTTTTTGTTAAAAAAACGGGAATGGAAAAAGGCACCCCTCAGAATGGGCGAAAATATTTGCAAACGAATCAATGGACAAAGGTTTAATCTCCAATATATATAAACAGCTCATGCAGCTTAATATTAAAAAAAAAACAAACAACCCAATACAAAACTGGGCAGAAGATCTAAATAGACGTTTCTTCAAAGAAGACACAGAGATGGTCAAGACGCACATGAAAAGCTGCTCAACATCACTAATTATTACAGAAATGCAAATCAAAACTACAATGAGGTATCACCTCACACCTGTTAGAATCGGCATCATCAGAAAATCTACAAACAACAAATTCTGCGGAGGGTGTGGACAAAAGGAACCCTCTTCCACTCTTGGTGGGAATGAAAATGGATACAGTCACTATGGAGAACAGTATGGAGGCTCCTTAAAAAACTAAAAATAGAATTACCATATGATCCAGCAATCCCACTTCTGGGCATATACCCAGAGAAAACCATAAATCAAAAAGACACATTCACCACAATGTTCATTGCAGCCACTATTTACGATAGCCAGGTAATGGAAGCAACCTAAGTGCCCACAGACAGACGAATGGATAAAGATGTGGTACATATATAAAATGGAATATTACTCAGCCATAGAAAGGAATGAAACTGGGTCATTTGTAGAGACGTCGATGGATCTCGAGACTGTCATACAGAGTGAAGTAAGTCAGAAAGAGAAAAACAAATATTGGATATTAATGCATATATGTGGAACCTAGAAAAATGGTACAGATGAACCAGTTTGCAGGGCAGAAATAGAGACACAGAGGTAGAGAACAAACGTATGGACACCAAGTGGGGGAAGACATGGGGTGGTGGTGGTGGGATGAGTTGGGTGATTGGGATTGATCTGTATAAAAGTATATGCATAAAATAGATAACTAATAATAACCTGCTGTATAAAAAAATAAAATTAAATTTCAAAATTTTTAAAAATAAAATTTAAAAATGAAACAGAAAAAATGTCTTCCCTTCACACAGATGTATTTATATGAATGAATTGTTTCCATGCTTATATCTATAAATACATAAAAGAGGAATAAAATCTAACTTGAACCAAAAAAAAAAAAAAAACCTGAACCCACCAGTTATACAATGGAAAACCCTATCAGGGAACTTGTTCCAGCGGTAAACAATTCTGAAATTGGTCAGAGGTGGGGAATCATCTCCCATACAGCCAGCAGCGCCCCCCCAACCCCCGCGAGGAGTGTCCTCATTGCAAAGCTAGGGGACCGTGCCGAGGCGTCTGTGAGTAAACGTGAGCTGAGCCCCAGGCCAGCTGCTGCTGGACCGTTCCCACCCTTCCCAGGTAAAACACCTGAATATGTACAAGGACTTGAAAGCCTAGAGGAAGGGCCGTGGAGCCACACCAGCGACAGCATGCAGGCCAACTTGGTGCCTGCAGGCCAGCCAGGATGGTCATGGCCCCGGGCGTTTTACTGGAAGCTTTCCATTTCCCTGCCTGAGACACCCCTCCTGTCCCGGCCCCCACTGCTTTTTTCCTTCCTCACCTCTGCCCAGAGAGAAATTCCAGCGGAAGGTATGGGTGACGCAGCCTCTTCTTTAGCAGGTGGCAGCCTGGCAACTCCTGCAGAAAGTCCAGCAGAGCCCCACTCACACCGGGCCACCCTCAAAGCCATGGCCCCACACTCCCTCCCACCCGCACAGCCCCGAGACTGCTGATGGGGCAGAGAATATGGCATCAGGCACAGCTGCAGGGGCTCTTGCTGCCTGGAGCGCTGTTTATATTGACCTCAACCCAGGCACACATGGGGAGGGCTGGCCGGCATGGTCAGGCTGCCGAGTTCAGCCAATCCTCACCCCTCAGGAACTCACATTGCAGAAAATGGACCTCGCTGAACCGGCCAGGTCCAAGGAACAGGTGTGGGCTCCTGAGAGTCAGGATAGTCAAGGGGCTGCAGCTCCGGCTTGTTTTCTAAACATTTTATCTGGCCCATGAGTGGGAGACAACTTCAAGAAGACCCTCTCCTAATGAGAGGAAGCCAGGAGTCAGGGAGAGGAGGGGTGATGGGTGGAGACACAGGCCTGGTGCCCCGGCTGCAGTGGAAGTCTCTGGAAGACCAGGCAGAGGGAGGCTGCACAGAGTGATGCACAGGGTCACAGACCTGTCGGAGCTGCTGTTTGTTAGTTCAAGTCCTGCTCGGAGGTGCTCTGTGTCAGCTCTGAGTGACAGGAGATCTGGGGTGCTCTGAAATGAGGGCTATGTGCACGGTTCCTGTGTGCCCAGCCCTGCAGGGGTACCTGTCCAGGGGAGCTCCGTATCCTGGGAGGGGCCTGACCACGAGAGCCCCATGGGCTGCTGGGTAGTTGCACAGGTGAGCTCCATATCCTGGGAGTGGCCTGACCACGAGAGCCCCGTGGGCTGCTGGGGACCTGGTAAAGGATGTCAGGACAGTCAGTGAAGCCACCAAGGATATACATCCAGTAGTTCCTAATTCCTACACCCTGCTGGTCATTCTACCATCCACCAGGACATGGTATTCTGTGTTGGACTTCAATGGTGCCTTCTTCTGTATTCCATTCGTCCCACAAATGCTCTGCTGCCCTGGTAACCATATTTGGGAATGGAGAAATGCTGCCGCCTTGTGGCCGCTTCCCACAACAGCAGCTTTAAACCCAGTGCTAATGGTCACTAAATATTCACACTCATTTCAGCCTGTAGATGACACCTGCCCTCAAAAACAATCCTGGGGTCGAAAATTGACCAAAAAATTCAAAAGAGGGCAACCATCCAAGAAGACAATTTCAAGAGGTTAATTGTACTCTCCGTTTTTTTCTGTTTTTCTGTACCAGAAATTTAAAATGGCATGGAAAAATGCTGAACATTAAGAATAATTAAAGATTTGCAAATCCAAATTGCAAAAACCTATCAGCTCACACCAGTCAGAATGGCCAGCGGCAAAAATTCTGCAAACAATAAATGCTGAAGGGGTTTTGGAGGAACGCCTACCCTTGGTTCAACGTGGGACATGGTAAGAGCAAGTAATGAAAACAAAAATGAGGTGCCTTGTAAAGGTAAATACAGAGCTACCATTCAATCAAGCATACCCACTGCTGGGCCTTTCACCTGAGGGGATGAGAATCAAAAGGACACAGGCTGGGCCTCACTGGTGGCGCAGTGGTTGAGAGTCCGCCTGCCAATGCAGGGGACACGGGTTCATGCACCGGGTCGGGAAGATGCCACATGCCATGGAGCGGCTGGTCCCGTGAGCTATGGCTGCTGGGACTGCGCATCCGGAGCCTGT
The DNA here is from genome assembly GCF_949752795.1 of Hyperoodon ampullatus. Lineage (NCBI taxonomy): Eukaryota > Metazoa > Chordata > Mammalia > Artiodactyla > Ziphiidae > Hyperoodon > Hyperoodon ampullatus. Next base: position 72,526 of record NC_136917.1, on the reverse strand, counting down.
GTCCTGCAATGGGAGAGTCCACGGCAGTGAGAGGTCCATGTACCGCAAAAAAAAAAAGACACCGGCTGGCAATCCTGTACTCCAGAAATATTTACCATAGCCAACACTTGGAAGCTACGAAAATCTCCATCAACCCAGGAATGCACAAAGAAGAAGTGGTCCATGTACACAATGGAATATGACTCCAATAATAAAATATAAATTCAATTTATAAAACAAACATAAGTAAGGAGACATTGGCTTTGGTGGGCAGATTCCACTCTAATATATAACTGAGGAACACCACTACCAGGATGGTCTGTTTCCCTAGTCACCAGATTGGGAAAAGCAGAAATGCTGCCGCCCTCTGGTCGTTACCTGCAACAGCAGCTTTAAAACCTGTGCTAAGGGTCACTTCATATGCACCAGTACTGGAGGGCTGTAAATGAAACGTGCCCTCAAAATGTCTTAAGGGAGGTAACGGCCAAAATATCTCTAAATGTCACACATACTTCACGAAAACAGTTTGAAGAGGTAAGCTGTACTCACAGTTTGAAGAAAAAAAGGACATGCCAGAAAGCTCAATTTCAAGGGATTATGAGACACATGCAAATCCAACCACAAAGTGGTATCAGCTCACAATACTCAGAATAAACTTCAGCACATAAAACTACAAACAAAAAATGCTGAAGGTGTTGTGGAGAACTGCATACCGTCAACTTTAAGTGGGACGTTACCTGGTAAGAGCCACTAATGAGAACAGAATGGAGGTGCATCTACAAGGTAAACATTTTGCTACAATATGATTCAGGAGGGCCACTCCTGGGTCTATAAACTAAGAAGTCAGAATTGGAAAGACAGAGGCAGGCAAATGTGCATTGCCGCAGCATTACAGTAGCCATGACATGGAAACAACCAAAAAGTCCATCAACAGATGAGTGGACAAAGAAGAACTGGTACATGTACAGACAGAATATTAGCCAAGGATTAAAAGGACGCAATGCCATTTGCAGAACCGTAGATGAGTCTAGAGGTAATCACGTGACTTGTAGTAAGTCAGAAAGAGACAGACACATATCGTATGATATCACTTATAGGTGTTACCTAAACATTGATACCAGTTCAGATATTTGCACAGGGAAGGGCAATGACAGATTCATTAAACAAACTTATGGCTCACCAATGGAAAGGTGTGAGGATTGGATCCATTAGGATATTGGGGTTAACAGACATATACAAACACAGGTGAAATATATAATCACCAAAGACCTACGGAATACCACGAGAAGACTGCTCAACATTCCGTCATGACGTACATGGGAAAAGGATCCCAGGAAGAACAGACATATGTATATGTGTAAAGGAACCACATCTTGCACACCTACAGCAAGCCAAACATTGGAATCAAACTTGCTGTGATAAAAAATAAAAAATTAAATTTAAAAAACGAACAAGTAGTGAGACAAACTTAAGGGGCTTTCTCCTGGCACATTCCATTCTAAATGACAACCTAGAACACGACTTCCATTGAGGCTCTGTTCTCCTAGTAACCAGATTTGGTAAGGGAGAACTGCTGCCACCTTGTGGCCGTTTCACACAACAGCAGCTTTAACCCCAGCGCTAATGGTCAGTGGATATTCAAAATCATTGCAGGCCTGTAAATGACACCTGCCCTGAAAACAAATCCTGGGGTCATATATCGACCAAAAAATTCAAAAGACGTCCATATTTCAAAACGACAGTTTCAAGAGGCATATTTTACGCCCATTAGTGTTCTGCCTCTTTTTCTTTCTTTTTTGTTAAAAAAACGGGAATGGAAAAAGGCAACCCTCAGAATGGGCGAAAATATTTGCAAACGAATCAATGGACAAAGGTTTAATCTCCAATATATATAAACAGCTCATGCAGCTTAATATTAAAAAAAAACAAACAACCCAATACAAAACTGGGCAGAAGATCTAAATAGACGTTTCTTCAAAGAAGACACAGAGATGGTCAAGACGCACATGAAAAGCTGCTCAACATCACTAATTATTACAGAAATGCAAATCAAAACTACAATGAGGTATCACCTCACACCTGTTAGAATCGGCATCATCAGAAAATCTACAAACAACAAATTCTGCGGAGGGTGTGGACAAAAGGAACCCTCTTCCACTCTTGGTGGGAATGAAAATGGATACAGTCACTATGGAGAACAGTATGGAGGCTCCTTAAAAAACTAAAAATAGAATTACCATATGATCCAGCAATCCCACTTCTGGGCATATACCCAGAGAAAACCATAAATCAAAAAGACACATTCACCACAATGTTCATTGCAGCCACTATTTACGATAGCCAGGTAATGGAAGCAACCTAAGTGCCCACAGACAGACGAATGGATAAAGATGTGGTACATATATAAAATGGAATATTACTCAGCCATAGAAAGGAATGAAACTGGGTCATTTGTAGAGACGTCGATGGATCTCGAGACTGTCATACAGAGTGAAGTAAGTCAGAAAGAGAAAAACAAATATTGGATATTAATGCATATATGTGGAACCTAGAAAAATGGTACAGATGAACCAGTTTGCAGGGCAGAAATAGAGACACAGAGGTAGAGAACAAACGTATGGACACCAAGTGGGGGAAGACATGGGGTGGTGGTGGTGGGATGAGTTGGGTGATCGGGATTGATCTGTATAAAAGTATATGCATAAAATAGATAACTAATAATAACCTGCTGTATAAAAAAATAAAATTAAATTTCAAAATTTTTAAAAATAAAATTTAAAAATGAAACAGAAAAAATGTCTTCCCTTCACACAGATGTATTTATATGAATGAATTGTTTCCATGCTTATATCTATAAATACATAAAAGAGGAATAAAATCTAACTTGAACCAAAAAAAAAAAAAAACATGAACCCACCAGTTATACAATGGAAAACCCTATCAGGGAACTTGTTCCAGCGGTAAACAATTCTGAAATTGGTCAGAGGTGGGGAATCATCTCCCATACAGCCAGCAGCGCCCCCCCAACCCCCGCGAGGAGTGTCCTCATTGCAAAGCTAGGGGACCGTGCCGAGGCGTCTGTGAGTAAACGTGAGCTGAGCCCCAGGCCAGCTGCTGCTGGACCGTTCCCACCCTTCCCAGGTAAAACACCTGAATATGTACAAGGACTTGAAAGCCTAGAGGAAGGGCCGTGGAGCCACACCAGCGACAGCATGCAGGCCAACTTGGTGCCTGCAGGCCAGCCAGGATGGTCATGGCCCCGGGCGTTTTACTGGAAGCTTTCCATTTCCCTGCCTGAGACACCCCTCCTGTCCCGGCCCCCACTGCTTTTTTCCTTCCTCACCTCTGCCCAGAGAGAAATTCCAGCGGAAGGTATGGGTGACACATCCTCTTCTTTAGCAGGTGGCAGCCTGGCAACTCCTGCAGAAAGTCCAGCAGAGCCCCACTCACACCGGGCCACCCACAAAGCCGTGGCCCCACACTCCCTCCCACCCGCACAGCCCCGAGACTGCTGATGGGGCAGAGAATATGGCGTCAGGCACAGCTGCAGGGGCTCTTGCTGCCTGGAGCGCTGTTTATATTGACCTCAACCCAGGCACACATGGGGAGGGCTGGCCGGCATGGCCAGGCTGCCGAGTTCAGCCAATCCTCATCCCTCAGGAACTCACATTGCAGAAAATGGACCTCGCTGAACCGGCCAGGTCCAAGGAACAGGTGTGGGCTCCTGAGAGTCAGGATAGTCAAGGGGCTGCAGCTCCGGCTTGTTTTCTAAACATTTTATCTGGCCCATGAGTGGGAGACAACTTCAAGAAGACCCTCTCCTAATGAGAGGAAGCCAGGAGTCAGGGAGAGGAGGGGTGATGGGTGGAGACACAGGCCTGGTGCCCCGGCTGCAGTGGAAGTCTCTGGAAGACCAGGCAGAGGGAGGCTGCACAGAGTGATGCACAGGGTCACAGACCTGTCGGAGCTGCTGTTTGTTAGTTCAAGTCCTGCTCGGAGGTGCTCTGTGTCAGCACTGAGTGACAGGAGATCTGGGGTGCTCTGAAATGAGGGCTATGTGCACGGTTCCTGTGTGCCCAGCCCTGCAGGGGTACCTGTCCAGGGGAGCTCCGTATCCTGGGAGGGGCCTGACCACGAGAGCCCCATGGGCTGCTGGGTAGTTGCACAGGTGAGCTCCATATCCTGGGAGTGGCCTGACCACGAGAGCCCCGTGGGCTGCTGGGGACCTGGTAAAGGATGTCAGGACAGTCAGTGAAGCCACCAAGGATATACATCCAGTAGTTCCTAATTCCTACACCCTGCTGGTCATTCTACCATCCACCAGGACATGGTATTCTGTGTTAGACTTCAATGGTGCCTTCTTCTGTATTCCATTCGTCCCACAAATGCTCTGCTGCCCTGGTAACCATATTTGGGAATGGAGAAATGCTGCCGCCTTGTGGCCGTTTCCCACAACAGCAGCTTTAAACCCAGTGCTAATGGTCACTAAATATTCACACTCATTTCAGCCTGTAGATGACACCTGCCCTCAAAAACAATCCTTGGGTCGAAAATTGACCAAAAAATTCAAAAGAGGGCAACCATCCAAGAAGACAATTTCAAGAGGTTAATTGTACTCTCTGTTTTTTTCTGTTTTTCTGTACCAGAAATTTAAAATGGCATGGAAAAATGCTGAACATTAAGAATAATTAAAGATATGCAAATCCAAATTGCAAAAACCTATCAGCTCACACCAGTCAGAATGGCAAGCGGCAAAAATTCTGCAAACAATAAATGCTGAAGGGGTTTTGGAGAAATGCCTACCCTTGGTTCAACGTGGGACATGGTAAGAGCCAGTAATGAAAACAAAAATGAGGTGCCTTGTAAAGGTAAATACAGAGCTACCATTCAATCAAGCATACCCACTGCTGGGCCTTTCACCTGAGGGGATGAGAATCAAAAGGACACAGGCTGGGCCTCACTGGTGGCGCAGTGGTTGAGAGTCCGCCTGCCAATGCAGGGGACACGGGTTCATGCACCGGGTCGGGAAGATGCCACATGCCATGGAGCGGCTGGTCCCGTGAGCTATGGCTGCTGGGACTGCGCATCCGGAGCCTGTGTCCTGCAATGGGAGAGTCCACGGCAGTGAGAGGTCCATGTACCGCAAAAAAAAATAGACACCGGCTGGCAATCCTGTACTCCAGAAATATTTACCATAGCCAACACTTGGAAGCTACGAAAATCTCCATCAACCCAGGAATGCACAAAGAAGAAGTGGTCCATGTACACAATGGAATATGACTCCAATAAAAAAATATAAATTCAATTTATAAAACAAACATAAGTAAGGAGACATTGGCTTTGGTGGGCACATTCCACTCTAATATATAACTGAGGAACACCACTACCAGGATGGTCTGTTTCCCTAGTTACCAGATTGGGAAAAGCAGAAATGCTGCCGCCCTCTGGTCGTTACCTGCAACAGCAGCTTTAAAACCTGTGCTAAGGGTCACTTCATATGCACCAGTACTGGAGGGCTGTAAATGAAACGTGCCCTCAAAATGTCTTAAGGGAGGTAACGGCCAAAATATCTCTAAATGTCACACATACTTCACGAAAACAATTTGAAGAGGTAAGCTGTACTCACAGTTTGAAGAAAAAAAGGACATGCCAGAAAGCTCAATTTCAAGGGATTATGAGACACATGCAAATCCAACCACAAAGTGGTATCAGCTCACAATACTCAGAATAAACTTCAGCACATAAAACTACAAACAAAAAATGCTGAAGGTGTTGTGGAGAACTGCATACCGTCAACTTTAAGTGGGATGTAACCTGGTAAGAGCCACTAATGAGAACAGAATGGAGGTGCATCTACAAGGTAAACATTTTGCTACAATATGATTCAGGAGGGCCACTCCTGGGTCTATAAACTAAGAAGTCAGAATTGGAAAGACAGAGGCAGGCAAATGTGCATTGCCGCAGCATTACAGTAGCCATGACATGGAAACAACCAAAAAGTCCATCAACAGATGAGTGGACAAAGAAGAACTGGTACATGTACAGACAGAATATTAGCCAAGGATTAAAAGGACGCAATGCCATTTGCAGAACCGTAGATGAGTCTAGAGGTAATCACGTGACTTGTAGTAAGTCAGAAAGAGACAGACACATATCGTATGATATCACTTATAGGTGTTACCTAAACATTGATACCAGTTCAGATATTTGCACAGGGAAGGGCAATGACAGATTCATTAAACAAACTTATGGCTCACCAATGGAAAGGTGTGAGGATTGGATCCATTAGGATATTGGGGTTAACAGACATATACAAACACAGGTGAAATATATAATCACCAAAGACCTACGGAATACCACGAGAAGACTACTCAACATTCCATCATGACGTACATGGGAAAAGGATCCCAGGAAGAACAGACATATGTATATGTGTAAAGGAACCACATCTTGCACACCTACAGCAAGCCAAACATTGGAATCAAACTTGCTGTGATAAAAAATAAAAAATTAAATTTAAAAAACGAACAAGTAGTGAGACAAACTTAAGGGGCTTTCTCCTGGCACATTCCATTCTAAATGACAACCTAGAACACGACTTCCATTGAGGCTCTGTTCTCCTAGTAACCAGATTTGGTAAGGGAGAACTGCTGCCACCTTGTGGCCGTTTCACACAACAGCAGCTTTAACCCCAGCGCTAATGGTCAGTGGATATTCAAAATCATTGCAGGCCTGTAAATGACACCTGCCCTGAAAACAAATCCTGGGGTCATATATCGACCAAAAAATTCAAAAGACGTCCATATTTCAAAACGACAGTTTCAAGAGGCATATTTTACGCCCATTAGTGTTCTGCCTCTTTTTCTTTCTTTTTTGTTAAAAAAACGGGAATGGAAAAAGGAAACCCTCGGAATGGGCGATAATATTTGCAAACGAATCAATGGACAAAGGTTTAATCTTCAATATATATAAACAGCTCATGCAGCTTAATATTAAAAAAAAACAAACAACCCAATACAAAACTGGGCAGAAGATCTAAATAGACGTTTCTTCAAAGAAGACACAGAGATGGTCAAGACGCACATGAAAAGCTGCTCAACATCACTAATTATTACAGAAATGCAAATCAAAACTACAACGAGGTATCACGTCACACCTGTTAGAATCGGCATCATCAGAAAATCTACAAACAACAAATTCTGCGGAGGGTGTGGACAAAAGGAACCCTCTTCCACTCTTGGTGGGAATGAAAATGGATACAGTCACTATGGAGAACAGTATGGAGGTTCCTTAAAAAACTAAAAATAGAATTACCATATGATCCAGCAATCCCACTTCTGGGCATATACCCAGAGAAAACCATAAATCAAAAAGACACATTCACCACAACGTTCATTGCAGCCACTATTTACGATAGCCAGGTAATGGAAGCAACCTAAGTGCCCACAGACAGACGAATGGATAAAGATGTGGTACATATATAAAATGGAATGTTACTCAGCCATAAAAAGGAATGAAACGGGGTCATTTGTAGAGACGTCGATGGATCTCGAGACTGTCATACAGAGTGAAGTAAGTCAGAAAGAGAAAAACAAATATTGGATATTAATGCATATATGTGGAACCTAGAAAAATGGTACAGATGAACCAGTTTGCAGGGCAGAAATAGAGACACAGAGGTAGAGAACAAACGTATGGACACCAAGTGGGGGAAGACATGGGGTGGTGGTGGTGGGATGAGTTGGGTGATTGGGATTGACCTGTATACAAGTATATGCATAAAATAGATAACTAATAATAACCTGCTATATAAAAAAATAAAATTAAATTTCAAAATCTTTAAAAATAAAATTTAAAAATGAAACAGAAAAAAATGTCTTCCCTTCACACAGATGTATTTATATGAATGAATTGTTTCCATGCTTATATCTATAAATACATAAAAGAGGAATAAAATCTAACTTGAACCAAAAAAAAAAAAACCTGAACCCACCAGTTATACAATGGAAAACCCTATCAGGGAACTTGTTCCAGCGGTAAACAATTCTGAAATTGGTCAGAGGTGGGGAATCATCTCCCATACAGCCAGCAGCGTCCCCCCAACCCCCACGAGGAGTGTCCTCATTGCAAAGCTAGGGGACCGTGCCGAGGCGTCTGTGAGTAAACGTGAGCTGAGCCCCAGGCCAGCTGCTGCTGGACCGTTCCCACCCTTCCCAGGTAAAACACCTGAATATGTACAAGGACTTGAAAGCCTAGAGGAAGGGCCGTGGAGCCACACCAGCGACAGCATGCAGGCCAACTTGGTGCCTGCAGGCCAGCCAGGATGGTCATGGCCCCGGGCGTTTTACTGGAAGCTTTCCATTTCCCTGCCTAAAACACCCCTCCTGTCCCGGCCCCCACTGCTTTTTTCCTTCCTCACCTCTGCCCAGAGAGAAATTCCAGCGGAAGGTATGGGTGACGCATCCTCTTCTTTAGCAGGTGGCAGCCTGGCAACTCCTGCAGAAAGTCCAGCAGAGCCCCACTCACACCGGGCCACCCACAAAGCCATGGCCCCACACTCCCTCCCACCCGCACAGCCCCGAGACTGCTGATGGGGCAGAGAATATGGCGTCAGGCACAGCTGCAGGGGCTCTTGCTGCCTGGAGCGCTGTTTATATTGACCTCAACCCAGGCACACATGGGGAGGGCTGGCCGGCATGGTCAGGCTGCCGAGTTCAGCCAATCCTCATCCCTCAGGAACTCACATTGCAGAAAATGGACCTCGCTGAACCGGCCAGGTCCAAGGAACAGGTGTGGGCTCCTGAGAGTCAGGATAGTCAAGGGGCTGCAGCTCCGGCTAGTTTTCTAAACATTTTATCTGGCCCATGAGTGGGAGACAACTTCAAGAAGACCCTCTCCTAATGAGAGGAAGCCAGGAGTCAGGGAGAGGAGGGGTGATGGGTGGAGACACAGGCCTGGTGCCCCGGCTGCAGTGGAAGTCTCTGGAAGACCAGGCAGAGGGAGGCTGCACAGAGTGATGCACAGGGTCACAGACCTGTCGGAGCTGCTGTTTGTTAGTTCAAGTCCCGCTCGGAGGTGCTCTGTGTCAGCTCTGAGTGACAGGAGATCTGGGGTGCTCTGAAATGAGGGCTATGTGCACGGTTCCTGTGTGCCCAGCCCTGCAGGGGTACCTGTCCAGGGGAGCTCCGTATCCTGGGAGGGGCCTGACCACGAGAGCCCCATGGGCTGCTGGGTAGTTGCACAGGTGAGCTCCATATCCTGGGAGTGGCCTGACCACGAGAGCCCCGTGGGCTGCTGGGGACCTGGTAAAGGATGTCAGGACAGTCAGTGAAGCCACCAAGGATATACATCCAGTAGTTCCTAATTCCTACACCCTGCTGGTCATTCTACCATCCACCAGGACATGGTATTCTGTGTTAGACTTCAATGGTGCCTTCTTCTGTATTCCATTCGTCCCACAAATGCTCTGCTTCCCTGGTAACCATATTTGGGAATGGAGAAATGCTGCCGCCTTGTGGCCGTTTCCCACAACAGCAGCTTTAAACCCAGTGCTAATGGTCACTAAATATTCACACTCATTTCAGCCTGTAGATGACACCTGCCCTCAAAAACAATCCTGGGGTCGAAAATTGACCAAAAAATTCAAAAGAGGGCAACCATCCAAGAAGACAATTTCAAGAGGTTAATTGTACTCTCCGTTTTTTTTCTGTTTTTCTGTACCAGAAATTTAAAATGGCATGGAAAAATGCTGAACATTAAGAATAATTAAAGAGATGCAAATCCAAATTACAAAAACCTATCAGCTCACACCAGTCAGAATGGCCAGCGGCAAAAATTCTGCAAACAATAAATGCTGAAGGGGTTTTGGAGAAATGCCTACCCTTGGGTCAACGTGGGACATGGTAAGAGCCAGTAATGAAAACAAAAATGAGGTGCCTTGTAAAGGTAAATACTGAGCTACCATTCAATCAAGCATACCCGCTGCTGGGCTTTTCACCTGAGGGGATGAGAATCAAAAGGACACAGGCTGGGCCTCACTGGTGGCGCAGTGGTTGAGAGTCCGCCTGCCAATGCAGGGGACACGGGTTCATGCACCGGGTCGGGAAGATGCCACATGCCATGGAGCGGCTGGTCCCGTGAGCTATGGCTGCTGGGACTGCGCATCCGGAGCCTGTGTCCTGCAATGGGAGAGTCCACGGCAGTGAGAGGTCCATGTACCGCAAAAAAAAAAAGGACACCGGCTGGCAATCCTGTACTCCAGAAATATTTACCATAGCCAACACTTGGAAGCTACGAAAATCTCCATCAACCCAGGAATGCACAAAGAAGAAGTGGTCCATGTACACAATGGAATATGACTCCAATAAAAAAATATAAATTCAATTTATAAAACAAACATAAGTAAGGACACATTGGCTTTGGTGGGCACATTCCACTCTAATATATAACTGAGGAACACCACTACCAGGATGGTCTGTTTCCCTAGTCACCAGATTGGGAAAAGCAGAAATGCTGCCGCCCTCTGGTCGTTACCTGCAACAGCAGCTTTAAAACCTGTGCTAAGGGTCACTTCATATGCACCAGTACTGGAGGGCTGTAAATGAAACGTGCCCTCAAAATGTCTTAAGGGAGGTAACGGCCAAAATATCTCTAAATGTCACACATACTTCACGAAAACAATTTGAAGAGGTAAGCTGTACTCACAGTTTGAAGAAAAAAAGGACATGCCAGAAAGCTCAATTTCAAGGGATTATGAGACACATGCAAATCCAACCACAAAGTGGTATCAGCTCACAATACTCAGAATAAACTTCAGCACATAAAACTACAAACAAAAAATGCTGAAGGTGTTGTGGAGAACTGCATACCGTCAACTTTAAGTGGGACGTAACCTGGTAAGAGCCACTAATGAGAACAGAATGGAGGTGCATCTACAAGGTAAACATTTTGCTACAATATGATTCAGGAGGGCCACTCCTGGGTCTATAAACTAAGAAGTCAGAATTGGAAAGACAGAGGCAGGCAAATGTGCATTGCCGCAGCATTACAGTAGCCATGACATGGAAACAACCAAAAAGTCCATCAACAGATGAGTGGACAAAGAAGAACTGGTACATGTACAGACAGAATATTAGCCAAGGATTAAAAGGACGCAATGCCATTTGCAGAACCGTAGATGAGTCTAGAGGTAATCACGTGACTTGTAGTAAGTCAGAAAGAGACAGACACATATCATATGATATCACTTATAGGTGTTACCTAAACATTGATACCAGTTCAGATATTTGCACAAGGAAGGGCAATGACAGATTCATTAAACAAACTTATGGCTCACCAATGGAAAGGTGTGAGGATTGGATCCATTAGGATATTGGGGTTAACAGACATATACAAACACAGGTGAAATATATAATCACCAAAGACCTACGGAATACCACGAGAAGACTACTCAACATTCCGTCATAACGTACATGGGAAAAGGATCCCAGGAAGAACAGACATATGTATATGTGTAAAGGAACCACATCTTGCACACCTACAGCAAGCCAAACATTGGAATCAAACTTGCTGTGATAAAAAATAAAAAATTAAATTTAAAAAACGAACAAGTAGTGAGACAAACTTAAGGGGCTTTCTCCTGGCACATTCCATTCTAAATGACAACCTAGAACACGACTTCCATTGAGGCTCTGTTCTCCTAGTAACCAGATTTGGTAAGGGAGAACTGCTGCCACCTTGTGGCCGTTTCACACAACAGCAGCTTTAACCCCAGCGCTAATGGTCAGTGGATATTCAAAATCATTGCAGGCCTGTAAATGAGACCTGCCCTGAAAACAAATCCTGGGGTCATATATCGACCAAAAAATTCAAAAGACGTCCATATTTCAAAACGACAGTTTCAAGAGGCATATTTTACGCCCATTAGTGTTCTGCCTCTTTTTCTTTCTTTTTTGTTAAAAAAACGGGAATGGAAAAAGGCAACCCTCAGAATGGGCGAAAATATTTGCCAACGAATCAATGGACAAAGGTTTAATCTCCAATATATATAAACAGCTCATGCAGCTTAATATTAAAAAAAAACAAACAACCCAATACAAAACTGGGCAGAAGATCTAAATAGACGTTTCTTCAAAGAAGACACAGAGATGGTCAAGACACACATGAAAAGCTGCTCAACATCACTAATTATTACAGAAATGCAAATCAAAACTACAATGAGGTATCACCTCACACCTGTTAGAATCGGCATCATCAGAAAATCTACAAACAACAAATTCTGCGGAGGGTGTGGACCAAAGGATCCCTCTTCCACTCTTGGTGGGAATGAAAATGGATACAGTCTCTATGGAGAACAGTATGGAGGTTCCTTATAAAACTAAAAATAGAATTACCATATGATCCAGCAATCCCACTTCTTGGCATATACCCAGAGAAAACCATAAATCAAAAAGACACATTCACCACAATGTTCATTGCAGCCCCTATTTACGATAGCCAGGTAATGGAAGCAACCTAAGTGCCCACAGACAGACGAATGGATAAAGATGTGGTACATATATAAAATGGAATATTACTCAGCCATAAAAAGGAATGAACCTGGGTCATTTGTAGAGACGTCGATGGATCTCCAGACTGTCATACAGAGTGAAGTAAGTCAGAAAGAGAAAAACAAATATTGTATATTAATGCATATATGTGGAACCTAGAAAAATGGTACAGATGAACCAGTTTGCAGGGCAGAAATAGAGACACAGAGGTAGAGAACAAACGTATGGACACCAAGTGGGGGAAGACATGGGGTGGTGGTGGTGGGATGAGTTGGGTGATCGGGATTGACCTGTATACAAGTATATGCATAAAATAGATAACTAATAATAACCTGCTGTATAAAAAAATAAAATTAAATTTCAAAATTTTTAAAAATAAAATTTAAAAATGAAACAGAAAAAATGTCTTCCCTTCACACAGATGTATTTATATGAATGAATTGTTTCCATCCTTATATCTATAAATACATAAAAGAGGAATAAAATCTAACTTGAATCAAAAAAAAAAAAACCTGAACCCAACAGTTATACAATGGAAAACCCTATCAGGGATCTTGTTCCAGAGGTAAACAATTCTGAAATTGGTCAGAGGTGGGGAATCATCTCCCATACAGCCAGCAGCACCCCCCCCAACCCCCGCGAGGAGTGTCCTCATTGCAAAGCTAGGGGACCGTGCCGAGGCGTCTGTGAGTAAACGTGAGCTGAGCCCCAGGCCAGCTGCTGCTGGACCGTTCCCACCCTTCCCAGGTAAAACACCTGAATATGTACAAGGACTTGAAAGCCTAGAGGAAGGGCCGTGGAGCCACACCAGCGACAGCATGCAGGCCAACTTGGTGCCTGCAGGCCAGCCAGGATGGTCATGGCCCCGGGCGTTTTACTGGAAGCTTTCCATTTCCCTGCCTGAGACACCCCTCCTGTCCCGGCCCCCACTGCTTTTTTCCTTCCTCACCTCTGCCCAGAGAGAAATTCCAGCGGAAGTCATGGGTGACGCAGCCTCTTCTTTAGCAGGTGGCAGGCTGGCAACTCCTGCAGAAAGTCCAGCAGAGCCCCACTCACACCGGGCCACCCACAAAGCCGTGGCCCCACACTCCCTCCCACCCGCACAGCCCCGAGACTGCTGATGGGGCAGAGAATATGGCGTCAGGCACAGCTGCAGGGGCTCTTGCTGCCTGGAGCGCTGTTTATATTGACCTCAACCCAGGCACACATGGGGAGGGCTGGCCGGCATGGTCAGGCTGCCGAGTTCAGCCAATCCTCACCCCTCAGGAACTCACATTGCAGAAAATGGACCTCGCTGAACCGGCCAGGTCCAAGGAACAGGTGTGGGCTCCTGAGAGTCAGGATAGTCAAGGGGCTGCAGCTCCGGCTTGTTTTCTAAACATTTTATCTGGCCCATGAGTGGGAGACAACTTCAAGAAGACCCTCTCCTAATGAGAGGAAGCCAGGAGTCAGGGAGAGGAGGGGTGATGGGTGGAGACACAGGCCTGGTGCCCCGGCTGCAGTGGAAGTCTCTGGAAGACCAGGCAGAGGGAGGCTGCACAGAGTGATGCACAGGGTCACAGACCTGTCGGAGCTGCTGTTTGTTAGTTCAAGTCCTGCTCGGAGGTGCTCTGTGTCAGCTCTGAGTGACAGGAGATCTGGGGTGCTCTGAAATGAGGGCTATGTGCACGGTTCCTGTGTGCCCAGCCCTGCAGGGGTACCTGTCCAGGGGGACCTCCGTATCCCGGGAGGGGCCTGACCACGAGAGCCCCATGGGCTGCTGGGTAGTTGCACAGGTGAGCTCCATATCCTGGGAGTGGCCTGACCACGAGAGCCCCGTGGGCTGCTGGGGACCTGGTAAAGGATGTCAGGACAGTCAGTGAAGCCACCAAGGATATACATCCAGTAGTTCCTAATTCCTACACCCTGCTGGTCATTCTACCATCCACCAGGACATGGTATTCTGTGTTAGACTTCAATGGTGCCTTCTTCTGTATTCCATTCGTCCCACAAATGCTCTGCTGCCCTGGTAACCATATTTGGGAATGGAGAAATGCTGCCGCCTTGTGGCCATTTCCCACAACAGCAGCTTTAAACCCAGTGCTAATGGTCACTAAATATTCACACTCATTTCAGCCTGTAGATGACACCTGCCCTCAAAAACAATCCTGGGGTCGAAAATTGACCAAAAAATTCAAAAGAGGGCAACCATCCAAGAAGACAATTTCAATAGGTTAATTGTACACTCCGTTTTTTTCTGTTTTTCTGTACCAGAAATTTAAAATGGCATGGAAAATTGCTGAACATTAAGAATAATTAAAGATATGCAAATCCAAATTACAAAAACCTATCAGCTCACACCAGTCAGAATGGCCAGCGGCAAAAATTCTGCAAACAATAAATGCTGAAGGGGTTTTGGAGAAATGCATACCCTTGGTTCTACGTGGGACATGGTAAGAGCCAGTAATGAAAACAAAAATGAGGTGCCTTGTAAAGGTAAATACAGAGCTACCATTCAATCAAGCATACCCGCTGCTGGGCCTTTCACCTGAGGGGATGAGAATCAAAAGGACACAGGCTGGGCCTCACTGGTGGCGCAGTGGTAGAGAGTCCGCCTGCCAATGCAGGGGACACGGGTTCATGCACCGGGTCGGGAAGATGCCACATGCCATGGAGCGGCTGGTCCCGTGAGCTATGGCTGCTGGGACTGCGCATCCGGAGGCTGTGTCCTGCAATGGGAGAGTTCACGGCAGTGAGAGGTCCATGTACCGCAAAAAAAAAAGACACCGGCTGGCAATCCTGTACTCCAGAAATATTTACCATAGCCAACACTTGGAAGCTACGAAAATCTCCATCAACCCAGGAATGCACAAAGAAGAAGTGGTCCATGTACACAATGGAATATGACTCCAATAAAATAATATAAATTCAATTTATAAAACAAACATAAGTAAGGAGACATTGGCTTTGGTGGGCACATTCCACTCTAATATATAACTGAGGAACACCACTACCAGGATGGTCTGTTTCCCTAGTTACCAGATTGGGAAAAGCAGAAATGCTGCCGCCCTCTGGTCGTTACCTGCAACAGCAGCTTTAAAACCTGTGCTAAGGGTCACTTCATATGCACCAGTACTGGAGGGCTGTAAATGAAACGTGCCCTCAAAATGTCTTAAGGGAGGTAACGGCCAAAATATCTCTAAATGTCACACATACTTCACGAAAACAATTTGAAGAGGTAAGCTGTACTCACAGTTTGAAGAAAAAAAGGACATGCCAGAAAGCTCAATTTCAAGGGATTATGAGACACATGCAAATCCAACCACAAAGTGGTATCAGCTCACAATACTCAGAATAAACTTCAGCACATAAAACTACAAACAAAAAATGCTGAAGGTGTTGTGGAGAACTGCATACCGTCAACTTTAAGTGGGACGTAACCTGGTAAGAGCCACTAATGAGAACAGAATGGAGGTGCATCTACAAGGTAAACATTTTGCTACAATATGATTCAGGAGGGCCACTCCTGGGTCTATAAACTAAGAAGTCAGAATTGGAAAGACAGAGGCAGGCAAATGTGCATTGCTGCAGCATTACAGTAGCCATGACATGGAAACAACCAAAAAGTCCATCAACAGATGAGTGGACAAAGAAGAACTGGTACATGTACAGACAGAATATTAGCCAAGGATTAAAAGGACGCAATGCCATTTGCAGAACCGTAGATGAGTCTAGAGGTAATCACGTGACTTGTAGTAAGTCAGAAAGAGACAGACACATATCGTATGATATCACTTATAGGTGTTACCTAAACATTGATACCAGTTCAGATATTTGCACAGGGAAGGGCAATGACAGATTCATTAAACAAACTTATGGCTCACCAATGGAAAGGTGTGAGGATTGGATCCATTAGGATATTGGGGTTAACAGACATATACAAACACAGGTGAAATATATAATCACCAAAGACCTACGGAATACCACGAGAAGACTGCTCAACATTCCGTCATGACGTACATGGGAAAAGGATCCCAGGAAGAACAGACATATGTATATGTGTAAAGGAACCACATCTTGCACACCTACAGCAAGCCAAACATTGGAATCAAACTTGCTGTGATAAAAAATAAAAAATTAAATTTAAAAAACGAACAAGTAGTGAGACAAACTTAAGGGGCTTTCTCCTGGCACATTCCATTCTAAATGACAACCTAGAACACGACTTCCATTGAGGCTCTGTTCTCCTAGTAACCAGATTTGGTAAGGGAGAACTGCTGCCACCTTGTGGCCGTTTCACACAACAGCAGCTTTAACCCCAGCGCTAATGGTCAGTGGATATTCAAAATCATTGCAGGCCTGTAAATGACACCTGCCCTGAAAACAAATCCTGGGGTCATATATCGACCAAAAAATTCAAAAGACGTCCATATTTCAAAACGACAGTTTCAAGAGGCATATTTTACGCCCATTAGTGTTCTGCCTCTTTTTCTTTCTTTTTTGTTAAAAAAACGGGAATGGAAAAAGGCAACCCTCAGAATGGGCGAAAATATTTGCAAACGAATCAATGGACAAAGGTTTAATCTCCAATATATATAAACAGCTCATGCAGCTTAATATTAAAAAAAAACAAACAACCCAATACAAAACTGGGCAGAAGATCTAAATAGACGTTTCTTCAAAGAAGACACAGAGATGGTCAAGACGCACATGAAAAGCTGCTCAACATCACTAATTATTACAGAAATGCAAATCAAAACTACAACGAGGTATCACGTCACACCTGTTAGAATCGGCATCATCAGAAAATCTACAAACAACAAATTCTGCGGAGGGTGTGGACAAAAGGAACCCTCTTCCACTCTTGGTGGGAATGAAAATGGATACAGTCACTATGGAGAACAGTATGGAGGTTCCTTAAAAAACTAAAAATAGAATTACCATATGATCCAGCAATCCCACTTCTGGGCATATACCCAGAGAAAACCATAAATCAAAAAGACACATTCACCACAACGTTCATTGCAGCCACTATTTACGATAGCCAGGTAATGGAAGCAACCTAAGTGCCCACAGACAGACGAATGGATAAAGATGTGGTACATATATAAAATGGAATGTTACTCAGCCATAAAAAGGAATGAAACGGGGTCATTTGTAGAGACGTCGATGGATCTCGAGACTGTCATACAGAGTGAAGTAAGTCAGAAAGAGAAAAACAAATATTGGATATTAATGCATATATGTGGAACCTAGAAAAATGGTACAGATGAACCAGTTTGCAGGGCAGAAATAGAGACACAGAGGTAGAGAACAAACGTATGGACACCAAGTGGGGGAAGACATGGGGTGGTGGTGGTGGGATGAGTTGGGTGATCGGGATTGACCTGTATACAAGTATATGCATAAAATAGATAACTAATAATAACCTGCTGTATAAAAAAATAAAATTAAATTTCAAAATTTTTAAAAATAAAATTTAAAAATGAAACAGAAAAAATGTCTTCCCTTCACACAGATGTATTTATATGAATGAATTGTTTCCATCCTTATATCTATAAATACATAAAAGAGGAATAAAATCTAACTTGAATCAAAAAAAAAAAAACCTGAACCCAACAGTTATACAATGGAAAACCCTATCAGGGATCTTGTTCCAGAGGTAAACAATTCTGAAATTGGTCAGAGGTGGGGAATCATCTCCCATACAGCCAGCAGCACCCCCCCCAACCCCCGCGAGGAGTGTCCTCATTGCAAAGCTAGGGGACCGTGCCGAGGCGTCTGTGAGTAAACGTGAGCTGAGCCCCAGGCCAGCTGCTGCTGGACCGTTCCCACCCTTCCCAGGTAAAACACCTGAATATGTACAAGGACTTGAAAGCCTAGAGGAAGGGCCGTGGAGCCACACCAGCGACAGCATGCAGGCCAACTTGGTGCCTGCAGGCCAGCCAGGATGGTCATGGCCCCGGGCGTTTTACTGGAAGCTTTCCATTTCCCTGCCTGAGACACCCCTCCTGTCCCGGCCCCCACTGCTTTTTTCCTTCCTCACCTCTGCCCAGAGAGAAATTCCAGCGGAAGTCATGGGTGACGCAGCCTCTTCTTTAGCAGGTGGCAGGCTGGCAACTACTGCAGAAAGTCCAGCAGAGCCCCACTCACACCGGGCCACCCACAAAGCCGTGGCCCCACACTCCCTCCCACCCGCACAGCCCCGAGACTGCTGATGGGGCAGAGAATATGGCGTCAGGCACAGCTGCAGGGGCTCTTGCTGCCTGGAGCGCTGTTTATATTGACCTCAACCCAGGCACACATGGGGAGGGCTGGCCGGCATGGTCAGGCTGCCGAGTTCAGCCAATCCTCACCCCTCAGGAACTCACATTGCAGAAAATGGACCTCGCTGAACCGGCCAGGTCCAAGGAACAGGTGTGGGCTCCTGAGAGTCAGGATAGTCAAGGGGCTGCAGCTCCGGCTTGTTTTCTAAACATTTTATCTGGCCCATGAGTGGGAGACAACTTCAAGAAGACCCTCTCCTAATGAGAGGAAGCCAGGAGTCAGGGAGAGGAGGGGTGATGGGTGGAGACACAGGCCTGGTGCCCCGGCTGCAGTGGAAGTCTCTGGAAGACCAGGCAGAGGGAGGCTGCACAGAGTGATGCACAGGGTCACAGACCTGTCGGAGCTGCTGTTTGTTAGTTCAAGTCCTGCTCGGAGGTGCTCTGTGTCAGCTCTGAGTGACAGGAGATCTGGGGTGCTCTGAAATGAGGGCTATGTGCACGGTTCCTGTGTGCCCAGCCCTGCAGGGGTACCTGTCCAGGGGGACCTCCGTATCCCGGGAGGGGCCTGACCACGAGAGCCCCATGGGCTGCTGGGTAGTTGCACAGGTGAGCTCCATATCCTGGGAGTGGCCTGACCACGAGAGCCCCGTGGGCTGCTGGGGACCTGGTAAAGGATGTCAGGACAGTCAGTGAAGCCACCAAGGATATACATCCAGTAGTTCCTAATTCCTACACCCTGCTGGTCATTCTACCATCCACCAGGACATGGTATTCTGTGTTAGACTTCAATGGTGCCTTCTTCTGTATTCCATTCGTCCCACAAATGCTCTGCTGCCCTGGTAACCATATTTGGGAATGGAGAAATGCTGCCGCCTTGTGGCCATTTCCCACAACAGCAGCTTTAAACCCAGTGCTAATGGTCACTAAATATTCACACTCATTTCAGCCTGTAGATGACACCTGCCCTCAAAAACAATCCTGGGGTCGAAAATTGACCAAAAAATTCAAAAGAGGGCAACCATCCAAGAAGACAATTTCAATAGGTTAATTGTACACTCCGTTTTTTTCTGTTTTTCTGTACCAGAAATTTAAAATGGCATGGAAAATTGCTGAACATTAAGAATAATTAAAGATATGCAAATCCAAATTACAAAAACCTATCAGCTCACACCAGTCAGAATGGCCAGCGGCAAAAATTCTGCAAACAATAAATGCTGAAGGGGTTTTGGAGAAATGCATACCCTTGGTTCTACGTGGGACATGGTAAGAGCCAGTAATGAAAACAAAAATGAGGTGCCTTGTAAAGGTAAATACAGAGCTACCATTCAATCAAGCATACCCGCTGCTGGGCCTTTCACCTGAGGGGATGAGAATCAAAAGGACACAGGCTGGGCCTCACTGGTGGCGCAGTGGTAGAGAGTCCGCCTGCCAATGCAGGGGACACGGGTTCATGCACCGGGTCGGGAAGATGCCACATGCCATGGAGCGGCTGGTCCCGTGAGCTATGGCTGCTGGGACTGCGCATCCGGAGGCTGTGTCCTGCAATGGGAGAGTTCACGGCAGTGAGAGGTCCA
This sequence comes from Hyperoodon ampullatus, assembly GCF_949752795.1. NCBI lineage: Eukaryota > Metazoa > Chordata > Mammalia > Artiodactyla > Ziphiidae > Hyperoodon > Hyperoodon ampullatus. The sequence goes on along the minus strand of NC_136917.1, from coordinate 52,180 downwards.
TGTACCGCAAAAAAAAAAGACACCGGCTGGCAATCCTGTACTCCAGAAATATTTACCATAGCCAACACTTGGAAGCTACGAAAATCTCCATCAACCCAGGAATGCACAAAGAAGAAGTGGTCCATGTACACAATGGAATATGACTCCAATAAAATAATATAAATTCAATTTATAAAACAAACATAAGTAAGGAGACATTGGCTTTGGTGGGCACATTCCACTCTAATATATAACTGAGGAACACCACTACCAGGATGGTCTGTTTCCCTAGTTACCAGATTGGGAAAAGCAGAAATGCTGCCGCCCTCTGGTCGTTACCTGCAACAGCAGCTTTAAAACCTGTGCTAAGGGTCACTTCATATGCACCAGTACTGGAGGGCTGTAAATGAAACGTGCCCTCAAAATGTCTTAAGGGAGGTAACGGCCAAAATATCTCTAAATGTCACACATACTTCACGAAAACAATTTGAAGAGGTAAGCTGTACTCACAGTTTGAAGAAAAAAAGGACATGCCAGAAAGCTCAATTTCAAGGGATTATGAGACACATGCAAATCCAACCACAAAGTGGTATCAGCTCACAATACTCAGAATAAACTTCAGCACATAAAACTACAAACAAAAAATGCTGAAGGTGTTGTGGAGAACTGCATACCGTCAACTTTAAGTGGGACGTAACCTGGTAAGAGCCACTAATGAGAACAGAATGGAGGTGCATCTACAAGGTAAACATTTTGCTACAATATGATTCAGGAGGGCCACTCCTGGGTCTATAAACTAAGAAGTCAGAATTGGAAAGACAGAGGCAGGCAAATGTGCATTGCTGCAGCATTACAGTAGCCATGACATGGAAACAACCAAAAAGTCCATCAACAGATGAGTGGACAAAGAAGAACTGGTACATGTACAGACAGAATATTAGCCAAGGATTAAAAGGACGCAATGCCATTTGCAGAACCGTAGATGAGTCTAGAGGTAATCACGTGACTTGTAGTAAGTCAGAAAGAGACAGACACATATCGTATGATATCACTTATAGGTGTTACCTAAACATTGATACCAGTTCAGATATTTGCACAGGGAAGGGCAATGACAGATTCATTAAACAAACTTATGGCTCACCAATGGAAAGGTGTGAGGATTGGATCCATTAGGATATTGGGGTTAACAGACATATACAAACACAGGTGAAATATATAATCACCAAAGACCTACGGAATACCACGAGAAGACTGCTCAACATTCCGTCATGACGTACATGGGAAAAGGATCCCAGGAAGAACAGACATATGTATATGTGTAAAGGAACCACATCTTGCACACCTACAGCAAGCCAAACATTGGAATCAAACTTGCTGTGATAAAAAATAAAAAATTAAATTTAAAAAACGAACAAGTAGTGAGACAAACTTAAGGGGCTTTCTCCTGGCACATTCCATTCTAAATGACAACCTAGAACACGACTTCCATTGAGGCTCTGTTCTCCTAGTAACCAGATTTGGTAAGGGAGAACTGCTGCCACCTTGTGGCCGTTTCACACAACAGCAGCTTTAACCCCAGCGCTAATGGTCAGTGGATATTCAAAATCATTGCAGGCCTGTAAATGACACCTGCCCTGAAAACAAATCCTGGGGTCATATATCGACCAAAAAATTCAAAAGACGTCCATATTTCAAAACGACAGTTTCAAGAGGCATATTTTACGCCCATTAGTGTTCTGCCTCTTTTTCTTTCTTTTTTGTTAAAAAAACGGGAATGGAAAAAGGCAACCCTCAGAATGGGCGAAAATATTTGCAAACGAATCAATGGACAAAGGTTTAATCTCCAATATATATAAACAGCTCATGCAGCTTAATATTAAAAAAAAACAAACAACCCAATACAAAACTGGGCAGAAGATCTAAATAGACGTTTCTTCAAAGAAGACACAGAGATGGTCAAGACGCACATGAAAAGCTGCTCAACATCACTAATTATTACAGAAATGCAAATCAAAACTACAACGAGGTATCACGTCACACCTGTTAGAATCGGCATCATCAGAAAATCTACAAACAACAAATTCTGCGGAGGGTGTGGACAAAAGGAACCCTCTTCCACTCTTGGTGGGAATGAAAATGGATACAGTCACTATGGAGAACAGTATGGAGGTTCCTTAAAAAACTAAAAATAGAATTACCATATGATCCAGCAATCCCACTTCTGGGCATATACCCAGAGAAAACCATAAATCAAAAAGACACATTCACCACAACGTTCATTGCAGCCACTATTTACGATAGCCAGGTAATGGAAGCAACCTAAGTGCCCACAGACAGACGAATGGATAAAGATGTGGTACATATATAAAATGGAATGTTACTCAGCCATAAAAAGGAATGAAACGGGGTCATTTGTAGAGACGTCGATGGATCTCGAGACTGTCATACAGAGTGAAGTAAGTCAGAAAGAGAAAAACAAATATTGGATATTAATGCATATATGTGGAACCTAGAAAAATGGTACAGATGAACCAGTTTGCAGGGCAGAAATAGAGACACAGAGGTAGAGAACAAACGTATGGACACCAAGTGGGGGAAGACATGGGGTGGTGGTGGTGGGATGAGTTGGGTGATCGGGATTGACCTGTATACAAGTATATGCATAAAATAGATAACTAATAATAACCTGCTGTATAAAAAAATAAAATTAAATTTCAAAATTTTTAAAAATAAAATTTAAAAATGAAACAGAAAAAATGTCTTCCCTTCACACAGATGTATTTATATGAATGAATTGTTTCCATCCTTATATCTATAAATACATAAAAGAGGAATAAAATCTAACTTGAATCAAAAAAAAAAAAACCTGAACCCAACAGTTATACAATGGAAAACCCTATCAGGGATCTTGTTCCAGAGGTAAACAATTCTGAAATTGGTCAGAGGTGGGGAATCATCTCCCATACAGCCAGCAGCACCCCCCCCAACCCCCGCGAGGAGTGTCCTCATTGCAAAGCTAGGGGACCGTGCCGAGGCGTCTGTGAGTAAACGTGAGCTGAGCCCCAGGCCAGCTGCTGCTGGACCGTTCCCACCCTTCCCAGGTAAAACACCTGAATATGTACAAGGACTTGAAAGCCTAGAGGAAGGGCCGTGGAGCCACACCAGCGACAGCATGCAGGCCAACTTGGTGCCTGCAGGCCAGCCAGGATGGTCATGGCCCCGGGCGTTTTACTGGAAGCTTTCCATTTCCCTGCCTGAGACACCCCTCCTGTCCCGGCCCCCACTGCTTTTTTCCTTCCTCACCTCTGCCCAGAGAGAAATTCCAGCGGAAGTCATGGGTGACGCAGCCTCTTCTTTAGCAGGTGGCAGGCTGGCAACTACTGCAGAAAGTCCAGCAGAGCCCCACTCACACCGGGCCACCCACAAAGCCGTGGCCCCACACTCCCTCCCACCCGCACAGCCCCGAGACTGCTGATGGGGCAGAGAATATGGCGTCAGGCACAGCTGCAGGGGCTCTTGCTGCCTGGAGCGCTGTTTATATTGACCTCAACCCAGGCACACATGGGGAGGGCTGGCCGGCATGGTCAGGCTGCCGAGTTCAGCCAATCCTCACCCCTCAGGAACTCACATTGCAGAAAATGGACCTCGCTGAACCGGCCAGGTCCAAGGAACAGGTGTGGGCTCCTGAGAGTCAGGATAGTCAAGGGGCTGCAGCTCCGGCTTGTTTTCTAAACATTTTATCTGGCCCATGAGTGGGAGACAACTTCAAGAAGACCCTCTCCTAATGAGAGGAAGCCAGGAGTCAGGGAGAGGAGGGGTGATGGGTGGAGACACAGGCCTGGTGCCCCGGCTGCAGTGGAAGTCTCTGGAAGACCAGGCAGAGGGAGGCTGCACAGAGTGATGCACAGGGTCACAGACCTGTCGGAGCTGCTGTTTGTTAGTTCAAGTCCTGCTCGGAGGTGCTCTGTGTCAGCTCTGAGTGACAGGAGATCTGGGGTGCTCTGAAATGAGGGCTATGTGCACGGTTCCTGTGTGCCCAGCCCTGCAGGGGTACCTGTCCAGGGGGACCTCCGTATCCCGGGAGGGGCCTGACCACGAGAGCCCCATGGGCTGCTGGGTAGTTGCACAGGTGAGCTCCATATCCTGGGAGTGGCCTGACCACGAGAGCCCCGTGGGCTGCTGGGGACCTGGTAAAGGATGTCAGGACAGTCAGTGAAGCCACCAAGGATATACATCCAGTAGTTCCTAATTCCTACACCCTGCTGGTCATTCTACCATCCACCAGGACATGGTATTCTGTGTTAGACTTCAATGGTGCCTTCTTCTGTATTCCATTCGTCCCACAAATGCTCTGCTGCCCTGGTAACCATATTTGGGAATGGAGAAATGCTGCCGCCTTGTGGCCGTTTCCCACAACAGCAGCTTTAAACCCAGTGCTAATGGTCACTAAATATTCACACTCATTTCAGCCTGTAGATGACACCTGCCCTCAAAAACAATCCTGGGGTCGAAAATTGACCAAAAAATTCAAAAGAGGGCAACCATCCAAGAAGACAATTTCAAGAGGTTAATTGTACACTCCGTTTTTTTCTGTTTTTCTGTACCAGAAATTTAAAATGGCATGGAAAATTGCTGAACATTAAGAATAATTAAAGATATGCAAATCCAAATTACAAAAACCTATCAGCTCACACCAGTCAGAATGGCCAGCGGCAAAAATTCTGCAAACAATAAATGCTGAAGGGGTTTTGGAGAAATGCATACCCTTGGTTCTACGTGGGACATGGTAAGAGCCAGTAATGAAAACAAAAATGAGGTGCCTTGTAAAGGTAAATACAGAGCTACCATTCAATCAAGCATACCCGCTGCTGGGCCTTTCACCTGAGGGGATGAGAATCAAAAGGACACAGGCTGGGCCTCACTGGTGGCGCAGTGGTAGAGAGTCCGCCTGCCAATGCAGGGGACACGGGTTCATGCACCGGGTCGGGAAGATGCCACATGCCATGGAGCGGCTGGTCCCGTGAGCTATGGCTGCTGGGACTGCGCATCCGGAGGCTGTGTCCTGCAATGGGAGAGTTCACGGCAGTGAGAGGTCCATGTACCGCAAAAAAAAAAGACACCGGCTGGCAATCCTGTACTCCAGAAATATTTACCATAGCCAACACTTGGAAGCTACGAAAATCTCCATCAACCCAGGAATGCACAAAGAAGAAGTGGTCCATGTACACAATGGAATATGACTCCAATAAAATAATATAAATTCAATTTATAAAACAAACATAAGTAAGGAGACATTGGCTTTGGTGGGCACATTCCACTCTAATATATAACTGAGGAACACCACTACCAGGATGGTCTGTTTCCCTAGTTACCAGATTGGGAAAAGCAGAAATGCTGCCGCCCTCTGGTCGTTACCTGCAACAGCAGCTTTAAAACCTGTGCTAAGGGTCACTTCATATGCACCAGTACTGGAGGGCTGTAAATGAAACGTGCCCTCAAAATGTCTTAAGGGAGGTAACGGCCAAAATATCTCTAAATGTCACACATACTTCACGAAAACAATTTGAAGAGGTAAGCTGTACTCACAGTTTGAAGAAAAAAAGGACATGCCAGAAAGCTCAATTTCAAGGGATTATGAGACACATGCAAATCCAACCACAAAGTGGTATCAGCTCACAATACTCAGAATAAACTTCAGCACATAAAACTACAAACAAAAAATGCTGAAGGTGTTGTGGAGAACTGCATACCGTCAACTTTAAGTGGGACGTAACCTGGTAAGAGCCACTAATGAGAACAGAATGGAGGTGCATCTACAAGGTAAACATTTTGCTACAATATGATTCAGGAGGGCCACTCCTGGGTCTATAAACTAAGAAGTCAGAATTGGAAAGACAGAGGCAGGCAAATGTGCATTGCTGCAGCATTACAGTAGCCATGACATGGAAACAACCAAAAAGTCCATCAACAGATGAGTGGACAAAGAAGAACTGGTACATGTACAGACAGAATATTAGCCAAGGATTAAAAGGACGCAATGCCATTTGCAGAACCGTAGATGAGTCTAGAGGTAATCACGTGACTTGTAGTAAGTCAGAAAGAGACAGACACATATCGTATGATATCACTTATAGGTGTTACCTAAACATTGATACCAGTTCAGATATTTGCACAGGGAAGGGCAATGACAGATTCATTAAACAAACTTATGGCTCACCAATGGAAAGGTGTGAGGATTGGATCCATTAGGATATTGGGGTTAACAGACATATACAAACACAGGTGAAATATATAATCACCAAAGACCTACGGAATACCACGATAAGACTGCTCAACATTCCGTCATGACGTACATGGGAAAAGCATCCCAGGAAGAACAGACATATGTATATGTGTAAAGGAACCACATCTTGCACACCTACAGCAAGCCAAACATTGGAATCAAACTTGCTGTGATAAAAAATAAAAAATTAAATTTAAAAAACGAACAAGTAGTGAGACAAACTTAAGGGGCTTTCTCCTGGCACATTCCATTCTAAATGACAACCTAGAACACGACTTCCATTGAGGCTCTGTTCTCCTAGTAACCAGATTTGGTAAGGGAGAACTGCTGCCACCTTGTGGCCGTTTCACACAACAGCAGCTTTAACCCCAGCGCTAATGGTCAGTGGATATTCAAAATCATTGCAGGCCTGTAAATGACACCTGCCCTGAAAACAAATCCTGGGGTCATATATCGACCAAAAAATTCAAAAGACGTCCATATTTCAAAACGACAGTTTCAAGAGGCATATTTTACGCCCATTAGTGTTCTGCCTCTTTTTCTTTCTTTTTTGTTAAAAAAACGGGAATGGAAAAAGGCAACCCTCAGAATGGGCGAAAATATTTGCAAACGAATCAATGGACAAAGGTTTAATCTCCAATATATATAAACAGCTCATGCAGCTTAATATTAAAAAAAAACAAACAACCCAATACAAAACTGGGCAGAAGATCTAAATAGACGTTTCTTCAAAGAAGACACAGAGATGGTCAAGACGCACATGAAAAGCTGCTCAACATCACTAATTATTACAGAAATGCAAATCAAAACTACAACGAGGTATCACGTCACACCTGTTAGAATCGGCATCATCAGAAAATCTACAAACAACAAATTCTGCGGAGGGTGTGGACAAAAGGAACCCTCTTCCACTCTTGGTGGGAATGAAAATGGATACAGTCACTATGGAGAACAGTATGGAGGTTCCTTAAAAAACTAAAAATAGAATTACCATATGATCCAGCAATCCCACTTCTGGGCATATACCCAGAGAAAACCATAAATCAAAAAGACACATTCACCACAACGTTCATTGCAGCCACTATTTACGATAGCCAGGTAATGGAAGCAACCTAAGTGCCCACAGACAGACGAATGGATAAAGATGTGGTACATATATAAAATGGAATGTTACTCAGCCATAAAAAGGAATGAAACTGGGTCATTTGTAGAGACGTCGATGGATCTCGAGACTGTCATACAGAGTGAAGTAAGTCAGAAAGAGAAAAACAAATATTGGATATTAATGCATATATGTGGAACCTAGAAAAATGGTACAGATGAACCAGTTTGCAGGGCAGAAATAGAGACACAGAGGTAGAGAACAAACGTATGGACACCAAGTGGGGGAAGACATGGGGTGGTGGTGGTGGGATGAGTTGGGTGATTGGGATTGACCTGTATACAAGTATATGCATAAAATAGATAACTAATAATAACCTGCTATATAAAAAAATAAAATTAAATTTCAAAGTTTTTAAAAATAAAATTTAAAAATGAAACAGAAAAAATGTCTTCCCTTCACACAGATGTATTTATATGAATGAATTGTTTCCATGCTTATATCTATAAATACATAAAAGAGGAATAAAATCTAACTTGAACCAAAAAAAAAAAAACCTGAACCCACCAGTTATACAATGGAAAACCCTATCAGGGAACTTGTTCCAGCGGTAAACAATTCTGAAATTGGTCAGAGGTGGGGAATCATCTCCCATACAGCCAGCAGCGCCCCCCCAACCCCCGCGAGGAGTGTCCTCATTGCAAAGCTAGGGGACCGTGCCGAGGCGTCTGTGAGTAAACGTGAGCTGAGCCCCAGGCCAGCTGCTGCTGGACCGTTCCCACCCTTCCCAGGTAAAACACCTGAATATGTACAAGGACTTGAAAGCCTAGAGGAAGGGCCGTGGAGCCACACCAGCGACAGCATGCAGGCCAACTTGGTGCCTGCAGGCCAGCCAGGATGGTCATGGCCCCGGGCGTTTTACTGGAAGCTTTCCATTTCCCTGCCTAAAACACCCCTCCTGTCCCGGCCCCCACTGCTTTTTTCCTTCCTCACCTCTGCCCAGAGAGAAATTCCAGCGGAAGGTATGGGTGACGCATCCTCTTCTTTAGCAGGTGGCAGCCTGGCAACTCCTGCAGAAAGTCCAGCAGAGCCCCACTCACACCGGGCCACCCACAAAGCCATGGCCCCACACTCCCTCCCACCCGCACAGCCCCGAGACTGCTGATGGGGCAGAGAATATGGCGTCAGGCACAGCTGCAGGGGCTCTTGCTGCCTGGAGCGCTGTTTATATTGACCTCAACCCAGGCACACATGGGGAGGGCTGGCCGGCATGGTCAGGCTGCCGAGTTCAGCCAATCCTCATCCCTCAGGAACTCACATTGCAGAAAATGGACCTCGCTGAACCGGCCAGGTCCAAGGAACAGGTGTGGGCTCCTGAGAGTCAGGATAGTCAAGGGGCTGCAGCTCCGGCTAGTTTTCTAAACATTTTATCTGGCCCATGAGTGGGAGACAACTTCAAGAAGACCCTCTCCTAATGAGAGGAAGCCAGGAGTCAGGGAGAGGAGGGGTGATGGGTGGAGACACAGGCCTGGTGCCCCGGCTGCAGTGGAAGTCTCTGGAAGACCAGGCAGAGGGAGGCTGCACAGAGTGATGCACAGGGTCACAGACCTGTCGGAGCTGCTGTTTGTTAGTTCAAGTCCCGCTCGGAGGTGCTCTGTGTCAGCTCTGAGTGACAGGAGATCTGGGGTGCTCTGAAATGAGGGCTATGTGCACGGTTCCTGTGTGCCCAGCCCTGCAGGGGTACCTGTCCAGGGGAGCTCCGTATCCTGGGAGGGGCCTGACCACGAGAGCCCCATGGGCTGCTGGGTAGTTGCACAGGTGAGCTCCATATCCTGGGAGTGGCCTGACCACGAGAGCCCCGTGGGCTGCTGGGGACCTGGTAAAGGATGTCAGGACAGTCAGTGAAGCCACCAAGGATATACATCCAGTAGTTCCTAATTCCTACACCCTGCTGGTCATTCTACCATCCACCAGGACATGGTATTCTGTGTTAGACTTCAATGGTGCCTTCTTCTGTATTCCATTCGTCCCACAAATGCTCTGCTGCCCTGGTAACCATATTTGGGAATGGAGAAATGCTGCCGCCTTGTGGCCGTTTCCCACAACAGCAGCTTTAAACCCAGTGCTAATGGTCACTAAATATTCACACTCATTTCAGCCTGTAGATGACACCTGCCCTCAAAAACAATCCTGGGGTCGAAAATTGACCAAAAAATTCAAAAGAGGGCAACCATCCAAGAAGACAATTTCAAGAGGTTAATTGTACTCTCCGTTTTTTTCTGTTTTTCTGTACCAGAAATTTAAAATGGCATGGAAAAATGCTGAACATTAAGAATAATTAAAGATATGCAAATCCAAATTGCAAAAACCTATCAGCTCACACCAGTCAGAATGGCCAGCGGCAAAAATTCTGCAAACAATAAATGCTGAAGGGGTTTTGGAGACATGCCTACCCTTGGTTCAACGTGGGACATGGTAAGAGCCAGTAATGAAAACAAAAATGAGGTGCCTTGTAAAGGTAAATACAGAGCTACCATTCAATCAAGCATACCCGCTGCTGGGCCTTTCACCTGAGGGGATGAGAATCAAAAGGACACAGGCTGGGCCTCACTGGTGGCGCAGTGGTTGAGAGTCCGCCTGCCAATGCAGGGGACACGGGTTCATGCACCGGGTCGGGAAGATGCCACATGCCATGGAGCGGCTGGTCCCGTGAGCTATGGCTGCTGGGACTGCGCATCCGGAGCCTGTGTCCTGCAATGGGAGCGTCCACGGCAGTGAGAGGTCCATGTACCGCAAAAAAAAAAAAAGGACACCGGCTGGCAATCCTGTACTCCAGAAATATTTACCATAGCCAACATTTGGAAGCTACGAAAATCTCCATCAACCCAGGAATGCACAAAGAAGAAGTGGTCCATGTACACAATGGAATATGACTCCAATAAAAAAATATAAATTCAATTTATAAAACAAACATAAGTAAGGAGACATTGGCTTTGGTGGGCACATTCCACTCTAATATATAACTGAGGAACACCACTACCAGGATGGTCTGTTTCCCTAGTTACCAGATTGGGAAAAGCAGAAATGCTGCCGCCCTCTGGTCGTTACCTGCAACAGCAGCTTTAAAACCTGTGCTAAGGGTCACTTCATATGCACCAGTACTGGAGGGCTGTAAATGAAACGTGCCCTCAAAATGTCTTAAGGGAGGTAACGGCCAAAATATCTCTAAATGTCACACATACTTCACGAAAACAATTTGAAGAGGTAAGCTGTACTCACAGTTTGAAGAAAAAAAGGACATGCCAGAAAGCTCAATTTCAAGGGATTATGAGACACATGCAAATCCAACCACAAAGTGGTATCAGCTCACAATACTCAGAATAAACTTCAGCACATAAAACTACAAACAAAAAATGCTGAAGGTGTTGTGGAGAACTGCATACCGTCAACTTTAAGTGGGATGTAACCTGGTAAGAGCCACTAATGAGAACAGAATGGAGGTGCATCTACAAGGTAAACATTTTGCTACAATATGATTCAGGAGGGCCACTCCTGGGTCTATAAACTAAGAAGTCAGAATTGGAAAGACAGAGGCAGGCAAATGTGCATTGCCGCAGCATTACAATAGCCATGACATGGAAACAACCAAAGAGTCCATCAACAGATGAGTGGACAAAGAAGAACTGGTACATGTACAGACAGAATATTAGCCAAGGATTAAAAGGACGCAATGCCATTTGCAGAACCGTAGATGAGTCTAGAGGTAATCACGTGACTTGTAGTAAGTCAGAAAGAGACAGACACATATCGTATGATATCACTTATAGGTGTTACCTAAACATTGATACCAGTTCAGATATTTGCACAGGGAAGGGCAATGACAGATTCATTAAACAAACTTATGGCTCACCAATGGAAAGGTGTGAGGATTGGATCCATTAGGATATTGGGGTTAACAGACATATACAAACACAGGTGAAATATATAATCACCAAAGACCTACGGAATACCACGAGAAGACTACTCAACATTCCGTCATAACGTACATGGGAAAAGGATCCCAGGAAGAACAGACATATGTATATGTGTAAAGGAACCACATCTTGCACACCTACAGCAAGCCAAACATTGGAATCAAACTTGCTGTGATAAAAAATAAAAAATTAAATTTAAAAAACGAACAAGTAGTGAGACAAACTTAAGGGGCTTTCTCCTGGCACATTCCATTCTAAATGACAACCTAGAACACGACTTCCATTGAGGCTCTGTTCTCCTAGTAACCAGATTTGGTAAGGGAGAACTGCTGCCACCTTGTGGCCGTTTCACACAACAGCAGCTTTAACCCCAGCGCTAATGGTCAGTAGATATTCAAAATCATTGCAGGCCTGTAAATGACACCTGCCCTGAAAACAAATCCGGGGGCCATATATCGACCAAAAAATTCAAAAGACGTCCATATTTCAAAACGACAGTTTCAAGAGGCATATTTTACGCCCATTAGTGTTCTGCCTCTTTTTCTTTCTTTTTTGTTAAAAAAACGGGAATGGAAAAAGGCACCCCTCAGAATGGGCGAAAATATTTGCAAACGAATCAATGGACAAAGGTTTAATCTCCAATATATATAAACAGCTCATGCAGCTTAATATTAAAAAAAAAAAAAACAACCCAATACAAAACTGGGCAGAAGATCTAAATAGACGTTTCTTCAAAGAAGACACAGAGATGGTCAAGACGCACATGAAAAGCTGCTCAACATCACTAATTATTACAGAAATGCAAATCAAAACTACAATGAGGTATCACCTCACACCTGTTAGAATCGGCATCATCAGAAAATCTACAAACAACAAATTCTGCGGAGGGTGTGGACAAAAGGAACCCTCTTCCACTCTTGGTGGGAATGAAAATGGATACAGTCACTATGGAGAACAGTATGGAGGCTCCTTAAAAAACTAAAAATAGAATTACCATATGATCCAGCAATCCCACTTCTGGGCATATACCCAGAGAAAACCATAAATCAAAAAGACACATTCACCACAATGTTCATTGCAGCCACTATTTACGATAGCCAGGTAATGGAAGCAACCTAAGTGCCCACAGACAGACGAATGGATAAAGATGTGGTACATATATAAAATGGAATATTACTCAGCCATAAAAAGGAATGAAACTGGGTCATTTGTAGAGACGTCGATGGATCTCGAGACTGTCATACAGAGTGAAGTAAGTCAGAAAGAGAAAAACAAATATTGGATATTAATGCATATATGTGGAACCTAGAAAAATGGTACAGATGAACCAGTTTGCAGGGCAGAAATAGAGACACAGAGGTAGAGAACAAACGTATGGACACCAAGTGGGGGAAGACATGGGGTGGTGGTGGTGGGATGAGTTGGGTGATTGGGATTGATCTGTATAAAAGTATATGCATAAAATAGATAACTAATAATAACCTGCTGTATAAAAAAATAAAATTAAATTTCAAAATTTTTAAAAATAAAATTTAAAAATGAAACAGAAAAAATGTCTTCCCTTCACACAGATGTATTTATATGAATGAATTGTTTCCATGCTTATATCTATAAATACATAAAAGAGGAATAAAATCTAACTTGAACCAAAAAAAAAAAAAAAAACCTGAACCCACCAGTTATACAATGGAAAACCCTATCAGGGAACTTGTTCCAGCGGTAAACAATTCTGAAATTGGTCAGAGGTGGGGAATCATCTCCCATACAGCCAGCAGCGCCCCCCCAACCCCCGCGAGGAGTGTCCTCATTGCAAAGCTAGGGGACCGTGCCGAGGCGTCTGTGAGTAAACGTGAGCTGAGCCCCAGGCCAGCTGCTGCTGGACCGTTCCCACCCTTCCCAGGTAAAACACCTGAATATGTACAAGGACTTGAAAGCCTAGAGGAAGGGCCGTGGGGCCACACCAGCGACAGCATGCAGGCCAACTTGGTGCCTGCAGGCCAGCCAGGATGGTCATGGCCCCGGGCGTTTTACTGGAAGCTTTCCATTTCCCTGCCTGAGACACCCCTCCTGTCCCGGCCCCCACTGCTTTTTTCCTTCCTCACCTCTGCCCAGAGAGAAATTCCAGCGGAAGGTATGGGTGACTCATCCTCTTCTTTAGCAGGTGGCAGCCTGGCAACTCCTGCAGAAAGTCCAGCAGAGCCCCACTCACACCGGGCCACCCTCAAAGCCATGGCCCCACACTCCCTCCCACCCGCACAGCCCCGAGACTGCTGATGGGGCAGAGAATATGGCATCAGGCACAGCTGCAGGGGCTCTTGCTGCCTGGAGCGCTGTTTATATTGACCTCAACCCAGGCACACATGGGGAGGGCTGGCCGGCATGGTCAGGCTGCCGAGTTCAGCCAATCCTCACCCCTCAGGAACTCACATTGCAGAAAATGGACCTCGCTGAACCGGCCAGGTCCAAGAAACAGGTGTGGGCTCCTGAGAGTCAGGATAGTCAAGGGGCTGCAGCTCCGGCTTGTTTTCTAAACATTTTATCTGGCCCATGAGTGGGAGACAACTTCAAGAAGACCCTCTCCTAATGAGAGGAAGCCAGGAGTCAGGGAGAGGAGGGGTGATGGGTGGAGACACAGGCCTGGTGCCCCGGCTGCAGTGGAAGTCTCTGGAAGACCAGGCAGAGGGAGGCTGCACAGAGTGATGCACAGGGTCACAGACCTGTCGGAGCTGCTGTTTGTTAGTTCAAGTCCTGCTCGGAGGTGCTCTGTGTCAGCTCTGAGTGACAGGAGATCTGGGGTGCTCTGAAATGAGGGCTATGTGCACGGTTCCTGTGTGCCCAGCCCTGCAGGGGTACCTGTCCAGGGGAGCTCCGTATCCTGGGAGGGGCCTGACCACGAGAGCCCCATGGGCTGCTGGGTAGTTGCACAGGTGAGCTCCATATCCTGGGAGTGGCCTGACCACGAGAGCCCCGTGGGCTGCTGGGGACCTGGTAAAGGATGTCAGGACAGTCAGTGAAGCCACCAAGGATATACATCCAGTAGTTCCTAATTCCTACACCCTGCTGGTCATTCTACCATCCACCAGGACATGGTATTCTGTGTTGGACTTCAATGGTGCCTTCTTCTGTATTCCATTCGTCCCACAAATGCTCTGCTGCCCTGGTAACCATATTTGGGAATGGAGAAATGCTGCCGCCTTGTGGCCGCTTCCCACAACAGCAGCTTTAAACCCAGTGCTAATGGTCACTAAATATTCACACTCATTTCAGCCTGTAGATGACACCTGCCCTCAAAAACAATCCTGGGGTCGAAAATTGACCAAAAAATTCAAAAGAGGGCAACCATCCAAGAAGACAATTTCAAGAGGTTAATTGTACTCTCCGTTTTTTTCTGTTTTTCTGTACCAGAAATTTAAAATGGCATGGAAAAATGCTGAACATTAAGAATAATTAAAGATTTGCAAATCCAAATTGCAAAAACCTATCAGCTCACACCAGTCAGAATGGCCAGCGGCAAAAATTCTGCAAACAATAAATGCTGAAGGGGTTTTGGAGGAACGCCTACCCTTGGTTCAACGTGGGACATGGTAAGAGCAAGTAATGAAAACAAAAATGAGGTGCCTTGTAAAGGTAAATACAGAGCTACCATTCAATCAAGCATACCCACTGCTGGGCCTTTCACCTGAGGGGATGAGAATCAAAAGGACACAGGCTGGGCCTCACTGGTGGCGCAGTGGTTGAGAGTCCGCCTGCCAATGCAGGGGACACGGGTTCATGCACCGGGTCGGGAAGATGCCACATGCCATGGAGCGGCTGGTCCCGTGAGCTATGGCTGCTGGGACTGCGCATCCGGAGCCTGTGTCCTGCAATGGGAGAGTCCACGGCAGTGAGAGGTCCATGTACCGCAAAAAAAAAAAGGACACCGGCTGGCAATCCTGTACTCCAGAAATATTTACCATAGCCAACACTTGGAAGCTACGAAAATCTCCATCAACCCAGGAATGCACAAAGAAGAAGTGGTCCATGTACACAATGGAATATGACTCCAATAATAAAATATAAATTCAATTTATAAAACAAACATAAGTAAGGAGACATTGGCTTTGGTGGGCACACTCCACTCTAATATATAACTGAGGAACACCACTACCAGGATGGTCTGTTTCCCTAGTCACCAGATTGGGAAAAGCAGAAATGCTGCCGCCCTCTGGTCGTTACCTGCAACAGCAGCTTTAAAACCTGTGCTAAGGGTCACTTCATATGCACCAGTACTGGAGGGCTGTAAATGAAACGTGCCCTCAAAATGTCTTAAGGGAGGTAACGGCCAAAATATCTCTAAATGTCACACATACTTCACGAAAACAGTTTGAAGAGGTAAGCTGTACTCACAGTTTGAAGAAAAAAAGGACATGCCAGAAAGCTCAATTTCAAGGGATTATGAGACACATGCAAATCCAACCACAAAGTGGTATCAGCTCACAATACTCAGAATAAACTTCAGCACATAAAACTACAAACAAAAAATGCTGAAGGTGTTGTGGAGAACTGCATACCGTCAACTTTAAGTGGGACGTTACCTGGTAAGAGCCACTAATGAGAACAGAATGGAGGTGCATCTACAAGGTAAACATTTTGCTACAATATGATTCAGGAGGGCCACTCCTGGGTCTATAAACTAAGAAGTCAGAATTGGAAAGACAGAGGCAGGCAAATGTGCATTGCCGCAGCATTACAGTAGCCATGACATGGAAACAACCAAAAAGTCCATCAACAGATGAGTGGACAAAGAAGAACTGGTACATGTACAGACAGAATATTAGCCAAGGATTAAAAGGACGCAATGCCATTTGCAGAACCGTAGATGAGTCTAGAGGTAATCACGTGACTTGTAGTAAGTCAGAAAGAGACAGACACATATCGTATGATATCACTTATAGGTGTTACCTAAACATTGATACCAGTTCAGATATTTGCACAGGGAAGGGCAATGACAGATTCATTAAACAAACTTATGGCTCACCAATGGAAAGGTGTGAGGATTGGATCCATTAGGATATTGGGGTTAACAGACATATACAAACACAGGTGAAATATATAATCACCAAAGACCTACGGAATACCACGAGAAGACTGCTCAACATTCCGTCATGACGTACATGGGAAAAGGATCCCAGGAAGAACAGACATATGTATATGTGTAAAGGAACCACATCTTGCACACCTACAGCAAGCCAAACATTGGAATCAAACTTGCTGTGATAAAAAATAAAAAATTAAATTTAAAAAACGAACAAGTAGTGAGACAAACTTAAGGGGCTTTCTCCTGGCACATTCCATTCTAAATGACAACCTAGAACACGACTTCCATTGAGGCTCTGTTCTCCTAGTAACCAGATTTGGTAAGGGAGAACTGCTGCCACCTTGTGGCCGTTTCACACAACAGCAGCTTTAACCCCAGCGCTAATGGTCAGTGGATATTCAAAATCATTGCAGGCCTGTAAATGACACCTGCCCTGAAAACAAATCCTGGGGTCATATATCGACCAAAAAATTCAAAAGACGTCCATATTTCAAAACGACAGTTTCAAGAGGCATATTTTACGCCCATTAGTGTTCTGCCTCTTTTTCTTTCTTTTTTGTTAAAAAAACGGGAATGGAAAAAGGCAACCCTCAGAATGGGCGAAAATATTTGCAAACGAATCAATGGACAAAGGTTTAATCTCCAATATATATAAACAGCTCATGCAGCTTAATATTAAAAAAAAACAAACAACCCAATACAAAACTGGGCAGAAGATCTAAATAGACGTTTCTTCAAAGAAGACACAGAGATGGTCAAGACGCACATGAAAAGCTGCTCAACATCACTAATTATTACAGAAATGCAAATCAAAACTACAATGAGGTATCACCTCACACCTGTTAGAATCGGCATCATCAGAAAATCTACAAACAACAAATTCTGCGGAGGGTGTGGACAAAAGGAACCCTCTTCCACTCTTGGTGGGAATGAAAATGGATACAGTCACTATGGAGAACAGTATGGAGGCTCCTTAAAAAACTAAAAATAGAATTACCATATGATCCAGCAATCCCACTTCTGGGCATATACCCAGAGAAAACCATAAATCAAAAAGACACATTCACCACAATGTTCATTGCAGCCACTATTTACGATAGCCAGGTAATGGAAGCAACCTAAGTGCCCACAGACAGACGAATGGATAAAGATGTGGTACATATATAAAATGGAATATTACTCAGCCATAGAAAGGAATGAAACTGGGTCATTTGTAGAGACGTCGATGGATCTCGAGACTGTCATACAGAGTGAAGTAAGTCAGAAAGAGAAAAACAAATATTGGATATTAATGCATATATGTGGAACCTAGAAAAATGGTACAGATGAACCAGTTTGCAGGGCAGAAATAGAGACACAGAGGTAGAGAACAAACGTATGGACACCAAGTGGGGGAAGACATGGGGTGGTGGTGGTGGGATGAGTTGGGTGATTGGGATTGATCTGTATAAAAGTATATGCATAAAATAGATAACTAATAATAACCTGCTGTATAAAAAAATAAAATTAAATTTCAAAATTTTTAAAAATAAAATTTAAAAATGAAACAGAAAAAATGTCTTCCCTTCACACAGATGTATTTATATGAATGAATTGTTTCCATGCTTATATCTATAAATACATAAAAGAGGAATAAAATCTAACTTGAACCAAAAAAAAAAAAAAACATGAACCCACCAGTTATACAATGGAAAACCCTATCAGGGAACTTGTTCCAGCGGTAAACAATTCTGAAATTGGTCAGAGGTGGGGAATCATCTCCCATACAGCCAGCAGCGCCCCCCCAACCCCCGCGAGGAGTGTCCTCATTGCAAAGCTAGGGGACCGTGCCGAGGCGTCTGTGAGTAAACGTGAGCTGAGCCCCAGGCCAGCTGCTGCTGGACCGTTCCCACCCTTCCCAGGTAAAACACCTGAATATGTACAAGGACTTGAAAGCCTAGAGGAAGGGCCGTGGAGCCACACCAGCGACAGCATGCAGGCCAACTTGGTGCCTGCAGGCCAGCCAGGATGGTCATGGCCCCGGGCGTTTTACTGGAAGCTTTCCATTTCCCTGCCTGAGACACCCCTCCTGTCCCGGCCCCCACTGCTTTTTTCCTTCCTCACCTCTGCCCAGAGAGAAATTCCAGCGGAAGGTATGGGTGACACATCCTCTTCTTTAGCAGGTGGCAGCCTGGCAACTCCTGCAGAAAGTCCAGCAGAGCCCCACTCACACCGGGCCACCCACAAAGCCGTGGCCCCACACTCCCTCCCACCCGCACAGCCCCGAGACTGCTGATGGGGCAGAGAATATGGCGTCAGGCACAGCTGCAGGGGCTCTTGCTGCCTGGAGCGCTGTTTATATTGACCTCAACCCAGGCACACATGGGGAGGGCTGGCCGGCATGGCCAGGCTGCCGAGTTCAGCCAATCCTCATCCCTCAGGAACTCACATTGCAGAAAATGGACCTCGCTGAACCGGCCAGGTCCAAGGAACAGGTGTGGGCTCCTGAGAGTCAGGATAGTCAAGGGGCTGCAGCTCCGGCTAGTTTTCTAAACATTTTATCTGGCCCATGAGTGGGAGACAACTTCAAGAAGACCCTCTCCTAATGAGAGGAAGCCAGGAGTCAGGGAGAGGAGGGGTGATGGGTGGAGACACAGGCCTGGTGCCCCGGCTGCAGTGGAAGTCTCTGGAAGACCAGGCAGAGGGAGGCTGCACAGAGTGATGCACAGGGTCACAGACCTGTCGGAGCTGCTGTTTGTTAGTTCAAGTCCTGCTCGGAGGTGCTCTGTGTCAGCTCTGAGTGACAGGAGATCTGGGGTGCTCTGAAATGAGGGCTATGTGCACGGTTCCTGTGTGCCCAGCCCTGCAGGGGTACCTGTCCAGGGGAGCTCCGTATCCTGGGAGGGGCCTGACCACGAGAGCCCCATGGGCTGCTGGGTAGTTGCACAGGTGAGCTCCATATCCTGGGAGTGGCCTGACCACGAGAGCCCCGTGGGCTGCTGGGGACCTGGTAAAGGATGTCAGGACAGTCAGTGAAGCCACCAAGGATATACATCCAGTAGTTCCTAATTCCTACACCCTGCTGGTCATTCTACCATCCACCAGGACATGGTATTCTGTGTTAGACTTCAATGGTGCCTTCTTCTGTATTCCATTCGTCCCACAAATGCTCTGCTGC
This sequence comes from Hyperoodon ampullatus, assembly GCF_949752795.1. Taxonomy (NCBI): domain Eukaryota; kingdom Metazoa; phylum Chordata; class Mammalia; order Artiodactyla; family Ziphiidae; genus Hyperoodon; species Hyperoodon ampullatus. The sequence goes on along the minus strand of NC_136917.1, from coordinate 32,608 downwards.
CCTGGTAACCATATTTGGGAATGGAGAAATGCTGCCGCCTTGTGGCCGTTTCCCACAACAGCAGCTTTAAACCCAGTGCTAATGGTCACTAAATATTCACACTCATTTCAGCCTGTAGATGACACCTGCCCTCAAAAACAATCCTGGGGTCGAAAATTGACCAAAAAATTCAAAAGAGGGCAACCATCCAAGAAGACAATTTCAAGAGGTTAATTGTACTCTCCGTTTTTTTCTGTTTTTCTGTACCAGAAATTTAAAATGGCATGGAAAAATGCTGAACATTAAGAATAATTAAAGATATGCAAATCCAAATTGCAAAAACCTATCAGCTCACACCAGTCAGAATGGCCAGCGGCAAAAATTCTGCAAACAATAAATGCTGAAGGGGTTTTGGAGAAATGCCTACCCTTGGTTCAACGTGGGACATGGTAAGAGCCAGTAATGAAAACAAAAATGAGGTGCCTTGTAAAGGTAAATACAGAGCTACCATTCAATCAAGCATACCCACTGCTGGGCCTTTCACCTGAGGGGATGAGAATCAAAAGGACACAGGCTGGGCCTCACTGGTGGCGCAGTGGTTGAGAGTCCGCCTGCCAATGCAGGGGACACGGGTTCACGCACCGGGTCGGGAAGATGCCACATGCCATGGAGCGGCTGGTCCCGTGAGCTATGGCTGCTGGGACTGCGCATCCGGAGGCTGTGTCCTGCAATGGGAGAGTCCACGGCAGTGAGAGGTCCATGTACCGCAAAAAAAAATAGACACCGGCTGGCAATCCTGTACTCCAGAAATATTTACCATAGCCAACACTTGGAAGCTACGAAAATCTCCATCAACCCAGGAATGCACAAAGAAGAAGTGGTCCATGTACACAATGGAATATGACTCCAATAAAAAAATATAAATTCAATTTATAAAACAAACATAAGTAAGGAGACATTGGCTTTGGTGGGCACATTCCACTCTAATATATAACTGAGGAACACCACTACCAGGATGGTCTGTTTCCCTAGTTACCAGATTGGGAAAAGCAGAAATGCTGCCGCCCTCTGGTCGTTACCTGCAACAGCAGCTTTAAAACCTGTGCTAAGGGTCACTTCATATGCACCAGTACTGGAGGGCTGTAAATGAAACGTGCCCTCAAAATGTCTTAAGGGAGGTAACGGCCAAAATATCTCTAAATGTCACACATACTTCACGAAAACAATTTGAAGAGGTAAGCTGTACTCACAGTTTGAAGAAAAAAAGGACATGCCAGAAAGCTCAATTTCAAGGGATTATGAGACACATGCAAATCCAACCACAAAGTGGTATCAGCTCACAATACTCAGAATAAACTTCAGCACATAAAACTACAAACAAAAAATGCTGAAGGTGTTGTGGAGAACTGCATACCGTCAACTTTAAGTGGGATGTAACCTGGTAAGAGCCACTAATGAGAACAGAATGGAGGTGCATCTACAAGGTAAACATTTTGCTACAATATGATTCAGGAGGGCCACTCCTGGGTCTATAAACTAAGAAGTCAGAATTGGAAAGACAGAGGCAGGCAAATGTGCATTGCCGCAGCATTACAGTAGCCATGACATGGAAACAACCAAAAAGTCCATCAACAGATGAGTGGACAAAGAAGAACTGGTACATGTACAGACAGAATATTAGCCAAGGATTAAAAGGACGCAATGCCATTTGCAGAACCGTAGATGAGTCTAGAGGTAATCACGTGACTTGTAGTAAGTCAGAAAGAGACAGACACATATCGTATGATATCACTTATAGGTGTTACCTAAACATTGATACCAGTTCAGATATTTGCACAGGGAAGGGCAATGACAGATTCATTAAACAAACTTATGGCTCACCAATGGAAAGGTGTGAGGATTGGATCCATTAGGATATTGGGGTTAACAGACATATACAAACACAGGTGAAATATATAATCACCAAACACCTACGGAATACCACGAGAAGACTACTCAACATTCCATCATGACGTACATGGGAAAAGGATCCCAGGAAGAACAGACATATGTATATGTGTAAAGGAACCACATCTTGCACACCTACAGCAAGCCAAACATTGGAATCAAACTTGCTGTGATAAAAAATAAAAAATTAAATTTAAAAAACGAACAAGTAGTGAGACAAACTTAAGGGGCTTTCTCCTGGCACATTCCATTCTAAATGACAACCTAGAACACGACTTCCATTGAGGCTCTGTTCTCCTAGTAACCAGATTTGGTAAGGGAGAACTGCTGCCACCTTGTGGCCGTTTCACACAACAGCAGCTTTAACCCCAGCGCTAATGGTCAGTGGATATTCAAAATCATTGCAGGCCTGTAAATGACACCTGCCCTGAAAACAAATCCTGGGGTCATATATCGACCAAAAAATTCAAAAGACGTCCATATTTCAAAACGACAGTTTCAAGAGGCATATTTTACGCCCATTAGTGTTCTGCCTCTTTTTCTTTCTTTTTTGTTAAAAAAACGGGAATGGAAAAAGGAAACCCTCGGAATGGGCGATAATATTTGCAAACGAATCAATGGACAAAGGTTTAATCTCCAATATATATAAACAGCTCATGCAGCTTAATATTAAAAAAAAACAAACAACCCAATACAAAACTGGGCAGAAGATCTAAATAGACGTTTCTTCAAAGAAGACACAGAGATGGTCAAGACGCACATGAAAAGCTGCTCAACATCACTAATTATTACAGAAATGCAAATCAAAACTACAACGAGGTATCACGTCACACCTGTTAGAATCGGCATCATCAGAAAATCTACAAACAACAAATTCTGCGGAGGGTGTGGACAAAAGGAACCCTCTTCCACTCTTGGTGGGAATGAAAATGGATACAGTCACTATGGAGAACAGTATGGAGGTTCCTTAAAAAACTAAAAATAGAATTACCATATGATCCAGCAATCCCACTTCTGGGCATATACCCAGAGAAAACCATAAATCAAAAAGACACATTCACCACAACGTTCATTGCAGCCACTATTTACGATAGCCAGGTAATGGAAGCAACCTAAGTGCCCACAGACAGACGAATGGATAAAGATGTGGTACATATATAAAATGGAATGTTACTCAGCCATAAAAAGGAATGAAACGGGGTCATTTGTAGAGACGTCGATGGATCTCGAGACTGTCATACAGAGTGAAGTAAGTCAGAAAGAGAAAAACAAATATTGGATATTAATGCATATATGTGGAACCTAGAAAAATGGTACAGATGAACCAGTTTGCAGGGCAGAAATAGAGACACAGAGGTAGAGAACAAACGTATGGACACCAAGTGGGGGAAGATATGGGGTGGTGGTGGTGGGATGAGTTGGGTGATTGGGATTGACCTGTATACAAGTATATGCATAAAATAGATAACTAATAATAACCTGCTATATAAAAAAATAAAATTAAATTTCAAAATCTTTAAAAATAAAATTTAAAAATGAAACAGAAAAAATGTCTTCCCTTCACACAGATGTATTTATATGAATGAATTGTTTCCATGCTTATATCTATAAATACATAAAAGAGGAATAAAATCTAACTTGAACCAAAAAAAAAAAAACCTGAACCCACCAGTTATACAATGGAAAACCCTATCAGGGAACTTGTTCCAGCGGTAAACAATTCTGAAATTGGTCAGAGGTGAGGAATCATCTCCCATACAGCCAGCAGCGCCCCCCCAACCCCCGCGAGGAGTGTCCTCATTGCAAAGCTAGGGGACCGTGCTGAGGCGTCTGTGAGTAAACGTGAGCTGAGCCCCAGGCCAGCTGCTGCTGGACCGTTCCCACCCTTCCCAGGTAAAACACCTGAATATGTACAAGGACTTGAAAGCCTAGAGGAAGGGCCGTGGAGCCACACCAGCGACAGCATGCAGGCCAACTTGGTGCCTGCAGGCCAGCCAGGATGGTCATGGCCCCGGGCGTTTTACTGGAAGCTTTCCATTTCCCTGCCTAAAACACCCCTCCTGTCCCGGCCCCCACTGCTTTTTTCCTTCCTCACCTCTGCCCAGAGAGAAATTCCAGCGGAAGGTATGGGTGACGCATCCTCTTCTTTAGCAGGTGGCAGCCTGGCAACTCCTGCAGAAAGTCCAGCAGAGCCCCACTCACACCGGGCCACCCACAAAGCCATGGCCCCACACTCCCTCCCACCCGCACAGCCCCGAGACTGCTGATGGGGCAGAGAATATGGCGTCAGGCACAGCTGCAGGGGCTCTTGCTGCCTGGAGCGCTGTTTATATTGACCTCAACCCAGGCACACATGGGGAGGGCTGGCCGGCATGGTCAGGCTGCCGAGTTCAGCCAATCCTCATCCCTCAGGAACTCACATTGCAGAAAATGGACCTCGCTGAACCGGCCAGGTCCAAGGAACAGGTGTGGGCTCCTGAGAGTCAGGATAGTCAAGGGGCTGCAGCTCCGGCTAGTTTTCTAAACATTTTATCTGGCCCATGAGTGGGAGACAACTTCAAGAAGACCCTCTCCTAATGAGAGGAAGCCAGGAGTCAGGGAGAGGAGGGGTGATGGGTGGAGACACAGGCCTGGTGCCCCGGCTGCAGTGGAAGTCTCTGGAAGACCAGGCAGAGGGAGGCTGCACAGAGTGATGCACAGGGTCACAGACCTGTCGGAGCTGCTGTTTGTTAGTTCAAGTCCCGCTCGGAGGTGCTCTGTGTCAGCTCTGAGTGACAGGAGATCTGGGGTGCTCTGAAATGAGGGCTATGTGCACGGTTCCTGTGTGCCCAGCCCTGCAGGGGTACCTGTCCAGGGGAGCTCCGTATCCTGGGAGGGGCCTGACCACGAGAGCCCCATGGGCTGCTGGGTAGTTGCACAGGTGAGCTCCATATCCTGGGAGTGGCCTGACCACGAGAGCCCCGTGGGCTGCTGGGGACCTGGTAAAGGATGTCAGGACAGTCAGTGAAGCCACCAAGGATATACATCCAGTAGTTCCTAATTCCTACACCCTGCTGGTCATTCTACCATCCACCAGGACATGGTATTCTGTGTTAGACTTCAATGGTGCCTTCTTCTGTATTCCATTCGTCCCACAAATGCTCTGCTTCCCTGGTAACCATATTTGGGAATGGAGAAATGCTGCCGCCTTCCGGCCGTTTCCCACAACAGCAGCTTTAAACCCAGTGCTAATGGTCACTAAATATTCACACTCATTTCAGCCTGTAGATGACACCTGCCCTCAAAAACAATCCTGGGGTCGAAAATTGACCAAAAAATTCAAAAGAGGGCAACCATCCAAGAAGACAATTTCAAGAGGTTAATTGTACTCTCCGTTTTTTTCTGTTTTTCTGTACCAGAAATTTAAAATGGCATGGAAAAATGCTGAACATTAAGAATAATTAAAGAGATGCAAATCCAAATTACAAAAACCTATCAGCTCACACCAGTCAGAATGGCCAGCGGCAAAAATTCTGCAAACAATAAATGCTGAAGGGGTTTTGGAGAAATGCCTACCCTTGGTTCAACGTGGGACATGGTAAGAGCCAGTAATGAAAACAAAAATGAGGTGCCTTGTAAAGGTAAATACTGAGCTACCATTCAATCAAGCATACCCGCTGCTGGGCTTTTCACCTGAGGGGATGAGAATCAAAAGGACACAGGCTGGGCCTCACTGGTGGCGCAGTGGTTGAGAGTCCGCCTGCCAATGCAGGGGACACGGGTTCATGCACCGGGTCGGGAAGATGCCACATGCCATGGAGCGGCTGGTCCCGTGAGCTATGGCTGCTGGGACTGCGCATCCGGAGCCTGTGTCCTGCAATGGGAGAGTCCACGGCAGTGAGAGGTCCATGTACCGCAAAAAAAAAAAGGACACCGGCTGGCAATCCTGTACTCCAGAAATATTTACCATAGCCAACACTTGGAAGCTACGAAAATCTCCATCAACCCAGGAATGCACAAAGAAGAAGTGGTCCATGTACACAATGGAATATGACTCCAATAAAAAAATATAAATTCAATTTATAAAACAAACATAAGTAAGGACACATTGGCTTTGGTGGGCACATTCCACTCTAATATATAACTGAGGAACACCACTACCAGGATGGTCTGTTTCCCTAGTCACCAGATTGGGAAAAGCAGAAATGCTGCCGCCCTCTGGTCGTTACCTGCAACAGCAGCTTTAAAACCTGTGCTAAGGGTCACTTCATATGCACCAGTACTGGAGGGCTGTAAATGAAACGTGCCCTCAAAATGTCTTAAGGGAGGTAACGGCCAAAATATCTCTAAATGTCACACATACTTCACGAAAACAATTTGAAGAGGTAAGCTGTACTCACAGTTTGAAGAAAAAAAGGACATGCCAGAAAGCTCAATTTCAAGGGATTATGAGACACATGCAAATCCAACCACAAAGTGGTATCAGCTCACAATACTCAGAATAAACTTCAGCACATAAAACTACAAACAAAAAATGCTGAAGGTGTTGTGGAGAACTGCATACCGTCAACTTTAAGTGGGACGTAACCTGGTAAGAGCCACTAATGAGAACAGAATGGAGGTGCATCTACAAGGTAAACATTTTGCTACAATATGATTCAGGAGGGCCACTCCTGGGTCTATAAACTAAGAAGTCAGAATTGGAAAGACAGAGGCAGGCAAATGTGCATTGCCGCAGCATTACAGTAGCCATGACATGGAAACAACCAAAAAGTCCATCAACAGATGAGTGGACAAAGAAGAACTGGTACATGTACAGACAGAATATTAGCCAAGGATTAAAAGGACGCAATGCCATTTGCAGAACCGTAGATGAGTCTAGAGGTAATCACGTGACTTGTAGTAAGTCAGAAAGAGACAGACACATATCATATGATATCACTTATAGGTGTTACCTAAACATTGATACCAGTTCAGATATTTGCACAAGGAAGGGCAATGACAGATTCATTAAACAAACTTATGGCTCACCAATGGAAAGGTGTGAGGATTGGATCCATTAGGATATTGGGGTTAACAGACATATACAAACACAGGTGAAATATATAATCACCAAAGACCTACGGAATACCACGAGAAGACTACTCAACATTCCGTCATAACGTACATGGGAAAAGGATCCCAGGAAGAACAGACATATGTATATGTGTAAAGGAACCACATCTTGCACACCTACAGCAAGCCAAACATTGGAATCAAACTTGCTGTGATAAAAAATAAAAAATTAAATTTAAAAAACGAACAAGTAGTGAGACAAACTTAAGGGGCTTTCTCCTGGCACATTCCATTCTAAATGACAACCTAGAACACGACTTCCATTGAGGCTCTGTTCTCCTAGTAACCAGATTTGGTAAGGGAGAACTGCTGCCACCTTGTGGCCGTTTCACACAACAGCAGCTTTAACCCCAGCGCTAATGGTCAGTGGATATTCAAAATCATTGCAGGCCTGTAAATGAGACCTACCCTGAAAACAAATCCTGGGGTCATATATCGACCAAAAAATTCAAAAGACGTCCATATTTCAAAACGACAGTTTCAAGAGGCATATTTTACGCCCATTAGTGTTCTGCCTCTTTTTCTTTCTTTTTTGTTAAAAAAACGGGAATGGAAAAAGGCAACCCTCAGAATGGGCGAAAATATTTGCCAACGAATCAATGGACAAAGGTTTAATCTCCAATATATATAAACAGCTCATGCAGCTTAATATTAAAAAAAAACAAACAACCCAATACAAAACTGGGCAGAAGATCTAAATAGACGTTTCTTCAAAGAAGACACAGAGATGGTCAAGACGCACATGAAAAGCTGCTCAACATCACTAATTATTACAGAAATGCAAATCAAAACTACAATGAGGTATCACCTCACACCTGTTAGAATCGGCATCATCAGAAAATCTACAAACAACAAATTCTGCGGAGGGTGTGGACAAAAGGAACCCTCTTCCACTCTTGGTGGGAATGAAAATGGATACAGTCACTATGGAGAACAGTATGGAGGCTCCTTAAAAAACTAAAAATAGAATTACCATATGATCCAGCAATCCCACTTCTGGGCATATACCCAGAGAAAACCATAAATCAAAAAGACACATTCACCACAATGTTCATTGCAGCCCCTATTTACGATAGCCAGGTAATGGAAGCAACCTAAGTGCCCACAGACAGACGAATGGATAAAGATGTGCTACATATATAAAATGGAATATTACTCAGCCATAAAAAGGAATGAAACTGGGTCATTTGTAGAGACGTCGATGGATCTCGAGACTGTCATACAGAGTGAAGTAAGTCAGAAAGAGAAAAACAAATATTGGATATTAATGCATATATGTGGAACCTAGAAAAATGGTACAGATGAACCAGTTTGCAGGGCAGAAATAGAGACACAGAGGTAGAGAACAAACGTATGGACACCAAGTGGGGGAAGACATGGGGTGGTGGTGGTGGGATGAGTTGGGTGATTGGGATTGATCTGTATAAAAGTATATGCATAAAATAGATAACTAATAATAACCTGCTGTATAAAAAAATAAAATTAAATTTCAAAATTTTTAAAAATAAAATTTAAAAATGAAACAGAAAAAATGTCTTCCCTTCACACAGATGTATTTATATGAATGAATTGTTTCCATGCTTATATCTATAAATACATAAAAGAGGAATAAAATCTAACTTGAACCAAAAAAAAAAAAAAAAACCTGAACCCACCAGTTATACAATGGAAAACCCTATCAGGGAACTTGTTCCAGCGGTAAACAATTCTGAAATTGGTCAGAGGTGGGGAATCATCTCCCATACAGCCAGCAGCGACCCCCCAACCCCCGCGAGGAGTGTCCTCATTGCAAAGCTAGGGGACCGTGCCGAGGCATCTGTGAGTAAACGTGAGCTGAGCCCCAGGCCAGCTGCTGCTGGACCGTTCCCACCCTTCCCAGGTAAAACACCTGAATATGTACAAGGACTTGAAAGCCTAGAGGAAGGGCCGTGGAGCCACACCAGCGACAGCATGCAGGCCAACTTGGTGCCTGCAGGCCAGCCAGGATGGTCATGGCCCCGGGCGTTTTACTGGAAGCTTTCCATTTCCCTGCCTGAGACACCCCTCCTGTCCCGGCCCCCACTGCTTTTTTCCTTCCTCACCTCTGCCCAGAGAGAAATTCCAGCGGAAGGTATGGGTGACACATCCTCTTCTTTAGCAGGTGGCAGCCTGGCAACTCCTGCAGAAAGTCCAGCAGAGCCCCACTCACACCGGGCCACCCACAAAGCCGTGGCCCCACACTCCCTCCCACCCGCACAGCCCCGAGACTGCTGATGGGGCAGAGAATATGGCGTCAGGCACAGCTGCAGGGGCTCTTGCTGCCTGGAGCGCTGTTTATATTGACCTCAACCCAGGCACACATGGGGAGGGCTGGCCGGCATGGTCAGGCTGCCGAGTTCAGCCAATCCTCACCCCTCAGGAACTCACATTGCAGAAAATGGACCTCGCTGAACCGGCCAGGTCCAAGGAACAGGTGTGGGCTCCTGAGAGTCAGGATAGTCAAGGGGCTGCAGCTCCGGCTTGTTTTCTAAACATTTTATCTGGCCCATGAGTGGGAGACAACTTCAAGAAGACCCTCTCCTAATGAGAGGAAGCCAGGAGTCAGGGAGAGGAGGGGTGATGGGTGGAGACACAGGCCTGGTGCCCCGGCTGCAGTGGAAGTCTCTGGAAGACCAGGCAGAGGGAGGCTGCACAGAGTGATGCACAGGGTCTCAGACCTGTCGGAGCTACTGTTTGTTAGCTCAAGTCCTGCTCGGAGGTGCTCTGTGTCAGCTCTGAGTGACAGGAGATCTGGGGTGCTCTGAAATGAGGGCTATGTGCACGGTTCCTGTGTGCCCAGCCCTGCAGGAGTACCTGTCCAGGGGAGCTCCATATCCTGGGAGGGGCCTGACCACGAGAGCCCCATGGGCTGCTGGGTAGTTGCACAGGTGAGCTCCATATCCTGGGTGTGGCTTGACCACGAGAGCCCCGTGGGCTGCTGGGGACCTGGTAAAGGATGTCAGGACAGTCAGTGAAGCCACCAAGGATATACATCCAGTAGTTCCTAATTCCTACACCCTGCTGGTCATTCTACCATCCACCAGGACATGGTATTCTGCGTTAGACTTCAATGGTGCCTTCTTCTGTGTTACATTCGTCCCACAAATGCTCTGCTGCCCTGGTAACCATATTTGGGAATGGAGAAATGCTGCCGCCTTGTGGCCGTTTCCCACAACAGCAGCTTTAAACCCAGTGCTAATGGTCACTAAATATTCACACTCATTTCAGCCTGTAGATGACACCTGCCCTCAAAAACAATCCTGGGGTCGAAAATTGACCAAAAAATGCAAAAGAGGGCAACCATCCAAGAAGACAATTTCAAGAGGTTAATTGTACTCTCCGTTTTTTTCTGTTTTTCTGTACCAGAAATTTAAAATGGCATGGAAAAATGCTGAACATTAAGAATAATTAAATATATGCAAATAAAAATTACAAAAACCTATCAGCTCACACCAGTCAGAATGGCCAGCGGCAAAAATTCTGCAAACAATAAATGCTGAAGGGGTTTTGGAGAAATGCCTACCCTTGGTTCAACGTGGGACATGGTAAGAGCCAGTAATGAAAACAAAAATGAGGTGCCTTGTAAAGGTAAATACTGAGCTACCATTCAATCAAGCATACCCGCTGCTGGGCCTTTCACCTGAGGGGATGAGAATCAAAAGGACACAGTCTGGGCCTCACTGGTGGCGCAGTGGTTGAGAGTCCGCCTGCCAATGCAGGGGACACGGGTTCATGCACCGGGTCGGGAAGATGCCACATGCCATGGAGCGGCTGGTCCCGTGAGCTATGGCTGCTGGGACTGCGCATCCGGAGCCTGTGTCCTGCAATGGGAGCGTCCACGGCAGTGAGAGGTCCATGTACCGCAAAATAAAAAAAGGACACCGGCTGGCAATCCTGTACTCCAGAAATATTTACCATAGCCAACATTTGGAAGCTACGAAAATCTCCATCAACCCAGGAATGCACAAAGAAGAAGTGGTCCATGTACACAATGGAATATGACTCCAATAAAAAAATATAAATTCAATTTTTAAAACAAACATAAGTAAGGAGACATTGGCTTTGGTGGGCACATTCCACTCTAATATATAACTGAGGAACACCACTACCAGGATGGTCTGTTTCCCTAGTTACCAGATTGGGAAAAGCAGAAATGCTGCCGCCCTCTGGTCGTTACCTGCAACAGCAGCTTTAAAACCTGTGCTAAGGGTCACTTCATATGCACCAGTACTGGAGGGCTGTAAATGAAACGTGCCCTCAAAATGTCTTAAGGGAGGTAACGGCCAAAATATCTCTAAATGTCACACATACTTCACGAAAACAATTTGAAGAGGTAAGCTGTACTCACAGTTTGAAGAAAAAAAGGACATGCCAGAAAGTTCAATTTCAAGGGATTATGAGACACATGCAAATCCAACCACAAAGTGGTATCAGCTCACAATACTCAGAATAAACTTCAGCACATAAAACTACAAACAAAAAATGCTGAAGCTGTTGTGGAGAACTGCATACCATCAACTTTAAGTGCGACGTAACCTGGTAAGAGCCACTAATGAGAACAGAATGGAGGTGCATCTACAAGGTAAACATTTTGCTACAATATGATTCAGGAGGGCCACTCCTGGGTCTATAAACTAAGAAGTCAGAATTGGAAAGACAGAGGCAGGCAAATGTGCATTGCCGCAGCATTACAATAGCCATGACATGGAAACAACCAAAGAGTCCATCAACAGATGAGTGGACAAAGAAGAACTGGTACGTGTACAGACAGAATATTAGCCAAGGATTAAAAGGACGCAATGCCATTTGCAGAACCGTAGATGAGTCTAGAGGTAATCACGTGACTTGTAGTAAGTCAGAAAGAGACAGACACATATCGTATGATATCACTTATTGGTGTTACCTAAACATTGATACCAGTTCAGATATTTGCACAGGGAAGGGCAATGACAGATTCATTAAACAAACTTATGGCTCACCAATGGAAAGGTGTGAGGATTGGATCCATTAGGATATTGGGGTTAACAGACATATACAAACACAGGTGAAATATATAATCACCAAAGACCTACGGAATACCACGAGAAGACTACTCAACATTCCGTCATAACGTACATGGGAAAAGGATCCCAGGAAGAACAGACATATGTATATGTGTAAAGGAACCACATCTTGCACACCTACAGCAAGCCAAACATTGGAATCAAACTTGCTGTGATAAAAAATAAAAAATTAAATTTAAAAAACGAACAAGTAGTGAGACAAACTTAAGGGGCTTTCTCCTGGCACATTCCATTCTAAATGACAACCTAGAACACGACTTCCATTGAGGCTCTGTTCTCCTAGTAACCAGATTTGGTAAGGGAGAACTGCTGCCACCTTGTGGCCGTTTCACACAACAGCAGCTTTAACCCCAGCGCTAATGGTCAGTGGATATTCAAAATCATTGCAGGCCTGTAAATGAGACCTACCCTGAAAACAAATCCTGGGATCATATATCGACCAAAAAATTCAAAAGACGTCCATATTTCAAAACGACAGTTTCAAGAGGCATATTTTACGCCCATTAGTGTTCTGCCTCTTTTTCTTTCTTTTTTGTTAAAAAAACGGGAATGGAAAAAGGCAACCCTCAGAATGGGCGAAAATATTTGCAAACGAATCAATGGACAAAGGTTTAATCTCCAATATATATAAACAGCTCATGCAGCTTAATATTAAAAAAAAACAAACAACCCAATACAAAACTGGGCAGAAGATCTAAATAGACGTTTCTTCAAAGAAGACACAGAGATGGTCAAGACACACATGAAAAGCTGCTCAACATCACTAATTATTACAGAAATGCAAATCAAAACTACAATGAGGTATCACCTCACACCTGTTAGAATCGGCATCATCAGAAAATCTACAAACAACAAATTCTGCGGAGGGTGTGGACCAAAGGATCCCTCTTACACTCTTGGTGGGAATGAAAATGGATACAGTCTCTATGGAGAACAGTATGGAGGTTCCTTATAAAACTAAAAATAGAATTACCATATGATCCAGCAATCCCACTTCTTGGCATATACCCAGAGAAAACCATAAATCAAAAAGACACATTCACCACAATGTTCATTGCAGCCACTATTTACGATAGCCAGGTAATGGAAGCAACCTAAGTGCCCACAGACAGACGAATGGATAAAGATGTGGTACATATATAAAATGGAATATTACTCAGCCATAAAAAGGAATGAACCTGGGTCATTTGTAGAGACGTCGATGGATCTCCAGACTGTCATACAGAGTGAAGTAAGTCAGAAAGAGAAAAACAAATATTGTATATTAATGCATATATGTGGAACCTAGAAAAATGGTACAGATGAACCAGTTTGCAGGGCAGAAATAGAGACACAGAGGTAGAGAACAAACGTATGGACACCAAGTGGGGGAAGACATGGGGTGGTGGTGGTGGGATGAGTTGGGTGATCGGGATTGACCTGTATACAAGTATATGCATAAAATAGATAACTAATAATAACCTGCTGTATAAAAAAATAAAATTAAATTTCAAAATTTTTAAAAATAAAATTTAAAAATGAAACAGAAAAAATGTCTTCCCTTCACACAGATGTATTTATATGAATGAATTGTTTCCATCCTTATATCTATAAATACATAAAAGAGGAATAAAATCTAACTTGAATCAAAAAAAAAAAAACCTGAACCCAACAGTTATACAATGGAAAACCCTATCAGGGATCTTGTTCCAGAGGTAAACAATTCTGAAATTGGTCAGAGGTGGGGAATCATCTCCCATACAGCCAGCAGCACCCCCCCCAACCCCCGCGAGGAGTGTCCTCATTGCAAAGCTAGGGGACCGTGCCGAGGCGTCTGTGAGTAAACGTGAGCTGAGCCCCAGGCCAGCTGCTGCTGGACCGTTCCCACCCTTCCCAGGTAAAACACCTGAATATGTACAAGGACTTGAAAGCCTAGAGGAAGGGCCGTGGAGCCACACCAGCGACAGCATGCAGGCCAACTTGGTGCCTGCAGGCCAGCCAGGATGGTCATGGCCCCGGGCGTTTTACTGGAAGCTTTCCATTTCCCTGCCTGAGACACCCCTCCTGTCCCGGCCCCCACTGCTTTTTTCCTTCCTCACCTCTGCCCAGAGAGAAATTCCAGCGGAAGTCATGGGTGACGCAGCCTCTTCTTTAGCAGGTGGCAGGCTGGCAACTACTGCAGAAAGTCCAGCAGAGCCCCACTCACACCGGGCCACCCACAAAGCCGTGGCCCCACACTCACTCCCACCCGCACAGCCCCGAGACTGCTGATGGGGCAGAGAATATGGCGTCAGGCACAGCTGCAGGGGCTCTTGCTGCCTGGAGCGCTGTTTATATTGACCTCAACCCAGGCACACATGGGGAGGGCTGGCCGGCATGGTCAGGCTGCCGAGTTCAGCCAATCCTCACCCCTCAGGAACTCACATTGCAGAAAATGGACCTCGCTGAACCGGCCAGGTCCAAGGAACAGGTGTGGGCTCCTGAGAGTCAGGATAGTCAAGGGGCTGCAGCTCCGGCTTGTTTTCTAAACATTTTATCTGGCCCATGAGTGGGAGACAACTTCAAGAAGACCCTCTCCTAATGAGAGGAAGCCAGGAGTCAGGGAGAGGAGGGGTGATGGGTGGAGACACAGGCCTGGTGCCCCGGCTGCAGTGGAAGTCTCTGGAAGACCAGGCAGAGGGAGGCTGCACAGAGTGATGCACAGGGTCACAGACCTGTCGGAGCTGCTGTTTGTTAGTTCAAGTCCTGCTCGGAGGTGCTCTGTGTCAGCTCTGAGTGACAGGAGATCTGGGGTGCTCTGAAATGAGGGCTATGTGCACGGTTCCTGTGTGCCCAGCCCTGCAGGGGTACCTGTCCAGGGGGACCTCCGTATCCCGGGAGGGGCCTGACCACGAGAGCCCCATGGGCTGCTGGGTAGTTGCACAGGTGAGCTCCATATCCTGGGAGTGGCCTGACCACGAGAGCCCCGTGGGCTGCTGGGGACCTGGTAAAGGATGTCAGGACAGTCAGTGAAGCCACCAAGGATATACATCCAGTAGTTCCTAATTCCTACACCCTGCTGGTCATTCTACCATCCACCAGGACATGGTATTCTGTGTTAGACTTCAATGGTGCCTTCTTCTGTATTCCATTCGTCCCACAAATGCTCTGCTGCCCTGGTAACCATATTTGGGAATGGAGAAATGCTGCCGCCTTGTGGCCGTTTCCCACAACAGCAGCTTTAAACCCAGTGCTAATGGTCACTAAATATTCACACTCATTTCAGCCTGTAGATGACACCTGCCCTCAAAAACAATCCTGGGGTCGAAAATTGACCAAAAAATTCAAAAGAGGGCAACCATCCAAGAAGACAATTTCAAGAGGTTAATTGTACACTCCGTTTTTTTCTGTTTTTCTGTACCACAAATTTAAAATGGCATGGAAAATTGCTGAACATTAAGAATAATTAAAGATATGCAAATCCAAATTACAAAAACCTATCAGCTCACACCAGTCAGAATGGCCAGCGGCAAAAATTCTGCAAACAATAAATGCTGAAGGGGTTTTGGAGAAATGCATACCCTTGGTTCTACGTGGGACATGGTAAGAGCCAGTAATGAAAACAAAAATGAGGTGCCTTGTAAAGGTAAATACAGAGCTACCATTCAATCAAGCATACCCGCTGCTGGGCTTTTCACCTGAGGGGATGAGAATCAAAAGGACACAGGCTGGGCCTCACTGGTGGCGCAGTGGTAGAGAGTCCGCCTGCCAATGCAGGGGACACGGGTTCATGCACCGGGTCGGGAAGATGCCACATGCCATGGAGCGGCTGGTCCCGTGAGCTATGGCTGCTGGGACTGCGCATCCGGAGGCTGTGTCCTGCAATGGGAGAGTTCACGGCAGTGAGAGGTCCATGTACCGCAAAAAAAAAAGACACCAGCTGGCAATCCTGTACTCCAGAAATATTTACCATAGCCAACACTTGGAAGCTACGAAAATCTCCATCAACCCAGGAATGCACAAAGAAGAAGTGGTCCATGTACACAATGGAATATGACTCCAATAAAATAATATAAATTCAATTTATAAAACAAACATAAGTAAGGAGACATTGGCTTTGGTGGGCACATTCCACTCTAATATATAACTGAGGAACACCACTACCAGGATGGTCTGTTTCCCTAGTTACCAGATTGGGAAAAGCAGAAATGCTGCCGCCCTCTGGTCGTTACCTGCAACAGCAGCTTTCAAACCTGTGCTAAGGGTCACTTCATATGCACCAGTACTGGAGGGCTGTAAATGAAACGTGCCCTCAAAATGTCTTAAGGGAGGTAACGGCCAAAATATCTCTAAATGTCACACATACTTCACGAAAACAATTTGAAGAGGTAAGCTGTACTCACAGTTTGAAGAAAAAAAGGACATGCCAGAAAGCTCAATTTCAAGGGATTATGAGACACATGCAAATCCAACCACAAAGTGGTATCAGCTCACAATACTCAGAATAAACTTCAGCACATAAAACTACAAACAAAAAATGCTGAAGGTGTTGTGGAGAACTGCATACCGTCAACTTTAAGTGGGACGTAACCTGGTAAGAGCCACTAATGAGAACAGAATGGAGGTGCATCTACAAGGTAAACATTTTGCTACAATATGATTCAGGAGGGCCACTCCTGGGTCTATAAACTAAGAAGTCAGAATTGGAAAGACAGAGGCAGGCAAATGTGCATTGCTGCAGCATTACAGTAGCCATGACATGGAAACAACCAAAAAGTCCATCAACAGATGAGTGGACAAAGAAGAACTGGTACATGTACAGACAGAATATTAGCCAAGGATTAAAAGGACGCAATGCCATTTGCAGAACCGTAGATGAGTCTAGAGGTAATCACGTGACTTGTAGTAAGTCAGAAAGAGACAGACACATATCGTATGATATCACTTATAGGTGTTACCTAAACATTGATACCAGTTCAGATATTTGCACAGGGAAGGGCAATGACAGATTCATTAAACAAACTTATGGCTCACCAATGGAAAGGTGTGAGGATTGGATCCATTAGGATATTGGGGTTAACAGACATATACAAACA
Organism: Hyperoodon ampullatus; assembly: GCF_949752795.1. Classification (NCBI taxonomy): domain Eukaryota; kingdom Metazoa; phylum Chordata; class Mammalia; order Artiodactyla; family Ziphiidae; genus Hyperoodon; species Hyperoodon ampullatus. The sequence goes on along the minus strand of NC_136917.1, from coordinate 15,453 downwards.
CAGGTGAAATATATAATCACCAAAGACCTACGGAATACCACGAGAAGACTGCTCAACATTCCGTCATGACGTACATGGGAAAAGGATCCCAGGAAGAACAGACATATGTATATGTGTAAAGGAACCACATCTTGCACACCTACAGCAAGCCAAACATTGGAATCAAACTTGCTGTGATAAAAAATAAAAAATTAAATTTAAAAAACGAACAAGTAGTGAGACAAACTTAAGGGGCTTTCTCCTGGCACATTCCATTCTAAATGACAACCTAGAACACGACTTCCATTGAGGCTCTGTTCTCCTAGTAACCAGATTTGGTAAGGGAGAACTGCTGCCACCTTGTGGCCGTTTCACACAACAGCAGCTTTAACCCCAGCGCTAATGGTCAGTGGATATTCAAAATCATTGCAGGCCTGTAAATGACACCTGCCCTGAAAACAAATCCTGGGGTCATATATCGACCAAAAAATTCAAAAGACGTCCATATTTCAAAACGACAGTTTCAAGAGGCATATTTTATGCCCATTAGTGTTCTGCCTCTTTTTCTTTCTTTTTTGTTAAAAAAACGGGAATGGAAAAAGGCAACCCTCAGAATGGGCGAAAATATTTGCAAACGAATCAATGGACAAAGGTTTAATCTCCAATATATATAAACAGCTCATGCAGCTTAATATTAAAAAAAAACAAACAACCCAATACAAAACTGGGCAGAAGATCTAAATAGACGTTTCTTCAAAGAAGACACAGAGATGGTCAAGACGCACATGAAAAGCTGCTCAACATCACTAATTATTACAGAAATGCAAATCAAAACTACAACGAGGTATCACGTCACACCTGTTAGAATCGGCATCATCAGAAAATCTACAAACAACAAATTCTGCGGAGGGTGTGGACAAAAGGAACCCTCTTCCACTCTTGGTGGGAATGAAAATGGATACAGTCACTATGGAGAACAGTATGGAGGTTCCTTAAAAAACTAAAAATAGAATTACCATATGATCCAGCAATCCCACTTCTGGGCATATACCCAGAGAAAACCATAAATCAAAAAGACACATTCACCACAACGTTCATTGCAGCCACTATTTACGATAGCCAGGTAATGGAAGCAACCTAAGTGCCCACAGACAGACGAATGGATAAAGATGTGGTACATATATAAAATGGAATGTTACTCAGCCATAAAAAGGAATGAAACGGGGTCATTTGTAGAGACGTCGATGGATCTCGAGACTGTCATACAGAGTGAAGTAAGTCAGAAAGAGAAAAACAAATATTGGATATTAATGCATATATGTGGAACCTAGAAAAATGGTACAGATGAACCAGTTTGCAGGGCAGAAATAGAGACACAGAGGTAGAGAACAAACGTATGGACACCAAGTGGGGGAAGACATGGGGTGGTGGTGGTGGGATGAGTTGGGTGATTGGGATTGACCTGTATACAAGTATATGCATAAAATAGATAACTAATAATAACCTGCTATATAAAAAAATAAAATTAAATTTCAAAGTTTTTAAAAATAAAATTTAAAAATGAAACAGAAAAAATGTCTTCCCTTCACACAGATGTATTTATATGAATGAATTGTTTCCATGCTTATATCTATAAATACATAAAAGAGGAATAAAATCTAACTTGAACCAAAAAAAAAAAAACCTGAACCCACCAGTTATACAATGGAAAACCCTATCAGGGAACTTGTTCCAGCGGTAAACAATTCTGAAATTGGTCAGAGGTGGGGAATCATCTCCCATACAGCCAGCAGCGCCCCCCCAACCCCCGCGAGGAGTGTCCTCATTGCAAAGCTAGGGGACCGTGCCGAGGCGTCTGTGAGTAAACGTGAGCTGAGCCCCAGGCCAGCTGCTGCTGGACCGTTCCCACCCTTCCCAGGTAAAACACCTGAATATGTACAAGGACTTGAAAGCCTAGAGGAAGGGCCGTGGAGCCACACCAGCGACAGCATGCAGGCCAACTTGGTGCCTGCAGGCCAGCCAGGATGGTCATGGCCCCGGGCGTTTTACTGGAAGCTTTCCATTTCCCTGCCTAAAACACCCCTCCTGTCCCGGCCCCCACTGCTTTTTTCCTTCCTCACCTCTGCCCAGAGAGAAATTCCAGCGGAAGGTATGGGTGACGCATCCTCTTCTTTAGCAGGTGGCAGCCTGGCAACTCCTGCAGAAAGTCCAGCAGAGCCCCACTCACACCGGGCCACCCACAAAGCCATGGCCCCACACTCCCTCCCACCCGCACAGCCCCGAGACTGCTGATGGGGCAGAGAATATGGCGTCAGGCACAGCTGCAGGGGCTCTTGCTGCCTGGAGCGCTGTTTATATTGACCTCAACCCAGGCACACATGGGGAGGGCTGGCCGGCATGGTCAGGCTGCCGAGTTCAGCCAATCCTCATCCCTCAGGAACTCACATTGCAGAAAATGGACCTCGCTGAACCGGCCAGGTCCAAGGAACAGGTGTGGGCTCCTGAGAGTCAGGATAGTCAAGGGGCTGCAGCTCCGGCTAGTTTTCTAAACATTTTATCTGGCCCATGAGTGGGAGACAACTTCAAGAAGACCCTCTCCTAATGAGAGGAAGCCAGGAGTCAGGGAGAGGAGGGGTGATGGGTGGAGACACAGGCCTGGTGCCCCGGCTGCAGTGGAAGTCTCTGGAAGACCAGGCAGAGGGAGGCTGCACAGAGTGATGCACAGGGTCACAGACCTGTCGGAGCTGCTGTTTGTTAGTTCAAGTCCCGCTCGGAGGTGCTCTGTGTCAGCTCTGAGTGACAGGAGATCTGGGGTGCTCTGAAATGAGGGCTATGTGCACGGTTCCTGTGTGCCCAGCCCTGCAGGGGTACCTGTCCAGGGGAGCTCCGTATCCTGGGAGGGGCCTGACCACGAGAGCCCCATGGGCTGCTGGGTAGTTGCACAGGTGAGCTCCATATCCTGGGAGTGGCCTGACCACGAGAGCCCCGTGGGCTGCTGGGGACCTGGTAAAGGATGTCAGGACAGTCAGTGAAGCCACCAAGGATATACATCCAGTAGTTCCTAATTCCTACACCCTGCTGGTCATTCTACCATCCACCAGGACATGGTATTCTGTGTTAGACTTCAATGGTGCCTTCTTCTGTATTCCATTCGTCCCACAAATGCTCTGCTGCCCTGGTAACCATATTTGGGAATGGAGAAATGCTGCCGCCTTGTGGCCGTTTCCCACAACAGCAGCTTTAAACCCAGTGCTAATGGTCACTAAATATTCACACTCATTTCAGCCTGTAGATGACACCTGCCCTCAAAAACAATCCTGGGGTCGAAAATTGACCAAAAAATTCAAAAGAGGGCAACCATCCAAGAAGACAATTTCAAGAGGTTAATTGTACTCTCCGTTTTTTTCTGTTTTTCTGTACCAGAAATTTAAAATGGCATGGAAAAATGCTGAACATTAAGAATAATTAAAGATATGCAAATCCAAATTGCAAAAACCTATCAGCTCACACCAGTCAGAATGGCCAGCGGCAAAAATTCTGCAAACAATAAATGCTGAAGGGGTTTTGGAGACATGCCTACCCTTGGTTCAACGTGGGACATGGTAAGAGCCAGTAATGAAAACAAAAATGAGGTGCCTTGTAAAGGTAAATACAGAGCTACCATTCAATCAAGCATACCCGCTGCTGGGCCTTTCACCTGAGGGGATGAGAATCAAAAGGACACAGGCTGGGCCTCACTGGTGGCGCAGTGGTTGAGAGTCCGCCTGCCAATGCAGGGGACACGGGTTCATGCACCGGGTCGGGAAGATGCCACATGCCATGGAGCGGCTGGTCCCGTGAGCTATGGCTGCTGGGACTGCGCATCCGGAGCCTGTGTCCTGCAATGGGAGCGTCCACGGCAGTGAGAGGTCCATGTACCGCAAAAAAAAAAAAAGGACACCGGCTGGCAATCCTGTACTCCAGAAATATTTACCATAGCCAACATTTGGAAGCTACGAAAATCTCCATCAACCCAGGAATGCACAAAGAAGAAGTGGTCCATGTACACAATGGAATATGACTCCAATAAAAAAATATAAATTCAATTTATAAAACAAACATAAGTAAGGAGACATTGGCTTTGGTGGGCACATTCCACTCTAATATATAACTGAGGAACACCACTACCAGGATGGTCTGTTTCCCTAGTTACCAGATTGGGAAAAGCAGAAATGCTGCCGCCCTCTGGTCGTTACCTGCAACAGCAGCTTTAAAACCTGTGCTAAGGGTCACTTCATATGCACCAGTACTGGAGGGCTGTAAATGAAACGTGCCCTCAAAATGTCTTAAGGGAGGTAACGGCCAAAATATCTCTAAATGTCACACATACTTCACGAAAACAATTTGAAGAGGTAAGCTGTACTCACAGTTTGAAGAAAAAAAGGACATGCCAGAAAGCTCAATTTCAAGGGATTATGAGACACATGCAAATCCAACCACAAAGTGGTATCAGCTCACAATACTCAGAATAAACTTCAGCACATAAAACTACAAACAAAAAATGCTGAAGGTGTTGTGGAGAACTGCATACCGTCAACTTTAAGTGGGATGTAACCTGGTAAGAGCCACTAATGAGAACAGAATGGAGGTGCATCTACAAGGTAAACATTTTGCTACAATATGATTCAGGAGGGCCACTCCTGGGTCTATAAACTAAGAAGTCAGAATTGGAAAGACAGAGGCAGGCAAATGTGCATTGCCGCAGCATTACAATAGCCATGACATGGAAACAACCAAAGAGTCCATCAACAGATGAGTGGACAAAGAAGAACTGGTACATGTACAGACAGAATATTAGCCAAGGATTAAAAGGACGCAATGCCATTTGCAGAACCGTAGATGAGTCTAGAGGTAATCACGTGACTTGTAGTAAGTCAGAAAGAGACAGACACATATCGTATGATATCACTTATAGGTGTTACCTAAACATTGATACCAGTTCAGATATTTGCACAGGGAAGGGCAATGACAGATTCATTAAACAAACTTATGGCTCACCAATGGAAAGGTGTGAGGATTGGATCCATTAGGATATTGGGGTTAACAGACATATACAAACACAGGTGAAATATATAATCACCAAAGACCTACGGAATACCACGAGAAGACTACTCAACATTCCGTCATAACGTACATGGGAAAAGGATCCCAGGAAGAACAGACATATGTATATGTGTAAAGGAACCACATCTTGCACACCTACAGCAAGCCAAACATTGGAATCAAACTTGCTGTGATAAAAAATAAAAAATTAAATTTAAAAAACGAACAAGTAGTGAGACAAACTTAAGGGGCTTTCTCCTGGCACATTCCATTCTAAATGACAACCTAGAACACGACTTCCATTGAGGCTCTGTTCTCCTAGTAACCAGATTTGGTAAGGGAGAACTGCTGCCACCTTGTGGCCGTTTCACACAACAGCAGCTTTAACCCCAGCGCTAATGGTCAGTAGATATTCAAAATCATTGCAGGCCTGTAAATGACACCTGCCCTGAAAACAAATCCGGGGGCCATATATCGACCAAAAAATTCAAAAGACGTCCATATTTCAAAACGACAGTTTCAAGAGGCATATTTTACGCCCATTAGTGTTCTGCCTCTTTTTCTTTCTTTTTTGTTAAAAAAACGGGAATGGAAAAAGGCACCCCTCAGAATGGGCGAAAATATTTGCAAACGAATCAATGGACAAAGGTTTAATCTCCAATATATATAAACAGCTCATGCAGCTTAATATTAAAAAAAAACAAACAACCCAATACAAAACTGGGCAGAAGATCTAAATAGACGTTTCTTCAAAGAAGACACAGAGATGGTCAAGACGCACATGAAAAGCTGCTCAACATCACTAATTATTACAGAAATGCAAATCAAAACTACAATGAGGTATCACCTCACACCTGTTAGAATCGGCATCATCAGAAAATCTACAAACAACAAATTCTGCGGAGGGTGTGGACAAAAGGAACCCTCTTCCACTCTTGGTGGGAATGAAAATGGATACAGTCACTATGGAGAACAGTATGGAGGCTCCTTAAAAAACTAAAAATAGAATTACCATATGATCCAGCAATCCCACTTCTGGGCATATACCCAGAGAAAACCATAAATCAAAAAGACACATTCACCACAATGTTCATTGCAGCCACTATTTACGATAGCCAGGTAATGGAAGCAACCTAAGTGCCCACAGACAGACGAATGGATAAAGATGTGGTACATATATAAAATGGAATATTACTCAGCCATAAAAAGGAATGAAACTGGGTCATTTGTAGAGACGTCGATGGATCTCGAGACTGTCATACAGAGTGAAGTAAGTCAGAAAGAGAAAAACAAATATTGGATATTAATGCATATATGTGGAACCTAGAAAAATGGTACAGATGAACCAGTTTGCAGGGCAGAAATAGAGACACAGAGGTAGAGAACAAACGTATGGACACCAAGTGGGGGAAGACATGGGGTGGTGGTGGTGGGATGAGTTGGGTGATTGGGATTGATCTGTATAAAAGTATATGCATAAAATAGATAACTAATAATAACCTGCTGTATAAAAAAATAAAATTAAATTTCAAAATTTTTAAAAATAAAATTTAAAAATGAAACAGAAAAAATGTCTTCCCTTCACACAGATGTATTTATATGAATGAATTGTTTCCATGCTTATATCTATAAATACATAAAAGAGGAATAAAATCTAACTTGAACCAAAAAAAAAAAAAAAACCTGAACCCACCAGTTATACAATGGAAAACCCTATCAGGGAACTTGTTCCAGCGGTAAACAATTCTGAAATTGGTCAGAGGTGGGGAATCATCTCCCATACAGCCAGCAGCACCCCCCCAACCCCCACGAGGAGCGTCCTCATTGCAAAGCTAGGGGACCGTGCCGAGGCGTCTGTGAGTAAACGTGAGCTGAGCCCCAGGCCAGCTGCTGCTGGACCGTTCCCACCCTTCCCAGGTAAAACACCTGAATATGTACAAGGACTTGAAAGCCTAGAGGAAGGGCCGTGGAGCCACACCAGCGACAGCATGCAGGCCAACTTGGTGCCTGCAGGCCAGCCAGGATGGTCATGGCCCCGGGCGTTTTACTGGAAGCTTTCCATTTCCCTGCCTGAGACACCCCTCCTGTCCCGGCCCCCACTGCTTTTTTCCTTCCTCACCTCTGCCCAGAGAGAAATTCCAGCGGAAGGTATGGGTGACTCATCCTCTTCTTTAGCAGGTGGCAGCCTGGCAACTCCTGCAGAAAGTCCAGCAGAGCCCCACTCACACCGGGCCACCCTCAAAGCCATGGCCCCACACTCCCTCCCACCCGCACAGCCCCGAGACTGCTGATGGGGCAGAGAATATGGCATCAGGCACAGCTGCAGGGGCTCTTGCTGCCTGGAGCGCTGTTTATATTGACCTCAACCCAGGCACACATGGGGAGGGCTGGCCGGCATGGTCAGGCTGCCGAGTTCAGCCAATCCTCACCCCTCAGGAACTCACATTGCAGAAAATGGACCTCGCTGAACCGGCCAGGTCCAAGGAACAGGTGTGGGCTCCTGAGAGTCAGGATAGTCAAGGGGCTGCAGCTCCGGCTTGTTTTCTAAACATTTTATCTGGCCCATGAGTGGGAGACAACTTCAAGAAGACCCTCTCCTAATGAGAGGAAGCCAGGAGTCAGGGAGAGGAGGGGTGATGGGTGGAGACACAGGCCTGGTGCCCCGGCTGCAGTGGAAGTCTCTGGAAGACCAGGCAGAGGGAGGCTGCACAGAGTGATGCACAGGGTCACAGACCTGTCGGAGCTGCTGTTTGTTAGTTCAAGTCCTGCTCGGAGGTGCTCTGTGTCAGCTCTGAGTGACAGGAGATCTGGGGTGCTCTGAAATGAGGGCTATGTGCACGGTTCCTGTGTGCCCAGCCCTGCAGGGGTACCTGTCCAGGGGAGCTCCGTATCCTGGGAGGGGCCTGACCACGAGAGCCCCATGGGCTGCTGGGTAGTTGCACAGGTGAGCTCCATATCCTGGGAGTGGCCTGACCACGAGAGCCCCGTGGGCTGCTGGGGACCTGGTAAAGGATGTCAGGACAGTCAGTGAAGCCACCAAGGATATACATCCAGTAGTTCCTAATTCCTACACCCTGCTGGTCATTCTACCATCCACCAGGACATGGTATTCTGTGTTGGACTTCAATGGTGCCTTCTTCTGTATTCCATTCGTCCCACAAATGCTCTGCTGCCCTGGTAACCATATTTGGGAATGGAGAAATGCTGCCGCCTTGTGGCCGTTTCCCACAACAGCAGCTTTAAACCCAGTGCTAATGGTCACTAAATATTCACACTCATTTCAGCCTGTAGATGACACCTGCCCTCAAAAACAATCCTGGGGTCGAAAATTGACCAAAAAATTCAAAAGAGGGCAACCATCCAAGAAGACAATTTCAAGAGGTTAATTGTACTCTCCGTTTTTTTCTGTTTTTCTGTACCAGAAATTTAAAATGGCATGGTAAAATGCTGAACATTAAGAATAATTAAAGATTTGCAAATCCAAATTGCAAAAACCTATCAGCTCACACCAGTCAGAATGGCCAGCGGCAAAAATTCTGCAAACAATAAATGCTGAAGGGGTTTTGGAGGAACGCCTACCCTTGGTTCAACGTGGGACATGGTAAGAGCAAGTAATGAAAACAAAAATGAGGTGCCTTGTAAAGGTAAATACAGAGCTACCATTCAATCAAGCATACCCACTGCTGGGCCTTTCACCTGAGGGGATGAGAATCAAAAGGACACAGGCTGGGCCTCACTGGTGGCGCAGTGGTTGAGAGTCCGCCTGCCAATGCAGGGGACACGGGTTCATGCACCGGGTCGGGAAGATGCCACATGCCATGGAGCGGCTGGTCCCGTGAGCTATGGCTGCTGGGACTGCGCATCCGGAGCCTGTGTCCTGCAATGGGAGAGTCCACGGCAGTGAGAGGTCCATGTACCGCAAAAAAAAAAAGACACCGGCTGGCAATCCTGTACTCCAGAAATATTTACCATAGCCAACACTTGGAAGCTACGAAAATCTCCATCAACCCAGGAATGCACAAAGAAGAAGTGGTCCATGTACACAATGGAATATGACTCCAATAATAAAATATAAATTCAATTTATAAAACAAACATAAGTAAGGAGACATTGGCTTTGGTGGGCACATTCCACTCTAATATATAACTGAGGAACACCACTACCAGGATGGTCTGTTTCCCTAGTCACCAGATTGGGAAAAGCAGAAATGCTGCCGCCCTCTGGTCGTTACCTGCAACAGCAGCTTTAAAACCTGTGCTAAGGGTCACTTCATATGCACCAGTACTGGAGGGCTGTAAATGAAACGTGCCCTCAAAATGTCTTAAGGGAGGTAACGGCCAAAATATCTCTAAATGTCACACATACTTCACGAAAACAGTTTGAAGAGGTAAGCTGTACTCACAGTTTGAAGAAAAAAAGGACATGCCAGAAAGCTCAATTTCAAGGGATTATGAGACACATGCAAATCCAACCACAAAGTGGTATCAGCTCACAATACTCAGAATAAACTTCAGCACATAAAACTACAAACAAAAAATGCTGAAGGTGTTGTGGAGAACTGCATACCGTCAACTTTAAGTGGGACGTTACCTGGTAAGAGCCACTAATGAGAACAGAATGGAGGTGCATCTACAAGGTAAACATTTTGCTACAATATGATTCAGGAGGGCCACTCCTGGGTCTATAAACTAAGAAGTCAGAATTGGAAAGACAGAGGCAGGCAAATGTGCATTGCCGCAGCATTACAGTAGCCATGACATGGAAACAACCAAAAAGTCCATCAACAGATGAGTGGACAAAGAAGAACTGGTACATGTACAGACAGAATATTAGCCAAGGATTAAAAGGACGCAATGCCATTTGCAGAACCGTAGATGAGTCTAGAGGTAATCACGTGACTTGTAGTAAGTCAGAAAGAGACAGACACATATCGTATGATATCACTTATAGGTGTTACCTAAACATTGATACCAGTTCAGATATTTGCACAGGGAAGGGCAATGACAGATTCATTAAACAAACTTATGGCTCACCAATGGAAAGGTGTGAGGATTGGATCCATTAGGATATTGGGGTTAACAGACATATACAAACACAGGTGAAATATATAATCACCAAAGACCTACGGAATACCACGAGAAGACTGCTCAACATTCCGTCATGACGTACATGGGAAAAGGATCCCAGGAAGAACAGACATATGTATATGTGTAAAGGAACCACATCTTGCACACCTACAGCAAGCCAAACATTGGAATCAAACTTGCTGTGATAAAAAATAAAAAATTAAATTTAAAAAACGAACAAGTAGTGAGACAAACTTAAGGGGCTTTCTCCTGGCACATTCCATTCTAAATGACAACCTAGAACACGACTTCCATTGAGGCTCTGTTCTCCTAGTAACCAGATTTGGTAAGGGAGAACTGCTGCCACCTTGTGGCCGTTTCACACAACAGCAGCTTTAACCCCAGCGCTAATGGTCAGTGGATATTCAAAATCATTGCAGGCCTGTAAATGACACCTGCCCTGAAAACAAATCCTGGGGTCATATATCGACCAAAAAATTCAAAAGACGTCCATATTTCAAAACGACAGTTTCAAGAGGCATATTTTACGCCCATTAGTGTTCTGCCTCTTTTTCTTTCTTTTTTGTTAAAAAAACGGGAATGGAAAAAGGCAACCCTCAGAATGGGCGAAAATATTTGCCAACGAATCAATGGACAAAGGTTTAATCTCCAATATATATAAACAGCTCATGCAGCTTAATATTAAAAAAAAACAAACAACCCAATACAAAACTGGGCAGAAGATCTAAATAGACGTTTCTTCAAAGAAGACACAGAGATGGTCAAGACGCACATGAAAAGCTGCTCAACATCACTAATTATTACAGAAATGCAAATCAAAACTACAATGAGGTATCACCTCACACCTGTTAGAATCGGCATCATCAGAAAATCTACAAACAACAAATTCTGCGGAGGGTGTGGACAAAAGGAACCCTCTTCCACTCTTGGTGGGAATGAAAATGGATACAGTCACTATGGAGAACAGTATGGAGGCTCCTTAAAAAACTAAAAATAGAATTACCATATGATCCAGCAATCCCACTTCTGGGCATATACCCAGAGAAAACCATAAATCAAAAAGACACATTCACCACAATGTTCATTGCAGCCCCTATTTACGATAGCCAGGTAATGGAAGCAACCTAAGTGCCCACAGACAGACGAATGGATAAAGATGTGGTACATATATAAAATGGAATATTACTCAGCCATAAAAAGGAATGAAACTGGGTCATTTGTAGAGACGTCGATGGATCTCGAGACTGTCATACAGAGTGAAGTAAGTCAGAAAGAGAAAAACAAATATTGGATATTAATGCATATATGTGGAACCTAGAAAAATGGTACAGATGAACCAGTTTGCAGGGCAGAAATAGAGACACAGAGGTAGAGAACAAACGTATGGACACCAAGTGGGGGAAGACATGGGGTGGTGGTGGTGGGATGAGTTGGGTGATTGGGATTGATCTGTATAAAAGTATATGCATAAAATAGATAACTAATAATAACCTGCTGTATAAAAAAATAAAATTAAATTTCAAAATTTTTAAAAATAAAATTTAAAAATGAAACAGAAAAAATGTCTTCCCTTCACACAGATGTATTTAAATGAATGAATTGTTTCCATGCTTATATCTATAAATACATAAAAGAGGAATAAAATCTAACTTGAACCAAAAAAAAAAAAAAAAACCTGAACCCACCAGTTATACAATGGAAAACCCTATCAGGGAACTTGTTCCAGCGGTAAACAATTCTGAAATTGGTCAGAGGTGGGGAATCATCTCCCATACAGCCAGCAGCGACCCCCCAACCCCCGCGAGGAGTGTCCTCATTGCAAAGCTAGGGGACCGTGCCGAGGCATCTGTGAGTAAACGTGAGCTGAGCCACAGGCCAGCTGCTGCTGGACCGTTCCCACCCTTCCCAGGTAAAACACCTGAATATGTACAAGGACTTGAAAGCCTAGAGGAAGGGCCGTGGAGCCACACCAGCGACAGCATGCAGGCCAACTTGGTGCCTGCAGGCCAGCCAGGATGGTCATGGCCCCGGGCGTTTTACTGGAAGCTTTCCATTTCCCTGCCTGAGACACCCCTCCTGTCCCGGCCCCCACTGCTTTTTTCCTTCCTCACCTCTGCCCAGAGAGAAATTCCAGCGGAAGGTATGGGTGACACATCCTCTTCTTTAGCAGGTGGCAGCCTGGCAACTCCTGCAGAAAGTCCAGCAGAGCCCCACTCACACCGGGCCACCCACAAAGCCGTGGCCCCACACTCCCTCCCACCCGCACAGCCCCGAGACTGCTGATGGGGCAGAGAATATGGCGTCAGGCACAGCTGCAGGGGCTCTTGCTGCCTGGAGCGCTGTTTATATTGACCTCAACCCAGGCACACATGGGGAGGGCTGGCCGGCATGGTCAGGCTGCCGAGTTCAGCCAATCCTCACCCCTCAGGAACTCACATTGCAGAAAATGGACCTCGCTGAACCGGCCAGGTCCAAGGAACAGGTGTGGGCTCCTGAGAGTCAGGATAGTCAAGGGGCTGCAGCTCCGGCTTGTTTTCTAAACATTTTATCTGGCCCATGAGTGGGAGACAACTTCAAGAAGACCCTCTCCTAATGAGAGGAAGCCAGGAGTCAGGGAGAGGAGGGGTGATGGGTGGAGACACAGGCCTGGTGCCCCGGCTGCAGTGGAAGTCTCTGGAAGACCAGGCAGAGGGAGGCTGCACAGAGTGATGCACAGGGTCACAGACCTGTCGGAGCTACTGTTTGTTAGCTCAAGTCCTGCTCGGAGGTGCTCTGTGTCAGCTCTGAGTGACAGGAGATCTGGGGTGCTCTGAAATGAGGGCTATGTGCACGGTTCCTGTGTGCCCAGCCCTGCAGGAGTACCTGTCCAGGGGAGCTCCATATCCTGGGAGGGGCCTGACCACGAGAGCCCCATGGGCTGCTGGGTAGTTGCACAGGTGAGCTCCATATCCTGGGTGTGGCTTGACCACGAGAGCCCCGTGGGCTGCTGGGGACCTGGTAAAGGATGTCAGGACAGTCAGTGAAGCCACCAAGGATATACATCCAGTAGTTCCTAATTCCTACACCCTGCTGGTCATTCTACCATCCACCAGGACATGGTATTCTGCGTTAGACTTCAATGGTGCCTTCTTCTGTGTTACATTCGTCCCACAAATGCTCTGCTGCCCTGGTAACCATATTTGGGAATGGAGAAATGCTGCCGCCTTGTGGCCGTTTCCCACAACAGCAGCTTTAAACCCAGTGCTAATGGTCACTAAATATTCACACTCATTTCAGCCTGTAGATGACACCTGCCCTCAAAAACAATCCTGGGGTCGAAAATTGACCAAAAAATGCAAAAGAGGGCAACCATCCAAGAAGACAATTTCAAGAGGTTAATTGTACTCTCCGTTTTTTTCTGTTTTTCTGTACCAGAAATTTAAAATGGCATGGAAAAATGCTGAACATTAAGAATAATTAAATATATGCAAATAAAAATTACAAAAACCTATCAGCTCACACCAGTCAGAATGGCCAGCGGCAAAAATTCTGCAAACAATAAATGCTGAAGGGGTTTTGGAGAAATGCCTACCCTTGGTTCAACGTGGGACATGGTAAGAGCCAGTAATGAAAACAAAAATGAGGTGCCTTGTAAAGGTAAATACTGAGCTACCATTCAATCAAGCATACCCGCTGCTGGGCTTTTCACCTGAGGGGATGAGAATCAAAAGGACACAGGCTGGGCCTCACTGGTGGCGCAGTGGTTGAGAGTCCGCCTGCCAATGCAGGGGACACGGGTTCATGCACCGGGTCGGGAAGATGCCACATGCCATGGAGCGGCTGGTCCCGTGAGCTATGGCTGCTGGGACTGCGCATCCGGAGCCTGTGTCCTGCAATGGGAGAGTCCACGGCAGTGAGAGGTCCATGTACCGCAAAAAAAAAAAGGACACCGGCTGGCAATCCTGTACTCCAGAAATATTTACCATAGCCAACATTTGGAAGCTACGAAAATCTCCATCAACCCAGGAATGCACAAAGAAGAAGTGGTCCATGTACACAATGGAATATGACTCCAATAAAAAAATATAAATTCAATTTTTAAAACAAACATAAGTAAGGAGACATTGGCTTTGGTGGGCACATTCCACTCTAATATATAACTGAGGAACACCACTACCAGGATGGTCTGTTTCCCTAGTTACCAGATTGGGAAAAGCAGAAATGCTGCCGCCCTCTGGTCGTTACCTGCAACAGCAGCTTTAAAACCTGTGCTAAGGGTCACTTCATATGCACCAGTACTGGAGGGCTGTAAATGAAACGTGCCCTCAAAATGTCTTAAGGGAGGTAACGGCCAAAATATCTCTAAATGTCACACATACTTCACGAAAACAATTTGAAGAGGTAAGCTGTACTCACAGTTTGAAGAAAAAAAGGACATGCCAGAAAGCTCAATTTCAAGGGATTATGAGACACATGCAAATCCAACCACAAAGTGGTATCAGCTCACAATACTCAGAATAAACTTCAGCACATAAAACTACAAACAAAAAATGCTGAAGCTGTTGTGGAGAACTGCATACCATCAACTTTAAGTGCGACGTAACCTGGTAAGAGCCACTAATGAGAACAGAATGGAGGTGCATCTACAAGGTAAACATTTTGCTACAATATGATTCAGGAGGGCCACTCCTGGGTCTATAAACTAAGAAGTCAGAATTGGAAAGACAGAGGCAGGCAAATGTGCATTGCCGCAGCATTACAATAGCCATGACATGGAAACAACCAAAGAGTCCATCAACAGATGAGTGGACAAAGAAGAACTGGTACGTGTACAGACAGAATATTAGCCAAGGATTAAAAGGACGCAATGCCATTTGCAGAACCGTAGATGAGTCTAGAGGTAATCACGTGACTTGTAGTAAGTCAGAAAGAGACAGACACATATCGTATGATATCACTTATTGGTGTTACCTAAACATTGATACCAGTTCAGATATTTGCACAGGGAAGGGCAATGACAGATTCATTAAACAAACTTATGGCTCACCAATGGAAAGGTGTGAGGATTGGATCCATTAGGATATTGGGGTTAACAGACATATACAAACACAGGTGAAATATATAATCACCAAAGACCTACGGAATACCACGAGAAGACTACTCAACATTCCGTCATAACGTACATGGGAAAAGGATCCCAGGAAGAACAGACATATGTATATGTGTAAAGGAACCACATCTTGCACACCTACAGCAAGCCAAACATTGGAATCAAACTTGCTGTGATAAAAAATAAAAAATTAAATTTAAAAAACGAACAAGTAGT